>NC_053162.1:23369366-24021866 GCF_016835505.1 Polypterus senegalus | reverse complement strand
CGACACAAAATAACATTATGATAGGTTCCCAATAGTAAGCGACCTCCACTTTCATACTGATAGTCTGATCCCAAAGCAAGAGAGTTTATTAATTTACTGCATGCCTTTGGTCTTAGCCAGCACGTCATTCAGGCTACACATATGGGAGGACACATGCTGGATTTAGTAATCTTAAAAGGGTTAGAAATACTAACCTTAAACTAAAAAGCAGTATATCGTTAGCAAACATTATTTTGATGTCACAACAACCTTAGGTTTGCTAATATTATGTGTGACCAGTCTGAGTGTATTCTTTGTCCTTATACAGCCAGCAACATAACCAGTAAGGTGGACAATTTTAATGCTAAGGTGAAAGCTGTAATTGGTCTAGTAGCCCCAGAAAAAAATAGCTAAAAATCCACCAACATTAGAATACCTTGGAATACTCATGCTCTGTCTACACTTGAGAGGACATGTCTAGAGAAAACATCCAAACTTTCACTATGAATACAACAAATCAATCTGACTGGAGATGCAGTCCTCTTTTTTTAAAATTCTAAATGAAAATCAGGAAATCAAAGATTTTTTATTTTCTACTATCGGTTGTCTTCTAAACCCAACTCAATCAGGGGATTGCCTCCTAAACACTTCATGCGAAACATGTGAAGCTTTTTCAGCATTCTTTAATAACAAATGAAATGATTTTAAATGTAGTATAATATATCCCTTAAAGGCCACTACCATTGAGCTTTATTGAGCTCACTATAGTGAACTAAATTCCTTCATTAAAATAGGTTTACCTGAACTTCATAGAATAATTACTCAATTAAAACTTTCCACTTATACCCTTGACCCACTCCCAATGTGCTTTTTTAATGAAGTTTCTGTTATGCTCATTGATAGTGTACTTCATATTAGATACTGGAGTCTTCCAAGAATTCTCTAAATACAGCAGTAGTTATAACTCTGTTCAAGAAAAATAATCTTGATGCCTCTTTAACGACTTTAGACCTAACCGGCCTTTTCTAAGTAAAGTTCTTGAAAAAGCAGTTTTTAATCAGTTAAGTAATTACTTGAATAAACACACCATTCTTGTTAAGTTTCAAACAGGTTTTACACCAAATCACAGCACAGAAACTAATTAAAGTTTCTGTAGTTAAAGTAGTTAATGACCTGCAAGTTAATGCTGATGGAGGCAATATATGAGTTCTCATTCTCTTAGACTTGAGCGCAGCATTCAACACTAGAGACCATAGGATTCCTATTAATTGTCTTGGTAAATGGGCGGGTCACTCCAGTAATATCCTAAATTGGTTTCAGTCTTATTTAATGCACAGGAAATTTTAGGTCAAAAATGGTCATAAATATTGAAAAGTTGGTCATATCTATGAGTTGTTTCTCGTAACTGAGAAGGTGGATGTTTGCAGACTAGCCAACCAACCACAAGTAATACCTGCTAGGTAACCACCTAACAAACAAATTGTGATTCTGACTTAAAATCTGTATATATATACTAGTGGTTCCCCCCGCTTGCTTCATTCGCCAACCCCCCCAGCCTACGCTAGGCGCCAGCCACCTCACGTCTCTGCTCCTCACATTGTGAAGAGGGAGGCTGAATGCACCCCGAGGAGACATGATTGCTCTTCCGAAACACCCTCTTAAATGATGATACAATGGGAAACAAATACAGTTTTTTTTACCTTCTCTTTGCTCGAACAGCTGCTGGCTTGCTGCTGCTGCCGTACCACGTGATCTGCATCTTGCACGGCACTTTGAATATTTAAATGCCTGTACAACAGCTGTCCTACTCTTTGTCTTTTATTTCTGGCCATGGGCATGGTTAAATCTTTTAGCACAAAGTCTCGTCTCGCAGGATATGAGCTCTTGATATTTTTTAGTCTATAATTTAAAAATGAAATCACATTAAAGTTCAATAAATTCTGAAAAGAATAATAACAAACATATATATGTAGGTTTTAAAATAAGCCCGATTTAAAGCATGACAAAAAACGTGACATAAAATCGTTGCAATTTTAGACTTAGGATTTTATATATACAGTATATAGAGTAGATATATATACAGTATATATGTTATGGCCAAAACCCGAAGTTCGGCCAGTACCTGAATCGGCTGGCCGTTTCACATTTTGGCCGCGACATGTGGCCAAAGTTGGAATTACTATAAATGTCCAGTGTATATGCTACTTTGGCCAGCCATTTTGCAAAGTGAAGAGAACTCCCTGGCCAAAATTCAACGCGCTGATGTAAGACTGTCCGCTCAAGTTGTGAAGATGATTAAAAATTTCAGATGCAGATTCAGAAGTGAGTTTTCCATTCTACACCTTAAGGTCAATAAAATAGGTCCCTGATGTTAAATCATTATTTGAGGGCTAAAATGATAACAGAAATGTGAAACCTACTTATATACCTAATCTTAATTATTGTAAAAACAACCAAGTGGTGTCCACTTGCTGAACAAGAGCTGCCAAGGCTACACTTGATGCAATTGCACTATTAAGTGTGGAACAAATCACTGCTCATGCCTTTTATCTTCTGACTTTGGCCAATCGCCCCATGCCATTTCAAAAAGTGGCTGGCCAAATCCTGAAATCGAGGAAAAGATCGGATATTGGTCGGTCAATTTACAGTGACATTGGCCATTTCCCAATTTGGCCAGACACTTCCTGCTTTGGCCGAATTCAAGTTTTGGCCATAACATGCATACGTATATATATATATATATATATATATATATATATATATATATATATATATATATAGTGGCCGGCCAATACCCCCAGGATGCCAGAGGGAGCCCTCCCTGCGACATGGAGATGCCCCAAATTCCAGCACGGCATCATAGACTATGGAGTTTTCCTGTACAGCCATGTTGGATAACGTCAGGACCACCAGGGGTCGCTGCAGAGAAGACCCAGGGACTATTATTTGCTCTATGGCCCGGAAGTACATCCGAGTCACATGGACAAAAGGACTGACGTTCTTCGGGTGGAGAAGAAAATGACTTTTTATCTGTGATAAGGAATCATGGACTGAAGGACCTTCCCGGTCAGGAACTATAAAGGATTGTGGTAAATCCCCAGACATGGAGCTGAGCTGGGTGGAAGGGTGGCAGCGCGTCTGGGAGTGGTGGAGAGTTTATTGATTAGTGTATTGTTTAATTTAATGAGCATTGTGGAGAGGAGGGTGCTTTGTGCACTGTTTAATAATAAAAAGTCATATATTTGGACTTTTACCTGGTGTCTGGCGTGTAGTCTGAGGGTTCAAGGGAGTGATAGCGCCCCCTATCTGTCACTATATATATATATATAAAGTAGATACCCCGTAGATACCCCAGAGGATGGTTGGAGTCCTTTTTGGTCAGGATGCCATAATGGAAGGTTGAACTAATTGGGGGCAATACCTGGTACCCAGTCAAGATGCCTTATGATTCTCGGCCTGGATAGGATGCCAGAAGTACAAGAACTGACAGTAGAGCATGGCAGGGAGAAGTTCATCCCATCAAGGAGCTGGCAGATACTGCCATAAAAAGCAGTCATTGGTTGTGGCTGAAGCGGAATGAGACCGTATGGGCTGCTCATGGAGTCTCCAGCGCGGCACACACCCAGGTCTGATCAGCCTGTGGTTGGCCATCCTAGGGTGAGGGTGTATTGTGATAAAGGCCGAAACACCCAATGACCCCGGGGTACACAACTGATGATGTGTCGTAGTGGAGGCAGTAACACTGCCAGATGAAAACCCATGAAGACACCTCCAGTCCTAACTAAGAAACCAATGCTGATTACAAAGGGGTTAAAACATCTAGTCCTAGTAGACATACTGAAATCTGGCTTGAAACCAGTGACTGATGTGAAAGGGCAGCTGACAACTCAGGAAAGACCTGGTGACAGCCTGAAGAGACTGCTGACAAGAGGGAATAGACCCCAAGGGGGCTGGCTTGGGCTAGCTACCCAAGTCAGCAGGTTTTGGTCATAACACAATGACTTGGATCCACCCAACTACTGCTACGGAAACTTCAAGAGGAAGAATACCCCCTGAGTCTGCGAGAGCGGGGGAGCAAGATGACTCATTGACAGACCACACGGTAATGGACCTCAGAACGAAAATGACAATGACATCGATATAATCAGCACGGCAGTTAATAGAGAAATAGCACTGGCAGGACACAAGTTTCAGAGCTGTATCTGTGGCTGGAAAAAGATAACATCAGAGAAGGGTCTTAAGATCCATCAAGGCAAGAAGAAGTGCCTGAAACAGCTTACCAAGGGACCTCACATTGACCAATACTTTTTCAGAGGTAGGGCAAATCAGTCGATTGAAACCCAGTGGCAGGAAACTCACTACAGTCCACAGGGTATCAAAACCCCAGACGAAGCTCAGCCAGGCACAGCTCCATTAATGGACGAGAGCCCAGACCTATCCCAACCACAGTCAGCAAGTGAGAGGAAGTTGGGTGGACGAAAGGTGCAAATTCTGTGGCCCAAATCCTGCCAGGAAAAGGAGTGGAGAACCATTGATTCTGACCTCGTCCATCTCTTAGAAGATCTGAAAGGGGTCATCGAAAGGAAACTAGACAAGATGGGACAAAGTATATACAGTTATGGCGCTGAGAGATTTGTAGTGAAAAGCAAGAACTTCAGAGCTCAGAAGAAACCATCAGGCCATCTCAAGTCCAGGAGGCAGCAAGACATGGAGTGACTTGTGAAAGACAGAAGATGCCTGCAAAAACAATGGAAGAAGGCCTCTGAAGAGGAAAGGAAAGGAATTGAGGCACTACAGGGTGACATCAAGCAGCACCTTGTAACGCTGCGAAGAGCAGAACACTTTAGAAAACAACGTAAGAAGAAACAGCGGACAAGGACTGCCTTCTACAGAGGTCCCTATAAGTTTGTCAACGGTATTCTGTATAGGCTCTACAAGAACACCCTAGGCGTCTCAAAGTACCTCTGGAAGCTGATAAAAGTGGCATGGGAAAAAGGAATCATACCTAAGGCTTAGCGAAGGGCAGGCGGGATCCTGATTCCTAAATAACTCCTCAACCATCTATCAGTTCTGCCAGATCAGCTTACTTAATGTGGAAAGTAAGATTTTCTTCAGTGTTGTGACCCAAAGACTATCAGCGTTCCTGCTGAACAACAATTACGTTGACACCTCTGTGCAGAAGGCAGGGATAAAAGGATTCTCAGGATGTCTGGAGCACGCAAGTATGATTTGGAACCAAGTACAAATGGCCAAGAAGGGAAAGAAAAATCTGCATGTGGTCTTCTTAGACCTGGCCAATGCCTTCGGGTCAGTGCCTCATGAGTTACTGTGGACAGCCTTCAACTTTTTCCATTTTCCCCTCCAAGATAAAAGAACTGCTTGGCAGTCCCTGCGGATTGGCATAATGGCGGGTTGTATCAACTCCCCACTGGTCTTCACCATGGCAATGGAGATAATTATTCAAGCTTCACGGTGGGTGGTTGGAGGGGAACGTCTGAAAAGCGGGTTGCATCTTCCTCCGATCAGGGCGTTTATGGATGACATGACAACTATAACATCAACTAAGGCATGCACCAGGCGCCTGCTAGACAAACTCCAGGGTAACATCAAATGGGCACGAATGGAGATTAAACCAGAAAAATCCCGCAGCATCTCCATTGTTAAGGGCCAGCTAGTCAACGAGAGGTTCCATGTTAATAATATGCTGATACCAACAATCCTGGAAAAGCCCATCAAAAGCCTTGGGCATTGGTACAATGCAGAGCTAAAAGATTCCGAACAGGTGGAACAACTCAGGCACGGCACTATCAGCAGCCTAAAGCAAATTAACCATACTGCTCTCCCAGGGAAGCTGAAGCTCTGGTGCTTTCAGTTTGGATTGTTGCCCCACTTCATGTGGCCAATTTCCATCTTTGAGGTCACCCTATCCCATGCCAAGCAGCTGGAGAGGCTGGTGAATGTGCAGGTGTGGAGGTGGCTTGGATTACCCAGATGCCTCAGTAGCATAGGCCTATATGGCAACGGAGTGCTCTCTCTTCCAATATCAAGCCTAGTAGAAGAGTACAAATGCTACAAAGCAAGGCTTGAAATGACCCTCACGGAATCAAGGCATCCCTTAGTCAGAGGTGCTGCTCCAATATTGGCAACAGGGAGGGGTTGGAGGCCAGGAGCAGCAGTGGCACAGGCAAAGGCTGCCCTGAGACATCGGGACATAGTGGGACAAGTCCTAGTAGACATACATACCCTCATATAGAGTCCCAGTTTGGACACCCGCGTCCTGCATGGGAGTTGAGGTCCAGAGGAGCAGCCCTGGGGAATCCCTGGCGGATGACAGGGAATGCTGCCGGGGGAAGATCTCCCTGGCTTTCTCATAACTTGGGAGTGCTTCCAACTGGCTACGTCACGTCACCAGAAGTACTCCCAGGTCCTCAATAAAATTGACCGCACTGCCTTGTTCAGATGAGTTGGAACTGGCAGGAAGGAAGTCAACACTCAACTGGAGCAGAGCAGTTCAGCAGACAGAGGAAATGAAAGAGAAGGGAATGCGACTTATTATATGTGCTTGTGTAAACAAGGTATTTTTATAATAAAGCAGTTTGTCTTGTGTATTTGTGTTCAGAGTTCATGGTATATACTGTATATAGCCTTCACTATATATATATATATATATATATATATATATATATATATATATATATATATATATATATATATATATATATATATATATATATATATATATATATATATATATATATATATATATATAAAATATATATATACAGAGTGGCATTTTCATGTATTTGTTTTTCAAAATTACAAAGCAATAATACAAAAAAGTTAAGGGTGTACCTAAAGAATTACATACACATCCAGTATTTATATACTGTTTTAAAAATTTTATGAAATAAAATTTTCATTTTAAAGGTTTAAAATTTCTGCAGTGGGCTGGCGCACTACCAGAGGTTTGTTTCCTGCCTTGCGCCCTGTGTTGGCTAGGATTGGCTCCAGCAGACCCCTGTGACCCTGTAGTTAGGATTTTAGCAGGTTGGATAATGGATGGATGGAGGTTTTAAAATTTCATATTACATGGTTCACAAAGTTATGCCAGATTTCAGCACTGGTGTTCATTTTATTGATTTATACAGTGGGAGGAAAACAGTTGGGGAGGGGGGGTTTATGACAATCCTTGTACAATGCTAGAGAAAAGCTGTAAAGGTAGAAGTTAAACTCTTTTTTTTCATTTCAGTTTTCTGTAAGACGATCGAATCAATGTCATATTACATAAGTGCTGAATAAGCTATCTTTGAATGGCATTAAAACCAAAATAAGTCTTTAGTACCTCTATATTGAACCCACTAGTCTGCCAGGTAGCTTACAGTGCTGACTACCCTAATATTATGACAAATTCTACGAAGCAGAAGGGTAATGATAATCCAAACTCATGATTCAAGTTTGCAGTATCTTCATTAATTTATACAAGGAATGCAAAATAACCATCTAACTAATGCATGGTGTCAGTTTTTAAGTGAGACAGCAGCCATGGAGATCTTTTTTAGTATGCCAGTAGCAAAGGTTTAGGTAGAGCAGTGTTTTCTAACCAGTTTTCTGTGGTGGCCCCCAAAAAATAGCAAGGCGCACAATAAGAAAAAAACATTACATTTCTTAGACATGCTACACTGTCTGAAGGGGTGAGACAAAAGAAGCAGCTAGCTCAGAGATTGCTTTTCATAGACATGGCACTTAGTGAGCACATTGAATGTGTTTTCCAGCTGCTTTGTCTCTTTACCCACTCATACAGGTACTCCACTCTCTGCCTCACGCTACTGATTTGGGTGCAGAGGCCCACTGTCCCTTGGCTCTCCGAGAATCACTGACGAACATGCTAAAGTGCACTCTAAGTGCTGCACCTGCAAAATGGCTATCACATAGCTGCTTTTATGTCGGTTTCTCCAGGTAGTCTCCAGGTTGACTACCTTGACTACATGTCTGTATCTGGTCAGGACCCTGGAGCACTACACTGTTATTTCCACTGCACACCAGTTGAAAAACACTTGTGTAGAGTTTGATTACCAAGTTGAGGATGGTGATAAACAACTGAAGATAGTATTTGCAGAGTTTTAACACAAGTTGTAATGTACGGTATGACCATTTAAGAGATGCATATTCTTTCAGTCTTCAACAGTGCATTCAAAGTCAACAGTTATTTCATTTACTTATTACTTTGACATGTCTGTGTCTCATGTGCCATGCTAATTTGAGAATGACTACATTGGCCTTGTTTTATTATTGTTTTCTTATCAACTTGCCTTTCAGGAAAGCATTCAATTCAGGTTGTACTTGTTCAAGTAGTATGTTGTTAAAAGGTCAGGTTTAAGGTCATTGTTTAAGTTTAAACTATGCCATTATTATTTTTTTTTATTTCTTTGTAATTCTTCTATATTAATTATGTGATTCAGGGTGTATTTACTTCATGATTTATGTATTAGTTTTATAATTACATGTCCTAATGTTAGATGTGATTAATCATAAATACACAATTCACAGCTCTAATATATATATATATATATATATATATATATATATATATATATATATATATATATATATGTGTGTATGTATATGTATATATGTGTATATACTGTATATATGTATATGTATATATGTATATATAAACAGTATGTATATATGTGTATATACTGTATATATAGGTATATCTGTGTATATATATATGTGTGTATGTATATAGATAGATAGATAGATAGATAGATAGATAGATAGATAGATAGATAGATTGTATATATCCATCCATCAATTCTATTATACAGCTCAGGATGGTGAGTGCCAGAACCTCTACTTGCAAAAGGCAGGAATAACCCATAAGAGGGCAATGTAAAGCTAACTATTAACCTTTTAGGAAGTTAGAGCTTATTTGTTAGCACCCATTGCCAGGCTGAGACCATCTGCATGGTAAAAGTGTGTGTGTATGTATTTATATGCAGTATATAAAATTGTTAAAGATGTGCATAATAAAATTCACATTTACTAGTTCAGTTTCCATCTCCAGCCCACATATGAGAAAATCAAGTCACTTACCTGCTGAAGCTCCAAGTATAAATAGCTATCCAGTGTTTCTTTTCTTGTGAAGTGCCTTAGCATATTACAGCATTAATAATATACGTTTGTAACAGAGTCTTACTGAAAGAGTAAATTTTTCTTGATTTGCTATCAATACAATTATTATTTACGTAAGTGCTTTTGCACAATTTCTTTAGATTCACAACTTAAATAAAGTTTTTTGTGTAGGTACTAATAGTTTTCATGAGACAAAAAGTGACTCATTACAGATTCAAACCATTTCATACAGTACGTAATTATTAAATAAAATTAAATGTATCTCCATTAGTCTGTTCTGAGTTGTTAGCTAATCTTGATAAGTTTCCCGCCCTGGGTAAGTGGGTTAGGAAAATGTATGGATGTTAAAGATTATGAGTGTATGAAACATTTAATAATCATATACCTTTCAGTTGTAAAATAATAACTGTGATTTTTGCAAAACAAAAAAATCAGTGTGTTTTACTATAGTAACATTAAAACACTTTAAACATGTACTTTCTAATATGAATATTTAATATAACATAGCACAAATTTAAAAAGTTGTGTAATTAATTTTGTTTTATACAAAAGTACTAATAATGTCATATACAAAGATAATAAAATTTACCAAAATATATATATAATATGCAGTGCAAAATAATGAAACAGTCCTAATGTATATACTGTCTCTCTCTCTCTCTCTATATATATATATATATATACAGTATATACAGTAGGACTGCGTCACTATTTTGAACTGCATATTATTATTGAATAAAATTGTATTAATATAACTATTTTCTGATTTGCATATTTTATGAGGCTAACAGATATTTTGAAAATTGTATGCTGTAAATGCAGAAACAATATTTAAAATATATATTTTTTTAAACAAAAGAGAGTGTTAGCAACATTAAACGTAAAGAATAACTGTGGTACTAAAAAGCCTATATTTTTACACATTCTACATTAAGATATTTTTCACTCTTCGGGGTGGGGCTCGATCTGTTCTTAACTCAATTCTTCTTATTGTAAAAACTTGATTGCTTTGTATGGATTGTAATAAAATTAATAAAAAAAAATTAAAAAAAAAGATATTTTTCACTCTTATTAAATTGCTAAGAATAATAGTAATAATGTATTTTATTTAAATAGCACCTTTCACAACTATATTAATATATTTCTTTTCTGATGTGCATGTTGTATGAATGCTACTAGCTAACAGAATAGGAACACTTCCTTCACTCACTATTACAATATATTTCTTAATACTTTATTAATTTTAGTTTTATTCTTCTAATTGAACTGAATGTATCTTTTTAAAATTTTTCTTCTAAGACCAGTGGACTCACTCAAGTGCTGACACCTGCTCTGCTCAATTTAAGAATTCTGCTTATTGAAAGGTGGGTCAGTCGGTCATCTTATAAAAAGCGAAGCATTAAACTTTAGGTCTACTTAATTTTCCCTTTGGACATATTTATACGTTTTACTAGAAAGCAGTAAATTAAAACTTAAACATAAAAAGCAGACAGGTATTTGCACTCACAGTGTTATTTTTTATTACTGTATAAATGTTTCTGTTTCACAGGTTCACATCAGAGAAGCCGAGTTTTCTAACACTGTGACTTTTACAAGGATAAATCATTCTTACTTTTCAGGCAAAAATTGCTAAGCACTGTCAGCATGTCATTGAGATGAAAATGAGTTATATTTTTCTTTGATCGTCTTTGCATTCTCTGTGTGGGGGGATGCCAACAAGTCCTTTGTAATCATCGCTTTAGCCAGACAAGATGTGCTTGATGAAAGATGTGTAATTGATGCAGCCATTGGCATCCTCCTGGCCAGCCATAAGCCGATCCACTTCATCTTCTGTCATTCTCTCCCCAAGTGTTGCAAGCACATGGCGAAGCTCAGCCCCCATTATGGTTCCATTTCCTTCCTTGTCAAAGACACGGAGACCTTCCACAAAGTCCTCAAAGTTTCCTTGATCTTTAGACCTGGAGATATGCTGCAGCATGGGAAGGAAGGTTTCAAAATCCAGAAGTTTGTTGTTCATCTCTTCTGGTCGTGGTTTGCCAAGGACCTTGAGGACATCGGCATTGGTTGGGTTCTGCCCCAGAGCACGCATGACATCCCCACACTGTGCATACGTGATCTTCATCTGTCCAGTCGGAGTCCTGTCAAAGAGTGTGAACGCCTCTTTAAATTCCTCGATCTGGTCAGCGGTGTATTCAATCGTGACGCTCTTGGGATCAAAGTCAGGCTCCTTGGGCACCTCAGGCTCAGGCTCGGGCATAACCATTGGCTTGGCTACATCCTTTTTCGGTTCAGGCTTTTTTGGTTCCACCTTCTTAGGTTCTACCTTCTTTGGGGCCATGTTGATTTGTTTTCTTGGTTTCTTTCTTCAGTTAGGTAGCCCACAGAAGAATGGAAATGAGCAGAGCTGCCAGCTGTAAGACCCCGGCTTCTCTCTGCCCCTTTTATATTCTCTCACTGGAGTGTCACAATGGAACACTCAGAGGTGTGAGCCACAGCTGAAATGGCAGCACTACTTACTTACTATAAAAGGAAGAAACTTTAAATAGCGATAGCATCAGCCTACAATTGTCTATTGTTATCAGCTTCCATTGCCTAGTTGACAACCTCCCAAACTATTCAGGGCCCCCATGATAAGTGAAACACAAAGCACTGCACAGAGCACTACAAATGTTAACAGAATGCAGATTGATTGTGTAAGTGGCATGTCACAGCTACACTTCTAAAAATATAAATTAAGAATTAGTTGGTTTCAGCCCAGCTGCATTTGGTGGTTGACAGTTATAACAAAGGAAGGCTAACACAGTCATAAGTAACATAAAGTTAGAACCACCTAGCACTTAGAAAGTTGAATTGCACTTTTTAATTAGTGTATGTTTTCCAATCTTGAAAGACAGCCTGCAGTGCATTGTAAACTTGCTTTAAATGAAAATGTGTTTTAATTTTTTGCAAGTTATATAATTACTGTTTTACATAGTTTTAAATCCTACACTGCAAATAGCATACATTTTCTGTAGCCTCTTAGCTAGTAGTTTTAAATGCAAGGATTGATTAGATGATGGGAGAGACATGTAATGCTGTCCTAAATTCCAAATTGACCCTAAATCCCCAAACATGATGAAGAATGAAGACACCTTCAGCCTTGAACTGGTAAACAGTTGACAAAATGTCTGGATAGACATATGGTAATAATAAAGTTCAGAAAAGGTGAGCATGTATTTTTAAATTAGGAGCATTAGAAATCCATCCATTCTCTAGCAAGCCTATTTAACCAGAATCTATCCTTGCAGGAGTGGGGGCACAGCAGAGGGTGCCAGTTTATTGCTGGCCACCCACCCACAGACACTCTAACAAATCGAAAGATGTCAGTTAACCTAACCACAAACAACTTTGGGATGGAAAAATCAAGTGCAAAGGGAGAGCACAGAAAAAGGGCACCACTGCCTGTGGACCATTCAGGTTATGAACTGACATCCCTAGAGCTACACTTTATTCCAAAGGTAAGTGGACACACCTCTAAATTATTGAGCTCAGGTCTCTCATTGTTATTAGAAGCGCAACAAACTCAAGCACATGACCATGCAATATCCAATGACAAATGGTGGCAGTAGAATCAGTGATACTGAACAGCTTAGTGAATTTAAATGTGGCATTGTTATAAGATGCCACCTTTGGCTCTAGTCCGTACAAGAAGTTTCTGCTCTGCTAGATCCACCCTGGTCAACTGTAAGTGCTATTATTATGAAGTGGAAGCAGACCATGCAAACTCACAGAGCAGGGCCACCAGATGCTGAAGTGTACATTGTGTGTTGCATCACTCACATCAGAGTTCCAAACTGCCTCTGGAAGCAACATCAGCACCAGAACTGTGTGTCGGGAGGCTCATGAAATGGGTTGAAATGGGACATGGACGAGCAGCTGCACACAAGCCTAAGATCACAGTGTGCAATGCCATGCCTTGGCTGGATTGTTGTAAAGCCCACTACCACAGGACATTGGAAATGTTCTCTGGAGTGATGACCTATCTTACCGTCTGATGGATGAATGTGGGTTTGGCCAAGAGAACACTATCTTCTGGACTCCATAGTGCCTACTGTAAAGTTTGAAGGTAATGGCCTGAGACTGTTTTTCACAGTACCATTTGATTCAGTGAAGGTTATTGTTAATACTACAGCATGCAAGGACATTTTAGGCAATTGTGTGCTTCCAGGTTTGGGACAACAGTTTGAGGAAGGTCCATTTTTGTTCATGCATGACTTGATAATTGTAATTAACTAAAACCCACATGATTGCACGTATTAACATGTGTGCTGTTTGTTAAGTCACTGGGCCATGCTTAAAAACCATTAAAAGTAATAATTTATTATTTTAATAATGCCCCTCCCCCCGGACTTGTCTTATCACATGTCTGAGTGCCATTTTCATGTTTTCCCTGCTCGTGTCTATGATCCCAAAACTTAAGTTAAGTGGGTTCAGTCAGAGGATGTTGTGTTTTCAGAACTCAATGTCTTTGATATATGAATGTATATGAATGTATTTGATATGAACTTTTTAAAATAGGATTAATGTACAATATATGCACAATTATTACAGAACGTTTCAGTGTTTATTCTGTTTAATATTATTGCAATTACCGTTTTGAAAAGAATTTGTTCTTTTACTTTTAGTTTGCTGGTACTACATGCTGTAGTAAGCTTTTCCTGTTTTTCATTTATAGTTGTATAGTTTAGTTCAGTGCTTCCCAGACTCGGTCCCTGTGGCTGCAGGTTTTTGTTTCAACCAGGTTCGGTTTTTATTTGGACTCCTGGGCTAATTAAGTGAACTGTTATTTCCCAAGCTCTGTGTTTTAGGACCCCTGCGTGGAGTTTGCATGTTCTCCCCTTGTCTGCTGGCTATTCCGGTTTCCTCCCACAGTCCAAAGACATGCAGGTTAGTTGCATTGGCGATTCTAAATTGTACCTAGTGTGTGCTTGGTGTGTGTGTGTGTGTGCGTGTGTGTGTGTGCACAACCCACCCTGTGGTGGGCTGGTGTCCTGCCCCAAGTTTGTTTTCTGCCTTGCGCCCTGTGTTGGCTGGGATTGGCTCCAGCAGACCTCCGTGACCCTGTAGTTAGGATATAGCAGTTTGGATAATGGATGGATGGCTGGAGGTGTTTTGGGAACAATATGCAAATTAAAAAATTAAGTTTGGTTAAAAAACAAAATATTAAAATGTACCAGTAAGCAGTTATATGGGAATATAATTTTTAACAATATTTTCATCTTGATTTCCATTCTACTTTTCTAATTGCTTAATTAATCCATTATTTACTCATTAGTGGGTCTGATGCTAAAGTACTTGCAGTCTTTGATTATTCAGTGTTGTTTGCCAACGTGTAGCTCTAATTAATTGTCATTCATAAGATACAACGAAGAGGGAAAACTGCACAGTTAAAGGGCAAAATATAACAAAATCAACAAAAGAGAGCCGTTTAAATCTGTAGCAAAAGCAGAAATATTTATACATGTCTTATAAATGTAAAATTCATGCTGCTGTGCTTTTCCGAATGTAGAATAAGAGGAGAACAATACCAGCTAATTAAATGAGATCAGTGATATCAGGTGTTGTCACTGATTATGAATCTGGCTGGAATAAAAACCTGCAATCACAGTGGGTCCCCAGGACTGAGTTTGGGAAGCAATGGTTTAGTTCATAAGTAAGCCAATGCATTAGCATTTATCTTGTGAGTGTGTTTTTTCGATAGATAGATAGATAGATAGATAGATAGATAGATAGATAGATAGATAGATAGATAGGGCACTATATGATAGATAGATAGATAGATAGATAGATAGATAGATAGATAGATAGATAGATAGATAGATAGATAGATAGATAGGCACTATATAACAGATAGATAGATAGGCACTATATAACAGATAGATAGATAGATAGATAGATAGATAGATAGATAGATAGATAGATAGATAGATAGATAGATCTTTTCCTCTCCCTCTCCCCAGGGGGAAGTTTGGCTTTTTGCAGATGCTCTTTAAAAAATAAATGCATAAACAGGTAGATATGCAAACAAATAAATATACACACACAATTTAGTCTAAACAAATGTAATAAGCCCTTCCTGTTTTTCATTTCTACACACACCTGAACAGACACCAGAATGAGCAGTGCAATGGATGGTAATCAGACACACACCCAACAGCCCTCACACAGGAGTACTTTGGAAACACCCCTCAACTTGACTCCATGTCTTTTCATAAATGTCAGGAGGAAATCAGAATGCAGGAGTCAATGTAGAATGAACATCGAGTTCCACGTAGAAGGCATTTACTGTCTGATAATGCCGAGTTATAATCCTCTCAGATAACTTTCTTCACAGTTGGCAGCCCAGCTGGAACCTGAACTTGGATCTGACTTTGGTGTCATGGCAGTGCTATTGTGCTGCCTGTTACGGAATTTAACTCTTAAAATATATTCTCTTAAAATATATCTCTGTATAACTAGCAATCCTAAATGGCACCATTCAATTTTAATTTTATTTATTTCTGGTTCACACTGAACAATGCAATTAATAGCCTGTTAATAAGAATCTTTTTTTTTTAATTGTCCCCAAGTATGGTGTGGTACGAAGTAGAAATAAAAATAATAGCCACACATTAATGATGAAAAAGGATAGCAAAGGGGTCTTATACCTCCAGAGACCAGGGTTCAAACCCTGGTCTGGTACACTTAAACAGCAACAGTGGTCAGTGTTTGAGTGGAGTTTGCATGCTCTCTCAATATCTGAAGCAGGGCTTACTCATTCATTAACAATATGCCAGGTTAAATCACCAGTCTAATGTGGACATTTTTGTGATGAGGGAAAGTAGGACTATTCGTTAGGTTATATGCTCAGTATGAGTGTGCACTGTGACAGAATGGCACTAGCACCATACGATCTTAAAACTATTAGTAATTTATATGAAATTTGAATTCTTTCATATGAAGCCTGAAAACCATCAGGTCATTTGTGTTAGGTAGAATGCAAAGTAGGGGCTTGGCAGACTCTTGGCTTTGGGACCCCTGCAGATTTTGTTTTTTTTCCCCTGGGGCATCTGGAGCTTTTTTTTTTTTGTTCTGTCCACCTGGTTATCTGACCTTAACTTTATAATTTATTACTTAGTATTGCTTAGTCTTATTATTGTTTCATATAAACTTTTCTTTCTTCATCTTGTCACTTTGAACTACACCGTTTGTGTGAAAATGTATTATATAAATAAATGTTGTTGTTGTTCTCCCCATCTGTATATTATTTTTCCTCACTATATTCCTGTGTCCCCCCACATTAGCAAAGCAATGGCTGTTAGCTTAAACAGAGAACATACACTCATTTAACAAATTCTCAGAACCACTATACTTATACTGGGTAGGGCCTCATGTTGGTGCCAAAACAGCCTCATTTCTTCATGGCATGGATTCCACAAGATGTCGATTCCTTTGATATTCTGGTCCATGTTAACATGATAGCATCACATAACTTGTGCAGATTTGTCAGCTGCATGTTCATTCTGCACCTCTCAAAGGTGTTCTACTGGACTCAGATCTGGTGAAGAGCACTGAACTCATCGTTACTTTCATTAAAGCAGTTGGAAATGACTTTTGCTTTGAGACATGGCACATTATTATGCTGAAAGTAGCCATTAGAAGATGGGTAAATTGTGGACATGAACAGATCCACATAGTCGGCATCAACACTCCATTACTATAGTTGTGGTCTGATTAGGTGGCGCAGAGGTGCTTTGGTTTGCACAACTGCTTCACATATTCAGCATCCCAGATGTTTGTTCTCTGTTTAGAGTTTGTGTCTTCTCTCCATATTGGTATGGATTTTCCTCCAGGCATTCCCGAAAGTTGTAATTTAAGTTAGCTTTGGTGTGAATCTGCGTGTGGATGCTGTAAGGCTGTTTTCTGCCTTACGCTCAGACAGGCCATTCACCCTACCCATCCCAAATTGAAATAAAGCTGGATTAAGAATGTTCCTATAGCACTGGATCTGAGAGGGAGGACATGTTCCTCAGGTGGCCAAGAATAAGTCCAAAGGGGCTTGCATTACCTGAGGAAGCCCACTCTAAAAGCAGCTCAGTAAGCAGCATGAGTAGTACTAATTGTTTGCACAGAAACAACACAAAAAACAACACTTATGGTGACTGGCAAGCCTTGAATGAGGACCTTGGCCTTTGGGGGATAGTGTACACAGGTTGCCTCTGATCTCAAATGAGCACAAAGTGAGTGGAGTATGACGAAGCTGGGCAGTATGGAGCAGCCTAGTGGCTACACAGAGTACGCAAACAGCGTGGCAGAAGCAGCACCAGAAGAAGCCGGAGGCCCTTTATTGGGCCACTTACCACCAGTCCAAAATAAAGTGGCTAATTCCATTCCTCTGTCTCTCATACCATCAAGTCATTACACTGGTGTCAGTGGGACAAGAACCAATTAATGACCCTGAGATGGAGGGCTGATTTAACACTAACACTTGTGGACCCCTTGACCTTGCTTACCTAGGCTCACTTCAGAATGGGTAGACCAGTTCACTTTGCACCCCTCGAATATCCCGACTGACACTTTGTGTTACCCTTAAGGATTAGGGTTCTGAGAGGAGGGCAGTGTAGCACCCATGAGTCTGAGTTGAGCTGAGAGAAACAAATACCTTTAAATGCATGGCTGAATTGTTTGATTTGTAATTTTAAACTGTGGTGCAGAGAGGTAAATCAAGGAGAATTGTGTCTTTGTCCTAAACATTATGAGCAGGGGGTGATGTAGGCCACACATTCAAGTGATGATTGATTGGTATTAAAGGAACCAAACAAAGAAAACATTGTGAAGAAAACATTGCCCACACTATTAGACCATCGCCTTCACTAACCTGGAATGTTGGCACAGTGCATGTTGGGAGGATAGATTTATGATACTGGTGACAATTTTTTAACCCTAGCACCTATGAACTTCATCAGACCAGGCTACATTTTTCTATTCTTCAGCTGTCCTGTATTGGTGGGCCTGTGCCTTCTGCAACCTTAGATTTCTGTCTTTAGCTGACAGAAGTGGAACCTGACATGGTCATCAGCTGGTATAGCCCATCCGCCTCCAGGTTCAACATGTTGTGCATTCTGAGATGGTTTCCTGTTCACCTCAGCTGTACAGACTGGTGTGACAAGAAAACACTAAGACAAAATAAAGGTCTGGGGCAGCCAACCATATAATGTCCTTTGGGTGCAAAAAGGTATTTTAAAGATCAGAGAGTTGTTCACTTGAATGAGTCCAAAACAGAACTGTTGAAGAAAGACAAAATGGTGGCTTTAAAGGACAGTGTAGGAAGTGATGTCGACAGAGGCGGGACCAGAAGTCACGTCGTCAAAGGTGTCGGGACCCTGTGGGATTTCCAAACAATGGGATCGAGAGAGACAGTTAGTACACCCCGTTGACTGTCGGACATGGAATTGCCTTCATTCAAGCCCTTTAGTTGACTCCCATTTGCACGTGTGTGACACTGGTTAGCAGAGTTATCGTAGACTATAGTCAACATGAACCAATCTGGCAGTTCTCCTCTGATCTTTTTCAACCACAAAGCTTTTCCAAGCACATAGCTACTGTTCACTCTGTGTTTTTTTAGTTTTTCGAACAATTCTGAGTAAACTCTAGAGACTGTTGTGTGTGAAAACAGCAGGAGATCAGCAGTTACAGAAATACTCCAACCAGTCCGTCTGGCACCATCAGTCATGCCCCTATCAAATTCACTGAGATCGCACATTTTCCCCTACTCATGGTGTTTAGAGTGAAAATGAACTGAAGCTCCCGACCTGTGTCTGCATGATTCTATGCATTGTGCTGTTACCACGTGATCGGCTGTTTAGATGTTTGTATAGATAAATAGATTTGCTCAGTGAGTGTGAGATGAGATGAGCCTTGATGAGCCTTGACATGGACTGGTAGGACTGATTGAGGATTTGCTGTTGACAAGCTACTGCTCCCTGCAACCTTGAAAATGATTCAGTGGGTTTGAGAATTCATATTATGTTATGTTTTGTTATGTTATATTATGATTATTTGTTTTTACTTTGCTATTCTCCCTGTTACTATGACAGGTTTTAATGTTTAAAATTATTGACAGGTTGGCTGGTCACCAACAGCTTTTTAAATTGTTGAAAAATTTTGCTTGACTTTTTGAGGGCCAGAAATCTTTATAATTGTATCATTTTCCTTTTTATACCTGCTCTGTCCAGTTCAGGATCACAGAGACGGGAGGCCTACTTTATCATGACTATGAATACCATTCCAGTCCAATTGAGAGCACACTCAGTCATCCTGTGGTAATGCAGAATCTGCAGTCAACCTAACAAGTACAGTGGATTCAGAAAGTACTTAGACCCAGTGCTGGTGATAGGTTATTTTGCACCCTAGGCAAAGCTTATTAGAGTGGCAACTGACTGTTCATTAGCTAACCCGTGTGGCTGGTTTTTCCCCCCTTATGATCTGCACCCTAGGTAAATACCTAATTTGCTTTAATATGGTGGCACTGGCCCTGCTCAGACCCCTTCCCTTTTTTCACATTTTATTATGCTACAGGTTTCATTACATTAAATTTTTTCCCTCATCAAAAAACATTCAATACCCCAGAATGACAATGCAGGATTTTAATACGTTTGCTAGTTCAAGATACGGTTTGGACAGACAGGAGCCTATTGCAGCTATTGCAGGAATCATCTTTGGGTGGGTTACTAGAACTCATTCATACACGCTGATGCTGTTTAAATCATCCATCAGCTTCATCTCTACAAAATTGTGACGTGTAAAGAAACTGCACTACTCAGAGAAATCCACACCTGAACATGCAGAGAAGTTTCAGATACCACACAGGCAGTGAGTTGCTTTAGATATTACAACAACAACAACAACAACATTTATTTCTATAGCACATTTTCATACAAACAGTAGCTCAAAGTGCTTTACATATTAAAGAATAGAAAAATGAAAGACACAATTATAAAACAAAATAAATCAACATTAATTAACATCGAATAAGAGTAAGGTTCAATGGCCAGGGTCGACAGAAAAAACAAAAAACTCCAGACGGCTGGAGAAAAAATAAAATAAAATAATAAATAATAAATAAATATTAACAAATATTAATAAATTAACTGGAGGAGTTGGGGGATTGGGGGGTTGGATGGAGGTGGAGGACTTGACGTTCACAGCAAAACTGAACTCTGAAAACTCTGAAGTGTTCATTTAACTCTGGTGCGTCTTCTGTGAATACAGAAAAAGTAACTGCAGTGCCACCATACCGCACCAGTTTACTGGAACTCTGCTTAAATCATTTTACATGAAAATTTCAGCTAAAATATTTTCCACCTACACAACAAAATATATGCATTTTAGGCTAATTAGCAGTATTAGCGCTGTGTGAATGTGAGTGTAGGTGTGCAGATGAGTCGGCCACATTGGACTGGCATCATCTTGATGACTGGTTATTGCCTTGCACCCAATGCCGCCAGGACAGTCTTCAGCCCCCACAGTCCTCAATTGGATTAAGCAGCTCTGAGAATGTTACTTTATGGCTACCATTATTTGATTACAAAAAAATAGTATATTCTCATCTGGCTCTTTAATTGTCCTTAACAAGTCTGTTGCTTTGCCACTATATCTCCTTCTTAATGATTTCACTGGTGCTTGAATGCAACTATTTTGCTCTGACAAAGGGGATGGCAGGCGTCTTATCACAAGTCACTAAAGCCCACGTCGCCTTCTAAATTGCCTGCTAACATTCTTAAAATGCCCCTCTTTAAGTAGCACTCCTTATCTATTGAACCTGTTCTGCTGAATTAACTCATTAGTGATTAAGAACTTTCCTCTGTTTCATGCACTTTTTAAAAAGAACTAAGAAAGAATGGCTCAGTGAGGCAATTAAAAAACAGAAAAAAATCCTAAATATAAGTTACATTAGTGGTTCTTTTTTGCCACTTCTATTTGAAATACTGAGACTATGGATTGAAGGAGGTCACAGATGTGTATAACCATGGAGACCTGCGGTGACCTATAAAATCAGCTTCAGTTGAAATACCTTCACTAGGCTGAAATTACACAATAAGAATAAAACTAAATTCATTCCGCACATCTGCGCATCTCGGCTATAAGCCAACTGATTCTGATGTGCTGCGTGTGCTTCTACAGAAGCTGAAGAAATTATTTTTTTTAGCTAACAAAAAAAAGCTTGGTTTCTTAATTGTTTTCCAAGGAGTATTTCTAGATGGTGAGTGGCACAGCAGCTCATGAAGCCAACATTGAAGGCCTGTCCTTATTATTAATCATATGAAAAAGTAAGAATACTTCATGGAAATTGATTTTTTAGCATATTTAAATAGGCAAACACTAGATTGCCATGTAATTAGTTGATGTTGGGAGCATGCGCTGATAGCGTGTTGATACGCCCACCACACAGCGAACCACCTGGATTGGGACCCACGTGCAGCAGGTGACACCTGAGCACCACACTGGAACAGTGTGAGGTTTTTAATGATGGCTGGGGTGCCAGTCCTGCCACCAACCCATAAGTTTTCCCTGTAAGTTCGACAACCTGCTTGCTGGGCTGGATGCAGATTAATGTCATACCCAGGACGAAGCAATTGCAAGTTAGTGGAGTACAGTCATTTCTGGTGTTTACGAGATTCAATCTAGCAACCTTCCGATTGCTGGTGCAGATCCCTAGCCTCAGAGTCATGCAACTAGTGCCCGCAGATAAAGGCGATGTACATGGACAAATGACACATAACATTGTCCTGGTGTATTCATGATCAGAAACCAAATTTAAAAAATGCGAATTTGTCATGTGGAAGAAGCCATTACACCATTACATATATCACTGGCCACTTTATTAGGTACAACTGTTTGTTAACCCAAATATATAATCAGCCAGTCACATGGCAGCAATTCAATGTATTTAGACAATGTAGACATTGTCAAGGCGACCTGCTGAAATTCAAACTGAGCATCAAAATGGGCAAGAAAGCTAATTTAAGTGACTTTGAATATGATGGTACTAGACAGGCTGGTCTGAGTATTTCAGAAACTGTTGATCTACTGGGATTTTCATGCACAACCATCTCTAGAGTTTACAGATAATGGTCAGAAAAAGGGAAAATATCCAATGAACAGCAGTTCTCTGGGCAAAAATGCCATATTGATGCCAGAGGTCAGAGAAGGGTGGCCAGACTGGTTTGAGCTGATAGAAAGGCAACAGTAACTCAAATAACCTCTTGTTACAACCGAGGTATGCAGAAGAGCATCTCTGAATGGACACCTACTCCAGTGCTCCCTCTTTTCAGTTTTGGGAGCCTCTTGAACCCGACACATGGGATGAGCTATGCAATGAGCACACCACACAAAGCAAGGGGAAGGTGCAAAAGTGCAAGTGCTTTTATTAACAAAAACCCAAAACAGTGTTCAAATAAATAGTGCAGTGCATTAAAACATTTTCAATAAATAATCCATTAAAAAACAGACGAAAAGTGGAGGTTAAAAATCCAAAAATATATTCTTTAAAAAGAGGTTAAAATGAATGGGCTGGAAGCTGTCCTTTTTAAAAACCCGATGCCTTCTCCTATTAGCTGGCAGCTCTCCAGCTTATCCCAACAGGCTTTGCAATGGGGGAGTCGCCCTATCCACAGGTGCAGCCGACCTTCTGCTGGTCCGGCAGCCTTCTGTCCCCTGGCTGCGTACTTCTCCCTTGCCAGACCAAGACTCTGGTTTCCCAATGGCCAGGGCACTCACGCTGGGGCTCACCCTCCCAAGCCTCCCTGACTCCTACTGTCTTCCGCGGTAAGCTGTGAACCTTCTTGGTCACTCCAGCTCCTTGAAATCGCTCAGCTGGAGTGACCACTTCCAACTGCCTCCTCTAGTGTCGGCCACACACTCCTTCCAGGGCTCTACTCCCAGCTACCTGCTTCTCTGCAGGAAGCCTGCTCTCTCTCACTCTCTCTCTCTTGCTCGCTCCCGCACCCGTTTTCAGCACCTCCCGCCCTCTTCTTCTTCCTCTAACCTCTGTTCTCTTTCTCTTTCCTTCTCTCTCTTTTTTTCCTCCCGCACTTGCACTTCTCCTTTTTATATGAGAACATGCCACAGGTGTGTCGGTTAGCAGCTCCCGGCACAATTACAAACAAGGGTGATACCGCACCCGTGAGCGTAATTGCGGAAACAACCCCACCGCATTGCACCCGGGAACCTCTCCTGCCACACTAACACACCCCCTCCTTAAACCACAAGTGCAGTGATTATTTATTTAAAAAGGCAATCAGTTGTGGACCTCACTTTACCACAACAACATATCAAACCTTAAAGCAGATGGGCTACAGCAGCAGGAGACGACACTGGGTGCCACTTCTGTCAGCTAAGAACAGGCAACTGAGGCTACAATTTGCTCATGCTTTCCACAATTGGACAATAGAAAACTGGAAAAACATTGCTTGGTCTGAGGATTATCAATTTGGATGGTACAGTCAGAATTTGGTGTCAACAACATGAAAGCATGGATCCATCCTACCTTGCATCAATGGTTCAGGCTGAAAATGGTAGTGTAATGGTGTAAGAGATATTTTCTTGGGACCCTTTGGACTCCTTAGTACCAACTGAGCATTGTTTAAATGCAACAGCCTACCTGAGTATTGTTGATGAGCATGTCCATCCCTTTATGACCGCAAGGTACCCATCTTCTGAAGGCTGCTTCCAGCAGAATAAAGTGCCATGTTACAAACCTCAAATCATCTCAAACTGGTTTCTGGAACATGATAATGAGTTCACTGTACTCAAACGACCTCCATAGTCACCAAATCTTAATCCAATAGAGCACCTTTGGGATGTGGTGGAATGGGAGATTTGCATGATTGACATGCAGCTGATAAATCTGCAGCAACTGCATGATGCTATCATGTCAATATGGACCACAGAGGGCTATGGTGCGAGGAGCCCTATCAGAATTGGTTAATTTTAAGAGTGAGGTCCCTCTGAGATCAATCCTAGGGCTGTTTGCTAAAGAAAAGGACATAGCAATGCTAAGTCCAGAGAAGAGTGACTAGGGATGATTCCAGGACTACAGGAGATGACTTATGTGGAAAGATTAAAAACGTTGATCCTTTTCAGTTTAAGTAAAAAAAGATTAAGAGGAGACATGATTGAAGTGTTTAAAATAATAAAGGGAATTAGTTAAGTGGATTGAGACTGTGTTTTAAAATAAGTTAATCAAGAACACAGGAAAATGGATGGAAACATCTAAAGAGTAAATGTCGCACAAACATTAGGAAGTTTTTCTTTGCACAGAGAACCCCAGACACATGGAGTACATGACCAAGTAGTGTGGTGACAGTAGGATTTTATGGACCTTTAAAACTTGACGTGATGTTATTTTGGAAGAATTAAGTGGACAGGATTGGCAAGCTTTGTTGGGTTGAATGGCCTGTTCTCATCGAGATCATTCTAATGTTCTTATGAATGCTGCATACATGTGCAAAAGGTAAATAATTTACTGGTCACTACAACTTTGAGATGAATCTTGTTGCTTTCCACAGCAAAATTAATAACAAGGAGCTTAACAAAATGGATTGGTGTAGAATGCAGCTGAGCTCACAAGAAGATGGAACAGAAAAGTACAATGCCACTAAAGCAAAGTTATTAATACACATGAGTTGGAGTTTATTTGATTTCTCTAAGAGGAGAGAGAGGATACGAAAAGGTGCTTTCTATAACAACTACAGTATAATAACAAGGAGCTTAATGAAGTGGATGGGTGTAGAAAGCTCACAAGTAAACAGGTCAGAGATACGTAAGTGTAATGCAGTAAAGTCAAGAAGCATGGAGAAGTGCATTTATGTATTTATTTTCTCTATAATTATCGAGTTCATTTTACAAATATAATCAGTGAATTAATTTGACATGGCATCATTCGCTTCAGATCTTTAAAGTATTTCTTTCTTTTGCTATGCTGTTCTATCAGAGTCCTACGCCTGCTAAGTATTTTTGAAAGAGTGTAAAGCACAAGGGAATCTGATTTTCTAGGGGCTATGAGTTTTTCACTTCACAGTCCCTTCACAGAGTTTTCCACCAATGTGCACATGCCTAGTGCCAGGTGAAGGTCTACGTTTTTGGTAATTTTAGTGTGGGCAGAAATACTTTTGTAAATGATGCAAACACTCCAGTGTGAACAATGATTGTTATTTGAAATGTAACCATTCTACCGCAATTCAAAGCTGTTGAATGAATAAAATCCAAGGGTATTATTTGGGGACGGAGTCCCAAATGAAGGGCTTTTACCAAAAATAATCAGAATCAGAATAGGATAAGGAGGGAGGAAGTAAAGAAGGCACTAAAAAGGACAAAAAATAGTAACACAACAAAACCAGATGAAATACCAGTGGAAATGTGGAAAAGTTTAGGAGAAGAGGGAATAGATGTGTTGTGGGATCTAATACAGAAGATCAATGAACAGGAGAGAACACCAGAGGAGTGGAGGATTGTTGAAATGTTTTGGAGTGTTTTAAAATGGGCAATACCTTCAACTGAAGAAATTTTGCATGGAGAAGTGGTCAAAAAGTTAACAAAGGCAATATTAGGGACTGGTGGGCAATACCAGGGTGCACTTACTTTATTACATCTATTACTTCTATTGAAAATTTTCTTGAATAAATAATAGACAAGACACATTTTCATTATGCTATTAGTCAAATACTAGCTGTGTAGGCCCATGCTGTAAAAAGCCTGGACTCCTAGAAACCATGGATTCTAGTACTTCAATCAATCAATCAATTGGTTGAACGTTAGCGGCTAAGTGAGTTTCTCTCTCCTTGTAGGTTTCGTTTTGCCGAAGTGCTCGCCTCACTTGTGTATTAGCGGCTAAGCAAGTTTCTCTTTTCTTAGCGGTTTCACTTTCTTTGAGCGTCATGCTGTAGCCTCATACTTCCGTGCCAGACAGACACACACACACTTCCATGTGTAGAAGTTTATATATGAGATATCAGAATCAGAAATATCATCTTTATCTATAGGCACCATTTGAATGAAAATCTGCTGTTTGCCTGTTCAAATATGTTGAACCATGGGGTGTACTTACTTTTTCACACGTAACTAACTACATATTTTCCTAAATCCCATGAATGTTAGCTTAACTGGTAATTCTAAATGGGCTATGTGTGAGTGTGTCCTGTAATGGACAAGCACCATGTTTGCCTTGCTCGTTGCTGCCAAGATAGGCTGAGGCCCCTCTGTGATCCTGAACCACATTAAACCATTTTGAGAATGATGTTGTGAATGTGATATATATTGCAATGCTGTGATGAAAGCTGCAGGACCAAGTGTGAGGAGAAAATAGAAACAGCTTAAAACAGAGATGAGGGTTCTGGTCTCGCTAACATAGAATAGCTGGCACCTCTCAGCTTGTAATAATGAATTAGTTCTGTTCAGCCTGACAAAATAATCCATCACTGTCTAGGAATGACGCCTGTTTGTTCTGAATATATCTGGTATGAAAGTATCTCTCATTATAAGCCCTTTAAATAGCACTGGTTCACTTTTTGCCCTCCCATTTTAATGCCAGTGATCACAGAATGTGAAGAATTTAAAATATTTGTTAATATTATAAGGTCATTTCTAAGACATATTATACCTGAGACATACTATACCTGATTGTCGCAGCCAGAATTAAACCAGCACAGCCGACTTTTAAAGACTGGATCCATTTAGTGCCTTTGATTCATTTTCCTGTATGAGTCACAACCACCTACAAATCCAGCAAACCCTCAGTCAAGTCCAAGCGCTGCAATGTGTCCACCAGAATGAGCAAACCATGCTGGGAGGAGAAGCATTCAGAGCAGAATGCTGAGCAAAATGCACGCTTTAATGGATGAGTGGAGGATTGTGTGAATGATAATTACCTCAGTCAAGCGCCTTTTAGTTTGGTGTGTCACCACTTTGAAGAATTAGTCATGTGTGCCTGTCCATGTGTGCCTATTATACTTGAACATTCTCTTCAGCCACCTGAAAGTTGCCCTTTGTGGGAAATGGTCAATAACAGCAGGAGACTGCTGTTATCTTTCCTGGAGATTTATTATCAAAATCTTTATGACAAAACCATTTGTACTTCCTCTCAACACTTAATGTAACTTTCGGGTGGGGTTTACAGTTCTGAAACTACTTTGGAACAGCAGAAGGATAATTGAAGAAAGGCCTTCTGGTTATTTTTAAGAAGCAATAGAAAATAACACATTACTGCACACCATCAAGCCAGATAAAAATATTACATGTCAGTTTAGTGTAGGGTTAGCATAGTCATGTGAAAAAGTAAATGCACCCCGTGAGATGTTGTCTGTTTATTTTTTTCTTCATTTAAGCAGTATCTATAGATAGAGTTGATGTAACTGAAAAATAAAAAACAATGAAAAATTGATTTTGAAATAATTTATTAAATGCAAAATGTGTAAAAGGTAAGTCCACCTTTGGACCGAATTAAAAGTATTAAGAAAATGGATGAACAAATGTTTACAGTAGGCTTCCATTTGTGTTATAAATGAAACTATTAGCATCAATTTGTCATAAATATCGGGGAGAGGACAACAAATTGTAGGCTAAATCATAAATAATTAAAATTCAGCTTGGCTGCATTTGATAGCCAGCCATTGGCAACACTTATTGTTTGAGTTTAGAGATTTGTCACTGGTTTAGACTGATTCAGCAGAGAAGGACTGCAGTAATGCTTTCGTTTAAACAAAGCATTAAAGCATCTGATGCATATCAGGAGTCTGGTCTTTAAGACTTGACAGAGCGGGGGGTTTGAACAGTTTTTAAAAAGCACCCTAGACTTATTCTGAGTGTTTGTTTTTTCAATTTTTGATTATAGAGAGCATCTGTGCAAGATCAATGTTAATTATTTGCTTGAACCTTGAAATTATAGTGTTAATTTTTCATACAATAATAATAACAATTAACCTAAGAAAAGGACAAGAGTCACAAACATTTGTAGCAATAAATTGTATCACATTTTTCATTCTAACAGATGGCACATTGCAGACATTCGTAGCAATAAAAAACATTCACATGAAGCTAAGCATGTTTTTGCCTGTCCAGTACTTGGATGGATAACCATCTGGGAAAAGTTAGGGCTGCTGCTGGAAGAGAGGTTGGTAAAGACAGCAGGGGCTCTTGGTCTGTGTGTGGATCCCAATGCCACAGTGCAGCGTTGGTGACACAGACATCCTGACACTCTGTGGTCATCAAAGATCTTTGGACATCTTTTTAAAAGAGAAGTGTTTATCCTGATGTCCTGTCTATTGTAATTTAAAAACACACACACACACACACACATATATATATATACACATCCATTATCCAACCTGCTATTTCCTAACTACAGGGTCACGGGGGTCTGCTGGAGCCAATCCCAGCCAACACAGGGTGTGAGGCAGGAAACAAACCCCGGGCAGGGCGCGCACACACACACCCACACACCAAGCACAAACTAGGGACAATTTAGAACCACCAATGCACCTAACCTATATGTCTTTGGACTGTGGGAGGAAACCGGAGCACATAGAGGAAACCCACGCAGACACGGGGAGAACATGCAAACTCCACCCAGAGAGGACCCACTGCGACACCGTGCCGTCCATATATATATATATATATATATATATATATATATATATTGTCACGCACATGCAATTAGGGGGCCCCGTAAGGACCTAAACTGTAGCATGAAAACACATGCCAGAAAGGATTGGCGGGGTACTAACCTCTCTCTCTTTTATTCTGCAGAAAGAAAGATGAACCTCTGCCATGATCATGCCGACTACGCCACTGTAATAAAGAGACAAAATACTCATAAAGGTTTGGGGTTTTCCGGCCCCGTATACTGCAAAATATGAGCCAAAGTAGAATGATACACACAATAGTACATCTAACAGAGACTGCTAGAATGGCTGAATGGTGGAAGATTTATGGTGAGGGACCGGAAATAAGAAGAGATGAATACTGGGAAGGAACCGAGATGGATTCTGGGATGGATGATGTTATCAGGACTCGACAGAGGGAAGGCGGAAGTGGTGATGCGAGGTCAGGTAAACATGGCAGGATCATGGCGGAGATGCGTCTTTCTTTCTGCAGAATAAAAGAGAGAAAGGTTAGTACCCAGCCAGTCCGTTCTGGTTCTGGCATGTACAGTTTTCAGCCCCTACAGTTTAGGTATATATATATACGCAGCCCCTAATCATATATATATATATATATATATATATATATATATATATATATATATATATACACACAGTGGGTACGAAAAGTATTTAGACCCCCTTCAATTTTCCACTCTTTGTTATATTGCAGCCATTTGCTAAAATCATTTAAATAAATTTTTTTCCTCATTAATGTACACACAGCACCCCATATTGACAGACAAAAAAAATTATTTTTGAAATTGTTGCAGATTTATTAAAAAAGAAAAACTGAAATATCACATGGTCCTAAGTATTCAGACCCCTCAGTATTTAGTAGAAACACCCTTTTGAGCTAATACAGCCATGAGTCTTCTTGGGAAAGATGCAACAAGTTTTTCACACCTGGATTTGGGGATCCTCTGCCATTCCTCCTTGCAGATCCTCTCCAGTTCTGTCAGGTTGGATGGTAAACGTTGGTGGACAGCCATTTTTAGGTCTCTCCAGAGATGCTCAAATGGGTTTAAGTCAGGGCTCTGGCTGGGCCATTCAAGAACAGTCACAGAGTTGTTGTGAACCCACTCCTTCGTTATTTTAGCTGTGTGCTTAGGGTCATTGTCTTGTTGGAAGGTAAACCTTTGGCCCAGTCTGAGGTCCTTAGCACTCTGGAGAAGGTTTTTGTCCAGGATATCCCTGTACTTGGCCGCATTCATCTTTCCCTCGATTGCAACCAGTTGTCCTGTCCCTGCAGCTGAAAAACACCCCCACAGCATGATGCTACCACCGCCATGCTTCACTGTGGGGACTGTATTGGACAAGTGATGAGCAGTGCCTGGTTGTCTCCACACATACCGCTTAGAATTAAGGTCAAAAAGTTCTATCTTGGTCTCATCAGACCAGAGAATCTTATTTCTCACCATCTCAGAGTCCTTTAGGTGTCTTTTAGCAAACTCCATGTGGGCTGTCATTTGTCTTGCCTCTCCTCACTGTGTGGATTTCTGCGGACAATGGTTTTAATTTATGGTACATGCTTCCTCAGTTTGTTTGCCCAACTCCTCAATGATATAAGATATGCTTCCCACATGGTGCTTGATTGTTTGCTTTTTTCTGTCTCTCTCACCCTCTCTGCCTGACGTAGGTGGTGTGAGCAGAGGGGCTGTTTGCACAGAGGCTGTTTTCCTAGAGGATACGGACGCTCCTCTACAAAATGCCGCTTTATTGCGGTGCTTCAGCATACTTAAAAGCACGTATTGATTTTTTGATTGTTTGCTTTTATCTCACTCTCTCTCTCTCTGACATTCTCTGCTCCTGACACTCGCACTCCTTTGAAGAGGAAGATATGTTCGCATTCTTTTAATTGTGAGAAAGAACTGCCATCTCAGTCTTGTCATGGAGCACAGTTTAAACTTTTGACTAAAGGGTGTTATTTCATGTCTAGAGGGCTCTAATAATGTTAACAGTGTGGGAGAGTTTATAAGGGTTAAAATATGTAAAAATAACCATACAAACATATGGCTTCTACTTCGCGGATTTTCATCTATTGCGGGGGGTTCTGGAATGCACCCCCCGTGATCAAGAAGTATATATATATATATATATATATATATATATATATATATATTACTATATATATATATATACCGGAAAGTATTCACAGCGCATCACTTTTTTCATATTTTGTTATGTTACAGCCTTATTTCAAAATGGATTAAATTCATTTTATTCCTCAGAATTCTACACACAACACCCCATAATGATAACGTGAAAAAAGTTTACTTGAGGTTTTTGCAAATTTATTAAAAATAAAAAAACTGAGACATCACATGTACATAAGTATTCACAGCCTTTGCTCAATACTTTGTCGATGCACCTTTGGCAGCAATTACAGCCTCAAGTCTTTTTGAATATGATGCCACAAGCTTGGCACACCTATCCTTGGCCAGTTTCGCCCATTCCTCTTTGCAGCACCTCTCAAGCTCCATCATGTTGGATGGGAAGCGTCGGTGCACAGCCATTTTAAGATCTCTCCAGAGATGTTCAATCGGATTCAACTCTGGGCTCTGGCTGGGCCACTCAAGGACATTCACAGAGTTGTCCTGAAGCCACTCCTTTGATATCTTCACTGTGTGCTTAGGGTCGTTTTCCTGCTGAAAGATGAACCGTCACCCCAGTCTGAGGTCAAGAGTACTCTGGAGCAGGTTTTCATCTAGGATGTGTCTGTACATTGCTGCAGTCATCTTTCCCTTTATCCTGACTAGTCTCCCAGTTCCTGCCACTGAAAAACATCCCCACAGCATGATGCTGCCACCACCATGCTTCACTGTAGGGATGGTATTAGCCTGGTGATGAACGGTGCATGGTTTCCTCCAAATTTGATGCCTGGCATTCACACCAAAGAGTTTAATCTTTGTCTCAACAGACCAGAGAATTATGTTTCTCATGGTCTGAGAGTCCTTCAGGTGCCTTTTGGCAAACTCCAGGCGGGCTGCCATGTGCCTTTTACTAAGGAGTGGCTTCCGTCTGGCCACTCTACCATATAGGCCTGATTAGTGGATTGCTGCAGAGATGGTTGTCTTTCTGGAAGGTTCTCCTCTCTCCACAGAGGACCTCTGGAGCTCTGACAGTGACCATCAGGTTCTTGGCTAAGGTTCCTGACTAAGGCCCTTCTTCCCTGATCGCTCAGTTTAGCTGGCCGGCTAGCTCTAGAAAGAGTCCTGCTGGTTTCGAACTTCTTCCACTTACGGATGATGGAGGCCACTGTGGTCATTGGGACCTTCAAAGCAGCAGTATTTTTCTGTAACATTCCCCAGATTTGTGCCTCAAGACCATCCTGTCTCAGAGGTCTACAGACAATTCACTTGACTTCATGCCTGGTTTGCGCTCTGACATGCAGGTGTGTGCCTTTCCAAATCATGTCCAATCAACTGAATTTACCACAGGTGGACTCCAATTAAGCTGCAGAAACATCTCAAGGATGATCAGGGGAAATAGGATGCACCTGAGCTGAATTTTGAGCTTCATGGCAAAGGCTGTGAATACTTATGTACATGTGCTTTCTCAATTTTTTTATTTTTAATAAATTTGCAAAAACCTCAAGTAAACTTTTTTCATGTTGTCATTATGGAGTGTTGTGTGTAGAACTCTTGAGTAAGAAAATTAATTTAATCCATTTTGGAATAAAGCTGTAACATAACAAAATATGGAAAAAGTGATGCGCTGTGAATACTTTCCGGATTCACTGTATATATATATATATATATATATATATATATATATATATATATATATATATATATATATATATATATATATATATATTTATATATATATATATTGTCACAGATGGCTGGAGTTCTTACCCGGCCGGGACGCCTAAAAGGACCAGAAGGTGGCATAAAAAGCTTCCGGGTCACAACCGCCCTGGACAAAAAGAGGACCATGGAAAAGGGACAAAGAGGTTCTGGCCTGTTGTGACCCGCGGCCACCACCAGTGGGCGACTTAACCCTCGAGGGACCTGGAAACAGTTACTTCCACCACACTTGGCAAGATGGCGGAGGAACCTGCCAGGGACACCCAGAATGCTTCCGGTGCAAAGGGCAGCACTTCCGCCACACCAGGAAGTGCTGCTGGAAGTTTGTAATCGGACACCTGGAGCACATCCGGGCGGGAAATAAAAGGTGCCACCTCCTAACGGTCTGGGCGCTAGAGGCGGGAGTGGGAGCAGGACAAAGCTCCCAGGAGGAGATTGGTGGCCAAGGACTGAGGAAGAAAAGTCTAATTGTGGTTATTAATAGTTGTATTCATTGTGTGGTGTTTGGGACTGTGTTTATTTATGGAAAATAAATGTGTAGTCTTTATAAAGATGTGGTTTCTGACTGGTGGTGTCCGGACAAGTCTCACAATATATATATAAGATTAAAGATAGGGTGAGAAGCTCAGTCATCCGGGAGGGGCTCAGAGTAGAGCCGCTGCTCCTCCGCATCGAGAGGAGTCAGATGAGGTGGCTCGGGCATCTGATCAGGATGCCTCCAAGACGCCTCCCTGGTGAGGTGTTCCAGGCACGTCCAACCGGGAGGAGGCCCCGGGGAAGACCCAGGACACGCTGGAGGGACTATGTCTCCCGGCTGGCCTGGGAACGCCTTTGGGATTCTCCCGGAAGAGCTGGAAGAAGTGGCGGGGAGAGGGAAGTCTGGGCCTCTCTGCTTAAGCTGCTGCCCCCGCGACCCGACCTCGGATAAGCGGAAGAGGATGTATGGATGGATATATATATATAGTCACACACATGCACTTAGGAGGCAGCCAACAAGCCCAGAGGTGAGTGAAAGTTCACGAGACAAGAAGGTTGTATCAGGTATTAATGCCTCTCTCTTTTGTTCATCAGAATTCATGAAGAAAAACAATAAACCATCACACTCACTGAGTATTCTGGATTTCCAAAATGGCTCCTTTTCCGATGCATCATTTCTGCCTCCAACTCTAGCAGACAACATCACTTCCGGGTGTGCTTTGATGACATCACATCCGGCCCCATCCAGTGATGTCACTTCCTCATATGTCACATCTGGTGATGCCACTTCCGGCTACACCCTGATGACATCATTTCTGGTCTCCTTTTGACAATGTCACTTCCAGTCTCACAGTTGTGACATCATTTCCGGTTGCTATTTTGCATAAATACCACCTTTCACTGTTATGTATTATAAATTGTTATGCTTTTGATCACCATTTCTTCAACTGTTTCATAGAAAATTGCTGGATATTATATGGGGACAACTCCCCAACTCTTATTATTTGTTTCGAGTGAGATTAATTATCTTACTATATTTATATTGTAAAGAAGACAAAAACACAGCGTAAAGGTTTGGGGTTTCCTATACTGTAAGAAAATTCCAAAATCAGGTCAAAATATATAAACATAAATTGTTCATATGCGCGACGCCGTTATTGGTGTCGGTGGCCATTTTATAAAGGAGGAGCCGGAAGTGGAGGAATGCTGGGAAGGAACCGTGAGGGAAGATGGGATCGATGACGTCAGGAACAATGGCAGAGGAAGGGCGGAAATAACGTACTGCGGGAAAATGAGGCTTATGGTGGCGGAGAGTCTTTTGTTCTGTAAGAAAGCAAAGGAGAAAGGTTAGTACCCCGCCACCCCCAGCCGGCGAATCCCTTCCGAAGCGTGCTAGGGTCCGTCTGCGATCTCCTACTCGCGCGTGCGTGACACGACCCCCCCTCAGCCCAAGACCGTCAGGTCGGGCGGACCTAAACGAGAGGTCGTGGGTGCGAGAGAGGGCATCGGCGTTGGCCTGAAGGTTGCCGCGGCGATAAGTGTCAGTGAACTTATACGACTGTAAGTCCAGGAATCACCTGGTGACCTGCGGATTTGACTCCTTGTGCAGGGACATCCACTGAAGCGCAGCGTGATCAGTCACAAGAGTGAATTCGCGGCCCAACAGGTAGTAACGGAGATACGTCACTGCCCACTTAATGGCCAAGGCTTCCCTTTCCACCGCCGCATACCTGGTCTCTCGGTCCAGCAGTTTCCGGCTTAAGTACATTATGGGGTGTTCGACACCATCGACGCTTTGGCTCAGCACGGCCCCCAGGCCTGAGTCCAAAGCGTCGGTCTGGAGAATAAAAGGGAGCCCAAAATCGACTGTCTTTAATACAGGTGCCGACGTTAGGGCCTTTTTCAGGTCACTGAATGCGTGTTCTGCTTTGTCGTTCCATACCACATGTAAGGAAGTGCCTTTTTTTGTTAAACAGGTCAAGGGTGCTGCCCTTTCGGTAGTACCCCGCCGGCCCCAAGAAAGCCTGCACCTGTCTCTTGGTATTCGGACAGGGCCATTCCACGATGGCTTTGATTTTTGAACATTGCGGCCTCACCTGCCCTCGTCCCACTAGGTAGCCTAAATACTTGGCCTCCTTCAAGCCAAAAAAACACTTGCGAAGGTTAATGTGGAGACCGGCTTTAGATAGTGTCGTGAGGACAGCAGAGACCTGCAGTAGATGTTCCTCCCAGGTGCCGGAATAGATGACCACGTCATCCAGGTAGGCGGCACTATAGGACTGGTGGGGCTTCAGCACTCTATCCACCAGACGTTGCAAGGTCGCCGGGGCGCCATGCAGCCCAAATGGGAGGACCTTGTATTGCCAATGTCCGCTAGGGGTGCTAAAGGCCGTCTTTTCTTTTGCAGATGCCGTTAAAGGAATTTGCCAATACCCTTTCGTCATATCAAGAGTAGTCAAGTATCGAGCCGTACCCAACCGTTCAAGTAGGTCATCAATGCGGGGCATCGGGTAGGCATCAAATTTGGAGACCTGATTCAGACGTCTGAAGTCATTACAGAACCTCCAGGAGCTGTCCGGCTTGGAAACGAGGATGATAGGACTGGACCAGGGACTATGGCTCTCCTCGATAATGTCCATATCCAACATACGTTGCACCTCTAGTTCCACTTCAGCGCGTTTTGCCTCCGGGAGTCTATAGGGCCTCTCCCGGATGATTACTCCGGGGTCTGTGACTATATCGTGCGTAATCAGCGAGGTCCGGCCTGGGGACTCGCTCACTACTTCGGGTACAGCCTGGAATGCATGGTTTATCTCCCGCCGCTATAGGGGTGTTAGCTCGTCGCCGAGGTTAAGGGCAGACGCTAGAGAATAGGGAGAGGGATCTATGTGTGTTGGGAGACTCTTCCCTGTCCTTCCAAGGTTTTAATAAATTGACATGATAGATCCTCTCGCTCGGTCGACAATTAGGCTGTTTTACCAGATAGTCGACGAGCCCCTTTCTTTCCTTAACCTCGTATGGCCCTTGCCAGTGAGCCAGTAACTTGGAATGGGAGGTAGGGACGAGCACCATCACTCGGTCCCCCAGGCAGAACTCCCAGAGGACGGAGTTGTGGTTGTAACACCGGGCCTGCGCTGCCTGTGCACGCGTCATGTGCTCCTTTAGGAGTGGCCTGATTTTAGCGAGCCTGTCGCGCAGTTGCGCCACATACTCCAGGATATTGGAGGAGGGAAGGGCCTCAGCCTCCCAGCCCTCTTTTAGTATGATCAAAAGTCCACGGGGCTGTCGCCCATACAGCAACTCAAAAGGGGAAAATCCCGTAGAGGCCTGGGGTACCTCGCGGTAGGCAAAAAGCACAAGCGGTGAGAGCTGGTCCCAATTCCTGCCATCGGCGTTGACCACTTTGCGGAGCATCTGTTTAAGCGTCTGATTAAAACGCTCTACCAGCCCGTCTGTTTGTGGGTGATAGACAGACGTCTTCAGGTGCTTTATTTATAGTAATTTGGCAATCTCCCTGAACGTATCCGAGGTGAAGGGGATACCCTGGTCCGTAAGGACTTCTTTGGGTATCCCCACTCTAGAAAATAAGTTGACTAGTTCCCGTGCAATATTTTTTGTATTAGCGGAGCGCAGGGGAACCGCTTCTGGGTATCGAGTAGCGTAATCCACCATGACCAATATGTACTTACGGCCACAGTTTGAGGGCTCCAGGGGTCCTATTAAGTCCACCCCTATTCTGTCAAAGGGGATGTCAATCAGGGGTATAAGGACGAGAGGAGCGCGGTCCTTCCTAGGAATCTGGCAAGTCTGACATTCCGGACAGGATTGGCAGAAACGGCGGACTTCCTCGTTGACCCCGGGCCAGTAGAAGCGGAGTTTTACCCTTTCTAAACTCTTTTCAGCCGCAAGGTGGGTGAGCATGAGCTAGTTCACATACCTCCCGCCGGAAGGTACGCGGAACTAGCAGCAACTTCCGCACCTTGCCCTCGTGGGTCGCTACCCGATACAACTGATCATTTTCGAGTACAAAAAAGGGCTCGCGTGGTATGGATTCTTCAGCTGGTGAGCTGCCTGGAAGAACAACCGCATTCCAGGCAAACCGCAGGGAATCGTCATTCCACTGCTCCCTTTTAAAGGAGGCAGGCGTGGACCGGAATTGATGGTCCAAGTTGCTCAGGGAATCTTGGGAGGCGGTCAATGGGAGAGTTCCCTGGCTCGTCCCTTCACCGGCGGATAGCTCTGGCTCAGGGTCCGTCGCTGGGGAAGCGTCCCCCAATGTGCCTGCGCCATTACGGCCTGCCCCAGGGCACGGCGTGGAGACTACGGGAAGGGTGCCTTGCCCCCTCATAGCCAGACCCAGTGAGGCCCCGGGAGCGGTGTGTGTCTTACCGCATTTTCTGTGTGACCAGTCTTGTCCCAAAATTACTGGATAGGGGTGTTCGGGCAACACCGCGACCAACAACTTGGACAATCCCCCCTTCCAGGTGATGTAGCACTGTGCGGAACGGTAAGACCTGGTCTCTCCATGCACACAAGTGACTTGTAAATGTTGCTTCAGCCACTGTCGCGGTAACACATAACGGCGAGCGACAATGGTTATGTTGCTGCCAGAGTCAAACAGAGCCACCACTGAGTGCCCGTTTACCAACACCACTCCCATGTTTGGACTCGCCAAGGGATACGACAAGGTACAGTACCTTTCTGCGGTGGCCCAGGTGCAATCCATCGGTTCCATGGGGGTGTTCAAGGGGCAGGTCGGCAGTAGGTGGCCGGTCTCTCCGCACTTGTAACAGCACGGGGAGGCCAGCTTTTCTTTGGGTCTCTGTGGCGCTTCCACAGCACGTTGAGAGGGCTCGAGGTGGCCGCCCGTCCCTGTCGGTTCCCACGAGCTTGCCTTTGTGACCCCCCGGCTCGGAAAACTGCGAGCTGACGCTCCAGGACTTCCAGGGGGCCTGGCATGTCCTTATATGGATGGCTCCGGACCTGCTGGGCGAGGAAGCTAGGCAGAGCATTAACCAGGCCCTCACAGGCCACCTGCTCCACGACCTTCCGGGCTTGGGGACCCTAGGGCCGTAGCCAATGCCCCATTTTTCCCCAGAAGTCGAAGGCCTGTGCTCGGGCCGGCCTCTCGGGGTCGAACTGCCAGCTCCGCCACTTGTTCGCCTGCTGGCTCGGCGTGATGCCATAGCGTGCCAGGATCTCCTGTTTTAGGAGGTCGTAGTTCACGGCCTCCTCCTCGGGGAGATCATAGTAAGCCCGCTGCACGTGTCCCTTCAGGTAGGGCGCCAGAATGGTCGCCCACTCGGACCGTTGCCACTCATTCCGGGTGGCCGTCCTTTCAAAAATGCCTAGGTAGGATTCCACGTCGTCTGCCTCCGTCATCGGTACTAGAGGCAGAGGCTTTGGACGAGGTGGGTCAGTCCTTACCCTCTGGGCTTCTGCCAACCTCGCCTTCGTGGCCTCCAACTCCTGGGTAGTAGCGGCTTGCGCTTGCTGCAGGGACTGGATCTGGGCATTCATCCCCTGCAGCACGGTGTTGAGGTCCTGTCTTTCAGTCATTTTTTCTTTTTTCTTCGGAGCAGTATCCTGCCGACTATGCCACTATAAAAGAAGACAAAAACACAGCGTAAAGGTTTGGGGTTTCCAGCCCCGTATACTGTAAGAAAATTCCAAAATCAGGCCAAAATATATAAACATAAATTGTTCATATGTGCGACGCCGTTATTGGCGTCGGTGGCCATTTTATAAAGGAGGAGCCGGAAGTGGAGGAATGCTGGGAAGGAACTGTGAGGGAAGATGGGATCGATGACGTCAGGAACAATGGCAGAGGAAGGGCGGAAATAACGTACTGCGGGAAAATGAGGCTTATGGTGGCGGAGCGTCTTTTGTTCTGTAAGAAAGCAAAGGAGAAAGGTTAGTACCTCACCACTCCCTGCCGGTGAATCCCTTCCGAAGCGTGCTAGGGTCCGTCTGCGATCTCCTACTCGCACGTGCGTGAAAATATATATATACATACAGTATATATAAAAACAGCAACACATATATTGCATTTGTTATTCCAACAGATGTCGCATCACAAACATTTCTAGTAATGCATTTTATTGCTACAAATGTTTGTGATGCACCATCTGTTGAAATGACAAATGCAATGCATTTTATTATATCATGCATTACAAAAGACATTCCAGTAGATGGTGCACTGCAAACATTAAGGTTTGAGAGGGGATTGGCTTACTGGGTGGTAATGAAAAGTTGTGAAAAGTGCCAATACATATAATTGAAAGAAATAATGACTGCACAGGAAGTACTATAAACTGTTCAGGTAAGAGGCCTTTTGCTTTCAGCCTGGGGTCTTGTCAACCTGAGCAGAAGTGCAGTGTGTGCTGAGGAAGTCTCCTTCCAAGATTTTTTTTATAATAGAGAAATATACTGCATCTATCTTTTGTAAGTGTGCATTATTTATTTGGTGTATACTATATATTCCTTATTATTCTTATCTCAGTTTAGTTTGCTTTTTCTTCTTTGACGTCTTGTAAAGCACTTTGAGCTTTTGAGCTTTGTACAAAGTGTAAATGTTGTTGTATTTTGTAGTTAATATCTGCATTACATATGTGTGTGCTTTACAAAGGAGATGAGCAAAAAATAATTCAATATTTGTCACATAAAAGTATGAAGTAACTCATTTAAAATATTCTAAAAATAATAACCACTACTTCTGCAATTATAAATGATTTAACAATAATAATAGTAATAATAACCACTCTAGGCTGCAAAAAAATCGCTTATTGCAATATTGTCTTCTCAGTCAGAAGAGACATATGGTTTGTCTAAAAGATTCCATCTAGCTTAATTTTTTTGCCTTGCCAAATAGATTTTAATTCATTCCGTTAGGGAAATCATTTATCTCTTGATGAAAGTACTGATGCTTGCCAAGCTCATATTCGCCGTCCCTTGCAGGTTACAGTTACCTTTCCTCTTCTTACATTCCATGCTTGGGTATTCCTGCTGTTCTTTAAAGTAGAAGAGGCCAGAGGCAGGTATGCAGACAGCTAAAGAGATGTTTCAGTCTAACAGCAGCCCACTAGCTCCCCAGTTTAAGGGCATAATGGTTAAGGTTTTTGTCTTCAAACACTGAAATTGTGGGTGCAAGTCCTGCTACTGATACTGTGGGACCATGAGAAACTCACTTCATTTGACTGTGCTCCAATTAGAAAAACAAAAGAAATGTGGCCAACTGTATCTCATATGTTATAAAATGTATATGAATATATATTTTGCTGGACACACACAAATAGGGGGCAGCTTCAAAGCTCTGAGATGTAATTTGCTTCCAGATCACAGGTTGCTGCTGTCAATAGCTCCTTGTCTCCTTTGCCCTCAGAGAGTGGATCATTGGCTGCCAGTAATAACAATAACATGACTTCCTCTCACACCACAAAGCTGTCACCTTTTCCGCACTGATATAAATATAAGAACATCAGCACTAGGATGCCATCATTCAGTTAAGAATTCGCAACTGGGAGAAGAGGTCTCTTATTCCAGTAGCAAACAATTAGAAGAGAACAAATCTACAAGGCCGTCATCATCATATTTATTTTTTTGTGATACATTTAATCAGTGTGACTATTAAAAGGGGTTCACCAAGCTGACGGGCAACCCTTTATCATGTTTAGTTTGATTCTCTCTCTCTCTATCTATATATTATACTGTAAATATATTGAGAGACTTCTGAACTCTTTGAGACCCTCCCCAACAGGATGATACACAGAATTGCGACTAATGCGTCCGAGGCAACCACAGATTCACAGCACCACAGAAACAACTACAAACTGACTGCTGCCATGCATCACATCGGTGTCTTGCACCCCAAAGATGAGGCTGAGTCTCTGTACTTTAGCAAAACCTGCTTTATTCCACTTGAAACAGGAGCAACACGGTTATTTATTCTACCATTCTACTATACACAGACACAGCAATCAGGCAAGGTCTGGGCCAGGTCAGTGGCCAAGTTATAATGTTCCCTGCATCACCCATCAGGTGACTGGCATTTTGCACTTGGCACCAGTCAGCTTGTAGTTGTTTTTGTGGCGCTGTGAATCTGTGGTTGCCTTGGAGATGGACAAGCAACCTGAAAAGACATTGGGGAGGGTATCAAAACAGGGAATCGCACTTCTGCATGTCGTCCCGTTAGGGAGGGTCTCAAAGAGTTCAAGAGTCTCATAATATATATATGTATTGTAACAGACAGACCAAGATGGACTACTTTCTCTTGCCTAGCCAGGAGTCCAGCATAATGAATTGTACAGAATGGAAGAGCAACTGCACTGGCATCCCAAAAGAAATGGATGGAAATCACATGCCCAGCTGAGATGCCAAATGACAAAATGGATGAAGCATCCCAACTGGGATAAGTAAAGTATGTTTTCCCAATCAGAAGAACAGATATATGGGACAATGGGAGACTGCCTCTCACATGCAGGTTAGGTTGTTCCTCCATACACTGGGTAACATCATCCCTTATGGTGAACCCCAGTATGGACACCCATAGGGCAGCATGAAAGTTGTGGTCCCATATGACTATTCCTGTTGGGTTCTATGGGGGCAACTGAGGGAGCAGTCGGGAAAGGAACATTCAGGTTCTACCTGACCTGGAAGGGCATTCTAGAGACAAGCAGTTGGGACTGGAAGTGTTCCTGGGTTAAAAGGAAGCTCTCAACTTTACCTGGAGAGTCAGAGTCGCTCCCTCAAGTTTGCACCCTCAAGCACTTGTTTTGTTGTTTATCGGCTAAAAATTAAAAAGGGTGACCCAGCTGGCACCCCAACACTTTTTATGGGTTCCTGTACTACTTCCACCCATATATATATATAATGAAGATATAAGCACGCAGAAATTCAGATTAAGGGTTGGGGATCCTATATACTGGGTCTAGCGTCCAGTACAAAACTCAGGTCAAAAGCAAAGTAATACATCTGACAACATAAAGTTCATTTTTGACTCTTTTATATGAAACAAAAGGGAAGTGCAATTAGCAGAGAGGAAATGCAGTGGATAGTGGAGCACATGTCAATTGCAGGGGCTGGTATGACCATATTATTTTGTTGTTTTTCTACGGAATGAAGAAAAGAAAAGCATTAGTGCCTTGTCTCAGCCCCCTGTCCTTGGTTCTTTCATGTGCAATCAAGCCTTTTGACTGTCCCTTACACACGTGTGACATTATATATATATATATACTGTATATATATATATAAAGGGAAGAATACCAAAAATAGCTTAAGTTTGTAAGGCCATGAAAAGTTATTAAATGTGTAATTTGGAGGGTTTTAATGCAAATTTCATCTGCTCACTGCTGTGTTCTTCAGGACTACTAACATCATTAGTTTAATCGTATAGGTTTTGTCCCTGATGCCAGATGGGGCGGAGTCAGAGACGGGAGATGGAAATGATGTCAGGCTTCCTCCTTGTTCCATGCTCAACTAACACTTGGATGTGCCCTTAAAAATGTCCCTGTAAGAGACTCACCAAGCCAGCATGTGCAACAAAATATATAAAAAATACTCATACAGTGGGCGGCATAGTGGCGTCGTGGTAGCACTGCTGCCTCACAGGTAGGAGACCCACGTTTGCTTCCCAGGTCCTCCCTGCGTGGAGTTTGCATGTTCTCCCCGTGTCTGCGTGGGTTTCCTCCCACAGTCCAAAGACATGCAGGTTAGCTGTATTGTGTGTGTGTGCCCTGTGGTGGGCTGGCACCCTGCCTGGGGATTTGTTCCTGTCTTGCGTGCCTGTTTTGGCTGCGTTTGGCTCCAGCAGACCCTCATGACCCTGTGTTAGGATATAGCGGGTTGAATAATGGAGAGATGGATACTCATACAGTTGCCAGTAATACCAGGCTTGAGTAGCCTGAATGTAAAATCTGTCTGTGAACCTGCTGGTGTGAGTGTTGATGGTCTTGTATTATTTAGCAGAACAGAAAAAGAAAGGCAAAAAGTGGCATTATAGCAGTGTAGGGGTTAGTGGAGTTGCTGCATGGCTTCACTATTTTGTGAAACTTGTCTGATCTCCCTGTGCCCATGTGGATTTTCCTCAGATCATCCGTTATCCTCCCACATCCCAAAGACCAACATATAAACTTTGGTTGGTTTTCGACCCTCAGTTGACACCTAATATGTGAAAGTGAAGGTGTGATTGTGACATGTCATGGACCTGTGCCACATCCTGGATTAGTTGCTGCCTTGTACCTTATGCTGCCGGGATAAGCTACAACTGTCCACAAAAAATGAAGAAAGTGAGTTAAAGTAAATTAATGAATAGAACTATTGATATTTTTTAAAAGTTCTCTCCTGACATACCCTAGAAGCACTGTGATATCTTTCTTTAGGTGACAGTCATTCAATATTCAGCATTTTTATGACTTTGTTCCCAACTTTCACCTGTGCATCTCCACCTTGACTAACAAAGACTTTCTTCTGGCTGCTCTTTCTATTTTAACACAGATCTGAAGCTTTGCTTTTAAGGTTATTTTAGTATGGGTAATGGCAGACAGCATTTGTCAGGGCTTAAGTCATACAGATCTGTCAGGAGCTCATATTCCATACAGCAGTATTAAATACAGTCTGTCAGTTAGATAATGAACAGAATTGGCTTGGTATATTTTTCATTATCATTAAAGTATAGGATAAAGAGTATAGAAAACCTAGTAAATCTTTAAATTAATTGTTTGAGTTTTTAAAAATAATATCTTTTGAAAAAAAGCTACAGTATTGCATTTTAGGAGTCTGCCTGAATGGCAATGGAATGCCAGGGACAGAATTGCTCCAATTTTAGAATGACAGAGGATGAATAAAGAGCTCTAGAGTCACACTGGCAAATGGGGGTAAATGTCGAGTAAAATGAAGTTGTGATAAGCCATGTTAGTGCATAACATACCCCAGAAGGAAATGCTTTGAAAGATCCCAGGAAGAAAGACAAATAAAGCAAGATGGCTTAAAACAACCTTAAAGAAAGTGAAAAAAAAAAAAAAAACATAAGAGAGGACAGATAAATAAACCAGTATGTTATATGGATGCTAGATACTCTAGGAGAGAAAGAGGAGTACGCCATAATGAACTGACGTGGCATTGGGAAGCACCAAAACCCAACCAGAGCAGTAAATGGCAGAGAAAAATGGAATCCTTCTGGCAGTCTAAAAGAGTTGGCCATTTACTGGTCCAGCAGTGCTTAGGAGCGCAGCAGTCTCAATGGTCACCAGCAGTGTGAGAAATATCCTGTGGTAATCAGAGGTTGTGGCATCCTATTTGTCTGAAAACTGAAATCTTTCTCTGGTAGTGAGAAAAATACAATGAATTAGGATATCTTCATCAGATGAATCATATTATACTCTGATACACAACCTACAAACACAAAACAACATTTTTCATACCATACATGCACATAGATGGTGTCTTTTAAAGACTGCTACGTAAAAGCATAAGAAACTTGACAAATGATATGAAACCATTCAATTTAGAAGGCTCGTGTTTTTATCTAATAGCTAACCTTTCCAAAATCTCATCCAGATTCTTTTAAATGTTTGTCAAAGTTCAGCTTCAAATACATAACTTGGTAGTTTGTCCCAGAGTCTCACAACTCTTTGCGTAAAGAAGTCTGTCCTGGCTTAAATCCTAAATGCACTTCCCCTTAATTTCCACTGATGTCCTCAAGGATGTGACTCACCTTTAAGTTAAAAGTATGTCGCTGGATCTACTTTATCAATGTCTTTGAGGATTTCAAATTTTCAAAATTAGGTCCCCAGGCTGTCTGTCTCCTTTGCTCGAGACTAAAAATGTTTAATTCTGTGAGTCTGTCGGAGTATGTCAGAGTATGGGGTCCTTAAGTCCCATGATGCTCTTGGTTGCTCACCTATGCACAGCTTCATGTGCTACTATGTCTTTCTTGTAGTGTGGTGACCAGAACTGCACACAGTACTCCCGAAGCAGCAACAGTAGTGCCTTATATAGTTCAAGCGTCTCTTTTCTTCAGTTATATTTAATAGTTTGTATAATATAACCTAACATTTTATTTGCATTTACATTTATTTTCTAGGCAGACCCTTTTTATCCTAAGTGGCTTACAAAAGAGGTAAGCAATCGAGTAACTAGGCTAGAGCCTGTTTATTCAGCAAGTGTAATAGGACAGGTAATGAAAGTTGAAAGGTGCAATAACTAATACATTTACAGATAACAAATGATACAGCAGTTAAACTAATGTAACAAGAAATTAACCAACATTATAAAATATCACATAGCAAAGTTTTTCATTTTTTTGTTTTCCAAATCAATTACACAGATATTCACAGAACAGGTGTGTTTATAATTGCTTCTTAAATTCATAGAGGGCAGTTCAGATGGAGGTGGGTAGCTTATTCCACCGACTAGGAACTACACATAAAAAGAGACTTGACTTGTCAAAAGACATGATAATATGCAGAGGATGTATCACCAGACACTGTTCCCTGGCAGATCGGAGTGGGCGAGAAGGAAACTAGCACCTCACTAGCATCTCCATATACACAGGTGCCAAACCATTGACTTCTCTGTAGACAAGCATCAGGGATTTGAACTTGATGCATGCTGCTACAGGAAGCCAATATAGTGACCTGAAGAGAGGAGTGACACGTGGTCCCTCGGGTGATTAAATACAAAACAGGCCGTTGCATTCTGGACCATGTGCTGCAGCTTGATAGCACATTCAGGCACTCCATCCAGAAGTGAGTTGCAGTAGTCCAGACACAAGACCAAAGCCTAGACCAGACGTTCTGCTGTATATTCCATTAGATAAGGTCTGATCTTGTGGATGTTGTGCAGTGAGAACATGCATGAACAAGAAATGGTAGAAATGTGTTCAGAAAAAGATAGCTGCTCATCAGACACCACCCCAAGTTTGCATAATGACTTGGCAGGTGTTAGCGACAGTGAGCCAAGCTGTTCAAAGATGCAGAGTTGAAGAAACTAGCTGGCTGGGATCATCTGTTTTTGCCAGGTTGAGCTGTAAATGGTGGTCCTTCATCCAGGCTGAGATATCAGTAAGACATGCAGAGAGTGTTGTCCTCAGGAGGGAATGACAGGTAGAGCTGTGTATCATCACAATAGCAATGATAATGGAACCCATGGGACCCAGCACCGATCCTTGGGGCACCCCTGTGCATGTCCGATGCGCCTTTGACAACTCTCCTTGCCAAGACACACTGCGGGATCTGCCCAAGGTGTAGGACTCAGACCATCTGAGAGCAGTCTCAATGATGCTAAGGTCAGCAAGGGTGGCAAGAAGAACGTTGTGGTTGACCATGTTGAAGGCAGAGGAGAGATCTAGAGGGTTCAGGACCAATGGCATGTTGGTAGCTCTAGCAAATCGTAGCTGGTTGACCAGAGTCAGTACAGTCTTCTCAGTTGAGTAGGGTAATCAGAGCATGTTTGAAAATGGTAAGAAATGTGCCTGAGCTAAGTGAGGTATTAATGATGTGTGTAATTGCAGAGATGTGCGATGGGGAAATGGCCTAAAGGAGATGTGAGGGGATAGGGTCAAGTGGATAGGTAGTGGGTGACTGGAAAAGAGGTCAAAAAATAATCAGAGTGTGGAGAGAATGTGGAGAATGTTGGATAATGCATTAGAGGAGGTATAATCGGTGGTGGTGAGGGTTATAATTGACTGCTGATAGCAGCCACCCTATCCTGAAAAAATATGGCAAAAGTATCAGCATACAAGGTGGCTGGGAGAGGTAGTGGAGGGAGGAAGGAGGGTTAAGAAGGAAGGTGAAAGCAGAGAACTGCTAATTCTGGTCTGGTAGAACCTTATCTTAGCATTGATGGTGACAGCAGACAAAGATACAAAAAGGGATTTGTACTTAGCAAGGTCTGCCTGAGCCTTTGATTTCCTCCATTTTCTTTCGGCTGTCCTGAACCTGGTCCTTTCATTGCTTCAGAAAGCCAGAGAAAGGAAGGTCTTTCGAGTGCAGACCTGGAATAAAGAGGACAAACAAGACAGGAGGACAAAGTTGAACATAGGGTGTCTCCTGAAGTGTTGGTGTTGAGAGAGGAGTAGTGGTCAGAAGGAGGGAGAGCAGAGGAGACTACAGAAGTGAATTGGGTGGGAGAGAGGGAGCAGAGTTGATGGCGGAATGATATGGTGGAGGGTATAGAAGAGTGAGACGAGGGAAGCAGCAGAGTGAACTGAATGAAAAAGTGGTCAGATGTGTGTAAAAGAGTAAATGTTGCATTTGTGGGAGTACAGTTGCGTGAGAAAACAAGGTCAAGCAGATTGTCAGCCTTGTGGTCTTCAAATGAGGGCGGAAGCTTGCGTGACAGAGCCTTAAGTCACCTTAAGTAGGGAGCAGCAGAGTGAGCACAGCTGTAAGCCTCAAAGCAATGTGCAACACAAAGCCAGGGGGCAGCACACCTTTTTCCCTTTTAATCACTTCTGTGCATTGCTTAGACAATAAAAATGTTGTGTCAACATAAACCTGTAATTCCTTTTCAGAGGTTCCTTTCTCTATGACAGTGTCTACCATCTTGTACTGAACATATTTGGAAGTTTTTGTACTAAGATGAAACTTTATTACAGTGACTATAGATACACCATGTTTCTATGTTTTCCAAAGCTGTATATAGCAAACACAAATAACATTATCAGAAAAGTGTGAATAATTTTAAATTACCCTTGTCTAGATAATAAAGAAAAAGAAAGGTCTTATGAGCCAATAGCACTTACACAGACATATTTCCCTTCTTTTCTGTCTTTGGAGTGGAATGCCTGAGCTAATTAATCATGCGACCAATTAGTAAACTGTTTCTGGTCAGCCTTCTCCTAACTTTTTTTGCAGTACTGTAGTCATCCCCTTTTACCTTATCCTCAATTTAACATATAGAAAATACATACAGTTTCCATTTCTTCATATGATTAGTATGATTACTTTTATTAATTACTGTACATTTCCTCATCTCTCGTCCTAATTTTAGTTACAATTAGTCAAAGGTCTCAAGCTTACCTCCAATTATTTCAAAATACATACCTATTTACTATTTAATTAGGTATATTACAGCAGAAAGTTTTGGACATGATACTTCTCAGTTCAAGAAGTCACTTAAGCTACAGTTCACAGAAAAGAAACATATTCCCTATGGTTTTGCATTCTTCTGTCCAGAACAACTGTTAGAATTTATTTTTCAACCTTCCAGTTCAGCATTCTTGCTGGACTGGTAAATTGTTAAATTGAACTGTCAAATGTATGTTTTATTATCCTTCTTTGTTTGTACAATATATTACATATTGTTTTTAATTTTAGTTTAGTTTAGTACTTTTTTATTCTACTTTTTGGATATCCCTTGGATTAACAACAGTGGTGAGGTCTGCGGTAGGAGCGACGGATGCATTCAGCGTGGAGGTGGGATTACATCAGGGATCGGCTCTGAGCCCTCTCTTATTTGCAATGTTGATGGACATGTTGACAGACGAGATTAGACAGGAGTCACAGTGGACTATGATGTTTGCTGCTGACATTGTGATCTGTAGTGATAGTAGGGAGCAAGTTGAGGAGACCCTAGAGAGGTGGAGATATGCTCTAGAGAGAAGAGGAATGAAGGTCAGTAGGAACAATACAGAATACATGTGTGTAATTGAGAGGGAGGTCAGTGGATTGATGAGGATGCATGATGTAGAGTTGGCAAAGGTGGATGAGTTTAAATACTTGGGATTGTGGAAGAGAGGTGAAAAAGAGAGTGCAGGCAGGGTGGAATGAGTGGAGAAGAGTGTCAGGAGTAATTTGTGACAGACAGGTATCAGCAAGAGTGAAAGGGAAGGTCTACAGGACGGTAGTGAGACCAGCTATTTTATATGGGTTGGAGATGGTGGCACTGACCAGAAAGCAGGAGACAGAGCTTGAGGTAACAGGGTTACAGATGCTAAGATTTGCACTGGGTGTGCCGAGGATGGATAGGATTAGAAATGAGTACATTAGAGGGTCAGCTCAAGTTGGACGGTTGGGAGACAAAGTCAGAGAGGCGAGATTGTGGGAGCAGCCTAAAGAAGAAGAAGACTGGAGTGTCCCTAATGGTGCAATCTTCATTCACAGTGTACCTATAGATAACTAGACAGCCCTGTTGAAAATGTTTAGCATGATTATTATAAATCAGTTTAAGGTGTGTTTACATATAATGCTCAAAGCACCTATTGCAATAGCCCTGTCTTCCCATCCACAAGAAACAACCTGATGCCCCATGGGCAAATTTTGTTGAACTATGGTAAACTTATTCTTCAAGGTAATTTGTCGAGACAGTTCCATTTTCGATGTGATATCATGAACAGATTGTGCAGTACAGTTTTAAAATTCCAAAATTTAAACAAAAATATACTACTATTATTATTATTATTATTGAAAAGCATTTGGGGATTTTCTAATCTATCTTAACATGTATATTTTGTATATTTTACTCTCTCTTTACTTTTACATTCTAATGGCAGCAAACAGATCCCCAATACAAGTTAATGAAACATGAACAGACTGCATGAGTGAGTAGGAACTTGCTGACACTGGCAGCTTCAGTGATCGTGAGACAGTAGTTCTCTTTCTGCAAGTCTAGTAAGATGTGTGTGGTTAATCAGCAAATTATTTCTGCTTAATTAAGTCTTGAACGCAAACAAAAGAAAACAAACACATCAGCACCTCAGTCCCTCTAATGCTGTATGTTGTAACAGATAAGTTAAATGATCTTTCTAATCATGAAACTACAAAATGCAAGCAAGGAAAACAAATGATTATGTAGATAACAATGAAGTAAGAGTAAGCAAACATTTACTTAGTGTTAACCTTAAACTAATCCGACTTCACAGTTCTATTAGCTGCAGATTCCACTGGTTCACTATTTCACCGCCAGTAAAATTTGCTAGCATGACCAGACAGTCAGGTGACAAGGACAATCCTGATTTTAGGCTATGTGTCCTGATAAATAACTGAAGGATATCAAAATAGTCCAGTTTTAAACAGGCTCTCCATCTAATAAAACATTCCTTCGCTGAAGCAAACATCCTCACAATAGGAGGATACCCCCGGCCCATACCTTAGGACTCCCTCCTTCAATGTAACATATACATAATAGAGCAGTTAAAACTGCAGAGGGGAAAAAGTTAATTAAGAACTTGGAACAGCATCACAGGGAGGAGCAAAAAGCAGACAAAAGCACAGTACTGCCATTTATTTGTTTCTATCCCATGAGTTTATTTGTGAAAGTATACTTTATTTAACCCATATCCTGATTCCTCTCTGATGCTGAAGAGCAAAGGCATTAAACAAATAAGGGTGGGCTTTCCAACTGGACATATGTGATACAGAAGTGTCCCAGAGGTGAAAAGTTTGGAAAGTCTGGTTACCGTATAATTTACAATCAGAGTGCCATATTCACCTGATAATCATAATGGACACTTACTTTAATAAACTTCTGTTATTCCCTAACATTTGTCATAACTGAATAAATCCCATCTCATGAAAATTGCAGTGGCCAGACGTGATGAAGCAAAGAAGGAATTAACTCCAAAGTTTTTTTTAAGGTTATGTTAATTGACAATTGCAAAAAGTAAGAAGTGTGTGTGTTAGTGGGTGTGAGTGAGAGTAGATAGATAGATAGATAGATAGATAGATAGATAGATAGATAGATAGATAGACAGATAGATAGATAGATAGATAGATAGATAGATAGATAGATAGATAGATAGATAGATAGATAGATAGATAGATAGATAGATAGATAGATAGATACTTTATTAATCCCAAGGGGAAATTCATGACCTATGATGGACTACAGTCCAGTCCAAGCCTGCCTTCAGCCTTTTGCCGTGGTGAGACAGGCTTGGGACCCCGAAAACCGTGAAATGGATTGAGAAGGTTCTAGAACCTACCTACTGAACTCAGTCCATTGAGGTGCTAGAGTCACTGACAACTCCTCAAAGGCACCTGAATGTCACGCCATGTGTACATTTTTTTAACTTGCTAATTTTGGACCTAATTGGTGTGTTTTTTATAATGCACTAATTTTTAAAAAGGCTTCTCAAAATCATTAGCTGAATATACTTATTTTGAGTCATTAACCATCAGTAATAACAGAGTCATAAGAATACTGCATGCATTGTCTGTAGTGTGATAGAGTGTTCAAGGAACAATGCCAACCTGACACATGAGCAAGAAACTGAGAAAGAAGATGAAGCCAAATTACTCTTTAATAAAGAACATTTTTATTTTTTACTAAAACTGAAAAAGAAACTGCAACTGTGTTAATCTCCCACTTATCAGAGTCACAGCTGCAGATGCATTTAATTTACAAATTAGAAAAGTTTCTGTCCATTTGTTGTAATGTTCATTATCCTGACCACCAGACACAGGCTGACTCATTCATACAGGTTTGACCAAACCGCACATCTTTATAATCTTCATGTCACTCACTAAAGCTACATGTGCTAATCGTGTTGTGGCCTCTCAGTCAGGCAAACCAAGTCCTTCTAACTCATCCATGGTTGTAATCTAAGGTGGCTGGACCTTCCTTTCATTCTTAATGTAATTGAGAGCTACTTCATGTTGTAAATTTATATTAAAAAAAACTTCCTATATTTGACATAGGATGTAATGTAAATATGTACTATAGTATGCAATTACTGTATCTCTTATGGTCTTTTTGACCCCAAAGACGTAAGTGCCAAACTCTGCCCGTGAATCCACCCACAGATGCAAAGTCTTCTTCTTCTTTCGGCTGCTCCCGTTAGGGGTTGCCACAGTGGATCATCTAAAAAATTGTTGTCCGCATATTGATTTGGCGAAATTTTACACCGTATGCCCTTTTTGACTTAACCCTCCCCGTTTATCCGGGCTTGGTACTGCAGGGGAATTCATAAGTCCTGTTTAACAATTCCTTCAAAGCCACTTGTTCTTTTGTCACAGGGATGTGCCTAGAAGAAATGAGGGAGATGTCCAGGAGGCATCTTCACTACTTGTCCAGACCAGGTCAGTGGGCTACATACCATCTGGTTAAGCAACAGTTTTACCGCAAGGTCCTCTTGAGAACCCATATTCTATCTTACAGAGTCCTGCAGCTCTGTGAAGGAACCTCATTTCACCCAGTTGTATCAATGATCGCTTTGCTTTGTTACTACCTCATGATTTTGACCACAGGGGATGTAGAAAAAACTAAAACTTCTCCAGTAGATCAGAAACATGTCTGAAAGGTTCTGCATTACTACCTTACAAAGCTTCCAGTAACCCTAACCTTAAGCAGTCTATCCTAATTTGTGACAAATCATCAGAGAAATGACCCCTAATAAAGCAAACACGTTTAGAATCAATATAATAAGTGGCAGCCATGATAAATTCATATTTTGTCTGAACATGCTTTTGCCATCACAAACTCTTGGAAGGATAAAATATATTCCTGGAATACTCAAGCAACATATATGAACCAACCATGGATATCAGGCCATGAAAGGGTCCACTTACAAACATACACTGAATTTTTATTGGCTGTTTACAGCAGAGGTGATGTTGATGTAATTGCTAAGACATTAAAGCCCAGAGTTGCTAGTACCAGTTTAGTCACTGCCTCTGACCAATGTGTGACCCTGAGCAAGTCACCTGTGTGTAAAGAGTAATACATACAAATACAATGTTATAAAATGTATACAGTGTGTACTTTGGATAGTGTTCAGTAAAGACATTTGCCATATAAAATAAAGATTGCTGGTAAAAGGGGCACTCTTAATATCTGTCATACTCTTTTACATTACAATAAAGAAAATGTTAACAAGTAAAGACAACCTCTTGTAAGGAAGTGTAAAGGAGCGACTCGAGCTTATGAAATGACTGTTGTGAAGCCACTAAAGAAAAGTGTTTTAAATTTCATGAATTTTCATCTCTAGTTGCCTTCCTTGCAATACAGAGTATTTCAGTCTTAAATTAATCATTTTCCACAAAAAAAAAAACTTAAGAAGTGATTTTTTCTTTTATCTTTGAAACACTGGACTAGTTGCTCATCATATTTACCCAGTAGGTTCACAGGCGTGTATGTTTTAGACAAAGAGCACTCTGCATAAGCTGGAGCTGCTAGACTTTAATTTTCGATTCCAAACCTGTCAAGCTAAAGCAGAAAGCAGACATTGCTTTATTGTGGGGCTCAACGAAAGCAATATAATTTCAAGGCCATGTGCGTAAAATATTTGATTCAGACAAATGTTTATTCCTATAAAAGAAACCAAAGAGAATTGTGCATTTTAATTTTGCTTACTCTGTATCCATGGTAACTCAGTGTTCTGTTGTCTAGTGTCGCCTTGTGTGAGATAAAGGAGGAGTGTTTAAAAGCACTCAGTTTATGTTAAAAAATATATTACTGTTAGGAAAAGCAAAATGGTCTGAGTGGCTACTATAGCTATATGCAATATTTGAATATTATGTATTTGTTTAAATTGCTAAATTATATGTCAATTATATGATATTGTGTCTTTCTTGGCCATTTATCAAATGTGCATTTATTTAATATATAGTGCCTTCCATATTTATCATGTTTTAAATAATCTTTTTATTGTACATAGTAAATCTTATATCTATATCTATCATGTGTTTAGTTTCATTTGTATTTTTATGTATTATATACAGGATAATGAATTGCACAAAGAGCACATTGCAATATGTATATTGTGAATTTCCCCTTGGGATTAATAAAGTATCTATCTATCTATCTATCTATCTATCTATCTATCTATCTATCTATCTATCTATCTATCTATCTATCTATCTATCTATCCATCCATCCATCCATTATTCAACTCGCTATATCCTAACTACAGGGTCACAGGAGTCTGCTGGAGCCAATCTCAGCCAACACAGGGCGCAAGGCAGAAGACAAACCCCGGGCAGGGTGCCAGCCCACCGCATTACAGATATATATAGTGAAATAAAGCAAGGAATGTAGAAAAAGGTTTGGGGTAGCCACCCTGTATACTTGAAGACTGGGTGAAAAAAAGAGCAAAATGTCACCTGTATCTCTATAGACAGTTGAGTCCAAAACAGAACTGATTTATGGCTAATAAAATTGACTTTTTAAAGCTGGGTGGCAGAATTTCAGGTCCAGAACTGGAAGTGACATCATCGGCCTGGAGCCAGGAATGATATCATCAGACCCAAATGGAATTTCCCTTAGGTCAGGGGTGTCGAGCTCCGCTCCTGGAGGGCCACAGTGCCTGCAGGTTTTCATTCTAACCTTTTTCATAATCAGTGACCGGTTTTGACTGTTAATTAACTTCTTTTCCTTTAATTTTAATAGCCCTGTTTTTAAGGATTTACCCCTCTGAATTGATTCTTTTCTTCATTAAATGACAGTCAAACAGAAATGAGACGTGAAACAAGCCAACAGATGACCAGCTAAACTGGGATTTCAAACTCCAACCAATTTAATTCCAATCAGTTTCTTAATGAGGAGCCAATTACTGGTGTTAATTAAACCCGCTATTTAATTCCATGGCTTGTTGCTGCTCTCGTTCTACCACAGCAGACATTTCCAAAACTGTTGATTTTCTGTTTTTCTTAAGAACATCGTCAAAATGTGTTGGTGTCCGTACTGATCCCTACTCTCTTTTCTGTTTCTTTTTCCGGTTTCTTTGTGGTGGTGGCCTGCACCACCTCCACCTACTCAAAGCTTCATGATGCTCCAACAATGATGGATGGATTAAAAGGCAGAACTCTGCGTGACCATCTTCATCAAGCCCTTCCGTGAGAACCCTAAATCCAAAGAGGACTGTTTCATTAATGTTAGGTAGAATACCCAGAGGGGACTGGGCGGTGTCATGGTCTGGAATCCCTACAGATTTTATTTTTTCTCCAGCCTTTTCGAGTTTTTTTGTTTTTTCTGTCCCCCCTGGCCAAAGAACCTTACTCTTATTCGATGTTAATTAATGTTGATTTATTTTGTTTTCTTATTGTGTCTTTTATTTTTCTATTCTTTATTATGTAAAGCACTTTGAGCTACTGTTTGTATGAAAATGTGCTATATAAATAAATGTTGTTGATGTTGTTGAGAGATCACCCTTACAGAGACCTTCACCTTTCTTTATTTTCAGATATTGTGTAATGGGCACAGGTGAGCTGGTTATGTGGTGGCTTGTTTTGTGTCTCGTTATTGTTTGGCTGCTAATTAAGGAAAAAGTCAAGTTAACTAAAACTAAGACAAAAGAGTTTAATTAGCAGCAAAAATAAGTCACTAATGAAGAAGATGGTTAGAATGAAAACCTGCAGCCTCTGCGACCCTCCAGGACCAGAGTTCGACACCCGTGCCTTAGGTGGTCTGCAGAGAAAGAGAGAAGGGATTAGTGCACACTGCCACCCCCTGGTCTGGCATAGAATTACCCACTTTTTATACCTTTAGCTGCCTCCCATGTGCATGGTTGTGACAATAAATGACTATATATATATATGACAATATATATAAGTATTACCTTTATATATGTCAATAATTTTTTATGTATTATTTTTATAATACATCTTTTTAGTGCATATTGTATCTATATCCATTGTCATGCATGCATGCTTGGGGACTACCTTCCAGAACTCTTAAGCTGCCTCCCAAGTGCATGTGCATGTCTATATATGATAAAACACTAAAGTCTGTGTGTCTAGTCTCTTTCAACAGTCTGATTGGTTAGTTTGCCTTTGATGATGTGACAAAATCTAACGCACTATATCAGCACATGCTCCTAACCTCCTCCTCCTATCTTTCTATTGTATAGTACATTCCAAATACATCTGTGGTGTATTCATTTATTATTATATTATTTATTAATCTATACTAATAAAAGGCAAAGCCCTCACTCACTGACTCACTCACTCACTCACTCACTCACTCACTCACTCATCACTAATTCTCCAACTTCCCGTGTAGGTAGAAGGCTGAAATTTGGCAGGCTCATTCCTTACAGCTTACTTACAAAAGCTGGGCAGGTTTCATTTCGAAATTCTACGCCTAATGGTCATAACTGGAAGGTATTTTTCTCCATTAACTGTAATGGAGTTGAGCTGGAATGACGTGGGGGGGCGGAGTTTTGTGTGACATCATCACGCCTCCCACGTAATCACGTGAACTGATTGTCAACGCAGTGCGTAGAAAACCAGGAAGACCTCCAAAAGCGCTTAAGAAAACATGCATTATATAATTGAGAAGGCAGCAAGTGACAAACTACCAATTCAAGAAAGCGAGTGACATATACTACCATATTCATGAGTGTTGCTGCCTCGGAAAGAAAGCAAGGTGTAAACCTAAACTTTAAATTAAGTTCATAGACAGGCTACAACAACTTCGTCAGACTGCCACCAAATTCACATGCCCACAGGTAATGCGGGATACAAGTTTAATGAGAGGAGCGCAGGATATAATGCATTTAATCACACTTTGCATTAAAAGCAAAGGGAGTTTTGATCACTTTGTAACTAAGTTAAAATTGTAGGTGAAGGGTATGAAAAATATGAGGTTAACACAGAAAAACATCACCAATTCAAGCTTTATGAATAATCGATTGGCCATCAATAATTGTTTTGGTAAAGCCATCCTCCTTCCATTTTATAATTTTTCCACCAATAGCCGTGATTAAATGAACGGTAAATAAAGTAAGAGCAAAGCGAGGGTGACTTATTTAGGCAGGCATATACAGTGGTGTGAAAAACTATTTGCCCCTTCCTGATTTCTTATTCTTTTGCATGTTTGTCACACAAAATGTTTCTGATCATCAAACACATTTAACCATTAGTCAAATATAACACAAGTAAACACAAAATGCAGTTTTAAATGATGGTTTTATTATTTAGGAGAAAAAATCCAAACCTACATGGCCCTGTGTGAAAAAGTAATTGCCCCTTGTTAAAAATAACCTAACTGTGGTGTATCACACCTGAGTTCAATTTCCGTAGCCACCCCCAGGCCTGATTACTGCCACACCTGTTTCAATCAAGAAATCACTTAAATAGGAGCTGCCTGACACAGAGAAGTAGACCAAAAGCACCTCAAAAGCTAGACATCATGCCAAGATCCAAAGAAATTCAGGAACAAATGAGAACAGAAGTAATTGAGATCTATCAGTCTGGTAAAGGTTATAAAGCCATTTCTAAAGCTTTGGGACTCCAGCGAACCACAGTGAGAGCCATTATCCACAAATGGCAAAAACATGGAACAGTGGTGAACCTTCCCAGGAGTGGCCGGCCGACCAAAATTACCCCAAGAGCGCAGAGACGACTCATCCGAGAGGTCACAAAGACCCCAGGACAACGTCTAAAGAACTGCAGGCCTCACTTGCCTCAATTAAGGTCAGTGTTCACGACTCCACCATAAGAAAGAGACTGGGCAAAACGGCCTGCATGGCAGATTTCCAAGACGCAAACCACTGTTAAGCAAAAGAACATTAGGGCTCGTCTCAATTTTGCTAAGAAACATCTCAATGATTGCCAAGACTTTTGGGAAAATACCTTGTGGACTGATGAGACAAAAGTTGAACTTTTGGAAGGCAAATGTCCCGTTACATCTGGCGTAAAAGGAACACAGCATTTCAGAAAAGAACATCATACCAACAGTAAAATATGGTGGTGGTAGTGTGATGGTCTGGGGTTGTTTTGCTGCTTCAGGACCTGGAAGGCTTGCTGTGATAGATGGAACCATGAATTCTACTGTCTACCAAAAATCCTGAAGGAGAAGGTCACATTGACATCTGTTTGTCAACGCTATTTTGAAAAATGCTGCAACTTTTCAATTACCCAAAACAAGCAAATCCACCTCTGAATGGCTGAAGAAAAGCAAAATGAAGACTTTGTGGCCTAGTCAAAGTCCTGACCTGAATCCAAATGAGATGCTATTGGCATGACCTTAAAAAGGCGGTTCATGCTAGAAAACCCTCAAATAAAGCTTGAATTACAACAATTCTGCAAAGATGAGTGGGCCAAAATTCCTCCTGGTACTGTAAAAGACTCATTGCAACATTGATCAAACGCTTGATTGCAGATTCATTTTGCCCTCGCACCAACTTAGTTATTAGAAGTTCAGGAAAAATTATGAGGTTAACACAGGAAAAACATCATGTAGGTTTGGATTTTTTCTCCCTGAATAATCGAAAACCATCAATAATTGCATTTTGTGTAAAGCCATCCTCCTTGACCATTTTATAAATGTGTTTGATGACCAGAAACATTTTGTGTGATTAACATGCGGTAAATAAAGTAAGAAATCAAGAAGGGTGACTTAGTTTTAGGCAGGCACTATATATGACAGCAATACTCATGACAATGTCAATCATGTTACATTATTTTTAAAATGTTTCCTTTTCTTTTTCATAACTTCTTTAACACATGACATCGCATGAAGCCGGTATTTTGCTATATATATATATATATATCACTCATAACAGTGACAAAACAATTACATTGACAATCATGTTACGTTATTTTCAAAATGTTTCCTTTTCTTTCTCTTTCCTTCTTTAACACACTACTTCTCTGCCAAGCTGGTATATATATATATATATATATATATATATATATATAGATAGATAGAGATATATATATATATATAGATAGATATGAGAACAACATATATATATACTGTATATATATAGATAGATAGATATGAGAACAACACTCATATCAATGACAAAACAATTACATTAACAATCAAGTTACGTTGTTTTTCACATTTTTCCTTTTCTTTTTCGTACCTTCTTTAACACACTACTTCTCCGCTGCGAAGCGGCGGGTATTCTGCTAGTATAATAATAAATAATAAATAATATTATTTATAGTACTTTTCATATATAACATTCATTACTATAAACTATAATTGCAGTTGTTGTAATGATACTGCCTTTAATGTCTCTTAATCATTTGCTATTTTATCATATGTAATTTATTTAATATTTATCATAAATGTGTTTCTTTATTATATAAAGTGCAGTCAAATATCTATCTATCTATCTATCTATCTATCTATCTATCTATCTATCTATCTATCTATCTATCTGTTAATTAATTGTGTTTACTTTTAAAAGTAAGAATTTTTTTATGTCTTTCCCTCACATATTGGTTATAATTATATTTATATCATATAATTTACAAGGTGTGACACCTACAAGTAGTTGTTCAGAGCTTCACATTGTGTTTTTTTTTTAACTGGAGCAACTCTAATAAAATGTCTCAGCCTATGACATGCATTAAGTAGCTATCTAATTTAAAATTCAATAATGCTGGTTTTTATTTATTCTGGATTTACTTTTAGCTGATCAACAAGGCTAAAGGAATGTGATAATACACCGAAGGAGCACTTACATTCACTTACTTGTTCTTTATTTGGCAAACTGAATGCAGTAACGACGGCACTATCATTAAAATATGTAAAACTAATGTAATTAAGAATTGAGTTAGCCAGAAATTTGTCTTTCTATGTGATTTACCCAGGCCATCTAAAGATAATGGTTCATATTGTCACAGCTTATATTAGTATGACAAATTTTTACAGATAGTAACAGTACTAGCATCTGTGCAGTCCCTGACGTTACAGTAATCATTATAATTATTTTCACAGTAAAATCAAATTAATTATTTAAAACAGGGCATTTATTATGCTGAAATTTATCTTGAGTAAAATTATTTTACCCAGAAGGCATTTTCAAAGTTTTGTTTCTAAAAGTGCCTTGATTAAACCTTGAATGACTAATTTTTTCAACAATGTCCTGATTATTAAAAAAGAAAAATAGATTTAATCAGTGCATCTTTTTTCATTGCTTGTAAATAAGAAACATCAAGTCATTTTCTGGGCTTGTTTTTTCCAGTACAGGGTCATAGGATGTTGAAGTCTACCCCAGCAGTAAAGCAGGGTCCAGAGCAGACCACACAAAGCCACACCCACTCATATCATTCCTGTCAATCAATCAGACATTATTGCTTCATATGGCATGCTTCTATAATGGACACCATCCCAAAGGACTGCTTTACAAAGACTGCGTTATTGTACAGTTTATTTTATACAGATGCTTGAAATTAACTCTGAGGTCCTCAGAAAGTAGGCCATGACTTTAAATTTTGGGAGATTACTAGAACCCCTAGAGTAAAAATAAAAACAAGTGTACAGACTCCACAAAGAAGGCCCAGGTAAAAACTGAACACGAATCCTAGCATTCTGAGGTAAAAACACTAACCACTATGCTACTGTAGTGCTTCAGATAACAAATAGAAATTCGAGTTCATCTTCTTATTTTCATCGTTCACTCGAATAGACACACGGACCTCTGTAAAGAATGCTGCCATTTTCTGCATGATCTTCAGGCTGACATGCAGCTTCCATGCCACTGGTGTCTCCTCCACCCTGATCTTAGGCTTCAGGTCTTTGTGCAAAGGTCAGTCTTGCAGCAGATGTACTGTTGTCTTGCTGATTGTCTGGCATGGGTACTGGTCTGATCAGGCAAACTTAAACTTGGTATACAATTGATAATTCAGGCAGTTGTGGCCTGTCTGCAATCTGATGATGGTCACCTGCTCCAACCTTGTCAGCAGGTGGAATGGGTTCTTTCTGTTGTAACATTATTTTAGAGAATCTAGGTGAATAGGATGGACAAACTACCTGGACTGAATGGCCAATTCTCTTCACAATTGTTCTAATGTTCTGATTGCCCCATAGCCATATCACAAATAATGTAGCATCATATTGACTGCTGTAATAAGAATGAACAGGAGGCATCAAAAGTTTGGGGCAGCCACCCGTATAATATGCCCTTATAAATTTAGTAAATTTAGTTTAGTTCAAAGTCTAAAACAGAACTGTCTCATAGGTGTAAAGATGGCGGCTTTAAAGATTGAGATCAGAAGTGACTTCATTGTGGCCGTTGGAACCGGAAGTAACATCATCATGGGCACCAGAACCAGAAGTGTCATCATCCCGTGTGCCGGAACCGGATATTACATCATCATTGCAATCGGAACTGGAAGTGACATCATCATGTGCACTGGGAACCGGTTGGATTTCCCGTGAATGGTCTGCAGAGGATTGAGAGAGAAATTCAGAGCACCTCACCACCCCCTGGTCCGAAGTGGAATTATCATTATTCAGGCCAATTAGCTGCCTCCCACTCGCACATCAAAGAGAAGATGCAGATTTTTAATATCATGTCTCAAAGCATGAAACTCCAGAGGTGAGCATACTCACATTGTCTAACAATCAGAATAGTTAAAACATTAACATAATATGTAAAATTAAACCATCAGGTAATCTTTAACTTTGCTGCTTACTTTCTATTTAAAGTATGTGTGAATTATACTCTGATGTGAACAATACAGAGTGATATTTCCCCCAGCCGAGTCTGCCTAAGACTGTCAGCAATCAATTAGTTATGTATGTTATTTTAATTACAGAGATTAAATGATTAAGATCTATGTTAAAATGAAAGCCAGAAGAGACTCTGACTGGCCCTGGATGTTACTACGGGTCTCTAATAAGAGAAGCTTGCTTGACCTTTAAGAATTAATTTTTACAAAACACTCAACACCCTTTGAAGGTAGATTTCCACTCAGAGAAATTTTAAAGACACTGAATATGAGATCCATAGTGGGAAACTCATTGGAAGCACATTATTAAAATAATGCTTTAGGAAAGAGAAAATGAAAAAGTACCTCAGTCATTTACGCAGCTGAACAATATGTCACATCAGACTAAATGTATGGAACTGCCATGTAGTGGTAAACTACTTGTGCAATGGTGGTAACAGGATGTTGAGTGTTCTAAGGTTCTTAAAGACTGTTTTACAAAACAATGTGTACATCAATTTGAAATGAAACGTTATTGTGGCAGAACAGCTGCATTCCAAGCAAAGTAGAATTTTATCACTACTGGTTTATCTGATAGTTGAATATTCTATAAATGGAATACCTAATAATTATGTTAACATGAGAAAAAATAGTTAACAATAGAAGTAAAAGAATAAAACAAATAGAAAGAATGGGTAAGAAAGGGGGAATATCAAATAGGGAAAAACCATCCATCCATCCATTTTACATCACGTGATTATAGCCACCCTGATTATTCCGTGTGCGCTTTTTCATGGGGCTTCAAGGACATGTTTCACAGGAAAACAGAACAAGTGAAGCTTCCCTGGCACTAATTGACAGATTTACATTTTAATCTCATCCTTCATCTTCTCTAATGGCTGTTTTTCACATCCTCTTAAGTCCTTCTCTTCTTTGTTCCCTGTTTCCCCTGTTACATTTAACCTGCTTTGTCCTTCTCAGTCACGTACCTGCTGAAAGCTACCACAGCTGAAAAATTGTCTTTCTGGTCCTCTTTTGTAATTCTCTCGATGTATTTTTGTTCCCTTTTGCAGATTCACACTAATGAAGCTCCTCACTAACTCCGTGCCTCGCTACATAAAAGGAAGACAATGGTGGTAATAAGATATTGAGTGTTTCAGGGTTCATAAGTAGTCAGAGCAAAGCAGCCTAGTGCATGATAAATGTCTCTTTATACTGTAATGATACAAGAGAAACAAGGTGAAGGATTGGGGACTTCCACGGTACCCCATTTAATGTACAAACAAATAATTAGGTCAACAATAACAACAAAAAAGCAAGTTCAGAAAAGCTGCAGTCCAAAATCAGAAAATCCTGAATATGAAGTGACTAGCCATGTGTGGTCTTCAGGACAAAAACAACCCAAAGACTCCCTGGCGGTTTTAGTGTATTTATGAATTTGGAGAGGCGTCATCTAACTCTTAACAATTACCCAGGGCAGACATGGACCCACCAGTGCTTGCTGCCCCACTGGCTTTCGTTAGAAGACACTGGCGATACCGTATCTTAGCCGTATCGCTGGCATATGAGACCTATTAATCTTTGTCTTGAGAAAAAAGCTCCAAAAAGACAATGTTTTTAGTGAAAACTTCAAGCTTTGCCCTCCATTGCTGATGTGTTTCATTTACACGTTGTTGAGCCGCGGCATTTGCTTCCTTTTAACAATATGACTCTCCATCAGTGTGATTAGCACGATGTCGTTGTTGCATGGTGGTGTTTGCTGTGCACAGGTCATTTGTGCTTGAGGGGCATGTAAATGCAAAAAAATTGTCCTGAACTCAAATAATTTATAAAATGAAGGGGTTTTATTGTACAAAACACATAATTAAACAGAAAGCTAAAGGGTCTTGGAGACAGGGAGCAAATGATAGGGAAGATAGTAAACTTGTAGTCTTCAAGGCATCGCTAAACAGGGGTTAATTAGTCCAGTGGATCGAGACTGTTATTTTAAAATGAGCTCATCAATGACAAGAGGACACAGTTTTAAACTTGTTAAGGGTAAATTTTGCACAAATAGGACTATTTTTTTGTGTTTACACAGATACTATAGACACTTGGAATAAACTACCAAGTAGTGTGGTAGACAGTAGGACTTTAGGGACTTTCAAAACTCAAATTTGATGTTTTTTTGGAAGAATTTAGTGGATAGGACGAATAGTCTATTCTCATCTAGATTGTCCTAATGTTCTATCTCTCTATTATGGTGGCTTGCCCATTTTTCGACCCTTGACATATTTTTGGCTTCTCCTCCTGCTCACTCCTTCAATCTGTCTGTCTTCACTGGCCTCAACTTTTTGCCAGGTGAACTCTTGGCAACTCTCTCTTTCATGCTAAGTTTGCTTTTTTAATAACTGATAGAAGTTTTTAAGTGTCACAGAGTAGCTTTGGGGCAGATCTGTGAATCTTGTCAGGGGTCAGCAATGACCTAGAGAGCTCCAGAGGCGATCCTTGCAATGACTGCACATAAAGAAGCATTCATAGATGGGTTTTAATTAAGGCTCAGGAGATGGTGAGTCTGAAAAACAAGCAAAGGTCGATACCAGCAAAAAGCGAAAATAAGTGTTTAAACAGAGCTGGAACCATGAAGCAAAAATCAAATAAAGTCAAAAAGGACATAAGGAAATGATCAAGAACCAGAAAGGCATTTATTTTTTAGCCAAAACAAGAGACAAGAACTAAAGTCAGTAAATCAAACAGAGTCAAATCCAAGAGATCAGACTAATATAGTAAGGTATATACAAAATTCTTTGAAGATGTCTATATACTCAGATGGTTTGCAATTTGTGTGACATTGACCTTTATCTCAACCTTTATGACTGCAGAAACACCCAAAACAGAAGCTTAACAATTTTTGAATTTTTGAGGCCAAAAAACAACTGCAACATATTTAAATAGAGTCCAGTCATGATGGTCCCTGTTGCAATTCTTCCCGGTGTCCATAGGTGTCCCTGCAATGCTAGATCCCAGTCTTCTTTTAGGAGGACAGTTAATACCCCTTATTCTTTCCCACACTGGGGTTAATAAAGCCACCTGTTGGCTTGGGGGAGTACTGGTCTGTATCTTGTGGTTCAACATTGTCCATTTCTTCTCATATCCCAGGAGTATGGGTATGGGTATCCACCATTAAAATGGGGGCATCGCTTGCCTTCGCCAGAGAACCTACCAACAAGGTTGCTTACAGCACAGCTCCTGTCCTTCAGTACTGGAACTCCCTTAAAGTGGAGGTTCTTGTTGGGCCCTCAATCAAAACATTTTCATGTGAGTCCAACGTGAAAAAGATGAAAATGTCCCTAGTAGTAAATCTGAAGTGTCTGCCTCTGATGAAATATTCAACATTCACAATCATTCCAAATGAGTTCAATTGATTGTCAATTCAGGTTGTATGCATTGAATCATGCTCCATAAATCTTATTCGTTTATTAAAACTGGTTTGTATTTTATTGTTCCACATTTTTTGTAATATTTATCATTGAGAATACAATTTGATATTCAAACATGGTTAGCTACATGCAGGCAACAGGGAAGACTGCTGCTTTGGTCTATCTGCTGCTCCTGTTAAACAGATAGAAATGCATGCTCGGGCCATTATATGTTATTTTTTTTGGAAAAATCAATTTTTAAATTATTATATCAAAGATTTCAAGCCTGAGCATACTATACATTGATGCTTAAGAAGGCTGATTTCAACTGTGCATGATCTGAAGTGCCCAAAATTTCCATTCTTTGTTTTCCACTATAAACACCAATGAGACTGCAAATTATTAGTTAATACATCATACACAACACCTTCTGCCCAGCATGAGGCAAGGTATTTACTGATATTAAAATATGAGTAGGGAGGACCTGCTAGATATACTCTCTGCAGAAGCGGTGATAAAGATGAATGTATGATTATATCCATAAGCATTATATCTACATTTTGCTGATTTGGAGATTGTGCAGTTACTTGTCTCTAAATGTCATAAAAGTGGCTAAATCAAGAGTGGGCTACCTTTATTATCTATCTATCTATCTATCTATCTATCTATCTATCTATCTATCTATCTATCTATCTATCTATCTATCTATCTATCTATCTATCTATCTAAGCCCCAATTTAGATGCCCCAATAAATTCTCAAAATGTTTACTGCCCTACAATAATTTCACAGCAAATATATTTTAATTAGACATTTTACTGTGCTGCTTGTTTGCCTATATCACATCACTACACTGTATTTAATTATCAATCACATCAGTTCTATTCAAAATAAATAATATCAGTTTAATTAGATGTGGATATGAAGGAAGCTGAAGGATCCCAGTCCTACATCAAACTGCTTGCTAGCCAGATAGCTTTAGCTATGTTGAATCCAATGAAATGCACAGCTCTTAGAAGATGAACTACCCAGCTAAGACACAGCATTTTTAATTTTTGCTTTTTTAAATAATAGCATGGCTATAAATGACACTCTCAGTATAATTGCTGGAGTGGTTTGTAACCTTTAAGGTGGTTTGTTTCTCTTGTGTCATTATTAGTATGTCATGGGTAATATACACAGTATTGTCTAAACTGCACTAAATACTTAGCCTACCTCAAATGGTTGGTGTGTCTCTTTCTAGCTGCATGGAACTGAAAGATGTGCAAGCAGTGTTATCATAGATGAAAGTTACAGCTATGAGTTATATTATCAGCATTACAGCATTGTGTTTTAGTTCTGGCAGGGTTCCCCACAAGGCTGGGGTACAAATGTCTCTTTTATGTTTGTTTTGTTAATTTTTCATATTAATATTGTTGGTCATTTGATCATTTAGTTTCTTCGTGTCTATGTGCCATGTGTTTTGTGGGTGGCTATGCGCGCTGTCAAGGGAATTCAAACAGCCCTATAAAGACTAAGGAAAACCCACATTCCCTTGCACTGGACTTAGTGAGTTTCTTTTCTGATTATATTCTATTCTCGTGTAAGTATTCTGAATATTTTTTTCACCATTTGCTCAGTTTTTGACTTTGCCTTCTGAGTTTCCCAGTAATCCCTCTTGTGAGACATATTTCATGATATCTGAGACTGTCTTTTGCACTTTGAACTTTAGAAGCTTGTTCTCCATTGTGAAACCTCCCAATTTCTTAGGATCAGGCTCCTCTAGGGTGAGACCTGCTTTTGGCCAAGCCATTTAGGTTTCTGGCCTGTTTTCTTTAGGCCATTTTGAAGGACTCACATATTTTGTCTTTTCTTGTCAGAATTATAATAGAATGAATGGCCTTCAAAAAACTAATAACCATGTTGCTGCATTATTTACAGAAAACCTTGGAAGATGTGGATTTTTTGAGAATATTGTGATGTCCTGAGTGAATACATACCTACAAGAGAATTTATAAAGCTGTATAATTATTTATAGGACAAAGATAAATTGCTTAAAGCCTCATTCTTTTTGTCCAGTATTGTAGACCTGAAGCACGACGAGTACTTCTACGATTTAGATGATTATTTGTCTGCGTGTCAAACAAGCATTGAATATTTAGTGGATGGATACAAGTCTAGGGCTATGAAGGCAAGCCTGAAAATCAAATATGCAGCATTTACTTCAAGACCTAAGTCTCCATTCAATGCCTGTTTTGTTAAGTCACTAGTTCCTTTATTTGCTACGGAGTGCTTTAAGTTACCTATTTCATTGTATGTAGCTATAAATATTGAATTATTTACAACAAGGTATGCTGTAATCTCCATTGAACCACTCATTTCCTGGCCTACTTCTGCCTCATCTAAGTCACCCACTTCAGTCTGTGCTGCTTCCATTGTTTTTGAGCCATCCACTCCATTACGTTCAGCCAAAATTGACTCACCTGTTCCTGTCTTGGCATCTGTTCCTTTTGAGCCTACTAAACCTGTATATGCAAAGGATTTGATGACCTCTACACATGTTCATAAATCGATTGATTCCCCTCCTTAGATAGATAGATAGATAGATAGATAGATAGATAGATAGATAGATAGATAGATAGATAGATAGATAGATAGATAGATAGATAGATAGATAGATAGATAGATAGATAGATAGATAGATAGATAGATAGATAGATAGATAGATAGATAACTGAATTAACTGAACCCTCTGAGGCTATTTCCTTTTGTATTTCTAGTTGGGGGAATAACCATGCCACTCACCATGTTCCCAGGAGGCAGCATTATGTTGCTGTTTGCCAGGTTCTCAGGAGGGAGTTCCCGAGCTGATGCCTGAGTTGCTGCCTGTGTCCCTAGGAAGGAGTGCTAATGAGTTGCTGTTTGCTATGTTCACAAGAGGGAGTACAGTTCAACTCTGGCTTGTACAGCAGAGTCCAGACCCAATATACAATTCAGTAGGTAAAGTAAAGAAAAAGAGAATAAGGTAAAACAAAATCCAGAATATTCACACAAAAAGCACAGTATAATCACAAAAGACACTCATCAATGTCAGTGCCTTCAATGAACTACAATGGACTGTGGAATTTTGGCTGATGGCAATCCCTTAACGGTGATAGGCAGGTGACTTTGTCTGTTGAAGGACCACTTAAAAAACACATGGCACAAAAGATGATCAAAGATGCTTAGATATTAAGAACCTAAATGATCAACAACATTAACATAAAAATAAACAAAAAATGCATAAACATAACATATGGACCCCAGCAGGGGTAGAACCCCAAAATAACATTGAGTTCAGAAATATATAAAAAAAAAAGAGTGAAGCTTTATAAGCTGTCCAACAAGCAAGCAGCTATTGACATGTTCAATAGGGTAATTTTGGCTTCTGGCTCCCTGCATCCCTGTAACTTAATTAGGGAGTTAGGAAAGTGGATAGAGAACTCCTTCTGGCAGAAATATGGCCTTTCTAACACACCATTACTAACAGAAAGAGGACAACTCAGATTGCTTGATGTGACTAGTGTGGTAAGATGAGGTCCATGGCTCATTGCCTGTTAAATAATTCATCGTTGCACTCGCAGCTTAAGGAGGGGGCATAGTAGTGTGGCTGGAGCAGTTCCTGGGCGTGATGTGGCGCAGGCATTTCCTCACTTAAGTGCACAGGTGAGGAATCGTCCATGTTCCCAATTGATACCGGGGGCCACTGATTGCCACACCTGTGTCACGTCCCCACATATAAGATGAGGAAGCGCGAGTGCGAGTGGGGAGAGAACAAAGAAAGGCAATAGATGGAACAAAATGGTTGAGAGGGAAAAAGATGATTAAAGAGCAGTCTCGGGAGGACGTTCTGGCCACCTAGAGGGAGGGAAGGTAGCATGAGCTTGGGCCCCATGAAGAAGCGTAGGCTGTGGCGCTCTAGGGGCTGGTTTATCCCACTGATTAATGGTGTTGAGTGGGGTGAGCATGGCGGATGACCTCCTTATGGATCCGATGTACGACTGCGGGTGCGTGAAGCAAGACGGGAGGAGAGCCGACCTCGGACGGTTTGGCTGCGTGTTTTGGAGGCAGCCAAGACGGGGATCAAAGGAATGAAGTTCGTGGCTGCTGAATCTCCGCCAGCTGCATGAGTGATGAGTGACTGGGGGAGACGAAGAAGGAAGAGCCAGCGACTGCATTTTAGCCTCTGGTTTTAATGGATTTATTTATTGTGGTTTTTATTTCCCACTCTTCACTTGGTTTTTATGGATTATTTATTTCTGGATCTTTTTGAAGCACTGCACTATGGACACTGTTTTAGGTTTGTTATGATTCTTTTAATAAAAGCACCTTTGTACTTTTCCACCATGTGACATCTCTCCCCATTAGACAGCTAAGTTCGGTCATAACTATCAACGGCGTTGGGTTCAAGAGTCTCACAAATGTAAAGAGTGAGTCTGGAGTGGACCCGCATTGTCACAATCAGTAGATTGTGATGGACATTTGGACAAGGAACTCACTCACTGATGCTGTCTTCTTAAATAAACTGCAGTAGCTTTGGCCCTCCATGAGTGAACTTAAGCACAGTACAAATTTTGTTATTTTTATTGTCAAACTTTATTTATAAAGCACATTAAAAAACAGCCAAAACTGAACCAAAGTGCTGAACAAAATAAGCTAAAAGAAACAATTAAAATATCCATACATATAGCAAAACCACAATTATGACAAGCCATAAGAAAAAGATATACTCAAAATACCCACACACACTAGTAATCACGAATGTACATAAACCAACATAATTTTTAACCTCTTATGGGGTCAAAAGCCAGCAAAAAGAATATCACGCATGCAAAGAGTCATCATCCAAGTTCCTCCCAGGTATGTAAAACCACCGCAGGCAGAGAGGGGACGCTGCTGTTAACTGTGCCATCTTCCTTTTTGACTGCACAGTATCACGAAACCGTCTAGTGAGGGAAACTGACTCCTCCCCTTCCGGTCCTTGGACCATAAAAGCTCAGCCGCCTGGAAAGAGGCGTCACTTGGTGATGAGATTGCTGTAGAGATGGAGTTCCTTTAAGCCTTAATAAAAGCCAAACTAAGTTTAAGTTTCTTGTTAAAACACAATTGGATGACATTTCTGTTTATAATTGTACCATCAAATGCAGTTTTTTTTTGTTTTGGAAGTAAACAGGGACAGCCATAACTAATGCAAAGATAAATCTAGCATTAATAAGGTAAGCTATTCCAAAAAGCAGGAGTGATCACCACAAAAGCCCTCAAAAGCCCTCTTTGCTTCACCTTTGACCTTGGCACTACTAAAAGCATCTATCTAGTAGACAACAGTGTTCTTGTTGGTGTGTAAATATGAAGGAGGTCTGAAAGGTAAGAGGATGCCATTCCATTTAAACATTTTAAAACAAGGAACAAGCATTAAAAATCAATTCTGCAGTGGACCAGGAGGCCAATGGAGTGAGGTGAGTATGGGGAAGATGTGGTCAGGCTTGTGAGAGCCTGTCAATAGTCAAGCAGCAGTGTTCTGAACTAGTTGCAAGTGTCGTTAATGATGCCTGATTAATATGTACATACAGAGTGAATTATGCTTTAGATTTCTCCAGTACCATCCAGCTATACTTGTTAAGGTTTAAACACAGAGATATGCAGGTGGATGAGTGTATGGTGTCTAGGAAAATGGACTATCTTTCCAGGGGCAAATAAAATTCTATCTATCTATCTATCTATCTATCTATCTATCTATCTATCTATCTATCTATCTATCTATCTATCTATCTATCTATCTATCTATCTATCTATCTATCTATCTATCTATCTATCTATCATGGTAAGCAGCCCAGACACAGACAGGCAGACATCATTTGTCACCCAACACACGTTTATTTACAAGAATATATACAAGTATGACACACACAACCCAGTGCTGCAGCACCGATCACACCAAAGTCTGGCCCTTACACAATGCCTTTTCTCTGACCGTCTCTACTCCTCTCCTCCGAGCTCCATCCTCTTCCACCTGACTGAGCTCTGTACCCATGATCCCCAAAGCCACCAGGGTGATTGCACCCTCATGGTCTGGAGGAGGTGCAAGCTCTCCTCCGGTCCTCCTGGGTGTCCCGGCTGGGTACCACCCCCAGCCGCGTGCCACACTATCTATCTATCTATCTATCTATCTATCTATCTATCTATCTATCTATCTATCTATCTATCTATCTATCTATCTATCTATCTATCTAAGCATGATGTTATTAAAGCATGAATGGCCTTTTCAGAATTACTAAAGAAAGAAAACACCTGTACCTTAACTAAAAGTCTCAGCTGGAAAAAACAACTACATTTAACCACAGAATTTACCTGTTTGTCAAATTTGAATGACCTGTCAAAAATCATGCTGATATTTTATAATATATGGCTAGTGATCGAAAAACATCAGGAATAGTCAAAATGCCTGGGCAGACCAACATTATAAGCTTGGTATTGTTATCATTGAGTTTAAGAAAGTTCAATGCCATCCAGGTTTTAATATCATTTAAACACACATGGAGAGACTGTATTGTGTTGCTCTGCTTTGATTTCAGTGGCAGATAGATCTGAGTGTCATCAGCATAGCAACGAGAACAGAAGCCATCCTTTCTGACAATCGAGCCTAAAAGGCAGCATGTATATCAAAAAGAGAAATGACCAAAGAATGGAACCCCACAAGCAGAAGAGGTTCGATAGGATGAAAGCTCACTTTGGTGAATAAGAAACCTCCTATTGGTTAAAAAGGATATAAACTATTTAAGGACACTATTGAGGATGCTTGAATGCAAGTGTCACCACTTTAATATGTAATATCCCTGCTCCATTTTCCATTATATATAACAAGCAATTTTCAAAACAAATCTGATTCATTTTGCAATTACTAGTTTTGCAAGCCTCATGACCCTCATACACCTTCCAGCTTTCTAGTTATATCCCCCCATACTCATTTTGTAAACATATCACTTACCTTAAGAAAAAGAAAAACCTTTGATGATTACTGACATGCATTTTGCTTCTGGTATGACCAAACCTCAAAATCCTTTCTTGAAACTTTTATTGCCTGGGGTAACACCATACATTTCATGTAGGCAGACCAGCTATAAGTTAGTAACTGACACAATTCATAGCAAAGCCCATTACACAATGTCACCATGGTTGGAGCTCTGGCACTGTATCAAATGACATTACTAGGCCTCAAGGGAGCCAGTATTGCATGATGCCAAAACACAAACCATGTTATTTATATCATTAAAGAAAGATAAATGCCAGGATCATACCATTTGCACAAAATTATCACCGTTATCTCTAGGGCTTTACTGTAAAAATATGTGCCCTTTAAAATTCTGAATGTGCTTTCAGAGTTGGTTTGAAGTATTTTGCTGAGGGGACTTTTTCTTAATGTCATATTTAGGTTTCCCTTCTAGGTTTTCCTTAAATAATAAAAAAATGTTTTACTGAAAGCTTTAAAACAATTTGTGCAGTGTATGAAAAGAGTATTAGTGCCATCAGTACCAATACCGACTGTAATCATGAGAAGTATGTTAAATTTTTCTGTTTTATTTTTGTACTGTTTCTTAGTTTCCATCCATCCATCCATTATTAAAACAGTAAATATGTTTATATAGAAAAAGTGCAGAATATCCATGTTTTGCTACTTTGAATGGTCCGACAAGTTATAAAGTATGCTTTACTGTGTATGTCTCCCATAGATAGTCATTTTTAAAAGTTCCTATTTAATAAAAATGTTTATGTAGGAAATGAATGAGCACCATAATGATGGCTCATGAGTTGAAAGAGTCTCTAACCTTAGGAGCACTGGTTGTAAAAAGGAGTCTGTGATGAGAGTCCCCACCATGTAGCTTGCAATGCTTCAACCATGGGGCATCGAGTAGTCATACCGAGGATAAACCAGAAGTGATGGTAAGAAAAGAGATGGTCCTCTAATAAAAGCAAGGTGATATCAAAACGTCAGTTTTTATCAAAAGTGGAAGTAGAGTGATGGGACCAGTAGAGGGCATAACATAACTTAGACACAGCCACAACAACACAAGTACTGGGTTCAAATAAAAGGTTTATTATCACAAATACCTTACAAAAGGCTTTGAAAGTGACATAAACCCACGTATTCTTCTCCTTCACTCTTTTCATAGTGGAAGCACTTCTGGTTCATGTCCTATTGTCTCCCCTTGTCTTTCTAATAAAATGGCCTCTCAGCTGAGTGATTATCTCTGCTGCATGCCCACTAGAATGCCAACACCTATTGGAGAGGACATTTAATATTCCATTTTTCCTTTCTTCCTCCTGGCCAGGTAATGGACCAGTACCCATTGTGCTTGGGTTGCCAGGCTATCAGTGCTGTCCATCACCATGAGTTCAATGAAATTGTATCACTTGTATAAGTCCATCAAAAAATTAAAGTTTATGTATGAAATAAAAAGAAAACCTCAATGGAGTCAAAACAAAAAAAAGACATCAGAAAAGTTCCAGTTGTCTTTTCTCAGGCTGTTATAGGGAACAAAGGATGTCTTCCAAGGAAAACTCAAATAAAACAAATGTCTAGTTGAAAATATTAATCCCCAATTCTCTGTGCTTTAGGGGATAAATAAAAATAAGTTCATCCTCTCTTCTTCTACTGCAGTGCACCCTCCACTAATAACAGACTTTTAGCTGCAAAACAAAAGTGACTTCTGACATCCATGTTCCCCTTCCTATACAATGTCAGGATCCCTTCCATCAGTCCTAACCGACACCCCACCTTGCTTCCTCCAAACACCAAGAGCACCTGATGTAGTTTGTTCTTACTTGACGCAACCCGAAAGGAAGCCAACAAATCCACAAACCATGCTCGTGCATGCGAGCTCAACCACCAACGCTCTAACTCAGATTACTCTACAGTAAGTAATCACTTTCCTTATCTCTCTGTCTATCTTTGGCAGTTTTCTTTCACCGAAACGCTTTGCTAACTCATAGATCAATACCTTGTGCCTGGATGCCACCTTCCGACCCAACTGGGCTACCTAATGTTGTATACCATGAGCCCCTTGCTACACTATCACAAATGTGAGCACACACACAGCTGCCTCACCGTTTCTACCTATTGGAGCTATCTCATGGCACCACCTTATAAAGTACAAGGTAAGTGCCCTCATGCAACTATGTAAAGATGTCAAAATCCATAAGTACACTTGGACACGTACACTCCAGGTATAATATGGTCGCCATAACGTGACAGCACACAGCCCAGCAGGGACTGAAATTACAGCAGATCTTTTTTAGTACAAGGTAGGAGTCGGGCTCTGAGATGACCAGGTGGCAGGTACACTGGCACTGCTGTGACTGATATTTTAAAATATACTCCAATATTGTTTATGGAGTTTTAGAGCAAGTGAGTCATGGGGCACCAATTTAAGTCCAAAACACTGGGGAACAATGGAAGCCATTTTTTTATGTTACTTACACAATATAGTTTGTAGTGTTGGCCCGAAAAATGTTTAATCTCATGTTTAAATGCAATACAGAGTTAACGAAATTTCTTATATAAAATGTTTCTATGGTTACCAGCGCTTGTCCAAGCAAGCTGAATCAAAACAAAAATCACATGTAACTTGCATTTCATAATCCACATGTCAAATCATACAAAATGTTTACTAAAACATTAAATAAATACTATTGGAAAATCAGAGCAAGGCACGTAGAGTAAACGCATTCATGTGGAGATGAGGTTTTGAATTGAGGACAGGACTCATGACCAATGAATGAGGAGGAGAGGCAGGTCTTTGATTTGAATGCTCAAGCTCATGTGCATACATTTCCTCTGCATACACTGCTATGATTTTCCAGAAATATAAAAATATTTCCATAAAAAATAAATACGTTTTTCCCTTCGTTAATAAACACCTAGATGACTTGGTGTGTGTATTATGTGACACAAGTAACATGAAATTTTTTCACTGATTTTTTAAAAGTGTTTTCTATAGTCCAGTGTTGGTCTCCATTGTTGGTTATTCTACCAGAAAGTTCTTTATCCCCATGAAAACATGATCTTTTTCTCACCCATCACTACAAACAACATAGGGTAAGTAATGTAAAAAAATATTGTTTTCGGGGGGAGTATCCCTGCAACATATACCTCTCTGTATGAGGAACAAGTGGGTTTGTCTCACCCTTTACTAGAAAGTTCTATCAGGTCAACTCCAGCAGTTCCTTAGCTCTCTCCTGACTCTGAAAAGGGTAATTGGTCTTCTACTATGATCAGTTCCAGGCTGGGACTTAAAAGGCCCTCCTAACCATACCCCAGGTAAACTTACGGTTAGCTGGACAAGAGTTCAATAGGAAAACAGGCCAAAGTATTAAAAAAGGGGGAAGGAATAAAAAGAGGGAGACATGTAAAGGTTTATTATTATTTTTCTTATTTTTGTATTATTGCATGCAAAGCTCTATACTCTCCTGTGTTATTATATTTTCTCCTCAAATAATCCCATTTCTTTCTTTTTTATTTTTGGATGTCTTGTCATTCTTTGGGTTTGTGGTCTGCAAGAATGTTCCCATCAGGCCACACTGTTTTCTGTCAGGGTCTCTAAAAGTTGCACATCAAGGCAGCAGAGAGAACAGAATGAGGTGCCTTACCCTTAAACCAAATGGCTGTAGATTTGAGATGCAAGTGCCAACATAATTGTCATCATGTTAATGTGACCCTGGAAAACAGTTCCATAAGGCTTTAGGTTACTATTTCTGATGCACGCTAATTACTCTGGAGGTAACAATTAAGTTAACTATTAAGTAATTATAATTTAGCAAAAAAAACATGCATTTAACCAGATAACTGACATGCGTATTATGAGACACAAGTAACATGAGATTCTTTTTTTCATTGAAATTTTTCACATTGCTTTTCGTTGTACAGCATACGTCACTATTGGGTTCTATTAAATCATAAAAATTTTTTCCCTCCATTCTGCATGGAAAGATGAGATTACATGTTTTCTCGGCCATCACTTCAAACTACAGTAATATATAAAAAATAATATTTGGGAAGAGTATTACTTTAAGTTCTATTTCGCAGGCAGTCATTATTAAGGGTGGTCAAATGTCTAAACTGATATTCCTATATACAGTATTAGCTTAGACAAATGATGCTATTTGTTCAGGGATTTCTTTTAGCAATTTACACATTTTTTTATATTTTATTCCTTATTTACTTATGAATGTAATTGAGAACTTTGTATTTCATGTATGCATCTATTATTTTATGTTTAATGTTTGAAATTAGTTTGCATCCATTGATAATTATTTTACCTTTTTCTGTGCCTTTATTTTTGTACTGTTTTGAATATTTGTGCTTTCAACATGGGAAAGGGGCTCTATAAATAAAATGCACTATTTTTGTTATGATTATTTCCCATTTTGCCAGTTTATTTGCATTTGGAGACTGTGTTGAATATCAAAAACTAGCAAGAAAACTTTGACCTTCAGAAAGATAGATAATTTAAAAACTTAGTATGACTATAATACAAATGATAATCAGGAAAGCATATAAAAAGAGCAGTGTTTGCTGATCAGGAAGAGCTATTAGAACCTCAAGTAATGCAAACTATAAATAAAGTGGTTCGATTTATTTCTATTAGCTCATCATATGCATTAAAGACACTGGGGCATTTTACAAACCAAATCCAGTCATTTCAAGATTTCCCTCTCTACAATTGAAACACAAAGTATTACAGATTTAATTATCAAAACAGATTATGGCTGTGTTCTCTCCACTTACAGTCCTAAAGCTTTGAATTCTTTGCTAGTTAATAGGCTTGGTCACTTTCCATGTTCAAGGTGCAGCTGCTGTAATAAAGCGCTAAAAGGAGATGAGACTGACATTAGCAACACAAGTGTTACTTTAACACATCATTCAAAATGTGGCAGGGGGTAATAAGTATATTGATTTGACCACGCCTGCTTTATTTAATTGGTAAAACATAAAGCTATGTAAGAAATAGAATCCTAGAACATAAAAGTAATATTCACACTAAGTTAATTTAACATCCTCTGTCTAGACACTTTATAGAAAAGATCCTGCTGTTTCCCAATTGAAATGCTTGGTCTTAAAAACTGAAACCTTCCATTAGAAGTAGAGACTTTGATGTCCTGCTTTAACAAGTTGAAGCATCCTGGGTATTTCAATGTATTATATTAATATCACATAAGCTCAATAAAACAAATGAATTGACTGGCTTCCTTTGAAAGGAGGTTACAGTCGATTCACATTATGTCCTGATGTTGATCACCATTAGAACATTCTGTTTTTTGTGCTTTTTTTTCTTTGGCAGATTGTTAGCCTAACAACTTTTATTCTTGCTACATCAAATCCTGGGACTATAATTGTTTTCTTCCTTATTTGTAAGTATTTAATCTTTCTATACCTTTGGGTTTGTGTCTCTAGATCAGTATTGGTACATTAGGACCAATATATCCTGCTTGTGGTATAACTAATGTAAGACTGTATAAAGTTTTGCTTTGCTGTATTGGATGTCAACATGAATTATGGTTTCCCTGCAGTAAATATCACTCTTTTCTCCTTTGTTTAATTTTTTTTATTTGTCTCTTTACTGCTTGTTTAGCACCACGCTATTAAACACCTAAGATATGACTCTTTGTTTTTTTAATCCCAACCCTTGAACACCTCTGGAGCTGCCTTCTTTTTTATGGTTTGTACTTCAGCTTCTGGACTTCTTCAGCAAAAAAAAAAACATTTTTTAACTGATGATATACAGTAAATCCTTGCTATTTGTGGATTCCATTCCAACAGATTTACTTATCTGTTATTATAAAAGTGCAAGTGATTTTGTGACACCGATGGTCTCATCACTTATTCACATATAAGGTCCTCATTTTGGGCAGTGGGATGGGCTAGGGATCAACATCAAGGAACTGAATTTGCAGCTATGCACAGCTGAAAAAAAATGTACAAGATCCCGATCACATATGTGCATTATGTGAGCAATAACAGGTGCAAGTGCCGTACGCTGAATGGATCAGTATGTGTCTACCCATTGACGAGAGACTTGGGTAAGCCATTGAACCCGATTTATGATGGAGATGGTAGGAACAAGGAATTCTCAGTAAGCATGGGTCATACAGTAAGTTTGCACTGATTGAATCTCTGCCCTTTGCACACACCATCCATCACTGCTATTGACTAGATGGCTCAGTGACGTCCTCAGATCAGCCCCTCTGCATTTACTTGTGGCCTCTGTTGGAAGATCATGATGATCAAGATGATCAAATTTGACTAAAGAGGAGCTAAAAGTCATAACAGGGTTTCTGTTGGTGAAAAAGTAGAAGTATCATTACCAAGCCTTGAGGGACAAGAGAGGAAGGGAAGTGCGTCTGCCCAACCCTGTCTTCCGCTGTCCTCCACAAGGCAGCCAGAACCTAAGCCCATTTTCCCATAGGATCAATGTTTCAGTACCCACAGTTTCAGTAGCTACAGGGTTTTACAGGAATGTAGTCCTTGTAGATAATGAGAATTGAGTCTATTTTTCATATTTGTTGATACACACCAAAATGGAATTTACCTTCTTTCCTTTTCTGCAAGTTAAAGTAACTTGTAACCCCATATTTTTATTTTGTTAACTATAAATATATGAGCAATACCAACATTTCTAGGAGTTACTAGTTAAATATATCTACTCTCCTTTGTTAAATTCCTTAGTTGACAAAGCAACCAGTAGATGAGGGATTTGGCAAAAGACAAGTCAAAAAAACAAGCAGAAGTCTTTATTAAGAAGTTCAAAAGACCAACAAACACATCAAAACCAAAATGCTAGGTAAAAGGCAAAAGTCAAGAATTAAGAATCAAAGTATTAAAACAAGCATGAAGCAACCATATATAGATATAGAAATATCTCAGTGCTAGGATAACCAAAGTGCTATCTTTTATATGCCTTATTACTAATTCATGTTTATTTCTGGTTTCTTTGCACTCAGTAGGAGGTAGAATATCCATATAGTTCTGTCCTGACAGTTGGGACAAGCTGGGCACCTTGTGATACAGAAACGCATTTGGGGCTGATATCCGTATCCATGCCAGAGCCTACTGGTTCCAGATCATCCAATTAATTGTCACTATCTTAATCAGTGTCACTGTAAGCACCATTTATTGTTAGTTAGGTTATGTTAAAATGATAGACATAATGTCCTAATTAAAATGTTGCTGTTGTTGTTAAAACTTTTCCCTACATATTAATTCATAGTCAATGGTAGGTTCTATTATAAACCCTACAATCTAAATTATAGATGGAATATTCTAATTATTTCTTGTCATTTGATTAGAGATTAGTTCAGTCTATGATCTGCCTTGCAGTTGGTAAGGCAAAGAGAGCAAACAGCTTCAAAGCGTACTGAGCGACCTCAAGTTACACCTATGTAAGTTTGTCAAAGAAAAGTACAGGGTGAGTCAAAATTATGTTAACACTAATGGTACTGCTATGTATATACTTATATACAATTTCTATGGCAATTTATGTGCCACATATGGTGCATGTGCTGAACATGATGGCAAACAGGTTGAAACATTCCTGTAAATCCTCTTGCACATATGAAGTATGTTTAGTGGATAAATTATTTCCGCCATTCAAATGTTGACATATTTTTGACTCACCCTGTAGTACAACTTTTAAGTATAAAAACTTTAACTAACTTTTAAACTAAAGTTTAACATGAGAAAGCTAAGATTGTAGTGAAACAGAGAAGAAATCTTTTCCTTTTTTCCTTGTTATTCTGCAAATGTAATAACTTTTTTCTACATTTTTGTGATTTTTTATTTTTTTTTATTTTTACAAAACTTTTTTAAAATGATCTTTATTGGACTGTGGAATCTCTTTTGTTGCACATTTCACTCATGCTGGATCCTGCTTGATTTTGGGAACCTGGAAAAGACGCAGCTACAATCATTATCATCAAAATATTCATCTTACAACAAATTTAGTTGTTCCAAAACATCAGCAACTTTATATACTTTTTACTTTCTCATATACAAAGTATTGGGAAAGTATTGTAATCATTCAAAAATTCAACCTCAAGGTTTTGATGAATCTCAATGTTTTAAACCTCCTTGAGTCCGATTTACTTTCTTGTAGAGAACATATTATAATCATCCAAAAATTCAATTTTGAGATTTTGATGAATCTTGACGTTTTAGACCTCGCTTAATCTAAAAATACCATTTTTGGAATTATGTGTGTCTGTGTCTGTGTGTGTGTGTGTGTGTGTGTGTGTGTGTGTGTAAACACGATAACTTGAATACATTTTTACGTATGGTCAACCAAATTTTGAATACAAGTATTAGGTATAAAACATAGATTTCTATCAACTTTTGAGCTATTTCTGCTAACCGGAAGTGGTAGTTTTTTATTCATGTACTTGCAGTGTACACTTTATTCAAGTTTACTTTTATAATAATTGTTAAAAACATTATTAATTTAATTTGTCTTCTTTAATGTACATAATATAATAATTGTCTTATGGCTTCCTCCTCAAATATCCATCCTCATATCTGTGTATACGAGAAAGTCTAGGGGATACCACTACTGATTTTTTATTTTGCAATGTCACAACTACAGATTGTCTATAGCATTATTTTCCACAAGCTGTTGCCACCAAAAACAAAAGTTTCTATAGCTATCCTCTAGATGACAGCATCAGTCACTCAGTATGTAACTGAGATGTGGCAGCAAATTTCGCCAGCAGGTTGGCTGCGTCTTTAGTGGCTGTATACTAAGATATGAGTTCTCTCATACGTCACGTTTTGACAGGCTTAATGAGATACTGTATGACTTAACTCTTACTTCACATTCAAAGTGTTAAAAGACTTCTTGATTCTATAACATTTACTTTATTATTATGTATATAATTTAGGTTTGATGCTCTCCATGTTGATCATCTGATAACAATTCCTAATTTGTTTAATAGACTCCTCTAGTTACAATCCAAGACCAACCTTTTCTGTGACATCACAAGTCATGAATTCGACATTGTGTGATCCAAGACAGCCCAACAGAGCCATGATTAACATGGTTGTTGAAAAGAAAAAGAAATCATCAGAAATAGCATCCAAAAGACAAAAATATAACAAATAAAAATACCAAAATAATCAATGTTTTAAGGAAATGAATAACTATAGAATTCACAACATAAACAACAATTGGGCACAGAATTCCAGCTCAGGGTTCTGGATGCCTAAAACAACAGAAATGACCACTGAGCCATCCCACTGTTCATAATACACAGTGCCTAGAAACAGATAAGCGCTGGTACTTTCCATTGTTTCTGCTCCTTGGTGTATTGAGAACTTTTCTTTGAATTCTAGCTTGAGCGTCCCCCTTGGAGTATTGATCGTAATGAGACACTTACATTAAATCTGGAGGGAGAATACCCTTTGAAGGTCAAAGCAGGAGCTGCCAACACACAACCATTAAGTTCCAGTATACACCACTGACAGCAAAAAATGGAAAACAGGCCCACTTCAAGTCCTGATACTACATTATACATAATGTCATTTAAAGAAACACATTTGCCATATTTTTTGGGCCCAGATAAATGATGCTTAGATATTTTTTTCAGGTTTTTTTCAGTTAGTCTGCTTTAAAACAAATGTAATTGCATACACACAGATATAAACATAGTATACTGGAAATGTGTAAACTAAATATTCTGATTTAATTATAAAAATATACCCATTATCTTGACTGCTTGATCAGTCCGAGCTGGGGGTATAAAATATAATAAAATTAAAGGTTGTGTTCACTTACAAATTACAGAACAAATTTTTCTGTTCTCAGCTCAGAACAGAAACCTGATGTGCATGACATTCTTGCAAAACTGATGTTTTTCCTCTATTTTAGGAGAGTGATATAGATGGAATAGCCTATCAATACTAAAGATGAAATTCAAAATTGTAACAAAGAACAAATTAGCTTTATCATATTTAATTTTTTCTTCCATGATGAGGTTATTATGCCATTCGACCACAGCTTCTGAGAGTGGAGTTAACGGGGCAAACAGTGAATATTTAAACTTAAAACACAAAGCAAACTTCATGACCTTCCCCAGTAGTGAGAATCAATAGCTTTATAAATTAAATGAGATGCCTCTGCCTGCTGTGATGCTTTGAACTCCTCTGTGGCAACCTGACAGGAATCGAGATAAAACACTGACCTCTTTCCTACAACCTGAAACATGTTCACAAAAATGAAAGCTCTGATAAAGAATTTGGTGAGATCATTTATAATCAATATTAATAAATCTTGTAATACTGGTGGAAATAAATATAATCAGTTTTTTTTGGAAAAAGTTGATAATTCTATTCATATTGCCCACTGTTAGCACTTTTTTTGACTGTGTGGTAGATTTTTTTTTTTTTTTAATAAACGTGTTTCACGTTTACCTTCTCCAGTGGCTCTGTCTTCATTTTGACCATTGAAGCTTCTATATGTACCGTGACAGTCTCACTAGTATTGTTTCATGCTAAGTTTATACATGCTAGCTTCTAGATTTCACTTTATACATAGTCTGTTAGTTATCTCTAATAATAAGTCAAATGTGTTGAAATGCTATACAAGGTCACACTGCAAAACAAACATTTCTTATCGTGTTTTCTTTTCATGGTGCCTATAAAAGGTTTTCATCTCCTTGAAAGTTTTTACATTTTATTATTATACAACACTGATTCACACTGATCAACAGAGAAGTTCAGCAAAATGACACTTTTTATTGGCTAACTAAAAAATAAGTAATAAACAATCAAAGTGTCATTTTGCTTGACTTCTCATTGCATCCATAATGGCTAATACGGTACAACACTCTACTACTAGATCAACTTTAATGTCAAAGTGAAGACAGATCTTTGCAAAGTGGGCTAAACTAATTACAAATTTAAAACACAAAATAATGGAGTGCACAATCATTTACTATTTAACATCATAATCATTGTTTGGCCGTGAAATTGTCTGTCCATTAAGTAGCACACTTTGTGTTGTTGAGAACACATTTCTGCCACTTCTTCAGGTCCTGTGCACCTTTTTAGATTTCACTTGGGGGCGGTTGAATTGCTGATGGTGTCAACGATGTGTTGCTAATATTGTTTTATTGGATGTTCTTGTTTAGGCACTTTAGGCCTTTCTGATGAGTCATATTTTGTAATGGTTTCTTTTGGGTAACATACTGTATGCCCTACCAATGTCAATTGTCTTTTGATGATGACTTTCGCGACTAGTGTCTTCTTGTCTTGCTTATATATTGTTTTGTTTGACATATGTTTATTCTGAGCATCAGTCTGTAGCATATTGTTGCGTAGCTATCTAGCATTCTTTTGGTTTGTTCGTTGAATGTCCGTGTTTCATTGCCATATATCAATGCTCAAGCATGATGCTTTGAAGATTCACATCTTTTAGTAGTGCATGAACACATTTGCTTGGCCAAATACTCTTCAGCTTCCAGGAGATTATCTAAGCTTGTACTTTTCTAACTTTTATATTGTTAAGAGTTTTTTCAACCATTGATCCCAAATACTTGAAGTCATTTACTATAACATAACAGACCTTAATCATCGCTGGTGCAGCCAAATGGTTTCAGAGGTTTCATTTGATTGTAGCATAAATGCACCTGAATCCGTGGAGTGGTGGCTCTGAGGCTAAGGATCTGTGCTGGCATCCCGAAGGTTGCTGGTTTGAATCCCCATCACTGCCAAAAGAGATCCTACTCTGCTGGGCCCTTAAACTTCAATTGCTCCAGGGGCACTGTACAATGGCTGACCCTGCACTCTGACCCCATGGGGTATGCGAAAACTAACAAATTCCTAATATGAGAAATTGTATAAGGTGAAATAAAGAACCAAAAAAAAAAAAAGAATCTGGAAGGTCCAACTTTGTAGTGAGTCGGTATGGTGGCCTAACCTGCATACTGAAGGCTAAAGAACATTCCAAGCAACTCTTTGAAAAGCTCAAGTCAGGGGACGAAGATAGGAAAACATCAAAGTCACTGAATATCCCTTGGAGTCCAGTACAATCAGTCATGAAGAAATGGAAAGAGTATGGCTCACCTGGAAATCTGCTTAGGGCAGGCTGTCTACAATAATCAGGTGAACGTGTAAGAAGAAGTCTAGTGAGGAAGGCCACCAAGAGGCCTGTGAGAACTCAGAAGGAGTTTCAAGAGGGTGCAGATTGGAGAGACTGTACATACAGCAACCATTGGACAGGTGCTTCAGCAGTTGCTGCTTTATAGGAGAGTGGCAAAGAGAAAAAAAACACATAAATCTTGGTAAGAGTTTGCCAGAAAGCACAGAGGAAAGTCTGAAGTTAGCTGAAATAATGTTTTGTGGTTTGATTTGACCAAAATTGAGCTTTTTGGCCATCAGACTAAACGCCATGTTTTAACATTACAGATTATCGGATATACACCATCCCCACCAGGAAGCATGGTGGTGGCAGCAAATCATGCAGTCGAGATGTTTCTCTCCAGCATGCCCAGTAAGGCTTGCAAGGGTGGTAGGTACAAACAAAAATGCATCAAAATCTGACACAGTCTGCACCCTTGGAGAACATTTGTTTTTCAAGAGGACGACAACCCCAAGCATGAAGCCAAAGTTATTCAAGATTGGTTTAAAAATAACTGATATTATCCTGGAGAGGCCGGGTTAGGGTCCAAATCTCAATCCACAGTCAGTCAACGTGACAGAGCTTGAGCAGTTTTGCAAAGAAGAATTCAGGAAAATGACATTGTTCAGATGTGTAAAGATGATGGAATGAGACCTGCACACTGTAAGAAGTGACCAGGCATTCAAATGAGTATGAGAAACCAAGAAAGGTTGGGGATCCACCCTGGAAACCAGTTGAATAAAAACTCAAAAGAATAGCCACAAACATCTCAAACAAAAAAAAAGTTAAGTTGTCAGTTTCACAGTAGAAGCTCTGTCCTCTGGGTTAGTCAGTTTTACCTCTTACACCACCTTACAGCAGCAAGCCACCTTCATATTCTGGGGACCATATGGGGCAGAGTTTCCCAGGTAGTGGGACGGGATCAGTCATCCCTCTTGGCTGCAGAGGAGGAAGAAGAAGATAAGATTAGAGTCTGTGCCCCAGGTGTTTCTGGGGTGGTATTGCTTACCTCATCAGAGCCAGGAAGATGGTTCCTGGATGTACATGCATGATAGCACAGGGACTGAAGACCCTCACGCTGGCGCGTGAGTGAGGATGGTCCTACCCGGCGCCCTACTCCTAAGGTGTTGCCTACCTCTCCCCTCTGCCTGCAGCCTGTCTCTCGGATTTGTGTAAATAAATCTGTGCTGCAACTGGACAATAATACTTAGCATGATGGGAGAAGTCGCAAAATCAACCAGACTGTTCAAGCAAATTATAGAAAAAAGCCAGATCTGAATATGTTAAGTAGTTCTCTAATGAAAAGTGGACAGACATAGGCCTACAGACAGACAGACATTGGATTTTATATATAGAGAGATTAATCTGACTACTCAAAGCGCTTTTCAAAGTGAGTGGAGAGCCCCTTCAACCAGCTACTTCAGTGATGCAACAGCAGCCATTTTTGTACCAGTACACTCACCACACAAGAGCAATTAGGTGGTGATGGGGTAAAAGATAGTTAGCCAATTAGAGACAGAGGATGATTAGGGGGCCAAAATGATTAGGCCATAAAGTGCAAATTAGCCTGGCATAAACCGTCCCCAAACAGATCAATAGATCACAATATAAAAGGTAAGTAGTTGATTGAATAAGGAGTTCATTGATACTAAAAGCACTTTTGCATATGCATCATAAAGAGCACAGGGATGAGTGATTACATGCACCATCTAGCATACCACAGTGTTTGGAAAAATCCCACGCACTGCTGTTTAAATACACAGAGCTGTAAATGTTTCCCAGCAGATAATCAAAGTAGACTGAAGAATGAAATGAAATGAAAGTATTGATCATCAAGACATTTTGTTGGTTAAAGTTGCCTACATCGTCAATAACAGGCATCTATGGATTTAATTCAATTCCATTGTGTTTTATTGGCATGTGCCAGCAAAGGCCAAAAGTAAATTTCTTTTGAGTGTGAGTTTTATTGCATGGTGTTTTATGTTTTATTAAATTTTATGTTTTATTTTAAGTATATTATATTTGTAAAACTATAAACTACTCTGAGCTTGTAAAAAGAAATTGTGCTATATAAAAATGAACTGAAAGTTCTGATTCAGCTTTTTAAAATTGCTTTCTTATGATACATAAATAAAATATATTGAGTTTAGCTGTACAGAAGTAGAGAAAAATATAAATACAATAAGATGCAAGTGAATATAGTAGAGCAGAGATGTTTTCCTGTAGCAGGGCTAAAGCAAACACTGGCCAAATCCATAAGAATGAAGAGCAGATTCGGGCAGTTCATCCATTCATTGCAGTGTACTCTACTGTTGTTCTTTCTTTACTTACAATGCCCTCCATAAGGTTTTAGACAAAAACACATTTCTCCTTGATTTACGCCTCTGCTCCACAGTTTAAAATTACAAATCAAACAATTCAGACATGTTTAGGTGCACATTGCAGACTTTCATTTGAGGGTGCTTCCATGTATTGCAGTCACACCATGTAGAAATGACTGTTGCCCTGTCTCAGAGAGTCATTATGCAGGCGTATTGCTGTTGGTATAAAATGAGACCCCATAGTGTTTTTTGACACACTTCTGCTGAATAATTTGTTTGTTGAAAATCCTCAGTGTTCGTGTGTCAGAGAGGAGATGTGCAACATTGTTCATAATGACACTCAGTTTTGTTTTAATTCTCTCCTTAGCTACAAACTTCAGGGGGTCCAGAATGCATCCCATAACTGAGCCTACCCTTTTAATTAGCTTATTGATTTGGTTGGCCTCTCTTAAAGATGTTGTTGCTAGCCCAGCAAACCACAGCACAGAAAATCGCAGTGGCCATCATTGAGTTATACAAAATGTGAAGGATGTCACTTCCCACATTAAAGGAATGCACTCTCCTACAGAAAAAGATCCTGTTCTTCTCTTTCTTATACAGTTCCGCTGTGGTCCCAGACCAGTCCAACCCGTCATTGATGTGGACCACCAAGTACTTGTAGCAGTGGACCACCTCTACATCCACTCCTAGAATAGTGACTGGTTTATAGAGGCCCTTTGGTGTGGTGAAAGTCAGTAACCAGCTGCTTGGCTTTGCTGATGTTAAGATACAGACAATTCTTTTTGGAACAAGAAACAAAGTTCTCCACCAGCCTCCTCCCCTCTGTCTCATCCCCTTTATCAGGAGAGTGGTGGCTCTGAGGCTAAGGATCTGTGCTGGTATCTAGAAGGTTGCCGGTTCGAATCCCTGTCACTGCCAAAAGAGATCCCTCTCTGCTGCGCCCTTGAGCAAGACCCTTAATCTGTAATTGCTCCAGGAGCGCTGTACAATGGCTGACCTTGTGCTCTGACCCCAAGGGGTATGCGAAAACTAACAAATTCCTAATACAAGAAATTGTATAAGGTGAAATAAAGAAAAAAAAAGTGTGCCCAACAGTCCATTATCCACCACACCATAGGCCCAGCCACCTTCATATCCTAACAGTACTGCTAGCTTTCTCCAGGTGAGACAACGCCTTGAGGAGCAGACAGATAATTGCATCCTCCACTCCAATCTTTGTCCCATAGGCAAACTGAAGTGTGTCCAGGTGATCTACACAAGAGGACTCATATAGTCCAGGACCAGTCTTTCAATGGTCTTCACAATGTGAGACATAAGTGTCACAAGCCTGTAGTCATTAGGTGAAGGTGAATTAGGAATGATACAGGATGTTTTCCAAAGCAGTGGTACTTTCTGGAGCCTTAGGGACAAACCGAACAGGTGACAGATGACACCAAACAGGTGATCAGCACAGGCATTAAGATCTTGATGACTGACTCCATCTGGCAGCTTTTCTTGTGTATAGCTTCCTGAATTGCCTCCTTACTTGGTCTTCAGTTGTGGACAGTCCAGAATGATGATTAGAGATGGACTTGTCACTGGCCAGTCTAGTTTATGTGGTATAAATTGTTGATGTAGCAGGGATGGTGTGGGCAGACTGGTCATTGGAAGAAAATGGCAGTGGGAGGGAAAATCTATTAAAAAATCAGTTTAGGGCATTAGCTTTGTCCATATTCCCTTCTAGCACATGAGCCCTGGATTGACACTATGTTCCTGAAGTTATGAGACAGCAAGATATAGCACCTTCTTTATAAAGTATATAAATTATTAGCAATTGTAAAATAATACTGAACTACAGAAAGTAGAAAATAAACAGAAGCATGCTATTTATGTTTTACTATTGATGTCCTCATAGTCTAGACAGTGACTGTTATCATACTGTTACAATATATTCATTGAGTTTATCCTGTATGTCACATGCAATGCTTCTGGAGATTTATCTGAAATTCGCATAATGATGGAGCAAGATGAGCTGATTGACTAAAATGCTAACTGGCAGGGAACCAAGGTCAACATATTGGTGCAGAAAACTCTCTCAACTCCACAGCAATTGCCAGTAAAACTGCTGAGACAGCCGAACTGTTTAGCTACCTGGGGAACAGACTACATCCTTCTGAACCATCTAAACTTAAGATAACCTGACAAGAAGCCTAATAGGCACATATAGGAAAAGAAAGCCTATGCTGTTTAAGAAAAACAAAGCCATTGGCTGCTAAATCAATAACAGATCGCTAGTACATCACTACATGAGACTGACACACAGTTTTAATTAATATAATCTTACTTGTTGTTTATTTGGAATTTATCTCTTAAATGTCACCCATGACTTTTTTTTTATTTAGCAAGCATTTAATATTATTGTTTTGGCCAAACATTTCTGCATATACAGTATTATACAAGAAAGACCCTAGTTTGTTTTTGGACCTGAACAAGTTCTCACAAGCTTTAAATGACATTTATTTAATCATCCCTTAAATGGTCTCCTTTTACATAGGTACGACTTTTAAAGGAAAAAGGGAAACAAATAGCTGCTAAAGGAAACAGGGCAAGAGGTTTTGTTATAATGTGATTCTAGCTATGCTTTGCAACTTCAATACTGCAAAAATTTAAATCTAAGCAAGTGAAAAATATTTATTCATGTCATTAAATCTTGTTTTCCTTTTTGTAAGATTTATTGACTTATAAAATATTTATATTTAGGATTATTCAGCTTACTTTAAGAAATCTTGTCAGGTAAATTGTGCTTACCCCATTAGCAGATTTTTTGCTAAACAAAAGCGAAACAACTGCCATTAAAGTTTTTTTTACTAGCTTTTGCATATGCATTTTTTGCAGTGAAGTTTTACCAACACAATCTTTGAGAGCTACCTGGATGTATTTCTTCATGTATTATTAATGTATTTAGTGAGTAGTCTGATGGCTTTCTGACAAAAGCGTTTGTTAATTAGACAAGGTTTCTTCTGATTTTCAGCCCTACCCATCATTTACATAATCTTACCAAGCTGGAGGCAGTTGGTGGTGCACTCCCATGAAGCTGATTGGCTTATGTGACATACCAAACGACTGAGACTAACTAGTCCACGACTTGCTACAATTACATCCAACAGGTTTGATTTTCTGTTTGATCAGATGGATGAGCTGTGTGACAATGAATATTCATCTGGAAGTACAATGCATAGAATGTAGCGACGAGGAACAAGGTGCACGTATGTTTTGAACTCTCGCAAATCAAAGTGAGGTGTGTCGTTGATTTATTATGTTTCGCGTACTAAAACAGAATGGAAAAAGAATATCATATCTGTTAACCCTCAGCATGGACTTTGTGAGTCAGCATGTGATTGGCTGTCATAAAAAAGGGGCGATCACAACTGTGCTGGATGGTCAGTCAATCGTATAATGTAACGTAGGCAATGATACTCAGCATTTTAAACTGACATGGTCTGGCAACGAGATTAACGACTGCAGTTGGCTAATCTGACATATTCCACGAGCTACATGTCATATAATGTGACATTGACTTTAGATCTTGTGAATGTTTTAAGAACTGTTGGGATTAGACTTTCGTTGTAGGACTGGAGTTATTTGGTTCTCTTTTCCTTGCAGCACCAAGTCATTTACATGTGCTGCATATTTTACAATTTTGAATTTTGCATATGAATAAATTGCTATATTGTTTTTTATAATTGTAGTTTTTTTTTTAGTCGTCGCAAACCTATAAGGCAGTCCTTAGTGCATAAAGGCTGAAGTCGCCTGCACAGAACTGTGCAGACCATAATGATGCAGTGATTAGTGCTACTGGTGCAGAACAAAAGGAGTTGCCAAAAAGGCAGTTCAAATCAAAAAAGTACCAATATACAGAATTCTAAAATTGTAATTCCAAAAATAGAAGTATAGAATCCATAAAAGCAGAAAAAATCACACAGGAAAGAAAGCTTCACAACAAACTCCTACAAAAATCAGTGATCCACTGCTGGGACTTCCTCTATGACCTCAATATAAATGTTAGTGGCGTCAGGAATTCCCCCTCTCCTAAGGCCCCACCCATAAAACACAAGGAACATATGTAAAATTAAAGACACAGTACATAAAAGCTAAATAACAAACAAACTGTAGGATGCTGGAACAAATGTGGACAGGAAAACATTTTTATTAATCGACCTACCATAAATGAGTGCAGGTGTCTATCCTAAGAATTGCATTAGCAGTAACCTTGTTTACAGGGTGAAAGAAGTGCTTTAATGTGTTGGGAAAAACAATTGTTGCTGGCTTCCGATAAACCACCACAGGGACAATTAAGAGCTACTGAGGACTAATAAAAAAACTCTCAAGTAAGCCAACTCTTTCTCAGAAGTTAATCAAAGTTCAGTTTAACCTTTGGCCATTTTCGGGGATAAGAATTATTTGGTTACACAACATGCCTGTTTTAATGTTTTCTGACGTCAAGTCTATTATATCAGCAGCACATTCCCAAAAGTCAACTCAGAGATGGAGAGGCAAGTTTGTTGTACCACGTGAACGTGATTGGGAGAATAAAACTGAATTAAAAAAAAACACTAACTTTTAGAAATAGCAAAACTTTACAGTGGGTATTACAGACTCACATCAAATGAATATTTTCTTTATATAACAGTAACAATAATAGCAGCTCACTCCTCAAAACGGAAAATGTGGAGAAGACCTGGGATCGAACCCACAATCTCTTGATTTAAAAGCAGCTGTGGGATAGCAGGCTGCTAGTGCTGATTAACACATTTGTAAAACAAAGATGCTGATGGAGAGGTGTGAAGGAATTTATGGTGGCCCAGGATTATGACTTTTTACATAGGCTTCAGGGATTCTAACGTTTGAGTTAACTTTTGAGGTTGAATGTAAAAGACGACTATTGAACATTTGGATATCAGGCCTAAGCTTAACTGGAAGCCAGTGTAAAGACTTCAGGACAGATTTTCAGATTGCATTCTTTTAATTTAAATTCCATTAATATATTGTAGCGACCCGGCAGTCAGCGCTGCCGGAGTGATGCATTGTGGGAAGGGTGTACGTTCACTGATTGTTTTAATGTTTTTCCTGTTGTATTTATTAATTTATTAACTTGTAAATAATTGTTGTGTTTGTGTTCAATTAGTTGGGTGGGTCTGGGTCATCGCCGTCCGGGGTTATTTATTTTGTAAAAATACGGTTATGTGAAATGTGTCTTCGTGCATGACCTTGACCATGGCAGTGCAATAAGGTTGAGCTTTGTTTACTGGCTATCTGTGAATAAAGAGATACAACAGGACAGAGCTGTTATTCATTGCTAAGATTTCATCTAAGCAATTAATGCCGAGACACTCGGAGTCATGCGGTGTATGGGACACGAGTGCTCGTTACTTAAGAAGCTGGGTACAGCTGCGTGCTGCCGAGACGCTCGTAGTCGTGCGGTGTATGGGACACGAGCGCTCATACTTAAAGAGCTGGGTACAGCTGCGTGCCTAATGCTGGCAATCCGCTAGCCGACAGCTTGGGAGAGGTGCACGGCAGAGATCGGCTTCAAAAACTTCAAGACTCGACCCCAGGTCGCTACATTGGTGTCAGAAGTGGGAGACCAGGCTGTTTAGAAGACGCCGTCATGGAACAGAGTCTTGAAGAATTGGAGCGTGCCATCTTAGAGAACAGCGTTACGTTGGAGCGCCTGATCAGCGGAGCTGGGCGGAGAAAAGCGGCAGACCGACCTGATGGTACCAGTATTCCCCGGACAGTGTTGCGATCTTCAGAGGGGGCCGTCGGCGGCCGCAGCGATACCCCAGGTTACCAGTCGGACGGTCCGCTTCTCACGGTCACCTGCTAAGCTGCCGTGATACAGCGGATTGACTCCTTTAGAACCATACCCGCACAAGTGGATCTGCCGCGATACACAATGAATGGAACGCGAGGAAGCTGCGACACACTTGGCCCTTGCCTTGGAGGGTCCCGCACTTCAGGTACTCATTGATCTGTCATCGGAAGAGTGTCGTGATCTTCAGGCTCTCATCGCTGCTCTCACCCGTCGCTTTGGACAAAGAACTTCAGCAGAATGCAGCAGAGACAAGCTGAATAGCCGACGTCGGCATGAAGGTGAGAGTATAGGAGCCTTTGCCGCTGACGTCAGGGTATATACACGAAAAGGTTACCCTACTTTCTCGACAGCAGTGAGGGAAGAACTCGGTCTTCACGCTTTCCTGCGGGGCCTCACACCAGAACGTCTTCGCCAGCATGTCTGTCTATCGTCACCCCGAGATTTGAGCGAGGCACTAAAAGAGGCTGAGCAGGTTGAAGACATACTACAGGCTGAGTCACCGACAAGACGAACGCCACGACCGAGTCGACTAACAAGAGCCGTTGAACGAAGCACCCCTCAACAAAGACTGCTTCAAGGTTGGGCGCTGTGGATTTTCCACTGGACTATACCTAGACTGCACTATTGATGGACGGCCATGCAGTGCCTTAGTGGACACGGGGTCCACTATTTGTTTGCTAAGAAAAGGAGTGTTGCCAGAAACAGCTAGTCTTCTTCCCGAGGGCTGGACCCCACAAATAGCTTAACTACGCACGGTTACGGGTGAACGGACAGTAATGCCCGGAAAGAAACTGTTATCTGTGTTGGTAGGGACGAGCCAGACCAACCACGAATTCTGGCTTTGGGACATTAAAGACCAGTGCATTATTGGGTTGGACTTGTTGGCCCACTGGGGAGCATGTGTTGATGTGTCTAGGGCCGTCCGCTGCCTAGGTAATGAGACTGTGCCGCTCCAATCGGGCTGGAACCGTCCTGGAAGGGCTGCTGGCTTGGATTTGCCTGGATACCACGGTTCACCAGCTCCCGACCGTTGTTCGGAAGATGCAGAGACTCAAGGGGATCCTCAGGAGAATGTTGCAGCTCAGACCAGTGCTTCCCAACGGTTTTCCTCACGCGACCACCCATCAGCTGAGACAGTTGCCGCTGTAGAGGAATTGGGCCGTCGAAGTGGGGAACATCTGAACGCGCCACAGCAGGAGCAACTTCAACAACTATTGAGAGACTTTGTGGACATTTTTGCGGCTCGAGAGGAGGACTGTACTAGAACGAATTTAGTGAAACACCACATAGACACTGGCCATGCCGCTCCCATTCGCTTTGCGCCCCACCGATTGCCTCTTGCGAAGCGTCAAACTGCCGAGGAAATGATTTGCGAGATGGCAGCCAACGACGTTATTGAGCCTTCGGACAGCCCCTGGGCTGCACCAATGGTCATGGTATGGAAGAAAACGGGGGGTTGGCGCCCCTGTGTGGACTTTCGGAGGTTAAACGAAGTCACTCGAAAAGACTCATACCCACTGCCACGCATCGATGATGCATTGGATTATGTGGCTGGATCCTGTTGGTTCAGCACCTTGGACTTGCGCAGTGGGTATTGGCAAGTGGAACTGGCACCAGAGGACCGACACAAAACCGCATTCACCATAGGGCAAGGGCTGTGGCAATTCAAGGTGATGCCGTTTGGACTGTGTAACGACCGCCACCTTTGAAAGACTGATGGAGCGGGTCCTAAAAGACATTCCCCGAACCCGATGTGTGGTCTATCTGGACGATTTGTTAATCCATGCCAGAGACTTTGATCAGGCTGTCCACAATTTAAGGGAAGTTTTGACAGCCATTCAGAGCGCCGGGTTGCGGTTGAACCTCGAAATGTAACCTCCTCTCCGACAGACTCAGTTTCTGGGACATGTGGTTAGCGAGAGTGGAGTGGCTACCGACCCACGAAGGTGACTGCCGTGAGCAACTGGCCCCCACCAGCCAACATCACCGAGCTGCGGAGCTTTCTGGGCTTAGCCTCATACTACCGGAGATTCGTGAGAAACTTTGCAACTATTGCTAGCCCCTTGCACCAGCTGACTAGTAAAGGCCAACAGTTCGGGTGGACGGAGGACTGCGCCGCTGCCTTTCAACAACTAAAAGCTGCTCTTACCAGTGCACCTGTCCTGGCTTACCCTGACCCCAACCAACCCTTTATTTTGGACACTGACGCTAGTAATGTGGGGTTGGCGCAGTACTCTCCCAGAGGGGGAGACCGGAGAGAGAGTGGTGGCCTACTATAGCTGCAGCCTCAGTCGACCAGAGAAAAATTACTGCGTTACCGGCGGGAGCTATTGGCAGTGGTTCTGGCAGTACGACACTTCAAGCCTTACCTTTTGGGCACTAAGTTTACGATCCGAACTGACCATGCTAGCCTTACATGGCTGTTAAACTTCCCGCAACCTGAGGGCCAGGTAGCAAGGTGGATAGAGATACTTCAAGAGTATGATTTCGAGGTGCAACACCGACCAGGACGGCAGCATGCAAATGCTGATGCCCTCTCCAGGCGACCATGCGTCCTCGACGACTGTCGATATTGCAGCCGGCAAGAAGAAAGGGGTATGGGACCATCATCAGCAGCAGCCGGTCTAGAGGACACTGATGGAGCAGGGGAACCATTCACCATCGACCAGATACGACAACTACAAACAGATGACCAAGTGCTGGAGAAGGTAAGGGGTTGGCTGGAAACCCAGGAATGCCCCGATTGGCAAACCGTATCTTCCCAGGGGCCGGAACTCAAGTTGTTACATTCGCAGTGGGGCAGCCTGGAGTTGCACGATGGTGTGATCTACAGAAGATGGCAGGCACCAAGGGGGGTACTGACCGTTTGCAACTTCTGGTTCCCCAGGCTTTACGTACAACGGTCCTCCATTGGGTCCATGGAGCAGCTGGATCTGGGCACTTTGGAAATGCAAAGACAGTGCGTCGGCTGCGGCAGCGATTCTATTGGCCCGGATGTCGACAAGATGCGGAGATGCACGTCCACTGCTGTGACGTTTGTACAGCGCAGAAAGGGCCTGGCCAACGCTCTCACGCGCCACTACAACAGTATCTTGTCGGGGCTCCCATGGAGAGGATTGGGGTAGATGTGCTGGGTCCTTTCCCTACCACAGAGGCCGGAAATCGTTTTGTTTTAGTGGCAATGGACTACTTTACTAAATGGCCGTAGGCATATGCCATTCCAGATCAAAGTGCTTCCACAGCCACTCAAAAATTGCTGGACGAAATGTTCACTCGATTCGGGGTGCCGAATGAACTGCACAGCGATCAAGGGCGGAACTTCGAAAGCCGGTTGTTTAAAGAGGTGTGTCAGCGGCTGGGAGTGAAGAAGACCCGAACCACTCCCCTTCACCCTCAAAGCGATGGACTGGTCGAACGGTTTAACCGCACCCTGGCCGCCCAACTTGCCATCCTCACTAGTCAACACCAGAGAGACTGGGATCAACATTTGCCTCTGGTCTTGTGGGCGTATAGGACGGCCGTTCAGGAATCGAGTCAGTGCACACCGGCAGGGCTGATGTTCGGAAGAGAGATGCGCACGCCGGTGGACTTGGTGTTTGGTTCGCCTGAGCCTGAGCTTGTTGGCGGTCACGTAAACGGACTATCTCCGACGTTAAAAGAGCGGCTGAACACCGTGCATCAACTGGCCAGGAGGCCTAGCGGAGCTGGAGCCCGTCAGAGACGGGCATATGACATTCGGGCTCATGGTCCGACTTTCAAGCAAGGGGACAAAGTGTGGGTCTTTTGCCCACAAAGGAAACGGGGGTTGTCCCCAAAACTGACACACCATTGGCAGGGACCGGGAGAAATTCTGGACACAATTTCGGAAGTTGTTTTTCGAGTCCGAATGCCTGGACGGGGCAGACGGGTGGTGCTACATAAAGATCGTTTAGCACCATACCACCCATTGGCCCCAGCCCCAGAAGGAATTGGAACTCAAAGTGGCTCTCCAACCTCCACACTCGGTGTCGAGACAGACATTGAAAGTCTCCGGACTGAACCTGACACGAGTAGTGGAGAGTCAAGCAGGCCAAAGCGTGTTCGTCGCCCGGGATATTTAATTGACTTTGAGTGTAACGACTAGGGTTGTGAGGACACTAAACCCTCTTGGGAGGGGGCTATGTAGCGACCGGGCAGTCAGCGCTGCCGGAGTGATGCATTGTGGGAAGGGTGTACGTTCACTGATTGTTTTAATGTTTTTCCTGTTGTATTTATTAATTTATTAACTTGTAAATAATTGTTGTGTTTGTGTTCAATTAGTTGGGTGGGTCTGGGTCATCGCCGTCCGGGGTTATTTATTTTGTAAAAAGTACCGGTTATGTGAAATGTGTCTTCGTGCATGACCTTGACCATGGCAGTGCAATAAGGTCGAGCTTTGTTTACTGGCTATCTGTGAATAAAGAGATACAACAGGACAGAGCTGTTATTCATTGCTAAGATTTCATCTAAGCAATTAATGCCGAGACACTCGGAGTCGTGCGGTGTATGGGACACGAGTGCTCGTTACTTAAGAAGCTGGGTACAGCTGCGTGCTGCTGAGACGCTCGTAGTCGTGCGGTGTATGGGACACGAGCGCTCGTACTTAAAGAGCTGGGTACAGCTGCGTGCCTAATGCTGGCAATCCGCTAGCCGACAGCTTGGGAGAGGTGCACGGCAGAGATCGGCTTCAAAAACTTCAAGACTCGACCCCAGGTTGCTACAATATAGTATTGTTTGTGTTGCGTGCCTGCATAAGTCATCAGGACTAATTGGCATGTTTGGAGGACAAAGTCAATGCAGGGATAACAGTCAAAGATTATCACTTTTGGATATTCTCAATTTACTACTGACTACACTGCAAAGAATGGAATGGCCATCTGAAAGCTCTTAAATTCAATAATTAGAAACATGACAACAACATCTTCAAACTTTATTTGTTGTTTCAAGAGTTATAAAGACAAGTGCACAAGCTGGAGAGTTGGCCCCACATACTGTAATTGATGTGTCATTGTTCCAATTGATGTGCGACTACTACTGTGAAACCTGTAACTTGTCAACATGACTGCATGTCATCTCCGCACTTCATGTAGCTTCTCCCTAGTGCCAACCCAAACATGATCCTGCAAAGGTTCAAGTCACCAACTTCCCAGATGAGATGCGAGTGCAACATGCAGTCCACTTTTTTCCCACCACCATGAACTGCTAATGCAAGTGAGGACCTGTCTCACTGACAAACTGTACGAAAGTATGTTGTAGAAGAGAATGTTGTAAGTGATTTATCATGTACAGAAATTGATGTCACATAAGAGCTGTCCCTTGGAGTGGTGCAAGGCTACTGTTATGGGTAGCGCTGCAGCCCCCTTCTGTAGCTCATAACTGTTATATTTTTCCAAAAGGGATGATATGTTACACAATATTTTACCAGTGTCATGCTACATGACCCACGAAAAATTTGAATTAGATAATATTGGCTAAGACCTTTTAATGCCTAACATAAACTATGAGGAGGAGTCAAGCTAAAATTAGAAAATGGGATTTATCAGAAAATGGAACAAACGTTCACAAAACTGATAATCTCATTTCTCAATGGAGTCTCCACCCTTCTCAATGTACCTGTGCTACCTTCCTGGAAGTGCCTGGATTCCAGCAGAATAAAAGGTTTTGTCTTGTCCTTGCACCCACTCATTCACTGCTTTCTTCACGTTGTCATCTGTCTTGAATTAATGACATCCCAGGTGTTTTTTACCGGTCCAAAAAGGTGGAAATCGCATGGTGCCAAATCTGGTGAATAAGGAGGAAGTGGCAATACCTCAAACTTCAGTTTCTCCAGACAAGCCTAGGTTCTTAGCAGTGTGTGTGTCATTGTCTTGCAGCAAAAGGACTCTGTGAGACAGGAGTCTTCACCACTTGGATGAAATAGCCAGGCTTCACATTGGTCTCCAGCAAGTCACAGTAACTTGCAGTAGTGACTGTAGTACCCCTCGGCATGTAGTATTCGACAATAACTCGGGTGCACGAGTAGTTGTGAGGACAAGACAAAACCTTCTACTCTGCTGGAATCCAGGCACTGCCAGGCAGTTGGTGCAAGTGCATTGAAAAGGGTGAAGACTCCATTGAGAAATGACATTATCAGTTTTGTTAAGGTTCATTCCATTTTATAATAAATACAATTTCCAAACTTTAGCTTGACTCCTCCTTGTGTATAATATCAGAGTTAAGATTGCTTTAACTCTTTAACAAACTTGAAGATGGTGAATACTTTTTTATAGTCACTGGAAGTCCTGTAAGTTAAATCTCTACTGTTCTATCAGTTTTATCTCAGTTTGCATAGAGCTGGCAGAACTATTAAGGCAAATTAGGGATTGGTTTAGGGCATAGATCATAAGGGAGGAAACCTAGCCACACAGGTTAGCCACCAAACAGTCAGTTGACACACTAATAAGCTTGGACTAGGGAGCAAAATAACCTAGCACTGGCAATAAATGCAATGCTTATCTGTTATAACTCTGTCCAGATATTTGTAGCTTTTTGTTTACTCTTCAATTCCCCCATTGCTCCTCAGCTTTTCTTTATGCTGAATATAATCAAGAAAAGAGCTTTCTTTTTAGTTTCAAGGTGTCCAAACACCTGTTTACATCTAGGTTGAAGTCCTCGGGTTTTGTGTACTTGAGCCTCAGGCATAACATCACTTTGAATTTTATATACTCAAAGGCATTAGCTGCAAGAATAAATATTACTTCATGTGCTCTCATCTGTATAATCTATTCCACAAAATTCTTAGTAAAATATAAACTTGCAGTGCCTTATGGGAGTACTGTAATCCAACCCCCAGGCACCAACTCCGACAAGTAGCTAGCTGGGCCTTTTTCCCAAAATCTTCTCTTTTTAAGTTACTTAATGACCTGATAGACTCTCCTGTTTACTTTATATTTCTGGCTGCCTCAGGATTGTTAATCACTATCCAAGTGTGTATGTTTATGTTTGTGGAGAGGCTGAAAGCTCCTTTATTTTTCATTCAGTGACACTTGCAAAATCCAAATGATAGGTTGGGGGGACTTAAGGGTTTCTTCCCTGTATTTATTTAAATATCAAGCATCTCATGTACAGTAAATATTTCAGTTCAAGTCGATTTGTTCTTAAACAGGTGGCCCTCAGATTATGAATCAGTTCTGTTCCTGCTGATCGTAACTGCAGCTGAGATGTACTGTCTTTGCTGAGGGATCGCTAGGTGTCACCTCCGTCTCTTTCCTGTAGCAGTACTCCCTCAGATAACATGGCTGGGACACGTATATAGGATGCTGGGAGCTACAGACAGCTATTGCTGCTATGCAGCTAATCAGCCAGATGCCAGTTAAACTGCAGACCTGTGAATGAGCTTACCGAATGGTTGCACATGCTGCCAGTTACATTTAGCGATGTGTGCTGTTATTACCGAGGAATCACTGAGTATCATCTCATCCTCCAATCAGCTATATTCCTTGAGACAACACAGCCCTGACACATACTTAGATTACAAATAGCAGCTTGTACTGCTCATTTAAATAGCTGCTGAGTTAGCTGCTGACATGTGACAGAGCGTATTGTGCAAAAGCGCATGCTACTGGCTACATTTAAAAACACGTGCACATGAAAGTATTCCTTAGTGATAGCTGCTATGTAATCATCTGTGTCAAAACTAGTAATGCTCATTCAAAAGTAGGAAAAAAAAAACAGTAGGATCTACAGCCATGGCCAAAATTATCAGCACCCCTGGAATTTTCCCAGAAAATGCACCATTTCTCACAGAAAATTGTTGCAATGACAAATGTTTTGGTTTACACATGTTTATTTCCTTGATGTGCATTGGAACAAAAGCCAAATCTGACATAATTTCACACAAAACCGGGCTGGACAAAATTAATTGGTACCCTCAACTTAATATTTGGTTGCACGCCCTTTGGAAAAAATAACCATCAACAAGTTTGTTACATCTCTCAACTGGAATTTCTGACCACTCTTCGTTTGCAAACTGCTCAAGGTCTCTCAGATTTGAAGAGCGCCTTCTCCCAACAGCAATTTTGAGATCACTCCATAAGTGTTCAATCGGATTTAGATCTGGACTTATTGGTGGCCACTTCAGAACTCTCCAGCGCTTTGTCTTCAACCATTTCTGGGTGCTTTTAGAGGTATGTTTGGGGTCATTGTCCTGCTGGAACACTCATGACCTCTGATGTCTACCCAGCTTTCTGACACTGGGCCCTACATTGCGCCCCAATATCTTTTGGTAGTCTTCAGATTTCATGATGCCTTGCACACAGTCAAGGCATCCAGTGCCAGAGGCAGCAAAACATCCCCAAAACATCTTAGAACCTCCACCATGTTTGACTGTAGGTACTGTGTTCTTTTCTTCGTTGGCATGATTTCGTTTTCTGTAAACAGTAGAATGATGAGCTTTACCAAAAAGCTCTACCTTGGTCGCATCTGTCCACACGACGTTCGCCCAGAAGGATTTTGGCTTCCTCAAGTACATTTTGGCAAACTCCAGTCTGGCTTTTTTATGTTTCTGTGTCAGCAGTGGGGTCCTCCTGGCTCTCCTGCCATAGCATTTCATTTCGTTAAGATGTTGACGGATAGTCTGAGCTGACACTGTTGCACCCTGAGTCTGCAAAAAAAGCTTGAATATGTTTTGAAGTTGATTGGGGCTGTTTATCCACTATTCAGACTATCCTTCATTGCAGTCTTTTATCAATTTTTCTCTTCTGTGCACATCCAGGGAGATTAGATACAGTGTCATGTGTTGTGAACTTCTTGATTATGTTGAGGACAGTGGACAAAGGAACATGAAGATCTCTGGAGATGGACTTGTAGCCTTGAGATTGTTGATATTTTTCCATATTTTTTGTTCTCAAGTCCTCAGACAATTGGCTGCTCTTCTTTCTGTTCTCCATGCTTAGTATGGCACACTCAGACACACAACAGAAAGGTTGAGTCAACTTTTCTCCATTTTACCTGGCTTCAGGTGTGATTGCTATATTGCCAGCACCTGTTTCTTGCCACAGGTGAGTTCAAACGAGCATCATATGCTTGAAATAAAATGATCAACCCACAATTTTGAAAAGGTGCAAAAATTTTGTCCGGCCCATTTTTGTATTTCTGTGTGACATGATTTCAGATTTTGCTTTTTTTCTCTGTTTTTTTGTGTTGTTCCAATGCACATAAAGGAAATAAACATGTGTATACCAAAACATTTGTAATTGCAGCAATTTTCTGGAAGAAATGGTGCATTTTCTGGGAAAATTCCAGGGGTGCCGATAATTTTGGCCATGACTGTAAATGAAAATTGATTGAAATTCAGTTGAAAAGAAATATGTAGGTGTTTAATGACCTTGACTGTATCATCAGAATTGCTATAACATGAGACTGGCCTGTGTAACATCCTTCTCAATAACCTGGCTGCTAACACAAATTGCCACATCTCAGGGACCCCAGAAATAAGAGTAAAAGCCTTATTAACATAATGTGCAAGTCTCATAAGAGAGAACAACAGTATACACCACAGTATTTAACTGGATATATACAATTTATGAAAGAATGCATTTCAATGTAGCACCCTGAGGATCTTCACATCTCTATATTATGTTATTTTAGAAATTTTAGGCTACAAGGAAAAAGCAGGCTATGTTAAGCAGAGTGGCATGTTCTCATCAAAATATTTCTTATGTTCAATTGTTTCTGGTGGCAGAATGGTTAGAGCTGCTGGTTTACAGGACAAGGAAACTAGGTTCAATCCTACCTCAGTCAATGTCAATTTGGTGCTTGCATATTGTGTTTACATGCCATTTCCCCAGGTCCTCTGATAGTAGTGAAGTCCTTACCATGTATAAAGCATGCTGGTTCTAGAATCATACACTTGCGATTAAAACTAGAGAACAAATTACATTTTTGTAATTTACTAAGTCACTGCTTTTCTGAAATGAATGTTATCTCAACATGAATAGGAGACATATTGTAATCATATTTCATCAGTGAAAACTATCCGACATCACAAAATTAAAGATTTAAACAATATAATTGAAGAAGGTCAGCAAACAAAATTAGAGAACATGTTGTACTAGATAACAGCTGGTTCTACTCTGACAATGTCTTGAAATAACAGTAACACTAACCGATTAGTCAACACTGGTAGATATTTTGCAAAAGGGAGAGCCTCTCTTAGGTAACTGAAATGCTGCAATGTTAGGTTGTTCAGATGAAGGCTAATGGGATGATCCTATTAACCACTAAAATAGAAGTTTGGGTAACACTTTACATTAAGTGTCCATAATTACACTGTAATTACTATGTAATTACCTGTATAAGCACTGTGTAACTATGAGTTATTACTCTGTACTTACTGCATAATACAAAGTAATGCTATAGTTAATTACTCAGTTGTCATTGTTATTCCACAGTTTATATAATTACATTGTAACAATTTATCACTGATTCAAAAACAAGTGTACGTAACTAGTTACATTGTATCTGTACTTTAAAAATGTAATAAAACATCAGGGTATGTAACTACAACTATGTAATAGATGTTCCATGTTCTGGGCAATTTTAGTGGAGCATTGCAGTGATAACTTTATAGGTTTTCGATGATATTTCAAGATCTTTTTTAAATGGTGAAAACACCCATGATCCTGAGATAGAATTTTGTCTGGAGATATGTGTGTGAAATTTGTACATTGTACCCATGTCTCCCTATGTCTTCTTCATGGGTTTTTCTGCCACATCCCAAGGATATGCAGATTGGGTTACGTGGCCATATGTGTGAGAGCATGAGTCCTGTTGTCAGTAGGCCTGTCAATGCGATGGCTCCACATCCTGGGCTGTTTCCTGCCTTGTGCCTGATGATTCTTGGAATGGCTCTATGACTATGTGTTGTCCCAAGTTTGTAATTTCTCAAATATTGAAGCTGTACAAAGAAACAAAGTTATTCAAGTCTCGAATAAAGGCCAGTCATCTACATATGAGTGCATGAGAAAACAGGATGATATGGAGACACTCAATGGGTTATCAGTCTAACACCATGGCTTGAATTGCTTGACAATTCAGTGCTGAAAAAGGCAAGAATTTGTGTCTTGTTATCTCAGAGAATTAGGGCTGAAGGCCCACTCTGCAGTTACCAAGCCTCTCATCAGCAAGAAGAATAAAAAAAGCTAGACTAAACTTTGCTGAGGACCATTTTGTGTGGACTGAGAACAATCCATCCATCCATTATCCAACCCGCTATATCCTAATCCTATATCCTATGGGGGTCTGCTGGAGCCAATCCCAGCCTACACAGGGCGCAAGGCAGGAAACAAACCCCAAGCAGGGTGCCAGCCCACTGCAGGAACTAGTCCAAAGTCAACGTGGAAAAACATTTTTAAGAATGTGGAGACCAAAGCAAAATGAAATATCCAGGGCATTCTAATCTGCACTAAGGTGTAAGTGTATTAGGGTTAATCTGGATTTCCATGTTATATTTGTACTTTGGGGTTTTATGTTTTTTTTTGTATTTCCCCAAAATTTTTATATTACTTTTATGTAATATGTACATAATGTTAAGCAGGAAGCAATGATTGGGAGAGCATGTGTTGCAGGCTCTCAATTGGGGTGCATTTATGGGTACTCATGTCCTTTTATCAGCAGGCGCATATCTGACTTGCTAGAGGTAGGATGGGCTTTTGGAGCACCGTTTATTTTTTTTTTGTTTAAAAATTATTTATTTATTTATTTATTTTTATTTTTGCCATTGAAGTATTCTTTGTTTGTATTGTTTCTCGTTTCCTTTAGAAAAAGTTGAAGAGAAGCACCCCAGAAAATTGTGCAAGAGTCTTGTTTTTCCCTTTTGCTCTCTCAGCATGTATTTGGCTTGTGGGAATAAATAAAGTGGCTGTGATTCTTAAAAGCAACAGGCATATGGTCTTTTACTGTCTGCCGCAGAAATAAGAAATTAGGAAGTAGAACTTTACATAAGCAAATGACCCTGTTTACAGTAAAATTATGCAGTGATCAGATACCAGGGCTACCTGCTAATGATGTCAGTTCTTCAGTCTGTGTCAGGTCCACTTCCACAGAAACACTAGTTTATAGCAGAAAAGAAAAATTAAGTAGGACATAATCACAATGATAGTGTAGTAAACACATAAGTCAGTAGGTAGAATTAAAAAATTTAATGGCCGCATCTAGAGCTCTAACATGGAAAAACTATGCTAAAATAATAGGTCTTCAGATTAAAATTCTGAGACTGATGAGTCATTGCTTATCTTAATATTCAGTTTATTACAGAGTTTGAGAACTCAGCAGCAAAAGCTCTGTCTATCATGTGTTTTATTTATATGGCATATTATAAAATAAAACACAAATAATTGAGTCATTCTAATAAAACAATATCTAAAATAATATTGTGCTAAACTATTTAGTAAGAGGTCTAATTAGCAAAGTAGGCATTTTCATCACAAGCAGGATCGAAAAGTGTTTAGCACAGGAATGAGATTAAAATATAGAATCGCTTTATGCATATATCACAGTACTGTAGATTACACTATGGAAACTTTTTTAAAAGTTATTTTTTAAATTAGGAGTGTATGTAAGTGAAGTGACATATTCATGGTCCCAAAGCAAGCACGAAAATTACTTTTTTAACAAAAGGAAATAACCTTGAATGGGTATTTTTGGACTTGACATTATAAGGAACCAGAATAAAAAGAAACAAGTCCTCTATGCCCTAAATGCTGCTGATAAATTAAATCCAAAAGATGCACACAAACATCCCCTCTAAACTGTGTAGTTGTTTTAACAGATTTTTTCAGAAAAAAAAAAATTAGATTAGTAGATTTAGTTAGTAGGAGGAGTGCCACAGTACAGTTGTTAACACTGCTGCCTCACAGCTCCAAGACAGCAGGTTCAAGTCCCAGCCCAGGCTTTGTATCTGTGCTGTTTGCATGCTATCGCTGTATTTATTTCACTTTTACTCCGGTTACTCTGGTTTTCCAGTGATATCCTAAAGCCTTTAGTATTAATCTCTAACTCTAACGGGGGTGAGAGTACCTTGTGATAGATTCGTGACTTCAGCCACGGTAGGCTCCTGTATGTACACCTGCTAAGATAGGGTCCTCATCCCTATGCCTAAAAGTCCAAGTGGATTTATGAACTTGATGAATGAATAACTGTTATAAGAATCAAAAACACGCAGACAAGTTATGTATAAACTAAAGACATGCAGATGTCCATTTTAGGATATCAGCATTTCATCAACCATCAGTATCACTCCATATCATGTATCAGCAGTCACTCATTGCACATCATAACTCACTTTAGAACAGGATTGGAATCTACTCTTCTGGAGCAGAGAAGCTATGGTCCTTGAGCTATTTTGAAAATTCATTTCAAATAATTAAGAAAAAATGCAGACCTAAAGAACTGAATTATTTCAATGTTCTTCTAAAGTAGCAATTATCTACCCATCCTAAATGTAGAGTCAAGGACTAAGTTGAGTTCTGAAAATAACATAAAAACATAAGATTTTTGACAAAGGGATGACTATTCAGTTATTCAATCACATTTGTTCTAACTAATAGCGAAGATGTCTCAAAGTCTGTAGATATTTCTTAAAAGCTGTCAAGGTTTCTGCTTCAAGTTTATATCTTGGTAGTTTGTTCTAGATTCCCATGACTGCTTATTTAAGAAAGTGCTTCTTGGCTTCAGTTCTAGATGCATTTTGCCTTTATTTCCAGCGGTGTTAATCAATATGTGATTTGCCATTTAATTGAAAGAATGCTGCTGGATCTACTTTATCGATGCCTTGAAGCCCTGGATTTGGTCCCCATGCAGTCCCCTCTTCTCCAAGCTTAGGAGGCCAGCCTTCCACAAGGTATACTTACACAAGTGTCGGAAGAGAACACAGTTCTCAAAGAAAATGCATGCAAACTCAATGACTTGAAGAGTCTTTTTTGTGTGTGATCTTATTATACTGAGGTAGAAGGGACTGTGTGGGAGACAAAACCTTTTGCAATCATGTAAGTGCAGTATTAAAACAAATCATTTCTGTGCAGACATCTAACACGAAAATTAAAAGCAGATCAAAGCATCAAATCAAAGCAGGATAATAATGTTGATGAGAGGGAAGAAACCTGAAAAATATTTGGAGCAAGTGATTCTGAGTTTGATTCTGTGCATCAGCAGGTAAGTGTGAAATGAAACCTTTAGATAGAGGGCTGGAGTGGTATGAAAAAATTATCATTCCTGTGCAACCATCTATCACGAGACATCAATGTTAGTGTAACAACATATAAAAATATGTTTAATTAAACTGACTGTGTTAAATGAACTCTACAGCAGACATGCAGGATGGAGGCAAAAGAAACCGCTGATTTGGAGATCTGGGATGCTCCCGGACAAGAGCGGCTACTTAGAATGGAGAACATAAAGGAGACAAATAAAAGCACCCACTTTGATCTGTTCAAGTGTCACAGAGAATATGGCTGTGATGCAATGGCCCATAATGAACAATATTGTTGAATACTGCTTACCAGGTAAAGAATGCATATTTCAACTTTGAATTTATTTTATATAGACGACAGAACCAGAGGGGGGCTTCTAGGGCTCAGATCAAAGATACTTAAAACGTATTATTAGTTATGAGCTGGCAATTCCAGCAAAATTGAATCCACAGCAAAACGCAGAGTGAAACTATTAGAATAGTCTTAGTTAAGGCATTGTTACATAACCGTATATGAGTAACAGAGGCATTATTGCAGTACCTAAACCAAAGGTTTACCCTATTGTTAGCTTGTTTCTTGGTGAAAAGAGAAGTGTCCGCATCTTAACATCAACAAAACCGAGGAACTGGTTATTGACTTTTGCCACACCAAAGAGCCTCTATGACTGGTCACTATTCAAGGAGTGGATGTAGAGATGGTCTACTCCTACAATTACTTGAGGGTCCACTTTAATGACAGGTTGCACTGATCTCAGAACACAGAGGAGATTATTTAAGAAAGGGCAGAAGATGGCGTTACTTTAATGTGAGAAGTGACATCCTTTATATGTTTTACAACTCTGTGTTGGCCAGTGTGATTTTCTTTGCTGTGGTGTGCTAGGCTGGTATTGTCACTTCAAGAGAGGCCCAAAAAATTAACAGATTAATTACAACGGCAGGCTCAGTTATGGGGTGCACTTTGGACATCCTAGAGGCCATAGCAAAGCAGATGATGACAACAAAACTGAGTTCCATTATGAACAATGTTGCACATCATCCCTTTGACACACTAACACTGAGTACTTTTAGCCAACCAATCATTCAGTAGAAGTGTGTCAAGAAATGCTACGGGTGCTCCTTTATACCAAGAGCAATACATCTGCATAATGCCTCACTGGGTCTGTGACAGCCAAATCAGAACTTTTCTTTCTTTTGAATTTTCTTGCTTTATAGTCATTCCAGTGTGTTTTCAGACCAATGTTTGTGTATATTTATTCATTTACTTATTTATTTACTTATCTGCTGTAGATGCCCCCAAAGAATGAGTGGGCATCCTGCTCAGGATGAAGGCGAATTCCTTAACCAGCCAGAATGCTATAATGGAAGGATGGAATAAGTGTGGGTAAAACCCAGCCAGGATGCCTAAATCATCCTGATTGAGGTGCCCAAAGACGTCAGGAACCAGCAGGGGAGAAATTCATCCCCCCACCATTCTAGGTGGCAGTGCTACCTCATGTAGAGACCCAGTCTGTATACCTGCAGGGCTGCTTGGGAGCTCTTGGAGATGAGTCAGGAGGAGGTGGACAAAGGTTCCCTGGAGGTGTGGAGCAGGCTGCGACCAAGAGGGAGAGAGAGGGGAGAGAAAAGACAAAGTATTGTGGCTTTATGTGCTTATTGTGCTTGTGCATACTTGTGGCTGAGGTGGGAAACCCCTGGTTCAAAGAGTTTCCCATAAAATAAAGATTCTTGCAGTTAGAACTTTTTTCCTGAGCCTAGTTGTGTTGGTTGTTTGGGGAACTGGAGCTATATATGTATTTATTTATGTAAAGAACTTTTGTAAAAAGCTAAATTTACCCCTGGGGACCAATAAAGTTTTGTCTGTCTATCTATCTATCTATCTATCTATCTATCTATCTATCTATCTATCTATCTATCTATCTATCTATCGCCCACCCACATATAAACTTTAAGTTCACAAAAAAAATCAACAGTCAATGTTACAAGCTTTATATTATGTGCATGATAAAAAAAAAGCAAATTATGTAATGGATTTAAGTCATATAACCCCAAAGTGGCCTCCAGTTCCCAATACTGGAGAAGCTTTCTGCAGTCAATGTCCTAGTGATTTGTAATGAAAATGGTAAAAATATACTTATTAGTTGTTATGTTATACAAAGATATTACTTGCATTATGATTAGTACAAGTTCTAAATATTTAAGGAAACTTCAAATTAAAATGTTAAATATACTGAAGTATTGTGTTTTATTTCAGGACATGACATAATGAGCGTACTGTGGTTACTATAATAACACATGATGCATGTAAATTCACTAAATTTACAGACCTACAATAATAATACTTTTTTCAAAAATATCCTTTAAATACTTACATTGTGCTACTCTAGTAATAACTGGAACATTTGTAAACTATCTGATTCTTTATGGAAATTAAACAAAACAGCCTGTTGCATACTTTACATAATGCTTGTAATGTTTAATTTTGATTATAATTATAAATTCATTTACAGTTATTATGCTTTATTTAACATCCTGCATGCCTTAGTCAACTTGTGACACATAACATTACTTTAAGATGACAGATTTGTTCTATAATTCTACTTTTACATAGCCAATTAAAACAAATTCCAGTAAAATGAACTGCAAAGAATTCACAGAGATGTAATAAGTACTTAAATAGGAGAAAATTACTAATGTTACTTCAAATATTATATGTACTGCATGAATTTAAATGTTTAGGATTTGAGAATTTTAATAAAAAGAAAATTGAAAAAAAAATTCTGCATAATTTAACTATGATACTTTTTCACTGAATTATAATAAAGGTAATATTTATTATACTACATAATTACTTTCTTAGTTAATGCTCGCTCAGATCTGTGGCTCCTGTTTTCTCTTCCTTGTCTTTCTCGTGAATCTCCATTTATCTCAACACTCAAATCCTCCTAATCCTGGCAGCTTTCTATTCATTTTTAAAAGTCCCTTCTCTTCACGCTGTCACAGACACATTGGTCTAACCAGGGTGGTCAGCTTTGAAATTTACCCTAAAATGTCACTTTGTCTATAGTTATTTCAAGAAACTTTCATTTGTTGTTTTATACTCTAGCTAAAATCTATTTGTATGGTTCATTTTATTATTTGCTGTTTAGAATGTGTCAGTTTCTTCCTAATATATGTCACTTCTTTCATTTCCATTGTTCTTTATTTATTGTACCAATCAGATGATTAATTGTGCAAAGCTTCTCTTCCATTTTACAGTTATTGAGGCCACTGTGCTCCTGGGACTACTCAGAGCTTTAGAAATGGTTTAATCTCTTTGCCCTGATCTTTGTCTCACTACAGTTTGATCATGGAGGTCTACAGAGAGTTCCTTGAACTTCATGGCTTGGTTTTTGTCCTGATATGCAGTGTGAATTGTGCAACCTTAAATATGCTGGTACACGTGTGACTTTCTAAACGATGTCCAATCAAGTCAGTTGGCCATAGGTGGACTCCAATCAAGTTCTAGACACATCTCAAGGAGAATTAAAGCAAACCGGATGCATGGGACCACAATTTGTAGTGGAACAGCAACAGAAATTTCAGTTTGGGATTTCTAATAAATCTGCAAACCTTTATGAAATGATGTTTTCACTTTGTCATTATGAGTTATGGAATGATGGTTGAAAACAAAAAAGGATGCATTTAAAATGTAATCTAAAACACTATTAAGTGTGCAGAAAGGAAAGGGGTTAGAATAATACATGGATCATTATTTGATACAGTTCCATTAACAGTGCACCATCACACAAGACTAAAAAGATTACAAAGTTGGTAACACTTTAGTTTAGGTACTGCAAAAATGCAACAATTACTCATTTACTCTTGCATAACGAGACCTTAACAAAGGCTTCTTTGGATTTCATTATGCTTATAAAGCATCTCTGTACAGCATGGCATATGAAGACCCTGGTAAAATCATTTAAAGATTCATAGGTCTTTCACAGTAAGACATTTTTGAAGACAGATATGTCTCACTTAATCCAATTGTGACCATTCAAAAGTGACTATAATTTAGTAAGCCACGTGGCACAGATGAACACTTTATTGATGCTTTGAATGTGTGATTAACACCAAAAAAATGTTTATTTATGTCTTGTTACACAGCAATATATTAGTAACAGATCCATTTTTTAATCTTGTATTGAATGTATTAAAAACATATAACATTCCATACAATCAAGTCAAAACTTAATTCAAATCAACCTCCACCAATGAGAAAGAGAAAGAGAGAGTAAAACAATTGAGAGTAGTAAAGACAGAAAGGAGTCTTTATCCCCAATATAAATTCTTATTCTAAAATATTATTGATGAGTTCCTACCAGGTTTTTTAAAAACGTTTTGTACAGATCCTCTAAGTGAGAATTAGATTTTTCCCAATTTCAAATTGCATATAACATCAGTTACCGATTAACTTAACAGAGGTGGGATGGGAATCCTCCAGTTGAGCAAGACAAGTCTACGTGCTAATAGTGAAGTAAAGGTGATTACAGTTTGTTTGTCCTTCTCCACTTTAAGCCCATCTGGAAGTCCACCAAACACGACAATTAATGGATTTGGTGGGATTGTGTCACCAACGCGGTCTGACAGGCATTTAAAAATGTTTGTCCAGAATGATGTTAATTTGGTACCCACCTAAAACATGATGGCCAATGAGGCTGGAACTCGATTGCATTGTTCACAGGTTAGATCTTGCCCTGGAAACATTTTGGACAATTTTAAGTGAGACAGATGTGCTCAATAAAATATTTTAAGCTAAGTAATTGAATGTTTCACACATAAGGAGCTCGAGTGAATTCTGTGCATGGCTGCCTTCCAATCCGTTTCTGAATTGTTGAGTGAGAGAGATCCTTTTCCCACTGTACACTGCAATTTTTAAAAGAAAAGGACTTTAAAATGTTTTTATATATTATAGAAATGCTGAGTCCCAGGACTGATCAATATCTCTTCTGGAATCGACATAGGTGGGAGGTGAGAAAAAAGACAGATTTTGTTTAGCAAAGTTTCTAATTTGGAGATAGTGTAAAATGTTCATAGGGTACAAAGATATTATTTATATACAAATTTCTAAATGAGTTAATCTCAAACACGCCGATCTATCCCATTGAAGTGCGCCCCGCGTTGCCCTCTCCCAGCCCTCCTGTCTGGAGTCCAGCGCTGAGCCATCCGCCGCCAGGCATGTTCTGAGTTTTATTTATTCATCCACGTCACTGTCGTGGAAACTGCCACATTATAACTTATTTATTAATTGGCAGTACTTGAAAGTAGAAGAGATGAGGAAAACAGCTTTGTGTCTTTCTACTTTTTAACTGCGGAGAGCTGTAAACAATGTGAAGACCACACCACCTTCAGTGGCGAGGGGTCATGAGAACAAAGTGGACGCTCAGAGGCATGGAATGTCGGGGTGCTCCGCCGGGTCGAGAGCTTCGCAGTTTTGGGCGGCATCCTCTCTTCTTACACTGCTTGTGACACTTCAAGTGCTCCGTCACAACCTGGGGGAGTGGAAATCATTGCGAATGAGTGTGATCGGCGCCATTGAAGCAAAACTCTCTTTGTAAATTGCACTTCACAACTACTTACTGTCCTTTAAGGTGAGTTCAGGTCACTAAAACCCCGCAACATTCAAGGTTGCTTTTGTGATGAATTCTTTTAAGAAGAGGGTTTACATCTAAGAAGATGTACCGACCTCTTCATGATAAGTTTTGGAGTTGGAAATTCTTTGGACCTTCTGCTCGTTAAGCACGGAAAGGCAGCGTCCACATTTCTCAGAATAATTTTTCTCTTAAATCACAGGCACATAGTGCAAGGTTGTCAGGCAGAAATTTGCAGGATCGCATAGAAAATGTAATTTCTATACCACAACGGTGTGTAGCGCCTTTCACAAGGGATCTGCTACCGAGAGATGATCCAAATACATTTAAAATGCTGTTAGTGCTACTTACCTGTTGTGTTATAGCGCCTTTAAAATGTACTTTATCCGAAAGCACTCCAGTAGTGCTCAATGTATCTTTACTTCTTACATGTTAATGTTTTACTGTTAAATAATTTATATACTACATTTTATTTTTTTCCCTTGCACTCAGTGAGCGAAGCCACTGGGTAATCAGCTAGTATAAATATAATTTCAAATTAATTAAATTAATTTTTAAAATATAATTTTACCAGTTTAAAATACATTTACATTTATTTTCTTGATGGATGCTTTTATCCAAAGTGACCTGTAAAAAAGGTGACATAATCTAGTAACATTAGCCTAGGGCCTGTTTGTTTAGCAAGTGTAGTAGGAAAGGTAACAGAAGTTGATTGCCACAAGTGAAAAGATGTAATAACTAATAAATTTACAATCAAAGACTAACAATCAATAAAGCAATTCAACTTAATGTAACAGTAAGTCAAACAATATGAAAGATCAAAAAGGGTTTTTTTATGGAAAAAATAGCAGATACAAAAGAGTAATACAAGTAGACAGCAGTTGTATGTTGCAAGTAAACGTAACCAGGTTTACACACCAAGGGTTAACAGGAGCTTTGCAAATCCAGGACAGCTGTGGTGTAAAATTACGGAATGGGATACAACAGTAACATGAGGAGCTCAAACAGATCAAACAAGGCTAAACTACACAAGAGGGGGTTAAGTGAAAAGTTGAGTAGATATTGTTGAGTGATTTCACTGCAGTCCAGATAATATAAATAGCAGAGGTAGTGGAAACTTTACGATTAAAGAAGAGAGATTAAAAAGACATAGAGAACAGTTTACTCTGAATTTACATGTCGAGGCAAATAGGGATGAGAGTATAAAATAAAAAGACACTTTAAGTGCTAAATTGTAAGGCACACTTTACTTTAGCTACAATCTCCCATTTTATATGCACATGCAGAAAGAGATAAAAAGGCAGAATGAATAAAAAAAGAATACACAATAAGCAAAGACCATCTGTGTCATTTACACTAGAAATGGCCACATTTGCTTCTGGATGGTCACAGTGGTTGGCTGCTTTCATTGTAGTCACTTTCATACGATAATTAGATGTCAGCTCTTGCTGTTACTGTAAAGTGTTGTTTAGTTAGATGGTTTGCTTTAACTGCAGTGTCGAAAATGTAAAATCATGCGATCATTGCTTCTTTATGATTTTCAGAAAGGGGCTTTAAATTCACAGGGCACAGTTTGGTCTTTGTATTGTTTATTTATTTCTGTATTTCTGCTTTAATGTACTTATTTGTTAACATTCATGTCATTTAATTGAATATTTTTTTTTACCTGTGTACCAATTAACAATATTCAAAAAAGAATTGAAGCAACAATTACTCAGTTAACATGATATCCTTTTTAAATATACTATATGGCTACACGTTTGTGGACACCTAACCTTCACACCTATAAGAACTTGATGGACATCTCCTCCATTAATATGGAGTTGCCATTCATACCACCCCATGTGATTATAATAACTGCCACTATTTTCTGAAGGCTTTTTATAAGATTTTGGAGTATGTCTGTGGGAATTTGTTCCCAGTTAGCCAAAAGAGTATTTGTGAGGCCAGGTATTGGTTAGGTACTTGGACAAGAAGACCTCACTTATATTTCACGTTCCGGTTTATCCAAATGGTGTCCAGTAGAGTTGAGGTCTGGGCTATTTGCAGGCCACTCGAGTTCCTACATGTTTTTATGGACCTGGCTTTGAGTCATGCTGTAACAGAAAAGGGCCTTACCCAAACTACTGACACAAAGCTAATGTGAACAATTTGCCTAAAATGTCTTTGCATGCTGAAGTACACATAGTACCTTTCACTGGAACCATCGGGCCTAGCGCAAAGCCTGAAAAACAGCCCTAAACCACTATCCCTCCTCCACCAAACTTTACGTTCTTCTGGCATCTGCCAAACACAGATACATCCATCAGAGTGCCAGGTAGTGAACCGTGACTCAACACTCCAGACAAGAATGGCATTTAAGTATGGCAAGTGGAACAACCACCCCAGGCCCCGCACCTAAGGGGGCCCCACTTTTGAGGTCTGTGTTTCCTGTTCGAGCAGATTTGTCAAAGTATATTCTCCAGTTATATTTTGATAAAGTCTGTGTGTTATCTTGTAAAAATTTAGCTGAATACTGTAATTAAAAAAATCAGTGTACGTTAAAGGCGGCACGGTGGCGCAGTGGTAGCGCTGCTGCCTCGCAGTTAGGAGACCCGGGTTCGCTTCCCGGGTCCTCCCTGCGTGGAGTTTGCATGTTCTCCCGTGTCTGCGTGGGTTTCCTCCGGCGCTCCGGTTTCCTCCCACAATCCAAAGACATGCAGGTTAGGTGGATTGGCGATTCTAAATTGGCCCTGGTGTGTGCTTGGTGTGTGGGTGTGTTTGTGTGTGTCCTGCGGTGGGTTGGCACCCTGCCCAGGATTGGTTCCTGCCTTGTGCCCTGTGTTGGCTGGGATTGGCTCCAGCAGACCCCCGTGACCCTGTATTTGGATTCAGCGGGTTAGAAAATGGATGGATGGATGGTGTACGTTAACATTATCTTTATTAAATTCACATGCAAGTTTACATATACCGGTAACACAGTCCACATATACCAGTAACAGCGTTTGACGTAACCGGCCCCACGTGGGGTTGATCAGCCCTAGGCCCCGCACACCCCTAAGGCCACTTCTGACTCCAGAGAACATGTTTCCACTGCGTCAGAGTCCAACGGCAGCTCGCTTTACACCACTTCACATTGCTCATAGAAATCTTAAGTTTATGTGCAGTTTCATGAAGCTCCTGATTCAAGGGTCTTGCACTGATGTTGCTTTGAGAGGTAGTTTTAAACTAAACATGATGCACTTCAGCACTCGAAGGCCTCAATCTGTGAATTTTTGTGGTTTACAACTTCATGGCTGAACTGTTGTTGCTCCTCAACACTTATACTTCATAATAATAACAAATACAGTTAATCGGGGCAGATCTAGCAGAGCAGATATTTTATGACTGACTTTTGACAAAGGTGACATCATTAAAGCCTCTGAGCTCCTCAGTATGACCCATTCTACTTCTAAGGTTTGTCAACAAACACTGCATGGCTATGTACTCGATATTATACACCCTTTTGCAATGGGTGCAGCTGAAACACCTGAACTCGATAATTCAGACTGTTATCCTCTGTCAAACGCTAGGAGTCACTGTTGCCCCGTTAACCCCAACAGCCCTCAGGCCCTCAAGCCCCAACAGAAGCTCAGGACACCAAGTTTTTCCTTCTTAGCAACAGTGCCTTAAGCACCCCAGCCACAATAATCAAGCAATTAAATTACAAATAACAATAATAAATTCAATTCTGTCCTCCACACCTCCCAGCAAGCTTTGTCCACCTCCACCTGACTCACTTCCTGGGTCTTCAGCAGTCCTTTAAATAGACCTTGACCTGGAGGGGCTTCGGTCCTTCCAACCAAGTGACTTGCTAGCACTTCGGGTCTAATGAAGAACTGGCTTTTTCATAAGCCTGGAAGTACTTCAGGGCTTCTGTCCTCATGACTACCTTGTACTTCCGGGCTATAGGGAAAGGACACCAGATCCTTTGATAGCTCCCCCTGGCACCGTACCTAACTGGGCAGGGAAACCAAACTCCAAGTCCCAGGGTGCCCTGCGGGAATCTGGGGCACCGCTACACTCCAGGGAAGCTGCCATTTAGCATTCTGGGGGAGGCAGTGTCGACAAGCAGCTGCTTTCCCTGTTTCTTCCATCCTTTGGGGGTCCCGGCCAGGTTATATTGCTGACTGTCCCCCACCCTGCATACTTTTGAGCATATAGTGCATGTGTTCATCATAAAGGTCTATTTATAAATATTTAGAAAAAAGTTAGAGGACATAAAAGACAATGATTGAAAGATACTAATAAGCTGCACTTCACAAAACGTTTTCTGATATTATTGAAAAAGAAAAATATATAAAGGAAAAAGATGCTGAATGAAATGACTCATTCTGTGAACATCAGGAATTTGCATACTAATTCTGAAGTTAAACACAAGTTGAGTCTAACACTATGCCATTTTGTTCAGTCTTACTTTGAGTCTATTATGCACTCTCTTGCATATTTTTAACTTTAAAAAAACAGATAATCCTGCACTCTCTGAACTTTCCGTGACTACTGTGAACCATATGGTGTCTTTGATACAATGTCTGGTGACTGGTGGTCACGGCCAAAGCCCCTTTCTTTGATTCTGGAACCCTTGCCCTGGGTGCAGAACTGCATTTCTCATACTGCTGCTCTCTCTGGTTTTTATAACTTATTTTTATTTTATTTTCTTTAATACAAGGATTCAGATGGGAGAGTTCAATAAAAAAAATGAAAGTTAACTTTATTTAATTTACACTTGGTTACAAAGAAAGATTAAAAGAAGAAAGAATCAGACAGGATTATTTAGATTTTTCCTTAAATTAACTGTATACAGTTGTAGTTTTCAAGATCAAGTGGGTTAATTTACTTTTTTCAGTTGTGGTTTGGTCTTCCATTTATCCATCCATTCTCTGAACTCACTTATCCTGATTCAGGGTCATAAGACATTAGATCCTGTTGTCCCAGCTGCTTCTAACACATAGCAGTAATAAAGCTCAGATTGTTATTCAAATCCAGATTAAGACCCTCATAGTCCTAAGGGTATCAAAACTCAAAAGCCACTCAAAAGGGACCTAACTACCCCCACCAGGCACACACACGTTGTGAGCATCACATATGTCAATATTAAATCAGGTCACGGGTGTTTACAATGCATTTTTACATTCATTTGCTTAGCAGACGCTTTTGTCTATATTGACTTGTAAAAGAGGTCAACATAATCAAGTAAAAATTATTCTGGGGGACAGTTTGGGAACAAGTCTTACAGGACAGGTTACAAAATCGATAATAATAAATGAAGTGCTCAGATCAAACACAAGCTATTTACACTTTTGGGATAACAAAAAGCTAACCTCAAAGTACAGTTAGATAGAAATTCAACAAACAAGAAAGTCTTTAAATGTATCTTAAACACATCGACAGAATCAGAATTCCAAATGAAGGGGGGCAGCCCATTCCACCAGCTAGAAGCTACACATGAAAAGAGTCAGAGGTGCGATTTAATAGCACCCAGAGAAGGCATCGGCAGACACTGTTGATCAGCCAACCTGAGCAGGTGAGAAAGAGCACAAGTGTCTTCAGATATACAAGTGCTGATCCACTGACTACTCTATAGGCACACATCAAGGTTTTGAACTTGTGTGCCACTATTGGGAACCAATGTAGTAATCTGAAAAGGAGGGGCAGCAGCTTGGTGACACATACCAGTACTACTGCCAGCACAGAGCTTCAGTAGACCAAACATTACAGGACCAAAGTTTAGACCAGGAGTTGTGCTGCATACTCTTGTTAGATGTTGCATATATTGTATAGAGATAATCTGCAAGACCTGGAGACCCTACCAACATGGTCCCTGACATACAGCTAGTCATTGATGACCACCCCAAGGTTGTGTGCAGACTTGGCAGGTATTGCTGATAATGAACCAAGCAGAACAGAGATTGGGTACTGAACAGACAGGTGAGATGGGCCAAGCTGAGCTGGAGATGTTGTTCCTTTATCCAGACTGCAATATCAGTGAAACATACAGAGATTATAGCTGATAATGTGTGATATTCATGAGGGAATGACGGGTACAGCTGTGAATCCTTACCATATAATTGATGAGTGAAAGAGAGCTTGCCTGGTGTACCCTTGACATCACTCCATGCTAGGACACATGGCAGGATCTGCCCAAGAAGTAAGAACTCAAACCACCTGAGAGCAGTCCCAGTGATGCTAAGGTCAGAGATGGTGGCAAGGAGGATCTGCTGATTGACCATGTCAAAATCAGAGGCAAGATCTGTCAGGATGGGAACAGTTGATATGTTGATCAATGACAGGCACTGGTGAAGTAAAAAAAAAAAACCTCTAAAAAAATATATAAAAACTTTATATGGGGTCAGCTCCCCAACCTTTTTGTTTATTTCTACATTACACTGAATATAACAAACCAATTGCTAAGTGCAGCTTAACAACTATGAGAAAACACAGTTAATGAATTTCAATGAATTATTTTTAAAAGGCCCATGACACTTTGTTATGAAAGGTAATATGTAAATGAACGTCTTTGATAGCGGCTTACTGTGAAGTGCCCGTCACTAAAACTTGTATTTTTCCTGTTATTAGGCTTTTTTTCTAACATATGTTAAGGCCCCTTTGCAAACTGGGTCTCAGAATAAGCAACCATGTCACACTGATGGTAGATCTGACTATGCTGTTACTAATCAACCTAAACTACATGTCTTTGGGTTGGGGAGGGAACTTGAGTATAGTATTTCTGAAACATAGCTCCCTTCTCTCCAGGACATTCTATGAAGTGTATATATCACACTCCACCTGAGAAACGCAACCAGTAGTATCAAATCTCTCAGATATCCTTGTAAGTAACACATGGGATGGATGGGCATCCTGACCAGGGAGGGGGATGTTTCATTGCCTGGAACAGGAAACCCAAGACAGATGGACAGGCATCCTGGCCAAAAGAGAGAAAGGTGCCATACCCGAACAAGACTCTCCAGGTGGATGGACGGACATCCCAGCCAAAGTAGAAGATTCCTTACCAGGATAGAAAGCCTGAGGCAGATGGACAGGTGTCCATCTGGACATATTTGTAGTACCTTCCTTGGCCAGGATAAAAAAGAAGGACAGGGATGGCAGTGGCTCTAAGGGATGTTTGTTCCCCCAGGAAAGTACTTACATCGGTTTATCTACAGGCCCATAAGGGTACTCATTTCCCTTCCATATTGATGACTGCACCTTGTTTGTGTTCTTAAATGCTGTTTGTTGTCTGGTAATGTATTCATTGTCTATTGTTTACACTATTCACACTTGTCTGTAATAGACATGTAAGTACGGGTCTCATTGTACTGTGTGGACCTAACAAACAAATTAAAATGTTAAGCTCACACAAGGTATAGAAAGAATATACAAAGTCTCCTGGAGATGTAAGGCAGCAGCTCTAACAAGAGTGCTGCTGTGCCACCACATGTGCAGATCACTTATGTGTGAAAAAGCTGGTTACCCATGATAAGCTAAACTAAAGGCTTTATTATTCTTTAAAGGTGCCCCCATCAGAAATTCTGTGTTTTACGGTATTTCCTTTTTAGAAAGAATTAATCTGATTCAAAGTGAAAAAAATCTATGACAAGAGCAGTAACTATAATATGAAAAATTAAAAGAAAATGACACTGTCCCAAAAGACAGTTAAATAACAGAGTTAGATATGGACATAATCTAGCTCGGTGTTTCTCACCCTTTTCAGTGTCACAATTAACTTTTACCCGATCATCAGAGCTTGTAGTTGGGGGCTTCAAGCTCAATCATCCAATTCAAAAAAATGATTAGCTAAATTAACTTAATTATTATGAAACTTTCTTTTTAAACTGGTGCTTTCACTTTGTGTACAAAAAACATAGCATGGTTAAATTTAACTAAATGAATGTCTTTGTGTAGAATTAAAGTAACTGAATCCCTTTCATTAAACATAAGTGTCAAATGTTTATGAAACAGTTTTTCATTATACAGCCATATGAAATAGTCTGGGAACCTCTCTTAATTCTTTGGATTTTTGTTTATCATTGGCTGAGCTTGAAACGTACCAACTTATATATATGACATGACTTATGGAAACAGTAGTATTTCAGCAGTGACATTAGGTTTATTGGATTAACAGAAAATATGTAATATGCATCATAACAAAATTAGACAGATGCATAAATTTGAGCACCCCAACAGAGATATTACATCAATACTTAGTTGAGCCTCCTTTTGCAAATATAACAGCCTCTAGATGCCTCCTAGAGCCTTTGATGAGTGTCTGGATTCTGGCTGGAGGTATTTTTTACCATTCTTCCATACAGAATCTCTCCAGTTCAGTTAAATGTGATGGCTGCCAAGCATGGGCAGCCTGCTTCAAATCATCCCATAGATTTTTGATGATATTCAAGTCAGGGGACTGTGACGGCCATTCCAGAACATTGTACTTCTCCCTCTGTATGAATGCCTTTGTAGATTTCAAACTGTGTTTTAGGTCATTGTCTTGTTGGAATATCCAACCCCTGCGTAACTTCAACCTTGTGACTGATACTTGAACATTATCCTGAGGAATTTGTTGATATTGGGTTGAGTTCATCCGACCTTCAACTTTAACAAGGACCCCAGTCCCTGAACTAGCCACACAACCCCAGAGCATGATGGAACCTCCACCAAATTTCACAGTACGTAGCAGGTGTTTTTCTTGGAATGCAGTGTTCTTTTTCCACCATGCAAAGCACTTTTTTTTATGACCAAATAACTCATTTTTTGTCTCATCATTCCAAAGCACTTTGTTCCAAAATGAATCTGGCTTGTCTAAATGAGTATTTGCATACAACAAGCGACTCTGTTTCTGGCGTGAGTGCAGAAAGGGCTTCTTTCTCATCACCCTGCCATACAGAGCAAATTGTGCTGAATTGCAGAACGATGTACAGATACATCATCTGCAGCAAGATGTTCTTGCAGGTCTTTGGAGGTGATCTGTGGGTTGTCTGTAGCCATTCTCACAATCCTGTCATATGCCGCTCCTGTATTTTTCTTGGCCTGACAGACCTGCTGGGTTTAACAGCCACTGTGCTTGTGGCCTTCCATTTCCTGATTACATTCCTTACAGTTGAAACTGACAGTTTAAACCTCTGAGATAGCTATTTGTAGCCTTCCCTTAAACCATGATACTGAACAATCTTTGTTTTAAGATCTTTTGATAGTTGCTTTGAGGATCTCATGCTGTCTGTCACTCTTCAGAGGAGAGTCAAAGGGAAGCACAACTTGCAATTGACCACCTTAAATACCTTTTCTCATGATTGGACACACCTGTCTATGAAGTTCAAGGCTTAACGTGTTAATCCAACCAATTTGGTGTTGTAAGCAATCAGCATTAAGCAGTTACATGTATTCAAATCAGCAAAATTACAAGGGGACCCACATTTTTGCACAGCCAGTTTTTCACATTTCATTTAATTTCATACAACTAAATACTGCTTCACTAAAAATCTTTGTTCAGAAAACACCCCAGTACTCAGATGCTCCTAGGAAATGAAAGACATACCACTGTTATCTTTTTTGTTGAAAGTAGAGTAAATTGTTATGCAGGCTGAGAGGTGTTCTCAAACTTTTTCATATGACTGTACCATCTATGTAAGCCCGTGCTGTAAAAGGCCTGGGGTCCTAGAAACGATTGAAACCGTCAGAAAAAAAATGAAATGTAGACATGTCAGGTAATTGAAAGGAACAACTCAGGGCATCTCTCTCCTAGGAGGTTTCGTTTTGCCGATGTGCTCGCCTTGCTTGTGTATTAGAAGCGGGAGGAAAAGTAAAAAGAATACTGTTTTGCCGATGTTAGCAGCTAAGTGACTTTATCTTTCTTCTGAGGTTGTGTTTTGCTGAAATGCTGGCCTCGTTTGTGTTATTAGCAGCTAAGTAAGTTTTCTGTTTCCTCGGAGGTGGAGCCCTTACCCCGACTCCATCTCTCACTTCCAGACCGGACAGACAGACACACACACTTACACGCGTAGACGTTTATATATAAGATAGTGCCTTTTAATCAGTCTACCTGTCTGTCTATTTTCATCTAGCTATCTGTTATATAGTGTTTTTCACTCTATCTATCATTATATATTGTTGTGCCTTTTCTACCTATGTATCTATCATTATATACTGTAGTGCCTTTTCTATCTATCTATCTATCTATCTATATAATGTTCACTTTTTCTCTGCAATCTTTGGTGACATGTCATTTCCAAATTTAGGCTAACAAAGGCTGTAGAGTCCACAGATCAGACTGGAATGAGACAGTCTTTACTGGTGGTCTGTCTGGCTTTCTCTTGTATTATTTAAATGTGACAGAACAGCTGGCTGAAACAGTTGTCAAATCTGAACAAAAGTAAACATATCTGGCTTTAGGGCTGACATTTTTAGGATAAGATAAGGCAACAGTGATCTAATAAAAGACTGACAGACTAGACGCATTCCTCAGATGCTGCAGAGGATGACTCAGACTTACAAGCCGATCACTTTTTTTTCTCTCTCTGAGAGGCCCTTCTCCTTTCAATAACTGTACTAGGTCATTGTAGCCATGTACAGTAACATTTTCCAGATACATTTATTTAGATTATGTGAATTTCCCCTTGGGATTAATAAAGTATCTATCTATCTATCTATCTATCTATCTATCTATCTATCTATCTATCTATCTATCTATCTATCTATCTATCTATCTATCTATCTATCTAGAATTTAGTTTCAAACTTACAGGAAAATTGTTTGAACTACCAGTAGCTTATTAAAAATCCAGCTTTCCATTTTCCATTCCTGCTTATTCAGAGTTGGTGTCATTGTAAAGCTGGAGCCTGTCCCAGTCGGCAGTGGGTACTGGGTGAACATACACACACACCAATCTTCATGTCTTTGACCTGTGTAAGGAAGATGGAGGAAACTCATGCAGACATATGCAGAACATGAAAACTGCTTGCAGGGAGTACCCAGGATATGTATTCTGGTCTCCTTGTTGCAGGACAGCAGCACTACCCCTGTACAACTGCACCACCCTTATTAAAATAACAAATACATGTCATAGTCTGTGTAACTGACTGGTATCCGATCTAGGATTGGCTCCTGTGGTACACTCAGTGCTGCTGCAATAGACTTTGGATCCTTACAACCTTGCAATAATAAAAGCAGGCTCTGTAAGTTAATGGATGTTATTGTCTGTCCTACAGAGTTGACAACATGACAAGACTATTTCATTTTAAAATGTTTTCAGGCAGAGTATATTTTAGCTACTTGTATTAAATTAGCTGCATGTTTTATAGAGAAAAACTATTCTCTATAAAACATGCAGCTAATTTAATACAAGTAGCTAAAGTATACTCTGCCTGAAAACATTTTAAAATGCAAGTGTAAAGAAAGAACACTAGAATTACTAAGTTAAATACGAAGTCACAGGATGCCAGAGCAGCAGTGGGGGAAAAGGCAGAAACCAGCCCTGGATGGGTACCTGGATACTGTGATTTTCCTGATGTATTCATTCTGATTCTTATCTATTTTCAATTTCTTTGTTTTTCTTACAACTTTACATTCTTTATTTGAAAATATGTTATAGAAATAAATGTCATTGTTGTTGTTGTTCCCACATGTGACAGACGTGTATTAGTTAACATCTGATTTTAAAATGGCCCTGTATGAGTGTGTGTGAGTGGTCCCTGTGATGGACTGATGCCCTCTTCCCCATCTCTTAGCTGAATTAAAGAGGCTTGAGATTGTTATATTTATCTTTACACGAGAATATTTTTGAATAACTTTTAAAAGCATATTGTTTTCTTAATGCAGCTGAGAGGAGCATGGATTCTAATTCAAGCTTTTTTAAATATACGGACTACTGAGGACTATCAACTATCAACTATCATCGTTGCTTTTCTATTGCTATTGAATAATGACCATACAATTAAATAATGTGCTCAATAATTGTCTGGTATCAAATCAATAATTACGTTTTATTAATCCTTCAGATTTTCTTGAGCATCTCATGGGGTGCACTTATATATTGTATTGCAGTACAGAGTACATGCCTTATTCCCTACAAGCATTTGTTGAGCAAAAAATAGTTCATAAACGCTTGGATCTTATAAGATGGAGGTAATGGTAGTAGTGACCAAAATCAGAACAATGAAAGTTGTTTTATGGAGGTTGTACTGGACAATGGTGGAGTAGCAGGGACTATGTCCTGGGATGAAGCTGTTGATTGAATTGTCAGTCTACATCCATTCAAAGTGTTGGATTGCAAACACTAGTGACTCAAAAGAGGTTCCTCCTCATTGTTGCAGTGTTTACTCTTAGAATCAACATTAAAGGATCAATGACTAGAACTATTGCTTCTCTAAATTGAAAGTAGGCCTGACAGGCACGGCCAACTGAGCATATACTAAAGGTGGAAGACATGCTTGGGATTATAAACCTTGACTGTTTTCAAGAAAACAGACCACTCTGGCCCACCAGCAAAAGCTCAGCCTAAGAATCAAATTAGGCCGAAAATGGACTGGAGAGACTCATTTATAATAAAGGATTGAAATTGGCAAGAAAAGGTGTAACTGTTTAGAATGTCAATTAAAACCATAAAAAACAGTTCCTCTGTGAAGTTCTGCTCAAAAAGCTGACCTGTTGAAATAAGCCAGTTTTTATTTCTCAAATCAAGTGTTGCTCATAAAGTTACATTTTGAAATAATTACCTATTTAATCATAATAATTATGTATGAAAAGAAATAAGTGTTAATGATTATCAGACATTAAAAGAAATAGTCTGTGTCAAAAGACATATTACTCCATCTCAGAAGGAAAAGTCCTGTGTAGGACAAAAGTTAAGCAATCGGTAGGAGGTTCTGAACACTTTAGAGCAGGAATTCTAGATAAAAGCACAATAAGATCTGAAAAGACAGACAGGGCATCTTAAAGACAGAGAGCAACATCTGAACTGTTGTTATAAGAATACCAGTAACGGCGCACTTGACTTGAGCATTCATAGTTTCTATTCTCTTTCTCTGTACGTTTAGCATTTGTTTGCTAAGAGGTTGATGCGCTTGCTGCTTCCTGAGCAGCTCTTCTTTTCTCCACCCTAGCGGCCCGCTTCTTCTCTTCTTTAGTCAGCATCCTTACGCGTTAAAATTGATTAAGTCAGTGTTTGTGTTGCAAATACTTAGTATGTTTTCTTTAATTTTTCACTGATGCTGGCACTTAAATCCTCAATCTGCCTCAAGAATGATTTAAGATATGAAGAGCTAGGGGAAGTGATGGTGAAGGTGGTAGGGATAAGAATGGCGTCCATACACATGTGCTGCACTGCCACCCTGTTTGCTGCTTTGAGTTGATTCTATCCATCCATCCATCCACTTTCTAACCCACTGAATCCAAACACAGGGTCACAGAGGTCTGCTGGAGCCAATCCCAGCCAACACAGGGCACAAGGCAGGAACCAATCCTGGGCAGGGTGCCAATCCACCACAGGACACACACAAACACACCCACACACCAAGCACACACTAGGGCCAATTTAGAAACGCCAATCCACCTAACCGGCATGTCTTTGGATTGTGGTAGGAAACCGGAGCGCCCGGAGGAAACCCACGCAGACACGGGGAGAACATGCAAACTCAACCCACGGAGGACCCGGGAAGCGAACCCAGGTCTCCTAACTGCAAGGCAGCAGCGCTACCCACTGCACCACCGTGCCGCCCTGATTCTATTAAAAAATAAAAATAAAAAGAGGAATAACTTTGGAGGTCAATCATCACCCCGAAAGCGGATAACAGACATCACGTAGTATATGTGTGCCAAATTTCAGGTCAATAGGTCAAACAGTATGCGAGCTACAGGTGATTTAAAATCCTAGACAGACATCCCATGGTAGCGTATTATATATAAAGATTATTTACTTTATTATTTACATTTTGCATTAAATCTTTTATCTTTATATTTTATTTCTGTGAAGATAAATTGTTTCAGTGTTAGATTGGTCAAGTGTGTTACATTTTTCTGGCATCAGAGGTTAAAATAGGAGAAATATATCAACTTAGAGGTTATTTGGTCATGATATACACAACTCCTTATTATGTAGAACTTAAGAAAATGCTATAAATCCCATCGAAAGTCTTTGCATGCTTATTCTTACCAGCCTGGTCACTATAGTTCAATACCTCTCCCTTTCCTTTACATCCATAACTTCAGACAGATAGACAGATAACTAGAACAAGCTAGACGGATGCAGGAACAACTGCTGCTTAAGCTGTAGTGGTGCTTATTTTACTTTGTTTATTACTTTGGGCTAATGATCCATAATACATGATGAATAAATGTGTAACTTTCTGTACTGCTCTATAATTCTATCAGGAAAAAAAAACACTTGGCATAGTCAGTAGGATGGAATTTGCACTGTGGATGGGTGGCGCGTAATGGTGTTGCTGCACAGAAAATGACAAAGAGATCAGCTGATGTCACGTGTTTTGCGCTGCTGACTAATGGAGTATCACGTTTAGGTCACCCTACAAGGAGCTCACATCTGAGCCAGATAGCTGTAGCTTTATGACTGACCACTGTCAGTTCACCACAGTGTAAATCTTCACGGTGAAATGCTTTGCATTATGAGTCTACAGTATTTCAGGGGTTTTGTTGAAGGGTTAAGTAGGTTTAGGGATGTTACTGCAGGTCTGTGAGACAGTGGCCCACAACAGGTAAAGTATCAACACTATAACAACATTTATTTACATAGCATGTTTTCATACAAATGATGTAGTTCAAAATGATTTACAAGATGAAGGAAGAAAAAAGAAAAATATAAAAGTAAGCTAAGAAAATACTAAGTAACAAAGAATAAAGTAAGGTCAGATGGCCCGGAGGACAGAAAAAAAAAACCAAAAAGGGATGGAGAAAAAAAAAATCTAAATCAGTAGGGGTTCTGAGGCCACGAGACCACCCAGCCCCCACTGGATATTGTACCTAACATAAATGATCTAAATCAGTCCTCATGGTTTTCAGGCTCCATGTGGAACAATTAGATGATGACGGTCATGTGGACCTTTGGCCTTCAATCCATCAATGAAAGGACTGCACGGTGCTTTGATTAGGTTGTGGTGGTGCAGATCAGCACCACAGAAAACCGGAAAAAGAAGAGCAGAGAAAGTAGGGGTTAGTATGGATTGTGGAGCCACGATTGAAATGATAAATCAATACATATACAGAATATCAGGGTTACACTACTCCAATGTATTAGCCTGGCAAATTTCTATTTGTAAGCTATTCCAGATATTAGGTGGAAAATATGAGAAGGCTGCCTCACCACTTCTTTTAAGTTTAGCTCTTGGAATTTAAGAAGATACTCATTTGAAGATCTAAGGTTACGATCTGGAGTGTAAAGTGAGTGGCATTCCGAAATACAGGATGAACCCTAAAGGCCCTCAGGGCAATGCTACATCTCTCATCCTTTTGCCCGGGAGAGAGATGAGAAATTAATAACCCCTGTGTCCTACCAGGCCTGGATTTAGACACTGACCTGTGATTATCCAAAGAGGAGTCAGAAAATGTTTTTAAAGATTTGATGGTCTGGTTTGTCCAACTTGGTATGTAACTACTGTGATCCTTGCCTGGAAGGACAAGTAAAAAATTAAAGTTAAAGTGAGTGTAACAGAATATTTTTTCCAATGATTTACTTAAGGCACATTTCAATTGACTGGTCAACAGGTAGCAATGCCAGTCTATGATCTACTGCATGAATAATTAATATTTATTGTGCGTTAGTCAATGAATGATGAAGATGTAGTCATATTTGACATAGAGTTGAAATAAGTACTTGAAGTGTAATAAGTTGTAGTTTGTAAAGATTAATGCAAAAAAAGTAACAGAACATGTAGAGATATAAATTGATGAACTTAAGTCTATTTTCTTTCAGAGAATAATGAATGTACTAAATCATCTTTCTTTTTAATTATATTTTAATGTGCTTTAACTTAAAAAAATGAGTTAATCTGTCTTTTTTGTGTGGGAGTAGATTGTTCTAACATTTTGCATTTATTTAATACATTAATGCAGACAAACACACTTTCTAAATCTAAAATAATTTCCATTGGGAAGAAAAATTCATACGATAATACTCATGGATTATACATCCGTGCTGTCATAGCCCTCAGGTCTGTTGCAAAGATTTTGTGCTGACTAGTAAAGATCCATAAAGATTTGGAGAGCTGTTTATTTCCAAAGAATCCATTTAGCTTGAAGCAATATAAAGGGCTTGCTTAATTATACATCTGTAAGGCAATTGGCTAAGTCTTAAATGCTTAGGCTTCTTGGTCCACCATGCAAAGCCCAGTGCAGGCAGTTTTGAAATTAAGCAGCAGAGGATGAAGCAGATGTATGCAATCGGCACAAATCAATGCAGAAACATTTAGCAGTAAGAGCAGCCCCCAACTCTGGGGTCAAGTTTTTTATTTAAAATACCAAAGGCGAACAAATTACCAAAATTAAAATATCTGGTGCTTTAAAATAAGTTGTGTGGTGAAGGGACTAAAACTATTTGATTAGGAAATATGTAATCTGAATTAGTTTTGGCTTGCAGAAACAATCTGCAAGCAGTTTAAAGTGAAGGAACAGATGTCATTTGCAAAAGTTATGAGTACAAAATATAACATGTTCACAAAAATACAAAATGCTGAATATGCAATAATGAGAACCTTGTAAACAGCAAAAACACAGTAATCTTTTCAAATAATTGCCTGTATTAGACAGAGGATCTTAAGGTGTTCAATTCTTATTTATCAAATCCATTCTAGTATGTGCAAAAATGTGCTGACAGTACTCCATCATTATACACAGCAGTGAGATATGGTGTCCCACAGGGCTCAGTACTGGGACCTTTGTTGTTTTCACTTTCCTTGCTTCCGCTGGGAGCTATCATTAGGAAACATGTTCATTTTCATTTGTACACAGATGACACTCAGTAATATTTTTCTTTTCAACCAAATGACATTTCCTTATGTCCTTAATTAGTTGTGTTAGTGAGTTAAAGCACTGAATGGATGAGAACTACTTATTTTTGAACACAAATAAAAACACAATGTTAATTATTGGAGGATAAGAGGCTGATTGCAACAATGTTTTGTCATTATTTAACTTGGTTAGAATCATCATTAGTGTTGCTTAATCAGGCATTATTTTTGACACTAGTATGTCATTTTAGCCAACATCTTTTTGTTCATCTTAAAAATGTTGGAAAATTAAGGTGTTTTCTAAACATGCAGGATACTGAGAAATTCATTCAAGCATTTATTTATAGTAGGATTGACCATTGCAATGCAGTGTTCATTGGCTGTTCAAATCATTCTTTATACAGCTGTCACTTAATTCAAGGTGCTGCTGTAAGAATTATTACAAGAACAAGAAACTACAAACACATGACTCCAGTTCTTAACTCATTACACTGACTCCCAGATAGGTTCAGGGCAGATTTTAAAATCATCTTTCCACATATAAAGCCTTAAATGACCGAAGCCGTGCTTACCTATTTGAACTTATCATTACTTACAAACCCGAGCACCCAATAAGTTCTCAGGATACCAGCCTGCTTGTGATTCCAAGGACTAACAAAATAACAATGGGAGGCTGAGTTTTTAGTTACAGGGCCCCAAAGCTGTGGAATGGCCTGTCTGCTCCAATAAGAGATGTTCCTTCAGTCTCTGTTTTTAAATCCCATCTGAAGACTCACTAGTTCAGTTTAGTACACCCTGACTAGAGCTGCTGATTAACTGTACATACTGCATCTCTGTTGACAGTTATTGCTGCTAAGATATAAGTAATATATTTATAAACTGTTTCTAACACTCGCCTATTCTATTTCTGTTCTTGGCACTGGGTGCCACTGCTCTACTGCCAAGTTGTTGGCCTGTCTATGGAACAGTCATTTCAAATAAAGGAGCACTGGAATCATTGGGCGAGTAAAAGGGTCCTTTTATTAGATTGACTGGTCCAACACCTACTCAGCTGTGGAATGGAGAATAGGGCGGAGGTGGCTTTTTGGCCTAGGTCTCCAGGATTCTGACCGTGTTTGGCTTGTCTGACTCCTTTTATACAATCTGGCTGTGATTCTACAATTAGCTGACGGACAGATATTATTTTTCTTTTATGTTAATTAGTTTCTACTTTATGTTTTGAAAATCCTCATTTTATCATATAAATGCCTTAAATGGCCAAGGCCCTTCTTACTTATCAGAACTTAACATTAAGATCTCAAGATGGCAACCTGCTTATCCAAAGATGTGTAATGGTCTACCCACTACTATAAAAGATGCCCCTTCATCTTCAGTTTTTAAATCCAGGCTAAAGACTTGCTACTTCAGTTTAGCATACCCTGACTAGAGCTGATGATTAGCTGTGCTAATCTGTGTTAATCATTAGTACTAAACTGTAACCATATTATAAACTGTTACAACCCTCACCTATTTTGTTTCTGTTCCTGCTTTATTAGCCAAGCACCATACTCTATAGGCACCTAATGCATGCTATCACCTCCATTCATCCATCCATTTTCTATGACTTATGATGTCCGGGTAACAGAGATACAGTAGCAGTCTGTGATACCTGGATGTCCCTTTTCCCTGTCACCTCCTCCAATTCTTCCTGAGGAATACCAAGGAGATCCCAGGTAAGTTAGGAGATATAATCTCTCCATCATGTTCTGCACCGAGAAGGCATTCTAGTCAGATGATTGTACCATTTCAACTGGCTCATTTCGAAGCAAAGGAGCAGTGGATTTAATTTGAGTCCCTAATACTTAGCCCAGGCACCCTGAAAAGGAAGTTCATTTTTGCAACTTCTATATTCATCTTGTTCTTTTGGTTACTACATAAACTGTGTGGCCATATGCGAAGGTAGGAATGTAGATTAACCAGTAAATTGATAACTTAGTCTTTCAGCTTGGCTCTCTCATCAATTTACCAGTTTAACATCTGCATAACTTCTTACACTGTGCCGATCCACCTGTCAATCTTTCACTCACTCCCTCCCTCACTCATGAACAAGACCCCAAATACTTAAACTCCTCTTCTTATGGTAGCAACTCCTCCCCAATCTGGAGAAGACACTCCACCCATTTCTGGCTGAGAATCATAAACTCTGTTTTGTAGGTGCTGATCTTCATCCTGACCATTTAACATTCAGCCTCAAACGGCACCTGATAAAGTCAACAGGACAACATTATCTGCATGAAGAAGAAATGCAATCCTGAGGTCATAGAACTGGAGCCACCACTTGGCTACGCCTAGAAATTCTGTCCAAAAATATGATAAACATGATCAGTGATGAAGGGCAACACTGACAAAATTCCAGAAACAAGTCGGATTTACTGGTTTATTGAATTTTGTCAATCCAAAGGCACTGTCCCTAACCTCAACTCAATGTTAAAGTGATTTGTCAGACAAGACAGCATAAAAAATTCAGAGCCTTCAGAACCCCTGACGAATATCATACAACCCCTGGAGACTTGACACTGATGAGTTGGTTTCGACTACCTCAGGGTCCTTCATGGGTGAGTGTCCCTCCGAATCCCCTAACTTTGCCTCCTCTAAAGATGGTATGTCAATGGGATTCAGGAGGTCCTCAAAGTGCTCCTTTCACCACCTGACTATATCCTTAGGTGAGCTCATCAGCACATACAGTAGCAGGGATAGAGGGCTATTTTCAGCTACCATTAATCTATCCTATACACTACTGTCTAGAGATTACTTCACAGTCAAGCCCAAAACACTCAATGGTTCTTCTGGTGACATTTTTACCTTTGATCCTCAAAATTTCTTAAAGAGCTGATAGGTCTCTGTGTGCAACCACAGTGCAGGCCTCCACTACAAATAATGGAGCTTACATCTAATAGGGCAGCAAAATACCTCTTAGGAAACTCTGGTTGGCTTTATTGTATGGTTTGCACAGCCTTCCTTAAGTTTGATTAATGAAATGTAATAAGGGTATCCTACTTGCTTTATTATACCGTGCAAGTTTAAATTCAATACTTTCAATACATCAGTTGGTCTTACATAAGCTTCAATTATTTTTCAACATCAAGATATATTTGAGGGTATTAAATGCCCAGAAAATATGGCAGAGCAGGCAATTTGAAAGTGTGTTAAAATTGAACAAAAATGAAGCATTTTCCTTCGAATGCCCTACACCAAATTAATGATGAATATAATATATGAATAAGAACTAATTTCATGATCTTCTAGTCATTTTTAAAGAATTTTTGATTTTGAAATACTTTTAAACTTTTTTGGGATTTATGGTTAATGGTCTTTTGGTTGGCATGTCAATGATATCATTTTTATTGCACCACGCTTTGTAAATAGGAATCATTTATACTCTTCACTGTTTCAGTGTCTGCATCTTAACGTCAACAAAACCGAGGAACTGGTTATTGACTTTTGCCACACCAAAGAGCCTCTATGACCGGTCACTATTCAAGGAGTGGATGTAGAGATGGTCTACTCCTACAATTACTTGGGGGGTCCACTTTAATGACAGGTTGAACTGGTCTCAGAACACAGAGGAGATATTTAAGAAAGGGCAGAAGATGGCGTTACTTTAATGTGAGAAGTGACATCCTTTATATGTTTTACAACTCTGTGTTAGACAGTGTGATTTTCTTTGCTGTGGTGTTCTAGGCTGGTAATGTCACTTAAAGAGAGGCCCAACAAATCAGCAGATTAATTAAAAGGGCAGGCTCAGTTATGGGGTGCACTTTGGACATCCTAGAGGTCATAGCAAAGCAGATGATGAAAACAAAACTGAGTGCCATTATGAACAATGCTGCAGATCATCCCTCTGACACACTAACACTGATTACTTTTAGCCAGCGAATTATTCAGTAGAAATGTGTCAAGAAATGCTACGGGTGCTCCTTTATACCAACAGCGATACATCTGCATAATGCCTCACTGGGTCTGTGACAGCCAAATCAGAATTTTTCTTTCTTTCGAATTTTCTTGCTTTATAGTCATTCTGGTGTGTGTTCAGACCAAAGTGTGTGTATATTTATTTATTTACTTACTTTTACTTCTGTAGATGCCCCAAAGGACGAGTGGGCATCCTGCCCAGGATCGAGGCGAATTCCTTACCCAGCCATAATGCTATAATGGAAGGATGGAATAAGTGTGGGTAATACCCAGCCAGGATGCCTAAAGATTCTCATCCTGATTGAGGTGCCCAAAAACGTCAGAAACCAGCAGGGGAGCAATTTACCCCCACCATTCTAGGTGGCAGTTCCAACTCATGTAGGGACCCAGTCTGTATACCTGCAGGGCTGCATGGGAGCTCTTGGGGTCAGAGTCAGGAGGAGGTGGACAAAGCTTCCAAAGGAGGTGTGGAGGAGGCTGCAACCAAGAGGGAGAGAGAGGGGAGAGAAAAGACAAAGTATTGTGGCTTTATGTGCTTATTGTGCTTGTGCATACTTGCGGTGGGAAACCCCTGGTTCAAAGAGTTTCCCATAAAATAAAGATTCTTGCGGTTAAAACTTGTTTCCCGAGCCTAGTTGTGTTGGTTGCTTGGGGAGCTGAAGCTATTTATGTATTTTAAAGAGCTTCTGTAAAAAGATAAATTTCCCCCTGGGGACCAATAACGTTTTGTCTATCTATCTATCTATCTATCTATCTATCTATCTATCTATCTATCTATCTATCTATGTCAAACTTCACATTACTGTATACTTTGAGGTTGCATTAATATTATTGCAATTCATTAAAAAAAGAAAAAGAACAAAACCCAAACAGACATGAGAGAAATATGTAAACCTTTCATGGTTAGCGACCATCCTGGGACTGAAGTCCAGAGTTTTGGAGCTATGTGTCAGTAGTTGTAAATGCTAGACACCTGCATCAGAATGACTGAAATACGGTTACTTAAAACCATTTATACACAGAATATAGAAATAACTAAAATGTAAAAACACACTAATATATGAAGATGGTATAGACCGAGACTTAGTGTTACAAATATCATAAGGTGAAGAGGCCTTATAGTATAACAACAAATTTGTTACATTGTCTTTTACTTACAATACAAGACATACACAAATATATATATGGATAAAATTACAAACATTTCTGAAAAGATATTTTAATAAACACCCATACACAGCCTCAGGGACAGAATGAAATTAAGTATGCATGCATAATCCTGTGGCACGAAAACAAACCATTATGACCATATTTATAGAATATTACTATTTCCACTCATTACTTTTACCATGAAGTTACTTTAAAGAATATTGCAACCTGTTACCTGTTATCTGTTACTTACTTCATTTTAGAACCAATTCTACTAAGTTAATATTAATGTTTAAATTCACATACTGTAAGTGTTTGCTTAGACATAATGAAATGAAAGTTTACTTAGCTAATTAGATAAAAAAAAAAAAAAGATTTTATTTTATCCCCATAACGTGGCATGTTAATGGAACGTTCTTAATTTCCTGCTGTATTTCTGATGAATCATTACAGATGGATGATTCAGAATGAGTCTGTAAAGGGAATGTGCAGAAGTGTATCACCATAAATGTGAACTTAAATGTGAATATAAGCTTGCAAGTGAATGTATAAGAACTTAAGGAAATGTAAGATCTTAATTTTAAACACAAACATCATAAGCAAAAGGTTGTTTAAGTTTTGTCTGTTTACGATCAATTTTTCATTTTTCACTTTTCTTTTGCTTTGAATTTCTCTAGAAATTAAAATGAAGAGATTTTGACTGCAGAATCTTTATTCACACACAGACTTGGTGCCAGGTGCTTTTCAGCAGCCAAGAAAAATGCAGCTACAAAACTTTCTTATAGCATAGAGGTCTATGAAGACCAACATGGGCAGCAACAAACAGTAAAAAAAACGTCCATGAAAAAATGTCAAATTATTCTTGAGGCATAACCCACATGTCAAGTCATTCAGTCGTATGTCTCAAACACATGTATTTTCTCTAAAATATTGTTAAATAAATACAGAAAAAGCTCTTGTGAATGAAAATTAAATGTTCTTAAAAATAAAGAAGCATTTGGATTGCAAACCTGCCTTCCGCCATCACATTTTTATTCATTGCAGTGAGCCACAATTGGAGTACATCAGGATTATTTAGCGACAGTCAGTGAAACCGCACAGTTGAACTAACCTTCTGCTTATTGAAGCATCTCAGATATGCACAAGTTTGAGGTATGCAGTATTCTCTTCTGATATTGTTTTTACTTGCCTTTCTTTACATTTGTACCTTTAGCTTTGCACGTTTCTTAGTGCACGTTTTTATTGACATCACGTGAAGTGCAATGTTACCCAATGTATAAGCTGTTAATAGGCTGGACTCGTGACCAATGAATGAGGCGGGGAGATGAGTCTTCAGTCCAAATGCTTGAGTGCATCTGAGTGTGTTCCATTTTAATTCACGAGGGTGTTTTACAATATAAAACACATGTGTTTGGGGCTTGACTGGATGACTCATAGGTTCATTATGTAACACAAGTAACAAGATTTTTTTCCATAGGCTTTTTGATATTATACTGTATTTGTATTTGTCACCATGAACACTTATTATATCAGAAACTTTGCTTTCTATTCTACATGAAAATGTGACTACAAATTCATCTCGACCCTTGCTGGAAACCACATGGGGTATGTAACATATAAAAAAATATTTTTCAGTAGAGTATTTCTTTAAAATTAATTCATGTTAGTAATGCAACATATGTAAAACAGCACACATAAATATCTACTGCAGAAATTTTTTTAATACAAATGTCTACAGTTTAAGTAAGAATCTTGAAAAATGTCCACTTTTTCAAATATATGTAAACTTATTCAATTTCTGACACTAGTATTTACTCATATTAGATTTCCATAAGCAAAAATATACATTGTTCAAAAAACTAAATAAACAAGAAAAATTAAAAAAACAACTCATTAGCTCATATAACTTTTTTTTTTCCTGTATATTATAATTAGGGCGGCACAGTGGGTAGCGCTGCTACCTCGCAAATAGGAGACCTGGGTTTGCTTCCCGGGTCCTCCCTGCTTGGAGTTTGCATGTTCTCCCCGTGTCTGCATGGGTTTCCTCCCACAGTCCAAAGACATGGCGATCTTAAATTGTCCCTACGGGGTGTGTGTGTGCCCTGCGGTGGGCTGGCACCCTGCCCAGGGATTTGTTCCTGCCTTGCACCCTTGTATTGTTGGCTGGGATTGGCTCCAGCAGACCGCCATGACTCTGTGTTAGGATATAGCAGGTTGGATAATGGATGGATGGATATTAAAATTAATGAGACACTAGAAAATTTTAGATTTACCAAATACATTTAATTTCACAAAGTATTTTACATTAATAAAACAATATATTGCATACGAGCGGCAAGGTGGCGCAGTGGTAGCGCTGCTGCCTCGGAGTTAGGGGACCTGGGTTCGCTTCCCGGGTCCTCCCTGCGTGGAGTTTGTATGTTCTCCCCGTGTCTGCGTGGGTTTCCTCTGGGCGCTCCGGTTTCCTCCCGCAATCCAAAGACATGCAGGTTAGGTGGATTGGCGATTCTAAATTGGCCCTAGTGTGTGTTTGTGTGTATCCTGCAGTGGGTTGGCACCCTGCCCAGGATTGGTTCCTGTGTCCAGGAGGTCCAGCAGACCCCCGTGACCCTGTGTTCGGATTCAGCGAGTTGGAAAATGGATGGATGGATATATTGCATACTATGTAACTGAGCATCAGTATGGCACAAGTTAAATAAAATATACTACGGCTATAAGTCAAGTCAAGTTGGGGAGCATGCACTAGTACAGTGCGTTGCCGCACCCACTACGCGATGCTTTTTAGCTTAAGGTGTACTGTGTTGTGTTTGACAATTCATACAAACAGACTTAATCCATCTATTTGTACATCACTCTTTATCTAAGTGCCAACTACTGTTTATACATCTTTATTTATCCAAATGAACCAAACCTACAGTATACATTCAACTGCAGAACAGAGTAAACAGAAATCACTGGCTTAGTTCTTCTGCATTTGTAACTGATAATATCAACACTTACTTAGAAACGCTTTTCATTTTTGTTGGTCGGATAACCTGTCCATTGATACATTGACGGTTATTACAAATTTCAACAGAACCATCCAGATTTACACCAGTCCAAAATGCGTGCAATGTAAGTCAGTGACTTAGGCACGGCATTTTGGTAAAATGTCTTTTACTGTTGCCTTACAGCTCAAAGGGCCATGCTTCAAACCTTAGCTTGGTCTTTGAGAAGACTAAATATCCTGGTTATGTGCACATACTGGACTGAATGTTTTCTTCAGGTCCTGCAGTTTCCACCATCATATCAAAGCTGTGCATTTTGTTGGGATATTGAAGAAATCTATACCTTCATTCAATTTCTGACTTGTGTTCCATTGAGCAAATGTCTTTTTTTTTGTTTTGAAGTAGTATAATTTCAGCATTCTAAGCCTGTACTTAGTGAAGGAAGCAACACAAAAAGATAAGCCAAATTGTTCCACTAATATAGTTAGAACATTAGATCAGTAGAAAGATGAAGATGAGAACAGGCCATTCAGTCCAACAACGCCGGCCAGTCCTATCCACATAATTCTTCTAAAATAACATCAAGTTTTGAAAGTCCATAAGGTCCTATTGTGTACCACGCTACTTGGTAGCTTATTCCAAATGGTTCTCTGTGTAAAGATACACTTTCTAATGTTTGTGTGATACAGTATTTACCCTTACCAACTGTGTCCCCATGTTGAATTCATGTTAAAGTCACAGTTTTGGTCCACCGTACTACCATATTTCCCCGAAAATAAGACCTACTCTGAAAATAAGCCCTAGCATGATTTTCAGGCAGCTCTGTAATATAAGCCCTACCCCAAAAATAATCCCTGGTCAAGATTGTCAGCTGAAAAGTAAAGCGCCTAAGGCTGGGTTTATACTTCACGCGATATGACGTGTGTGCCCGAAACATCCATTAAATTCTGAGGACACCTTGCCACACTATCTCTGAAAAGGATGTTTAATGATTACATCCATCAATTCGGGATGTGCCCATGTGTTCCAGCAGCATCGGCTCAAGACAGAAACAAAATCTCTGGATGGGGCATCAGCTCATCGCAAGGTGAACACAAGCACATGCATACATTAGTGTCATTGTAGTTTCACCAAATTCCCAAACCTTCATATCTTTGGATGGAAAATTGAGCACACTGTGGAAACCCCCAGGAAAACATGCAAACTCCTGGCAGGGATCACAAGGGACATGGCTCCCAGAGAAACAGCAGCCCTACCGCTCTGCCACCGTGCAACCCCCATATGTGTAACCATTAACAGTATTCATTATTTAAATAAAGTTAAAGATTTATCTGTAAAATGTAAATACATACTTTAATTCATTTCATCATGAAACCGATATCAAGTATAAATCTAAGAATTCTAAATGTGCAGAGAGCTGGAATATCATAAATGTAATGTGTTTAGAGCAAAGTCTTATTTTCTGGGAAACACGGTAAATCCATTGACAGTTTTAAACACTTAAGTCATGTGTCCTCTTAATCTTCTTTTGCTTAATCTGAAAAGGCTCAGCTCTTTCCTCATAACTCATCCCTCGTAGCCCTGGAATCAGCCTGGTCGCTCTTCTCTGGATCTTTTCTAGCACTGCTATGTCCTTTTTGTAACGTGAACCCTATAATTGCACACAGTACTCCAGATGAGGCCTCACCAGTGAGTTATAAAGCTTGAGCAGAACTTACTTGGACTTGTACTCCACACATCTAAGGCGCTATATAACACACACTTCAACAACTAAATGTCTGAGATTTAAATAAGACAGGTTCCTTCTAATGATGTTCTCATCATTTTCATATGAAATGGTGCACCCGATTCTAATTTTAGGTACTTGAGGAAGCAATTAATGTTGGGGTGGACTTACTTTTTCCACATTGAAATTTGCAATTATATTTTGTCACAAACTCGACTCAGAGTCATAGAAAGGTTTGGGGCAGCCACCCGTATAATTGATTTCTTGGCTGCAAAGTCGAGTCCAAAACAGAACTGAGGGAATAGGGAAAGGGTGGAGGCTTTAAAAGGGGAAGACAGAAAGTGAGATCAAAGGGGTCTTCAGCCATTGGTTCGAGCCTGGACGTGACATCACAGGGGCCGAAGCCAGCAAGGTCTCCTTCCATAGGCTTGGTTCCCGAAAGTGATGTCAAGAGGGCCAGGTGGAATCTCCTGTGATTGGTCTACAGGAAAAGGAGAAAAAGAGTCAGTGCACTGTGCCACATCCCAGTATGACTCGGAACTGCCCTTACTCAAGCCCTTTAGCTGCCTCCCATGTGCACGTGTGTGACAGTTTATATAAATTATACAATGGACTACAAAATATAAAGGAGATATAACAAACATCATGCCACTTTTATCTTTAGATACTGTTTACATTTTTAAATACTCATATATGTTAAAAAAGAAAAAAACAATCCATAGGATGTTCTTACTTTTTCGCAAGACTATATTGTTGTGTTAAACTACCCATAGCTCAGCGGATTTCCATGTGGAAGTGTTCTGAAAAATGCTCTCTGAGGATGATGATCTAACCCCAGTGGTATTTGATAAATAGCTGAAAATAATAATCCATTTTTAGAGGCATTCAGTGCATGTAGACAAGGAATGTGAAGACCTGAAAACGTCTCACACAAGTGGGCTCTAATTCTGGGTAGATTTTTAAAATGCTGAGAAATATATGTAATATATAATTATGAACTACATACTGCTAGGGTAGCAGCAGCACAGAATTGAGAATGTAATGTAAGCATTACGAATATTTTATATTAAACAAGAACAAGAATTTTCTTCATTACTTCTTTTACTGTTTAATACTCTTACTGGTATACTGTTTTTGAAAGCTGTATTTGAATTACACATGCAAAAAAGCAAAACATTTCAGATTCAAGGAAGCATGCGAGATTAATGATAAATCCATGCCACGCACTGTATATTAGAAAGCTGTTCAATAGCAGCATCGCTGAAAAAGTTGTGACTTTAATTAAAACTGTGAGATTTGCATTGACTGGAGATGGTCATTTGATGCATTCATTTAGCACAAATGGATATTATCAATGGCACAAATAAGCCAGAAAGAGATCATTAAAATCTGTCATTTTCCCTTTTACTGTACATGGTATGAAGTCAGCACTTGTGAATTGTGGGAGGTCTCCCAACACTCTATGTATGCAACTTTAAATCAAAGTGTACACAGTTTAATTGGTTGATGGTAAATGTTCTTTGTGAGCACTGCGTCTTTCTTATTTATTTTTCCTCTCCTTCTAAATCTCTCCTGTCTCAGAGAGTCTACCTTCTAAATTGCAGGTGGCCAGACTTCAAGTGTGACTCTTTGAAGTTCTTTTATGGCTTGACTAGTGGGAGAAGTTAGAGGCTGAATAATGGCAGGGAAATTCTGTATCTGTTCAGTTTTCCTTTGGATGTTTTCATTTATGAAAGAAAGTATTTTACGGTTTATTGGGCCTGTTATTAACATAGCATAGATCTCCAAACTGGAAACAAGAGAGGCTTTACGTGCTGATTTTTGATTTCTGTTTAGGAAATGTTGTATTGATTGTGGTTTTCAATGGATGCATTTTATATATTGTAATTTAATCTTTAAGCTCAATTAAAAAAAATTTAAAAAATTGTAATGTATTTTATACTTTTTGGTGTATACAGGGGATCAGTTAATGCTAATTGGTTTTGTTTTTATTAAAAAGTGTAAAAGGTACCATTTATTGACCCAGGACTGTGCCACTGGTAGTTGTGACCAGTAGGGGGCACCACAGAGCACCAAACCCCAGAAACAACAAAGAGTGTCACATCCCTGGGTCAACAGTGACGCAGGCTTCCTTGCCAATTGTCCAACTTAAAAAGAAAAAATTTCCCTTTCTTATACGCTACATTCTGTTGTATTCTCCTCCACTCCTCCCAGTCAAGTGTCGCCTGTTCTCTCTCCCAGCTCTGTCCCCCCAGGTCAAGTGGTTGTCTCTTTTAAAGCCCGAGTTAAGAGTACTTCCGGTGCACAATCTATTGCCCACTGGAAGCATTTCAATCCTCGTGCCACCAATACCTGACAGCTCCCCTTGGTGACCCCACAAAACCCAACAGGGAAGTCCTAATCGGACTACAACTCCCATGCTGCCTTGCAGGGGTCCATACAGGGAATCACCAGATGGGATGCTGCCAACCAGAGTACATAGCAGGCAGTCAACAGCAGCAACATTTATTTATACAGCACATTTTCATACAAATGATGTGCTTTACAGGGTGAAGAAAGAGAAAAAGACAGAATATATTAAAAAATAAAATTAGGCAATATTAATTAACATAAAGTAAAAGTAAGGTCCGATGGCCTGGAAGGACTTAAAAAACAAACAAAAAAAAAAATTCCAAACGGCTGGAGAAAAAAAAAAAAACCAACTCTGCAGGGGTTCTGAGGCCACGAGACCACCCAGCCCCCTCTAGGCATTCTACCCTAACATAAATGACCTCAATCAATCCTCATGGTATTCAGGGTTGACATGGAAGAATTAGACGATGATGGGCATATGGATCTCTGGCCTTTAATACATCAATGTAGAGACTGCATGGTACTTTGATTGGGTAGTGGTGGAGAAGAACGTCACTACAAAAAACTGGAAAAAGAACTGCAGAGAAAGTAGGGGCTAGTACGGAATTCAGAGCCACCATGAATAAAAATGATAATTAACTGCATATACAGAGTATCAGGATTAAACTAAAATGAAGCTATGAGAAAGCCATGTTAAAATAATGAGTTTTAGTAGTTTTTTTAATGTGCTCCAATGTATTAGCCTGGTAAATTCCTATTGGCAAGCTATTCTAGATTTTAGGTGCATAACAGCATAAGGCTGTCTCACCATTTCTTTTAAGTTTAGCTCTTGGAATTCTAAGCAGACACCCATTTGAAGATCTAAGGTTACGATTTGGAGTGTAAGGTGATAGGCATTCCGAAATATAAGTTGGAGTGAGATTATTTAAGGCTTTGTAAACCATAAGCAGTATTTTAAAGTCAGTTCTGAATGACACAGGTAACCAATGTAGTGACATCAGAACTGGGGTGATGTGATCAGATTTTCTTTTCCGAGTTAAGATTCTGGCAGCTCCATTCTGCACTCGTTTTAATCGATTGATATCTTTTTTGGGTGGTCCTGAGAGGAGTGTGTTACAGTAATCTAGTCAACTGAAAACAAACGCATGAACTAATTTCTCAGTATCTTGCAAAGTTATAAAAGGTCTAAGAGTCACCCACTATCCTTTCCTTCCAGGTTTCCAAGCCCATCCAGTGAGTCCTTCCATGGCTGCTAGGTGGCCATCTCCAGTGTAGATGTTGCTGCAGCATCCTTCTGTAACCAGTGTCCATCCCAGCTGGGACGACAATCCCTCTCTCACAACAGATTAGGCTTCCTTCAAATATTTTCATTATGTTCCTTTAAGTGAAATTATTATCTTTTTAGACATAACATTTCAAAAAGTAACAAAATTTTACAAAAGACAATTTATTCACCATGCGAAAAATCAAGGAAATGAACGGCAATATGAGTTACTGACTGGCTTTGAAATACACTTGTGCCATTTTGATTCTCAGAAGCTTGCAGTGCAGCAAAGCGGTGCAAATTGTAGTACTGAGACATATGAAACTTTTAAAAGAAAAATAGTTATAATCAAATGGCGCTATGTAAATACAATTATAGATATCCACAGTGGTTACAGTCCTAAGAAACTGGGCAAAAATGGAAACTGCAGATACTGAATCATTAATTGGGCTTAGGTTCCAGCGGGGCATGTTTTGGCCAGCTGCATTAGCCCTCCGCTGTCACTCCCTTAAGAGTCTGTATTGTCCCTTCTGCAGATGCATCTATGGAAACCTTAATATGAATTTGATTTCCTCCATAGTCAAGCTCAACTGTCTTCCAGACAGAGTCTCCATGTGACTGTAGAAGAGCCAATCCCAGGACCTCACAGAACCATCCAATTGGTGGTAGAGATGGGTGGTGTATTCAAAGGGCTTAATCATACATACTGACCCATACTTACTGAGAATATCTTGTTCATGGGGAACAGTTGCAAGCTGCAGTCCCCATCATGAATGGGGTTCAATAACTAACCCATGCCTTATGGCCCCAGGTCAACACATGTTGATCCATTCAGACTGGCACATGTGAAACACTGGGCATCTAAGCTCATGTGCCAATTTTTATCCTACTATGCATGGTGGTGAATATGCACAAGTAATCCCTGGAAGTCTTGAAATGGTTCACACTTTTTTAATCATACAGAGGATTTACTGCAACTCTTATGGTACATAATTGACTTATTTTATATTATTATTCTGTAATGGTAAAAAAAAATAATAATCTTGTATGCCACCTGAAACGATCACCTTGTCGCCACACCCCATGTACTGGCATTGGTTCCCAAAATGTCCTAGAATTAGGTTCTACTGGAATTTAACATAGATTTTATTTTTTGCTTTATGAAGAAAAAGTGTGCCTAAGTTAGATTGAAAAGAAACTATTTATTTAGCAAATAAAAGCAATGTTGCATTTTAACTGTGAAGGTGAACAGAATAGACCCTTTCAATTCACATGGATCATTCTCAGAAAATGTAAAAATGAAAGAAATAATTACTTTGAGCTTTTAGAGGTGCAGTATAAACATGAACTTAAGAGCACAGTGTAAAGTAAGGCCAGAAGGCTAAAGCCATGAAGTGAACTGTGTTTATGTACATTTATTTAATTGTAACCTATAAAGCACATCAATTCTTCCATTCATCCATCCATATTAGACTATCCCCTTATCAATCAGGGTTGTGGTCAGCCACACTTTGTCCCAGGAGCATGAGGCAACAGCCCAGTGTTATTGAGATTTTTCTAAAGTGCACGGTGGAGATTGATTTAAAGTATATTGGCTCAATTTAGCTGCTCTGGAAGAGTGGACTATTGGCTAAAGCATTAGACTTCAAACCGCAAGGTTCAATTCTCAACTTTCCATCAGTTATCTGTTCCAGCTATTACAATAAACTATAAATGTGTACTGTAGCTCTGTACTTGTATAGAATTGTGGGGTGGTGGGCTGTATATTAAATAATGTCTGTTATGGGTGTTAAAACACAAATAATTTGTCTGTTATGGGTTTTAAAACACAAATAATTCAGACTGAAAAGTAAAATCCCAAACAGATATTAATGAAAAAGTAATCTCTTTACTCCAGCAAGACTTTTCATTTCTGTTAATCTAATAATCTGTTCAAAAATGTTATAATTGCATAGAACTGGACCATCACTGCACATCCTGCTAGACTTCAAGCTCTTTACTGGCTGCAGATGCCCCTTGAAAGAACTTTGACGATAAGATGTATTCAGCTGGTTAAAGAGAATAACTATCGCAGCCATCTGTAGAATTTAAGCTCTCTCCGAAGCAGAAGTGAGACCCAGAGCAACTTGCTTAACCTCCTTGTGCTCCATCCATCAGATGAGATTTGAATTTCAAGGTACTGTCCCTATTGTAAGTTTCTCTGCAGCAAAATATTGATGCCCAGATTACACTCTAATCTCTGTAAAGCCTTCTGGGAGTGTTTAAGACATGGAAATCACTATATAATTGTAAAGCATTATTATCAGTGTGCAGCACAACTGGAGAGGGGAATATCAAACACCTCCAGGCAGAAGGCTGAGGTTTTTTTTTTCTAAGTCATTTGATCAGTTTAAAAGTCATGCGGTAATTTTAATGTGAAAAGAAGCAGCTTCTCCGTCCTGATAATTTTCTTGTCTCATCTTTTAGCATGATCTTTTCTATTCCACTTAATGATGAGTCACATTTAAAGGTCACATTACAGCATTCTCATTAAACTGTAAGAGTTTACAAACCTTATTATTTTAACAATGGCATACAAAAATCCTGCAGTCTTTGAATAGATGCTTATCTATCGTTCATTATGCATTCCCTGTTTCCAAAAGAATTATTTAGAGTCACAATTATGAAACCTGCATTTCATAAATCACATTATCTACTGGGTATATAACTTAATTGTACTTGCAGTACTTTATGAGATATGGATACACAAAGCTCACTCAGTAACTCTTTACGTGGGGCAAAATGCCCATCTGGGTAAAATTATGAATTAGATTAATAAATTTCATTAATGTGATCTGCACTGGCAATTGGAAGGTTGCCGGTTTGAATCCCATAAATGCCAAAAGTGACTCTACTCCATTGTGCCCTTGGGCAAAGCCCTTACCCTGCAATTGCTCCGTCCTGGGTATGACGTTAATCTGTATCCAGCCCTGCATGTAGGCCCTCTGATCTGCAGGGAAAAACCTAGGGGTTGGTGGCAGAATTGGCACTCCAGCCACCATAAAAAAACCTCACACTGGTTCCATTCCATCAGACCCAGTGTGGTGCTGAGGTATCACCCGTTGCATGGCTGTACTCGGGTCCTAATCTGGGATCCTGAGTTGGTTTGTCATGTGGTGGGTGCGGCAATGCGCTGTATCAGTACGTGCTCCTCCTCCTTGCTTTATAATTCAAATAATGCAGCAGTATGAAGAAAGGCTTATACTATATGAATAATTACAATGTGTTTACCATGCACCAATCAGTATTTTTTTTTTTGCTCCTGTTCTTCCTGATGAATTTAATAAGCCATGTTAAGCCATTCACATTTCAGATATTGTAATCTAATGGACATTTATGGTATAAATTGTTCATCCTGAAAACATTTTTGTGCAAAAACCCAGTGGAAATGACAGAAAATGTGATAAATGTCTGCTTTTAACAATGTAGAATGCTGAATGAATTATGGTGCTTTGTTTCCAAAGGTAAAAATTTATCTTTGCTGTCACTTCCCTTATGGAAAGCAGTGGCAAATCTCCCGCACCTTTTGGAGTGGCCCACTTAGGCACCACTATGAAGAAAATATTATTTTGGGAATTGAAATAAGCCCATCATTCAGCATACATTATACTAACTCGTAAACATGCCGTATTTTAGTGATGATCTTCTATAATAATGGTTCACCTACATAAATAAAATAATAAGCTGTTTCTTTTTCACCATTCATATGATTGTATGGAAATGTGTTGGTCCTACAGAAATTATAGGCGGCATAGCATATCGGGGAGAGGGGTTGTAATGAGAAAGGAGCAGGCCAGTGCCGATGTGGAGACTGCAATTCCCATGAGGTGGAATGAGTGCACTATGGCTAGTGTCGTCATCATCGCACCGGCCAAACCAGGGTCTCATCTAAGACCACAGATAAAGTGTTTTCTTCTCAACTAATGTCGATAAGAATTTTTTATTGCCTTGCTGAATAACAGATTTTACCTAAGACAGTGGTCTCAAACTCCAGTCCTGGAGGGCAGCAGTGGCTGCAGGTTTTCATTCTAACCCTTTTCTTAATTGGTGACCAGTTTTTGCTGCTAATTAACTCCTTTTCCTTTCATTTTAATTGACTTGTTTTTTAGGATTTGTTGCTCTGAATTGCTTCATTTCTTTCCTTAAATGGCACCCAAACAGAAACGAAATGTGAAGTGAGTGAGCCGACAGAAGACCAACTACATTAAGTCAGGGCCTCAAACCTCAACCAATTTTACTCCAACCAGTTGCTTAATTAGGCACTGATTCTTGTTAATTAAACCCATTCTTTAATTCCATGGCCTGTTGCTGAGTGCCTTTATGAACAATGCTGCACGTCCTCTCTCTGACACATTAACACTGAGGACTTTCAGCAAACAACCTATTTAGCAGAAGTGTGTCAAGAAATGCTTTTTTATACTAATAGCAATACGCCTCCATAACTCTTCACTGTGACACTAACCGCCAAGTCAGAGGTTTTCTTTCTTTTTAAATTTTATTTCTAGTCATTCTGGTGCATGTTCAGACCATAGTGTGTGAGAGTGTGAATATGTGCACATATTTAATGACCTTCTGTAAAAAGTCATATTTCCCTCAGGGAACCAATAAAGTTTTATCTATCTGACTTTTACCATAATACTGTAATATACATGTGTTATGCTCATATTTTTTGTGGTATTTATTTTAAGTCACTGCAGTGCTATTTTCAGGTTATTTTGGACTCTTTAGGGAGTTATAGTTATGGTGACTCTAATTGCACTATGTAATTTGTTATATGTTAAGTAAAATCATTACTGAACATCATTCACATCTTGCCAGATTCATATTTTTCTATTTTAGTCATCACCGTCTTGTTGTTGTTGTTACAGCATATCAGCCATGAGGTCGATATTACAGTACAAAGGTCGAAATACAGGCCCTAACTGGCCAACTCAAGGAAATTATCCAAATTGTTCCTTAGTCACTACTATGTTGTCTTTGCTTTGAGCTTGGAGGTCATTGTACTTGTACTTTGTACTTTGCTCCATTCAGTATTCTTTCAACCCTGTTTGGTCTCCTAGTCCCTGCTGTTAAAAAACAAAACCAACAACACGATGCTACCACCACCATGCATTACCGTTGGACTGGTATTACACAGGTGATGAGCCATGCCTGGTTTCCATAAGACATGACACCAATCTTGGTTTCTTCAGACAAGATAATCTTTTTTTTTTACAGTATGAGAGTCCTTTAGGAATCTTTTGGCAAACTCCATCTGGGCTTTCATGGATCTTTTACTGAGAAAAGGTTTCCGTCTGGCTACCCTGTCATAAAGCCCAGTTTGGTAGAGTGCTACAGTGATGGCTGCTCATCTGGAAGTTTCTGAAATTTTCACACAGATTCTGTGGAGATCAGCCAGAGAGACGATCAGGTTCTTGGTCACCTTTCTTACCATGGTTCTTCTCTTCTGATTGCTCATTTTTCCCAGGTGGATAGCTATAGGAAAGATTATCGTCTGCACATTGACTCAATCCTGTATCTAAGCTATGCAGGCAAATCCTTTAACTTCATGGTTTGGGTTTTGCTCTGATATATATTGTTAGCTGAACCATCTTCTATAGGCAGTTGTGTGCCTTTCCTAATCATGTGCAATCAGTTGAACTGACCACAGATGAACTCCAAACAAAGTGTAGAATCATCTCAATGATAATCAACAGAATGAGATGCACCTGTGCCAAATGTCAAGTGTCATAGCAAAGCATCTAAATACTTGTGTCAATGTGACAGTTCAGTTCAGTTTTTTTTGTAAAAAACATAAAGTCCTGTTTTCACTTTGTCATACTGCGGTATTGAGTGTTGTTTGATGAGGGTATATATCAGTTTGAATGATTTTAGCTCAAAGTTTCAACATAAGAAAATGTGGATGAACTGAAGGAGTCCACATTTTCTGAATCCACTGTATATACAAATAGCTAATTTTATGTACAAGTACACATATAAGCCCGTACTCTTCCAACATCTATTGAAGGTTGCAGGTATTTTACCTACCTAGCCAAATTGTGCACAAGCATCTGCATATCTGTTGACTAAGAGCTGCTATATAACTCAAGATGCAAAACTTTGGAATGTGGAAGGGAACTGCAGTAATTTGTGAAGACACTGAAAGAAGATTTTCCAAACAGACAATCACTGACTTTGAATGTGAATCCAGTCCTTTATGTACTTCACCATTGTGCTTGATTACCACCAAATTCATCTTGAGACTCTTACAATTTGTTTTAAAGTCCCTGATAAATGAGTCATGTTGTGGTGATACACTTGCTGATATTTTAATCAAAGTGATTGTAGTATTATTGGGATGCTTACTTGTACATCTGATCTACTATATAATATCACCGCCATGTGTCTGTTGTTGGAAAAAAAACATAAAACAATAATTTGGAAAGCAAAAACCCTAACATGGAACAAACTTCTTTTTATGTGAGAAGCAGCAGCTGGTACAAAATGTTTACTGAATAAACTCATGTGTCAGAGCATGGTAACAATCAGATAGCGCCTACTCATTCTGGCAAAAACGACGAAAGCTTACAGTATGAGCAATAGCATCAAGACTGGAGTGGCAGATCTCTGCTTCCAACAGAACCTTCATGGAACCTAACACAGATAACAGCATTAGGTTTAGCCCACACATAATTGATAAAAAAATGAACAAAGAGAAAGCAATTCAGTGCTGATGTTCACAAAGCATTTAATGTCATCTAATGGATTCATTTCTGTCATATTGCAACAACACAATAATGTGGAGCTTTATTCATAGTTAAAATCCATAAAAATGTATTCAGTAGTGACTCTTAAGTTTATGATGGCTTGTCTGATTTAGTTACGATCATGGAGGCATCTTTATTACATTCCTATGTGTTGCTGGTTCATTTTATCTTACATAATTTCCTTACCTTAAAGCAGGGGTGTCAAACTCCAGTCCTGGAGGGCCGCAGTGGCTAAAGGTTTTCATTCTCACCCTCTTCCTAATCAGTGACCAGTTTTCACGGCTAATTAACTCCTTTTCCCTTCATTTTAATAGCCCTGTTTTGAAGAATTCTGTCCTCTGAATTGATTCTTTTCTTCATTAAATGATAGCCAAACAGAAGTGAGACGTGAAACGAACCAGCAGATGACCAGCTAAACTGGGCCTTCAAACTCCAGCCAATTTCACTCCAACCAGTTTCTTGATGAGAAGCCGATTCTTGCCGTTAATTAAGCCCATTATTCAATTTCATGGCTTGTTGCTGCTCTCATTCTGCCACAGCAGACATGTCCAAAACTGTTGCTTTTCTATGAACAACCTCAAAATATTTTGGTGAGTTGTTACTGAGACCTTGACCTTTCTTTATTTTCAGATATTGTGATGGGCACAAGGTGAGCTGGTCATGTGGGGGATTGTTTCGTCTCTCATTATTGTTTGATTGCTAATTAAGGAAAAAGGGCCAAAGTAAAGTTAATTAAAACTAAAGCAAAAGAAGTTAATTAGCAGTAAAAGCTTGTCACTAATGAAGAAGATGGTTAGATTGAAAACCTGCAACCGCTGCTGCCCTCCAGGACAGAAATTTGACAGCTGTCTGATTTTGTAATTTTATATAAATAAATGCCCTTTCCATACCATACCATAATAGTCCATACCATTGACTATTATGATTATTGTTATTATGCAAGTGCATTATTGGTGGGAAAGCTTTTGCCCTATATGTTATACTAGTCGTCCCCCGCAGCTTCGCCCGTGTATTAGTGAAACAGTACAGTGAGAAGGAGTCAGCCCAGCAGTCTACTCCTGATGTCACACTTCTCCCTCCCCTCAGCCCGCAGCCTCTGGCTCAGATTAGTGTGAATATATCGCTCCTGCAAGCGAACAATGATTCTTAGCACAATGAGAGAGATTGCAAAATCAACCTGAATGTTCAAGCAAATTCTAGAAAAAAACACAATCTAAATCCGTTAAGTAGTTCTGTTGTGAAAAGCAGACAGGCTTACAACGGGTCAAAAAAACTATAAGAAATTTCGTGCTTGGACCACGAAATTTTTAAATCTGTTTCTTAGCGAGCACCTATGGACCAAGGGTAACCTACATTTCAAATTTCAAGTCCTAAGTCCTCATGGTTCGGCAGATTTCGTGATGACTGAGTCAGTGGTATTTGGCTTTAATATATAGACTAGCAAAATGCCCGTGCTTCGCAGCAGAGAAGTAGTGTGTTAAAGAAGTAATGAAAAAGAAAAGGAAACATTTTGAAAATAACGTAACATGATTGTCAATGTAATTGTTTTGTCACTGTTATGAGTGTTGCTGTCATATATATATATATATATATATATATATATATATATATATATATATATATATATATATATATATATATATATATATACACACACACATATAAACATAAACACTCACCTAAAGGATTATTAGGAACACCTGTTCAATTTCTCATTTATGCAATTATCCAATCAACCAATCACATGGCAGTTGCTTCAATACATTTCGGGGTGTGGTCCTGGTCAAGACAATCTCCTGAACTCCAAACTGAATGTCAGAATGGGAAAGAAAGGTGATTTAAGCAATTTTGAGCGTGGCATGGTTGTTGGTGCCAGACGGGCCGGTCTGAGTATTTCACAATCTGCTCAGTTACTGGGATTTTCACGCACAACCATTTCTAGGGTTTACAAAGAATGGTGTGAAAAGGGAAAACATCCAGTATGCGGCAGTCCTGTGGGCAAAAATGCCTTGTTGATGCTAGAGGTCAGAGGAGAATGGGCCGACTGATTCAAGCTGATAGAAGAGCAACTTTGACTGAAATAACCACTCATTACAACCGAGGTATCCAGCAAGGCTACAATTTGCACGAGCTCACCAAAATTGGACAGTTGAAGACTGGAAAAATGTTGCCTGGTCTGATGAGTCTCGATTTCTGTTGAGACATTCAAATGGTAGAGTCAGAATTTGGCGTAAACAGAATGAGAACATGGTGTGGTATGGAGGCTGGTGGTGGTGGTGTAATGGTGTGGGGGATGTTTTCTTGGCACACTTTAGGCCCCTTAGTGCCAATTGGGCATCGTTTAAATGCCACGGGCTACCTGAGCATTGTTTCTGACCATGCCCATCCCTTCATGACCACCATGTACCCATCCTCTGATGGCTACTTCCAGTAGGATAATGCACCATGTCACAAAGCTCGAATCATTTCAAATTGGTTTCTTGAACATGACAATGAGTTCACTGTACTAAAATGGCCCCCACAGTCACCAGATCTCAACCCAACAGAGCATCTTTGGGATGTGGTGGAACGGGAGCTTCGTGCCCTGGATGTGCATCCCACAAATCTCCATCAACTGCAAGATGCTATCCTATCAATATGGGCCAACATTTCAAAAGAATGCTTTCAGCACCTTGTTGAATCAATGCCACGTAGAATTAAGGCAGTTCTGAAGGCGAAAGGGGGTCAAACACCGTATTAGTATGGTGTTCCTAATAATCCTTTAGGTGAGTGTATATACATATACACATATACATATATATGTACATATATACATATACATATATATATATATATACACATACATATATATATACACACACACACACATCCACATATCTATACTAATAAAAAGCAAAGCCCTCACTCATCACAAATTCTCCAACTTCTCGTGTAGGTAGAAGGCTGAAATTTGGCAGGCTCATTCCTTACAGCTTACTTACAAAAGTTGGGCAGGTTTCATTTCGAAATTCTACGCGTAACGGTCATAACAGTCAACAACGTCCGCCATGTTGAACTTTCTTATTTACGGCCCCATCTTCACGAAATTTGATAGGTGGCTTCCCTGACCTAACCGAAACCAATGTACGTACTTATTTCAGTGGTGTGACGCCACTGTCAGCTGCCATATTGAAGTTTCCAACATCACTAATTCTCCAAATTCCCGTATATGTAGAAGGCTGAAATTTGGCAGGCTCATTCCTTACAGCTTACTTACAAAAGTTAAGCAGGTTTCATTTCGAAATTCTACGCGTAATGGTCATAACGGTCAACAACGTCCGCCATGTTGAACTTTCTTATTTATGGCCCCATCTTCTCGAAATTTGGTAGGTGGCTTCCCTGCACTAACCGAAACCAATGTACGTACTTATTTCGGTGGTATGATGCCACTGTCAGCCGCCATATTGAACTTTTCAACAGTCTTTGTTACTTATGGGCCCATCTTCAAGAAATTTGGTACACGGGTTCCCAACGCTAACTGAATCCTACTTACGTACATATATACGTCCATAGCCTGCACCTCGGTCATCATGTGAGGTGGCATTCTCCCATCCCAATGACTCCCACGTTGTTGGTGACGATTTCAGTAGTGGACACTTTGATGTTTATGAATGTTTAAACTCTCAAAAGCTGGATGTGATTTTATCGATGAAACCGGTTGTGTGCTTACAATGCTTGACAGACGCCCATCTTGGGGCCGAAAAAACTCTGGAGAGGATAGAGCTCCGCTTCTATTGGCCCGGAATTAACGAGAATTGCCTGGAATGTCAGACACGTCAGATACCTAGGAGGGACCGTGCTCCTCTCGTTCCGATACCCCTAGTTGATATTCCCTTTGATAGGATCGGGGTAAACCTTGTGGGACCCCTGGAGCCCTAGAACCGTGGCCATAAGTACATATTAGTCATGGTTGATTACGCGACGATGCCCTCTCCCGGATTCACGACCTCTCGGTTCGGTGCGCCCTACCCGATGGGTATGAGCTGAGGGGGGGATGTCACACACGTGCGATTAGGTATCGTGAAGTCGTATGCCAGAAGGGAATGGTGGGGTACTAACTTTTCTCTCTTTATTTCCTGCAGAAAGAAAGATGCACTGCCACCATGACTCTGCCTGACTTGCTAACCACGCATCGCCACTTCCGCCCTTCCTCTGTCAACTCCTGATGACGTCAGCAATCCCAACATCCATCTCGACTCCTTCCCAGCAAACCTCTCTCTACTTCCGGTCCCTCTTCATAAATGCTCCCACCCGGTGCCTGAAGAAACCTGGAGCCCAGCACTTCCGCCACACCAGGCAGCCTGAAGGAAGGCATAAAAGGGATTGTGAAAGGCCCGGACTTTGGGGGATAGGTGCTGGAGGCACTGGGTTTGTGCACTGACTTGTGCAAATATTGTACATAATAAACGTGTGCTGGGTGGTCAAACAATGTCTGTCTGTCTGTGTCCGGGCCCCGTTCACAATATAAACATATACACACACACATATATATATATATATATATTACACCTTTTGGGGTGCGAGCAGCTGTTGCAGGGCGTGCCAGAATCCATCAAGGAAGAAAACAGAAAAACATTATTTGTACAAATTCTTCATTTATCTATCCATTCCTAAATAATTAAATAGGCAGGCTATTTCGTATCAGTTCAATATGCTGCTTGTTAAAACGGCTGCGACACACATAAAAAACATCAATAATAACATAATCATAATCATAAACTTGCAATATTATTTAGGAAAATCGCAACATTTTACTCACCAAAAATTCGGATTATTTGTAAACAAAATCCATCCTCCTCTCTTTCCTCAAAAACAGTTCAATCATTCTGTCGTACGGATTATCCGTGCGCTTCAGTTCCATCAAAAAGTCCCTTTCTATCGCCATCGAAGCTAATGCTGAAAATCGAATCTGCGGCTTCTATTCAATCAATTGGTCTGAATACGGTGACGTTGCTGTATGCCTGCTAGAGGGCAGTACTGACACCAACTCAAAATCTGATTGGTTGAATCAACAGGTTAATCGACATTTATTCTGTGTTAGAGTGCCTGCACAACGGATTGTAAAGTCCTCTCTGCCTGGCAACAAATGATGGCTGAAATGTGATTGGTTAAATGCTTTAATACGAAAATACATGCCTGGAAGCAGCACAACCATTGGAAAAGCTATGAAAGGAAGTGGACAGACTATTTGGAATTATTTAATAAGTATTCATGGACAAAATATAATTAAAATCAGTTTGTGATTCAGATATTTTTACTTATGAATAAGCTAAGCACAGTCCTTCACCCGCGAATATTTATCTTATATAGGCAGGCACTCAATTACATGGGAGGCATGATGATGTGACATGCAACTCCGCCTCCCACGGCCATCGAGCTGCAGTCTATTACAGTATATGGACGAAAAAACAGGTTCCAGTTATGACCATTATGCGTAGAATTTCGAAATGAAACCTGCCCAACTTTTGTAAGTAAGCTGTAAGGAATGAGCCTGCCAAATTTCAGCCTTCTACCTACACGAGAAGTTGGAGAATTAGTGATGAGTGAATCAATCAGTGAGTGAGTGAGTGAGTGAATGAGTGAGTCAGTCAGTGAGGGCTTTGCCTTTTATTAGTATAGATTATATAACCATAACATTTGAAGCTGCACACACTTGAACAGCAATTTTTTCTTTTGAAGATACAGTGGAACCTCGGTTTGCAAGCATAATTCGTTCCGGAAACGTGCTCGCAATCCAAAGCACTCGTATATCAAAGCGAATTTCCCCATAAGAAATAATGGAAACTCAGATGATTTGTTCCACAACCCAAAGCTATTCATATAAAAATGATTAATACAAAATATAAAGTAAAATACATAATACAAATTAACCTGCACTTTACCTTTAAAAAGAATCATGGCTGGTGTGAGTTTCTAAACTCATGTGGGATTCCACCCAACAGGACGACACGCGGAAGAGCGTCCCAAAGCAATCGCAGTCTCCCAGTGCTGTAGCAGTTCGCCGTATAAGCGCATCCAAAAAGATCGCAACCATGCTATAAGTGCCTGTCGTCAATGGGTCATACAAGGGACATTATAAAGATCCCACTACATTAAATTACAGCACTGTTGCTGTTTCAAGCTGAATAAAGCTGGTGTTAAAGTATTGAGACTCAGCTTCGTGTTTTGGGAGCAAGATGGGGACTCGCACTTCACAGCGCACACACACAGTCACAATGCTGTAGTAAACAATATACACTCGTACGGATGTTGACTATATGAGTGAGGCACACAGACTCAGACAGAGAATAGGAGACGATTGCCAGAGAGAGAGAGAGAGACGGGTGACCAAGCAAGCGAGCGAGATAAGGAGAGAGAGAGAGACGCGCTGGGCGAGCGAGCGAGATAAGGAGAGAGAGAGAGGCCTAACTCATCTCAAAATGGGGAAATTAGCACTTAAAGTTGATAATATGCATTACAGCCCTAAAATTTCCTAAAATGTCTCTCAAAGAAGAAAAACTATGAAAAATCTAGCTTGCACAGACACTCTGAAGTGAAAACTTTATAAAGTAAAATGTGTATTTAAAAAATAGACAATAGCAAAAATACTCTAAAGAGCAAAAAGAATTGCCTAAAGGGTAAATGTCATGGGTCTGTATTGAATGCAATTTTTACTTACTTGTGTTTGAGATATTTTCACCCTTTAAACTTTGATTGTGTGGTTTCTGAGGACAAGGAATCCATTGTTTTGTGATTAGAATTACATTTCATGAATTTGATAGCATTTTTAGGCACCATTTTTGACTGGACTAGGACACTGCTATTTTTGTGCTCAGGTCGAGTTACTAGGGGGTGCAGGAATCACAACCCCAGTTTCAGTTACGGAAGTGAGTTAAAAGGTAATCTAAAGCACTCATTCTCTGTCTAAGTTTGTTGGATAAAAACTGTTTCATATTTTCTTTTGATTCACAATTTACAGCCTTTTAGCTTTATTTTTCGACTGTGATTTTCATATTTACCTTTGCTTTTGAAGAAAATGTTTGCCTTATTCACATCCTGTTTCCTGGTCTTTCTGGTAAAAGTACTATTCCTAAAGACCAGGAATAGAATAGTAATTCGAGAAAAACAAAATGAAAACACAATGCAAGAGAAGAATCCTAAGGGAGAAGCAGAAATAATCACAAAACGAGCAACACTTGCAGAACTTCTACACACTCAAACTCGCATCAAAAAAGCACAAAGGACAAAAGATGACAAAACATTAAACATAGACACTAAACTAAACTAATTTAACAATATTTACAAAAATTCTATAAACACCTGAAAAATACTTTAGAATAAACAGAAAAAACTTAGAAAGAGAATGGAAACCAAACCTCAAGAACAACGTGGATACATACAGGCTGACAAACTTTCACGGATATAGCCTAAACCAGAAGAAGCCTAGACTCAGAGAATAACCTAGACACACGCAGGCTGAAACACCTTACCAACCAACAATGCTTTACTCCCACCATGCAGTGCTTTGTTGGAGACATGTCTCCTCTGCCTGTTAACCCTGTGGTAAAGAAAGATTTAGATCTCCCCACAACAGGTACCCTGTATCTATTTTAATATTCAATCACTCAAGATGTACAGACTAAATATAAAAATTTAAAAACAGAGCAGTTTTTCTTATGAAAAGAACAATAACAAGTGAGCTAAATGAAACAAATGATAGAAAATAGTGAAAAATGTCTGTGTATCTGAATAAATATCAGTCAGAAAAGCTTAGACAATGCTATCTGCGAAGAAATGGAAACTGAAGATTAGCAACAAAGGAAACATCAAGATCAGAGTTTAGATTGAGCAATCAAGCAGATGCATAGACGGAGTCTTCGCCATCGCTCTCTCTCTCTCTCTAACCTCAGGCAATCTGTCCTTTACACCAAAAGGCACACATTGCGTTCCATACCTCATCATGTTACACACAAATAATTGGTGAACTACTCTAGTGATGGATAGCTTGTTCCAGTGGCTTTTACTCTAAAATCGAGCACTAACATGTTATCTTTTCAAGGATATTTTATGTGGTTTTCCTCTGGTTTCCTTGGGAAAGGACTTTCTCCAATCTAACATTTAAGTTACGAAAAGTATGGTTATTCTAATGTAAAATTATAATATAGATAAAAATGAGTGAAAATGCGCTTAGATATAGCTAACATAAACAGGTAAATATACAAAATATATAGGATTCTTATAGATTTCACGGCATTCCTCTCTGGTAAACCGTCCCAGAGAGCTCATTTACAAGTTTTTGTAGTCCATCTGAGAGAATAAAAAAATTTTAATAAGGTAGATTGCCGTTAACTTTTAATATTTTGTGTTAAAGAATAACAAAGACAGAGAAGTCTTAAAGGACTGTGTCCTAAACGAGACGTACTGGAAAAGACAAGTGGCTAGTTTTTATTGGTGGTGGGGAGAAAGAGGAGGGTCCAACAGGGACAGGCAGAAGTGAGATCAGTAGAAGAGTGTAGTCTGGATAGGGCCATGGAAACTGGTTGGGGTTTCGTTGGTCTTCTCTTCTGCAAAGGAAGGAGCAAAGACATTAGTGCTCTTCGTCAACCCCTGACTCAACATTTTATCCTCAGTTAAGCCCTTTGACTGCCTCCCACGTGCGCATGTGTCACAATAGTTATTGCAGTTCCAAAATTATCATTTTTATCCCTTCAGAAAAATACCTCATCTTTTGACTGTGACCTTTGTGTTGCAGGAGTGGGTTGTGTGCGTCAAAGATCCATAAAGCTATATTTTCAGAAGACATGTCCTTTTTTTAGGGGTAACATGGTAAACTGGGGAAGTGCCAAACAAAGAAGAATCTATAACTGGGTGCCATGAATACCCTTATCCAATCAAAGGGTACCTTGACACACTCCTGGTGTTCACAGTAAGTATCTGTTGACTATGGTGATCCTGGGTCCTCACCTGGAGCTGCCATGTGTTTTCACCAACTACAAAATGTTCTTTTTAGGTAAGAGATGACAAATTGTCCCAGGAGAAAAAGTGCAAATACCATGGGGTCTTGTTCGTGACTAAGGGTAAAGATGATTATGAGACCAAATAATGAGTGCAGAAGCAGCAGTTTTGGGAACAGTGTGCAAGTAAATATTTGGACAAAACTTTTGCTTAGAACATTGGAACAACTGAGACAAGAACAGGCCACTCAGCCTAACGATTCCTATTCACCTGCATTGTCCAAAATATCTATCCACTACACTACTTGGCAAATTATTCTATAAGTCTATGGTTCTTATCATGAAGAAAAACTTCATACCATTTCTGCCAAATTTCCCCCCTTAACAAGTTTTTAAGTGTTTTGTTAAATTATTTATCTTGAAGTAACAGCTGTTATGGTGCTAACACTATTCATAATTTTAACCAATTCAGGCATGTCATCCCTTTGTTTCTGTTTGCCCCAACTGAAAAGGTTCAGCTCCTTCAATCTCTCCTCAAAGCTTATACCTCTTAGTTCCAGTATCGGCCTAATTGCTCTACACTTGACATTCTCTAGTGTTGCTATGCCTTTTTTGTAATATGGAGACCAAACTCTACACAATACAGTGTTATATGACTTAAGGATAATTTCCCTTAAACTGTACTTCACACATAGTGATGAATAACCTAACATCCCCTTAGTCTTCTTGATTGCTTCTGCACACTGTCTTGATGTAGATACTAGATAGTGACCATGCTCACTGTGACTCTTAGATTTCTGTCATAAGGTGTACATTTAAATTTCATACCTCCCACTGTGAATTCAAATCTAACATTTCAACTTCCTATGCCTCATACTTTACCAGTCAGTCTATGTCCCAATCCTCACATATAGTCAAGAGCTCTGGGCAGACACCAAAGAATGAGATTACAAGTGCAAGCAGCCATGATGAGTTTCTTGCTTAGGGTTACCAGGCTAATTTTCATGACAGTGTCAAGAACTCTGCAGTACACAATTCTGTTCAGAAGGGGTCTTTAGGTGGAGGGTGTTTTGCAGTATTTAGATTCAAACTGTTTGCTTGTGAAGTGGAGGATGTTTTTTCAACAAATAGTAGCCATGGATCTCCCCATGTATGAGCGAATGGTGACTGTCCAAATGCATAACCACAGGTGGGTGATGCATTTTTGTACTCTGTATATACAGTACGGTACATTTCTAAGCTGTGCTTTTCTTTAACATACAGTATCTAATTGAAATTAACTAAATGAACAGCCAAACAATGAATCCAGTAAAAAATCACTGTCTTGAATAATTAAGAAAATTTAATTTCACTGATTTATGACTCTGGTACTAGAAACATGAAATATGTTTATCTTCTGAGAGTTTCACCAGTGTTTATATTAATTTTCCACTCAATATATTTTGATTCTCTTTGGGAATAACCAATTCTGCAAGCAACAGCAAATCTCAAAATAGGCAAATTTATCCTGAATATACATTTGGCTGTCTGACTATTACATGACCATCAATATTCAAAGAATCAATGCAATTCTTCAGCGCATCAGTGCACTTTTCAGATGTATAATGTCACTGTTTTATTTTAATTTATTTCTAGAATATTGTCAGTAATAAACTGAGGTAAAGCTATGGAAAAAAGATAATGCATATGTGTGATTGTAAGGAATAAACTAGATAATTCTAAGCAAATCCTTTTATCACCCATATTTGAACATCCATTTTAATCTAATATCTGCAGTAAATAAAAGTGGTAAGCTTACTGCAAAACCATAATCCATGTGCATTGCATACATAAAGCGGCAATGTATTTAAAATTTGTCATTAAAGATTTTTTTCTTTTTCCAATGAAGCTGAGGGAAAATGCCAAGGTTTATTATCTTAATATTCAGTAGCATCACTTCGGGGTGCCCCACAGGTGGCTGACTTTTACAAAGGTTCCTTTTTTTGGATAAACTTTCATTTTTTACAATTCTACTTCTTCTTCTTCTTTCAGCTGCTCCTGTTAGGGGTTGCCACAGCAAATCATCTTTTTCCATATTTTCCTGTCCTCTATATCTTGCTATGTAACACCCAACACCTGCATGTCCTCTCTCACCACATCCATAAACCTTCTCTAAGGCCTTCGTCTTTTTCTCTTCCCTGGCGGCTCTATCCTTAGCATCCTTCTCCCAATATAACCAGCATCCCTCCTCTGAACATGTGCAAACTAACACAATCTCGCCTCTCTGACTTTGTCTCTCAACCATCCAACTTGAGCTGACCCTCTAATGTACTCATTTCTAATCCTATTCATCCTCGTCATACTCAATGCAAATCTTAGCATCTTTAACTCTGCCACCTCCAGCTCAGTCTCCTGCTTTCTGGTCAGTGTCACCATCTCCAACCCATATAACATGGCTGGTCTCACTACCGTCCTGTAGACCTTCCCTTTCACTCTTGCTGATATCTGTCTGTCACACATTACTCCTGACACTCTTCTCCACCCATTCCACCCTGTCTGCACTCTCTTCCTCACCTCTCTTCCACAATCCCCGTTACTCTGAATTGTTGATCCCAAGTATTTAAACTCATCCACCTTCACCAACTCTACTCCCTGCATCCTCACCGTTCCACTGATCTCCCTCTCATTTACACACATGTATTCTATCTTGTTCCTACTGACCTTCATTCCTCTCCTCTCTAGAGCATATCTACACATCCCCAGGGTCTCCTCAACCTGCTCCCTACTATCACTACAGATCACAACGTCATCAGCAAACATCACAGTCCATGAGGACTCCTGTCTAATCTCATCTGTCAACCTGTCCATCACCATTGTAAATAAGAAACGGCTCAAAGCCGATCCCTGATGTAATCCCACTTCCACGCTGAATGCATCTGTCACTCCTACCACATTTCTTACCATTGTCACACTTCACTCATACATATCCTGTATAACTCTTACACACTTCTCTGCCAATTATATATTAAGTTATAAATTATAAATTAAGTAATTGATTAGTTTTTAATTAAAAATATAATTATAAATTAAGTAATTGATTAGTTAATTAATAATGTTAAGGTTTGGCCTCTAATTTGTTACTATCAATTTTTAAATTGAAGACTGCTGCCGTTATTGATTGCAGACATGCATCAAAGTGTCGGCCTGTCTCAACTGTCCTTAGGATGAGCTGCGAACTTGAGAGCTGTCACAATTTGAGTATAGAGGAACTGAAGGCTACCTTTTTTCTGCAACATCTGAGAATGTAAGAGACTGTTAGGAACTTAAAAGTGTGATATATTAAATATTCTTGAACTGAACTGATAGTATTGGGGTCACTGAAGGAGCTCTGCTATATCTTATCACAGAAGCAGCTTATCCGATGATGGAAATGTCCAAGATCTGAGCGAGGTTAAAAATAAGGTGAAAATGTTTAGGAACTGGCTTGCCTCCTTATAGAGAGAAATGTTTCATCATTTTCAAATAGTTTTGAATGATCTGTCACGTCTCTTGGTGGGTCATGGCCAGTTCAGATACTGTGGTATTTTGGATACTGCAGAGAACCTACTTCAACTTCTAATTTCAGACACTATTTTAATAGTGGATGATAAAGGCAAGAGGAGACTAGAAATGTATGTAATTGAACAAAGGTAAAAAAAGTGTGCATATTACAATTAGAAATAAAATGTGTACACCAAATTTTGAAATATTAAGTTACTGAAATTTGTTCATCTTAGACCCTACATCATCCTGCATTGGAGGGTTTTCAACTAGGGGTGTTGAAATAATCACATAATCGATACATCGTGATGCAGATGTGGAAGATTCTGCATCAATGCAGTGTCAGAAAATAATCGATTATATCATAATGACATTGCTTGGTGACTTTCTGGCTGTGGCATAAAAATTCTAGTTAAAAAGTAGTCCCGGTAGTAACTGTGGCTGCATGATATGAGTACAACGCTGCTCCATGTAGAAGTAACTCATCTCATTGATGTCACTCACTGCATACGCGCCAGTAGGGAATGTTGAAGGGAGGCCGAGAGATTAAAAACGCTCCAAACATTTTAAAAGTTGATATCTGAACTCATTTTGGATTTTACGAACAGATTGGGAAGCATGAACTGGATAAATTGCATGCGGTGCATAAAGCCTGTCACACAAAAATGAAATATGTTGGGAACACTACCAACAATTCATGTTAGCCGTTTTCACCCTGAGATGCTAACAACAACACAGGCAAGAGAAATCTCAAACCCAGCACAGCCAAGAATTTACACGACTCTGTTCACAATACCACCCAACTCTGAGAAAGGGAAAGAAATAACCGAGGATCTGGCAGCCTTCTTAGCGAAAGATTTACGGCCATATTCCATTGTGGACAACACCGGGTTTCAGCACCTGTTAAAGACACTGGAACTGTGGTACAAGGTCCTGTTCTGCAGCCACTTTAGAGAAAGGGTTATACCGGCTCTTTTCCACGAAACCAGAGCCCAGATAACAGCGTCAATGAGCAAAGCTAGTCAGAAAGCAATAACATGTGATTCATGGACTTCAGTGACAATGGAGTCTTATGTTACAGTGACAGCACATTACATTAGCGAGGACTGGCAGATTATATCCTATGTGCTGCAGACGAGAGCTGTGTTTGAGTCTCACACAGGCGCGCATCTGGTGGAGCTACTGTCTCATGTTGTGGAAGAATGGCAGCTATCAGATAAAGATGTGGTGCTCATGACAGACAATGCTTCAAACATGTTGGTTGCAGCTCAAGTCGGAAAATTACAGCATATAAGATGCTTTGTCCATACGCTGAATCTCGCTTCTCTGTGGGCACTTAAAGTGTCACACTCACCAGACTTCTGGGAAGAATACGATGTATATCGACATTCTTCCATTGCAGCACAACAGCCAGCCACCTTTTGAAAGTGAACCAGAAATGCCTGGGCTTAAAAAACTGCTTACTGATGTTTCAGCAATGTGGAACAGTTCATACGACATGATCCAGAGGTTTCTGCAACAGCAACCTGCAATTTGTGCCACCTTGCTATCACCAGAAGTTTGAAGAGTAGAGTCAGACCTCTGGACACTGAATGAAACAGACGTGTCAAACACAGAGGACGCTGTGAAGGCATTAAAGCCAATGAAGGATGCGACCAAGCTGATGCCTGAGGTGTGTAATCCAACCATCTCTCTCATTGCTCCTCTCATCACACAACTTCTCCAAAACATGACAGACACCATCAGAGACTCAACCATGATTCACGAGATCAAGAATGCTGTCAGAACAGATCTCATGAACAGGTACAGTGAGGCAGAGAAAAAGATCCTTCATACAGCCTCTGCCCCGGATCCTCACTTTAAGGCAGCGTTTCTCAACCCTTAAGTATTTGCGACCCGAGTTTTCATAACAGTTTTAATCGCGCCCCCCTAATGTTTTTTTGAAAGGAGCCCACTAATACCAATTTGTTCTTTTTTAATTAATGATATAACATAGATGCATATCTTAGTATACCTACTTAACTTTTATTGACATTTATCTAACTCTATATTTATTTTTCTAGTATCAGAATGTAGTTTAAGTTAATTTGTTTTGGTTTCAATAGATTGGTGTTTTCTTTTTTTCACATCTTCGTGCCCCCCTTTTTGGTACTTCGCATCCCCCTAGGGGGCCCCGCCCCACAGATTGAGAACCACTGCTTTAAGGGATTGCCTTTCCTAACATAGGAGGAGAGATTGAATGTATACAGAGGAGTGACTGAGCAGACAGAATCCTTGGAGGTAATTAAATCATGTATATTGTGAAATTTATAAAATTATAAACTGATCATAACAGTATTATTAAATGATATAATACAATTATAAATGATCATAACAGTAAAAGTTTTAAGATTAAATAAAAACACAAATAGGTGCCCTATCTGCTAAGTTATTGCTTTTTTCTGTTTTCTATTTTTTTTGGTCCAACACAGAATGAGTTTATTCTTACTGGGGGGACAAAAGTGGTTGAAGTGCCTGAGGGAAGAAAAAAACACTAATGCAAGGCGCACCCTCTTCTCGCAAAAGAAGGGCCTCATCGCTGCTTGTGAGTTTGCTGGGACAGTGTTTCAGTGATACTGGAGGTAAAGTAGAACCCAAGACCCCCTATGCAAGGGCTAAAGAGGAAATGAACAGTTACTGCAAAGCCTTATCCCTGCCTCTGACTGAGGACCCCTTGAATTGGTGGCAGGTACACATGGTCACATTTCCCCTCCTCTCTCAGCTGTCAAAATGATACTTATACAGTAATTCCCTGGCACAAGCATATCTTCACAGCATGTTTTCTCCATTGCAGAAGATGTGGTCATTCCAAAGAGATCCACTCTCAAACCATAGCACGTAATTCAACTGGTGTTCTTGCACAAAAACCTACAAATTCCCTTATGCTAAAACCAGTGCTTTTGATGTTTTGTACATTCAAATAGTGCCCAGTGCTGATGTTAAAGATTTTATTTTGTGTAGTTCTTATTTTGTATTTTGCACTATAGTAGTATCTACAGAGCAGGTTTTCCCCACATCCAGAGATGAGGTCACTGCAGAAAGATCCACTCCCAAACCAGAGCATGTTGTTCAACTGGTGTTCATATTCAAAAGTCCCAAATGCTGAACATTGACTAATTTGTAAATATGTCTTTATAATGTTGTGCACTTTCAGGAAGTGCTTTATATACAGTGCTGTTATTTTATTTTATGTTATAGATTTTATTTTGTATATCATAACACCGCAGAATATTTTGTTTTTGAAGACTGACCATATTCATACAAGATGTAGGGCTAGGTCTATACTATTTATTTCTGTTTACAATTTAATGTAATGTTCACAATTTCTGTTTACATTTTGATAAGCTATGTTTATATTATTTATTTCTGTTTACAATTTAATGTAATTGTCATAATTTCTGTTTACATTTTCAGGTTTTGTTAAATAAAAACAGGAGCTTACATGCTTACATCTCACTGCTTGTATTTATATTTGAAAACAGTGTGAGGTAATGTAGAAAAATTGATGGGCTACATTGTGATGCATCGAGATATTGAATCGAATCGTTGAAATGATAATCGTAATTGAATCGTGAGACTTTTGACTAGGCCATTTTGTTTTAGTTCAGCCATTTAGAGGTAGACTTATTGTTGTGCTTCAGATTGTTGTTCTGCTGCATAACCCAAATGCACTTGTGCTTCAGATGATGGACTGATGATCAGAGATTCTCTTTTAGTTCTTTTTGGTAGAGAGCTGAATTCATGCTTCTCTCAATTATGGCAAGTCACCCAGGCCCTGAAGCAGCAGAACATTCCCACACCATCACACTACCACCACCTGACAGTGGGCATGATGTTATTTTTTTCTTCTTTTTTGAACATTTTATTGAATTTATTAAAAGCAAATAACATTCCACACAAGCAAGTCACATTTTACAAAACTTAGTTCAAATGGGCGTGAAGTTCTTATTATGAAGACTGTGTTAGCGTTACACAGATGTAACAGGACTCGTGCCTTCCAAAAAGTTCCACTTTTGATTGATCAATTCAGATAGCATTTTTGCAAAAGTTTTGGGGATAATCAAGGTGTTTTTCTTCTAATGTTGCATGAGCCTTTATGTTCTTCTTGTTTAACAGTAGTTGATGCCTTGCAATTCTTCCATGGATACCATTTTTGCTCAGTGTCTCTAATGGTGGAATCATGAATGCTGATATTAATTGAGCTGACAGATGCCTGCAGTTCCTTAGAGGTTTGCCTGGGTTCTTCTGTGATATTCTGGATGAGTTTTCTATGCACTCTTGGAGTCATTTTGGGCAGATTTTTAACTCTCCCAAGTGTCCTCTATTTAGAGATTGCTTTGTAACTCTTTTCTGACTGATATATTCTACTAACTTGTGACCACTAGGGGGTAGCTAGAGATAAAACACCAGACACAACTCAGATGCACACCAGTTCAACATAAAGTAAAAATATTATTTATTTGGTAAAAATACCATATCACAGTAACAAATCAGTCCAGCACCATACCAACAGCCGATAAAGCACCTGCTTCTCCCTTTGTGTCTCTTCTGTGAGCGTTGTCCAGTTTACTCGCGACTCTGACTCACTACATGAAGCAAGATGCTTTCTTTTATGTCAGACCAGGGAGTACTTCTGGTCTCATAACATTGCATTCTGAAAGCATTTGTCTGAAACCTTGAAACAGTGATACATGCTTTTATAAACTCTTATCTTGATTACTGCATTGTACTTCTTTTTGGAATTAGCCAGGCCTCCATTGCCTGCCTACAAGCAAGCATGATCATGTTACCCCAGTTTTGGCTTCCCTTCACTGGCTTCCAGTTAATTTTCGAATCCATTTTAAGATCCTTGTATTTGTTTTTAAATCCTTTAATGGTTGTGCCCCATTTTATCAGTCGGAACTGCTGCACCCTTATGTACTGTCTCGCTCTCACAGGTCAGCAGACCAGATGCTATTACATGTTATTAAGACACGATGCAAACTCTGAGGGGATTGTGCTTTTTCAGTTGCAGCTCCAAAGCTCTGGAATAATTTGCTGTTGCACATTAGGCAGGCTCCTTCACTTGCTGTCTTTAAACCTTATTTAAAAACACACTTTTACTCCTTGGCCTTTAACCCAATGTGATATGTTGACTATCTGTGTACTTTTTTTATTATGAATTTCTTCAGCTGTTATGAGTTTATGTCTTTCTGTTACTTTTCCCTTTGGTTATTGTGTGTCTGATATGTTTGGTTTTATTGTACAGCACTTTGGTCAGCCTTGATGTTGTTTTTAAATAGGTTTATAAATAAATAAATTTCTGGGTCATATGGAAAATCCCCCAAATAGGGAGGTCCAAAAGGACCCAAAGAACCCTGACAGGGTAGCCAGTCCATGCTACAGTTCCCAGAAAACCCTGTTGTTGTCCAGACTGAGCTCCCGCCTGGGGTAGCACTGCCACCTCTCGTGCTGGGGGACAAACTGTTCAAAATATCCATTCATCCCTCCTTCATCCATTATCTGGGCACTCCAAATGGGATAGAAATCAAGGATCATCCTACGCTGGGTTACAGTTTCCCAGCCAGGTAGGCATTCTTCCTCAACTCTAGTTGGAATACACATCCATTCAGTAAGGCCCTTACAGACCTTTTTCTTGGGTAATCTGGAATTTCTTTTGATTGGTGTGCTGCTTGCTGAGACCATTTATCCAAATTCATATTGCTGGAAAGTGATGCTTAGATTCAATACGGCTGGCATCATTCAAGCTTGAGGATGTCTAGTCTTATTTCCATTATCATTTAAATTGGGTTTATTGGATGACTGAGTCACTATGGGAGGCAATTACTTATCACAAGGGTGATAAATATAGGTGAACTTTCTTCCTTTAACAGATCAAATAATCATTTATTACTTAGGCCAGCTTTTGTATATACTAAATTTGTGTGGAGATCTGAAAAACAATTCAGTTTTATGAATAAGCAAAGACAGGAAGGGGGGCAAATACTTCTTCATGGCACTGTAGTTGTATTAACGGGAAAAGCTTGTCTGGTTTAATTTGAAAATAGAAAAAAATCAGACTAATATAAAGAGAAACAGTCTGAACTTTCTTCGGAAAATCGCAGGTATTTATTAATGTTGTCCTCAGATAATTCAGTAGCATGAACTATTGCTAACCTTTTGGATGTTTCATCTTCTTTTAAGTGAAAACTTAAATTAAGTCTTTGTACTTTCTCTTTTCGCTCTCTGGGTTGGTAGGAAAAGGGTATGTGATCTGCTTGGAATACAATGTAGTAATCTATACCTTAGTGACATGTAATTTTCTTGTAGTGAAATTTTGAAAATCAATAAACTTTATAATAAATACATAATAAAACCAGAATATTGTGAATAAACACCCATGCAAACTAAACACAGATAAAAAACAGTTATGGGATTCAAAATGAGCTGGAAGCAGAAGTGTATCTTTAAACACTTCAATCAAAGTAAATGTCAAATGTCAAAAGTGAAAACACATCTTTACAAAGTCGACTAAATGAATTACACACAACATAATCAATTGTGTCAGTATTCAACCCCTTTAATAGGACGTACATAAATCATTACTGGTTCTGTACATTGGTTTTAGACATCTCAGAATTAGTTTTTTGGAGATCATCTATCTGGAGGTTCAATGGACTTAGTATAAGCATACCTGAATGTGGGAGGTTCAATTTGTGCTGATTCAGTATGGTGTCCTAACCTACACAATGAAGACAAAAGAACACTCCGCGCAACTCTGTGAAAAGGGAATTGAAAAGCACAAATCAAGGGGTGAAGGCAAGAAAATATCCAAGTTACTAAATATCTCTTGGAGAGAATGGCACAGGTGTAAATCTACATACAGCAGGCCATTCACAAAAGCAGTGCCAGAAGACTAGTGAGAGGGGCTAACAAGACAAATGTGAGGACTCTGAAAGTTACAGTGACTAAAATTGGAGAGCCTGGGCCTGTGACAGCTTTTGACCAGGTGACCACCAGTTACAGATTTAAGAGAGAAAAAATAAAACACCTGATATCTTGGTTAGGTTACTCTGACGTCAGCTAGAAGCAGGTTTTTGGTCTGATGAGATTAAAATTTTCGGCCATTGGACTAAATGCAGTGTTTGAATAGGTGATATTATAAAAAGAATATGCCATTTCCACCATGAAGCATCATGGTGACAGTATCATGCTGATGGGATGCTTCTCTGTGGCAGGACCTGAAAGTCTTGTGAAGGTAAAATGAATGCAACAAAACACAGGGAAATCCTGGAACAAAAGCTGTTGCAGTCTGCGTAGAACCTGCACCTTAGGAGAACATTTGTTATCCAGCAAGACAACAACCTCAGGCATAAGCCAGAGTTACACAGGAACGGCTTCTGATTCATCTTTGTCTTTTCCTGATTTCTAAACTCCTTCATCCAATCTAAATTATGCTTATTTTATAAAGTCTTACTTGATATATTACTAGGCAGGAGTGCAATTTTGCGTTACCATATTGTTTTATATATTTGTGTTTTATGCAATATACAGGATGTCACAAAATGCAGACACAATAGTCATAAAAAGGTTTGGGGCAGCCACCCGTACTATATATCCTTGCCTGCAAATGGGTACATTTCTAGCACTGACATGCTCAAAACGAAATCCAAAACAAAACTGACTAGGTTAGTCAAAAATGGCAGCTTTAAAGGCCATAAAAGGGCAGAAGCAGAAGGGTCCTCTTCCATAGTTTCGGACCCAGACATAACGTCATCAAAAGGGTCGAAACAGGAAGTCTCTTCGGTAATGGGTTCATCATCGGAAGGTATGTCATCCAAGGGTCTGGAACCAGAAGTGACGTCATTAGTGCCAGGCAGAATTTCCTGTGAACGGTCTGCAGGAAAGTGAGAAAAAAGGTCAGTGCACTCCGTCACCCTCTGGTCTGGCATGGAATTACTCTTATTTAGACTATTTAGCTGCCTCCCAAGCACACGTGTGTGACAAGGGCTATTCAAAATGAAAAAGCACATTTCAAAATGTTATTTAAAACAAACTGTATAAGACATAAACACATTCTACACATCATTGGATAGAGGAAAGTTCAAAGTTTGGTCCTATGGTCCTTGAGGTTGCATGCACTCAACATAAGCACCATGTGTAGTGCAACAAACATTAAAACGGTAGACCATTTCTTGCCACACACGAGTCAACTGGTCCCTAATTACTGAATTCACAGCTTCCTCAATTCGATGTTGCAAATCTTGAAGATTTGCGGGCATAGGTGGAACAAACACTCTTTCTTTAATATACCCCCATAGATAAAAATCGCATTGGGTAAGGTCTGGAGACCTGGGAGGCCATAGACGATAAGCAAGATCTTGTTGTCCACCTCTCCCAATCCACCGTCCTGGAATGGTATCATTCAGGTAATGCCGGACCTACAAGTGGAAATGAGGCTGGGCGCCATCTTACACGAAAATGAAGTCATTTGAATCTTTTTGAAGTTGAATTTTTAAGCTTTGAACATTTCTCTATCCAGTGATATGCGGAATGTGTTTCTGTCTTATACAGTTTGTTTGAAAAAAATTTTTGACATCTGCTTTAATTTTGAATAGCTCTGTATATTTTTCATTAATGCTGTGCCATTTATAGCATATTGTGTTGTTTAACTGTATTTACATTGTTATGTTTATTAACTTCAAGGGAAATTCCTAGCAACTGTATTGCCTGGCATTAAAGTTCAAGTAATAGTCCAGATCTCAATCTAATTGTGAATTTTTGGCTGGATCTGAAAATGGCTGTTCACTCACAATCAATCAACCCTAATCAACATGCAACCTGACACAATTTAAGCAGTTCTTTAAAGAAAAGAGAGAGACAAAAAGTATTTTTCCAAATATGCAAATCTGATAGAGACTTGCGTATGCAGACTCAAGGCACTCATAGCTTCCAAAGGTGCAGCTACTAAATAGTGACTTAGTTCAGTATTGCTGCCATCAGTTGAGACCCCTTGATTACTGACAGGTAATCTCCATTTAACTAATCATGTGACTTCTATAATCAATTGGCTGCAACAGTAATTTTTTTAAGGGTGAATTCTTATTCAATGAATTATTTTGTGTTTTACTAGGTGGCTTCCCCCCCATGCTCGTTTTGCTTGCCAACCCCCGTTTCCTGTGCTACGCGCCAGCAACTTTGCATCTCTGTCGCTCGTGCATGTGGATTTCACTATCACCAAACAACAAAACTTTTCATTCTTGTGGATACGCCTCTCCAAACAATATCTACATAGTTCCGTCATATCACCTATGTCCATATATTCGATCTCTTTTCGCTTTTACCTTTTTGTCAATATCCATCCATTCATTATCCAACCCGCTTTATCCTAACACAGGTTCGCGGAGGTCTGCTGGTATTCCGTGTTCGTAATTACATTGTGACAACACAATGTATAACTGCTCATGAATGAATATTGTTTCTTTCTATCTACACGAACTGTGTCTGACAAAAGCATTCACACAAATGAGAAATTATTGAACCGTGTCCGTGGTTGTAAATGTTTTAGATGTGGGGAGGACTTTTCAAAATCTCTTTACATAAAGTCTTGTCTTGCGGGGCTTGAAATTGTCTCTCGCGGGATTTCACTTTCACCAAACAACAAATTGTTTAATTCTCGTGGATACGCCTCTTTATTGGGAAGAGACACTACTTTTCCCTGATGGCAACACGAATTAGACGATCTACAAGTCTCCGACTTAAAGTTTAAATCCGAACAATATATTCAATCTCTTTTCACTGTTCTGTTATTTCACTGAGTAATAATTTCCGTTTGTTTGTGCTAATGCGATCTTTACTATTTTTTTTGAGACTCTCGAATTTTCGTACTTCCATTATCTCTAACCTGCTCTGCATGTGTATCGCACCAACGTTTTTAAATTCTTTGCAATGTTATACTTTATCATCTACTCTGTCTTTTATTTCCGGCCCAGGGCGTGGTTAAATCTCTTGGCACAAAGTCTCATCTCGCTGGACATTAAAGTGTCTCTCTGTGAAAGTTATGTCTCGTCTCTCTTCCCAACATTTTTTTATTATAATAGAGAGATGTTTGCAATGAATTTAGACAACTTTGCAAAAATCTGCTAACCTTTGACATAAAGGAGTCCTTTTCCTGTTGATCAGTGATAAGCAACATTAAATCAACTATACTTCAATATTGTATAACAATAAAATGTGAAACTTCCAAAGGAGAAGTTCAATACATTTTTATAGATGCTGTACTAGAGCCTGTCCAAAGTATAAGTGCATTCTTGTCATGCACCCGATGGTGCTGGGATCAGATTTGCCTGCTTCTGATGCTGTATAAGGTTAAGAGGGTTCAGTAAATGGGCAAACCAGATTTCTTCATTGTAAGTATGATTGATTGAAATTGGGCTGTCTTCTTAAGCTATCCCTAATAATGTACAGTATATCTCAAATAGCAAAAAAATTCGATATTGTGAGTTAAGCAATTAAAAAGTATTTCACCTGAAGAAATTGCAGTCTCTCTCATGCTTTGTTCTGTATGACAAATTAACTGTATGAAAAAAAATATTTATAAACACTTATAAGATTTAATGTTATACAAAAAAACGAGTCAATAATATTTCCAATGTAATATACTGTTGTGCTGACTAAATATTTTTTGAAATGTGCTACAAAACCTGGAAGCAATGAGATACAGCAATAGGTTATCGGGATGCCACAGCCTATCTAGATTGATGTACGCACAAAATGTAGCATCAAAAGGAAAAGTGACAAGTGATGAAAAAATAAAAAAGGATATTCATCAGCCTAAAGCAAGTACAAATGATCGACTCACAGATTCAATATTTGCTATGGAGCCACAGGCGGAGTGAAGGTATTGTTTGTCATAAAAAAGTCACTGGTTTTAAATAAAGAACATTGCTGCACATGGTATGCCTTAAATTGTAGCCTTTATTTTTAAGCCACTAATAATCTCCATACTCTTTTTTTGAATATAAATGAAGCAAGATTTAATTGACTCAAAATAAGGTGAGAGGTGCATTATCATTTGAAAGACATATAAAAACGTTATCTGTCAAGAGCAGAGATCGTGATGTTTTGTGTCTGTGGCTGTTGAAAACATGACTGTTTCCAAAGATTTCCATTTCTTGCAGTAGTGAAGGAAAAGGTCATTTATATATATATATATATAATAAAATGATAATCACAATCATCCTTTTTATGAAAGTTTGGAAACTTTTGCATTTTTTGCATGTAAAAAAAACAGTATATTTTAATCCTAGAAATATTTTGTTATTTTGGGTCTGCCTTTAGGTTTTCACCCAGTGGCTCCTGATCAAGTTATTAAATTTACAAACAGGTAACACACACACAGGATGGTGCAGTGCTGCAGTTGTACCAATGCCCTCGGCTCAAATTCTCTACTCATTTCTTATCCCTTGTGGAGTTTGCTTATTCTTTCTTGGCAACCCCCTGTGCAAACCATTCTTCCCATTTTCCTCCTACATCCCCTAAGATGGGATGATAAATTAACTGGTGGCTTTAAATTGACCTGAGTATAGATAAAAGCATGAGGAGGCTATTTGATAGACTGATCTCCAGCCCAGGGTTGGTTTCTAGTTTGATTGGATGAGACTGAGATAACTGCAGCTCACTATGACTATGAAAATGATTAAAGAGGTTTGAGAAAGTTATGTGACATGGAAACACATACTTTAAGCTCTGAAAATCTAAATGTGTAGAGAAACATTATTAACTGATTAACATGAACATTGATAAAGTGTGTTCCTGTTTCTCATATCCTAGAATTCTTTAGGGTAACCACAAAAGCCACATCAACATGGGGTTCATATGATATTATTTCAGGAAGCTTAAGGCATGAGGGGCTAGTGATCAAACTAAAAGAAGGGGGCATCAAGGTTAATATGCAGATGCATGTGTAATTGTGTTAAGCATACCAGCAAAGGGCCATGGTGCAAGGAGCTTTTTCTGCATTAGGTGATGTTAAACATGGTGTCACTCAGGCATCAGTACTATTTTACTACTGAGGACCACCTGGCAGGCACACCCCTGCCCAGCCTGACACAGACAGCTGCTGAAGCACAAGTACAAGCACACACTTTTATTGTATCTCTTTTCCCTCATCGGAAATGCCTTCCTCGTTTCCCAGGAGTATAACACAGTTCAGCACACAGCACAATACTCTCGTTCATTTCTCTCTCTTTTCTCCTCCACTCCTCCTGGCAAGCTTCTTCTCCCTCCTCCTGACTCTCACTCCCAGAGTTGTGTCTGCTGGCTTCTTTTATAAGGCACCTGGAAGTGCTCCAGGTGCATCTCATGACTGGACCTGCCTTCTTAATTAGCTTGTTGAAACGGGGGGGATTTCTTGAAGTGATACAGCACACTACAACATAGACAATCACACTGGGCATCATAGAGTTGTGGAGCATGTGAAGGATGTCACTATCCCCACTTAAGAAACACCGTTATCTAGGAAAATAAGTCTGCTCTGCCCTTCCTTATATAGTTCCCCTGTGTTACTAGACCAGTCCACCTCATGATTGAGGTGGACCCCCAAGCTCTGCCCTTCCTTATATAGTTTCTCTGTGTTACTACACAAGTCCAGTTTGTCATTTGTGTGGTCCCCTCAGTACACAGCAGTGCACCACCTCCACATCTACTCCCTAGATAGTGACTGGACTTAGTGGTTTTTTAGTGTAGCAAGAGCCAATAACCAGTTCCTTGATAACACCCATCATCGATGACCATTAATTTAGTTGCCCTTGATACATTGCTTGACCTTTAATTTTTAACATTTGAAAGAATGATAGTATGACCAATAATCTGTAACAGTTTATTGTTCTTTGTTCTGAATTCAGCATTTTAAATTTCAGGCAATGCTATACCTTTTTAACTATTTTAAAGTACCAACAAAAGTATTATGTCATTGAATTTATATTATTGTGTCCCAAAATATTCAGTTAATATCTGGGCAATTAATTTAACAGGCATTAACAGTCCTAAATTCAGGGCCATGAGGGCTAAGGAGCAGTACTTGCAATGAAAATAATCAACACTGGACAGTATCTTAATCTATTGCATATACTGCACAAAAAAATATTTCTGGGTGGAGTATTCCATTTTTCATAAATTCTAAAAATTAAAAAAAAAGTTTCATTTTGTTTATCCCAAAAGCCAAAAGTTTACAGACGCATCTTTAAACTTTAAAAACCTAAGCCCCAGTTGTTAAAACTGTACAGGCCTGTAAGCCTGCTGTTTGAGTTTAGGGCCAGGCTGTCTGGGGTGTGGCTCATTTCTAAAACAGACCCAGTTAAGTCCTTGTAAGTATTTTTTATTATTTATTTTGAGGCCAGTTCCACTTTTTTTTGTTCCATTGATGTTGGTGTATCGCAACCACTGCTTTGTTGCAGACTGTGCACACAACCACTCAATGATACTAAACCAATTTAAAGTCACCTAAGTGAAAGTGAATATTTTAGAATGTGTTACAGTACTAAGTAAAAACTCACATGCACAGAGGAAAACATACAAAGAGCCCACTATCCATGATCAGTGTGAGATTTAAACCCTGGACCGATGAGACGGCAGTGCTAAATGAGTAATGCCCTTGTGAAATGATGGACAGCTTTACAGCTGGAGTAAAATGATACTGAGACAACATGGCCCACACACGTGGCCAAGCTGCAGCCTTAGATCTGAGAAACCAATAAGCAGCTGTGGTTTGACAGTAATGTTCCTTTGGCCAAACATTTTTATTTTTTAAAATCTCTCCGCTGTTTTCTTTATACTTTAGGCCTGACTTGACAGTCTGTAACAATACACATGATCACTAAAAAGTTCTCTCAAGGAACTGATCAATCTTCACAGGGGAGGTGGGCATCATCATTTTTCATTAAGGAATGACTCTTGCAAATGTCTGATCCTGTCTGATACAAGTAAGAGCAACGTAACCTTCTTCAGAGTCTCATATGTTGATTAAATTGCAACCTTTTGTGCTGTGCTCCCAAACAATTTATCTTTATTGCATCTAATTGCTATCCAAGTTAAAAATGGCCTTATTAATTCTCTGCCATTTTATTTTAATATCTCACATATTCTAAATGTATAAAAATGCCATATCTGTATTGGGGGCATCTGCTGTCAAGCTCTTTAAGTTCTATCTTGTTTATGTTCCTCATAAATTTAAATAAGTGTGTAATACTCTTTGAACCACCTTTCTCCAAAATATATCAGAGCAATTTTATCCAGTCATTTTTTATGATTTAGCTCCTTTAGATCAGGTATTAATCTTACTGTTCTGGCTATAATCTGTTAAAGACATTACTTCATGCATTTAACAGCTTCATTACTTTAAAAAAAGTTTAATCATCTTTGCAATGCAAACCAGTAGTGTGTATGTCTTGCCTAAAATGTTGAACAGAGATTAAGGGATGGTATTCATTTATCCACAAATTAAATTTTACTTCCATTTTTTTTAACTCTTACTCCATTAAAGGTCCAAGAAGCCAGAGAGTATCCCAGCAGCACTGTGTTTTGAATTGCAGTCCATCACAGGGCCACACACACGTGCACATTCAAACACACTCATACACGGGGACACAGTTCAGAACTTGTTAAGGGTAAATTTTGCCCAAACATTAGGAAGTTTTTCTTTACACAAAGATTGATAGACCCTTGGAATAAGCTACCAAGTAGTGTGGTAGACAGTAGGACTTTCAAAACTCGACTCAATGTTATTTTAATAGAAATAAGTGGCTAGGACTAGCAAGCTTTGTTGGGCTGAATGGCCTGTTCTCGTCCAGAATGTTCCGATGTTAGATTTAGAAAATGAGGTCTGCAGGTAAGGCTTGAACCATTGTAGCTCTTGATCATGTGTTTTGATTATTACTTTTATTTTGTCCAGTATCCATCACAAGATGCTTCACTTGATTAAATTAATTTGACATAAATGTGTCAGCGAAATGTAAGGATATGAGTAGTTTGCTTCTCGATTGAGCCTGAGGGATTATTCACTCTTTACATGGATCGCATACTCATCTGGCAAGAGAATAGGGCATTTTAGTGAATTTCCATGGGTTATTAATAAACATTTTCATTTTTTATTTTTTAAGAGAAGCGACACTATTACAATTATTCCTACACAGTATTTTCAGATTTGTTTCCTTCAGCATAAATACATTAGTCAAATAATTGAGCATATATTTCAGAGTCAGTCACGGAATTCTCTTTATTTCACATAATGAATGCATTTTCTGCCAAGTACAACATATAGGTTCTGTTAGACTGTTGAAATATACGAGGAAGATACAATTTATTAATAGTGTTAGAATTCACTCTGAACATAATTCCATTTTTTTAAAAAACCCCTTAAAATAATAAAACAAAAACTAGTAGGAGTTTATTTCCATTTTACTGCCTGTTTTTCATGTGGGCTTAAATGATAGAACTATGTTCCTACTAAAATTAGATTTTGAGTTCATGAATCAGAACAGAGCTATCGCCATCATAATTATTTGCTTTAAAATGACAGAATGTTTGATTAATTAAACTCAATTTGAGCCTACAATCCCACTGTCTCTATTCTTAGTATTTTGCTCATTTTTATTGCTGATGACTATTACATATTCCTATATCTGAGCAGTAAGATTACATGGTGCTCATTCAACCAGAATAGTCATAAAGTTACTTAGAATTTTCATAATCAGAAAGTTCATATTCTACTCAAATACAACCAGTATTCATGAAAACAAATGAAATTCCTTATAAAAAATATTCACAGTTTCAATAGATATGATATATACAAAATTTTACATTTTGTAGAAACAGGACAGTACAATAAAAAAAATACTATTCCTGTCACTTACTGGAAGGATTTCTATGTAGAAAAGTGGACCAAAATTGCTACACATGGCATCAGTTTAATAACCACAGAAAATGTTTGGTGACCGTTACTGGTAAAGATGGAGTAATTGACTACTGGGTTCAAATAGGTGGCTTCTCTTTGACAATGAGAGCTGGGGTGTTACAAAGTACTCTTTAATACATACTGTAAAGAAAAATTCATGTGAAAATGCGTATCTTATATTTTGATTGGAGATTGGAGATTTGAAAGCACTTACTATGAAAATACAGGAGACGGAGACTTTTAGTGTTTTATATGAGCCCTTTGAAAATTTCTAAATGGTTGGTCTTGACCTGATATATTCACTATATGTAAAATAAAAAGCAGAGTGATATACTAGTATGGTTATTTTGCATTAGTTGGAAGTAGGACTGTTCGGGGTACTGTAGCACCAATGTCTAGAGCTGTGCCTGGAGGAATACTTCAGGTTATGTGTCTCTCTTTACCAGGCTAAGGGGTGAGCGATATGGACACATTGGCAACCCAATAAGCCCAATTCACCATCTGATTTTCTGAGTCAGCCTGAATTTCATCTTCATCAGCTGTTCCTTGACATGCAGTATGAGAGAGGTTATCATGCCCAATTGCATCATCATCAGTTGTCTCTTAGTGTGAGCAGTCTCACAAGCCGATTACCTGATGTTGCCACCAAATTTCATAAAATCCACTGTGCAGTGACTCCTGTACATTGTACATTAGGTATTGCTGTTCTCATTTTTTTTTTTTTCTTTCAAAAAGTCACATAGCAACACACATACAATTAACGGACAATGACAACAGCATTTTAGGAAATATTAACCAAAATAAACATCCAAAACAGAAAATTGCAGAGATTATGTACCACTATAAAAGAGACAGAAAGTATTGTCAGCACCTCCACCACCGCATGTCCAATTATGCTTTTTTGTTTTCTTTGTAGTTTCAGAGCACAGTACAGCAAGAGCCAGCAATTCAGCTCTTTTCTTGCTGACACTTCAAAAAGCTTGTGGCCATATTGTTGGGGTTGTTTTGAATGGGTATAGCTTTATTGCCAAACATCAATTGGTGAAACTATCCAATGCAACCATGTACACGTATGGTCTGAGCACCCACATCTTGACATGTGTATTGGCCTGATTGATCTTGTATAGTTTGAACACGTATATGACTCGTGATTCTGTCAAGCTGTGTCAGTAGTCACTTGATCATGACTTCTAAAAGTTCCAGATCTCTGATCTTAGCACATAGTGCTGAAACTTTAACAGTTTTGGTTACCTTGTGAAGGCCATTGCCTGACAGATCTGTATTTAACATCCCTAACTCTGTGTAAACCTCCAATGAAACCCATGACTTAACACTCCTACACCTGTACCTCTGACACCCGAAAATATGTAAGAATCTAGACCAAATTAATATAACAAGAGCTTAGTGTATTTATTAAGGCACAAAACTTGAACTACAAAGATAAAATATTAAATACAATATAAAAATAATAATAAAATATATATTAGTATAACAGTCAGCGTGATGACTCAGATTCAGACCTTCCTCCCTTGAAGTTGAGCTGTGTTAGTTTAGAAATTGTGTTCTATTTAAAAATCTTCTCCAAATTGTTCTGAACCTCTACTTTCTTACTTAATTTTTTGTTCTAACCTGGACTTTTCCTTCTAAGAAAGTGAATACTTGAAATAATCATTGCTCTAAAAATTGAAAGAAAACTTAAATCACTTATTGGATTTCTATGAACAAAATATTCAAGTGGAAAACATTTACTAAGTAATACTGTATAATTCTTTGAAAACAAAATAATGTAACAACGTTCAATGGAAACCAAAATCACCAACCCATTGTTGGCTGAAATAAACATCACACCAAAAATCAAAGTCAAAAATTGAAATCACAGGCTGGTCCAACTTGAATTTCATCATGGCAATTCAAAATGTGACTCAGTAGTGCGTATGGCTGCCACGTGCCTGTATGCATTCCCGACAATGTCTAGGCATGCTCCTGATGAGATAACGTATGGTGTCCTGGGGGATCCCATCCCAGACCTGGATCAGGGCATCATTGAGCTCCTGAACAGTCTGTGATGCTACTTGGTGGCATCGGATGCACTGATACATAACATCCCGTAGGTTCTCAATTGGATTCAGGTCCGGGGAACACGTGGGATAGTCAATGGCATCAATGCCTTCATCATCCAGGAACTGCCTACACACTCTGGCCACATGAAGCCAGGAATTGTCCTGCAGCAAGAGAAACCCAAGATCAACCGCATCAGCGTAAGGCATGACAGTGGCTCTGAGTATATCATCCTGGTACCAAAAAGCAGTCACAGTACGGTTGCCTAGCACAGGGAGGTCTGTTTGACCCTCTAAGGTATACCTCTCCAGGCCAATACTGACCCACCACCAAACAGGTCATGCTGGATGATATTGCAGGCTGCATGATGTTCACCACGGTGTCTCCAGACTCTTTCACATCTGTCACATGTGCTCAGTATGAACCTGCTCTCATCTTTGTAGAGAACAGGGCAGCAATGGCAAAGCTGCAAATGAGGTATTCTTTGGTGAATGCCAATCAAGTTGCATGCACATAGAAGTCGGGCCCTCATGCCACATTCATTGAGACTATTTCTGACAGTTTGGTCAAAAACATGCACATCAATAGCCAGCTAGAGGTAATTTTGGAGGGTTCTGGCAGTGGAACTCCTGTTCTTCCTTGCACAAAGGAGCAGATACTAGCTCAGCTGATGGGTTGATGCCCTTCTATGTCTAGTTTTCCTTGGGTAATTGCCCATCTTCTGGTATCTCCTTCATGCTATTGAGACTGTGCTGGGAGACACAGCAAACCTTCTTGCAACAGCATGTACTGTATGTATTTGCCTTTGTGAAGGAGCTGGAGTACCTGCGCAACCTGAGTTGGCTGCAGGTACCGCATAATGCCAACAACAGTGCAAAGGACACAAGTAAAACACAAAACTAGAGAAGAATTAGTCAGGAATGATAAGGAGAGAGCAATTGTCTGTGGACACCATCTGCAAAACCATTTCCTTTTTGGGGGTGTCTTTCTCTTGCCTCTCCAGAGCACTGACTGTCACTTTCATTTGCACCAAATCAGGTGAAGTTGATTCACAATCGCTTATATTCCTAAATGGACAGACTGATGTCCCTAAACCTTAGATGAAAAGGTGGTAGAATGTGATGATTAAGTGTTCCCTTAATTTCTTTGACAGTATATATCTAACAATACATAAAACACATAATTAAAATATAATGATCATTTCTATACAAATCCATCAAATGACAATAAATAACAAATAAATAACTGGAAGTTCTTCTTGAGGATGCCAGTACTTCCATCTCAGCAGTGACCTCAATTTCAAAGTTGCAGAACAGAGTCATAAATATGACAAAATGGCGGGAGGCCTCCAAAAAAACCATAAAATCAGGCCAGGAGCTTTAATGGCCTGCCAAGAAGAGGCTTGTCTGAAGGGTAAATTTCCTCAGACTGCTACCTGGAGGCAGCAGCCTACATACGCCTAACAATATGGAGCTTGCTTTAAACATTAAAAATACAAAATAAATAAAACTCAAGAATGCCTCACGAGGTAAGTGAACCATAATACTCTGGCTTACAGAGAAAAGCAAAAGAAATGATCATTATAAATGAAGAATTTAATAAAAGAGAAAAATAAGGAAAATGCTCAAATGAGCTAAAAAGGATTTGCCAAAAAGGCAAAGTCCAAAAACCTATCCAGAATCAATATCCAATAAACATGCAGGGAAATCTAGAAACCAGCCAAGCAATAAATAACAATACATAAACTCCAATTCAAACTCTATGTTCTACTGCTGGGTCTTTTTTGACCAGGAATATAAAGCCATAAGGAAAACCCAGCAGCCATGCCTCCAGTGGATCCACCTACAAAGTGCAGAAAATTGCAGCATATTTAAAGTCATAGAATGCAAATAACAAATAAGCAAAATTAACAGACATAACATTAATATGAAAATTTATTTCAAAATGAAAGAAAAACAGTCAAAAAAATGAAAAATAAACATAAGTCAGGAAAAGAGCCCTGGCTGTACCCTAAAATGCACCAGCAAAAGTAAAGAAAAAGAGAAATGAAGTTAGCTTGGTAGCTAACAACAGCAGCAAAGGTTCAGCATCTATGCCTGGATCCTTTGCTAGTTGCAGCAGCAGGAGGAATATCAACTAATGATATATGTGAAAGGAATTGTTAACAAGTTTATTTCATATTTATTGTTATTTACATATATGTTTTGTTCTTCTTCCTCTTCATGTTTTCCCACTTCTATGTGGGGTCGATGTGCTTGATTATCCTTCTCCAAACAGCTTGGTCCTGTACCTCCTCACCAGTCACACCATTTCCCTTCAGATTACTTTATCCATCAACCTTTGCTTTGGCTTCCCTCACTTTCTTTCCCCCTTCCATTCCCATCACTCTTTTGCCCACATATTCATTGTTTTTCCTTATCACTTGTCCATACCACCTCAACCTACTTTCCTGTACTTTCTTATATATCTCTCCCACTTTTATTACATCGTTGATTGTCTCATTTTTTATTCTGTCCTTTTTTGTAATTCCACACGTCCATCTCAACATTTTTATTCCTGTCTCATCAACTTCTGCTCATGTGCTCCATTTACTGGCCATGTCTCAACTCCTTATAATTGTCTTAAAAATCTTACTTTTAATCTTCACCTTAATTCTTTGAGCGCACAATACTCCTGATACCTTCTTCCAGTTGTTTCAGTCACTCTGCACTCTATCAATTATCTCTGCATCTAGTTTTCCATCCAGTTACCACTGATCATTGCTATTTAAATGTATGCACTCTTTTCAACAGCTGTCCCTTTAGGCTACCTTCAGAATCCTGGTCATTATTAAGCCTTATATAATTGGTCTTCTTCCTATTAATTGTTAACTTAACATCTTCCAAGGGCCTTCTCTATTCTTACAACTTCCTCTCCATTTCCTCTTTTCTGGTGCTACACAATTAAAATATTTCAAAAATTTCTTTCAAAAAACACACTCATGACCTAAAATGGAACATGCTCAAATACAAACAATCATTTGAATTGGATCCCTCCTTCCAGTTGTTACACTTTTAATCATTTCCACAACTAGAATACCTCTAAATTATTTAGCATCAGTCTTTGAAACTGCACAGATGATTTGAACTTCTGCTTGTTGAAGTATCTTGGAAAGTCAGAGGCATATTCTCTTCCTGACAATGTTTTCCTTATGTTTCCTTTAGCTTTTAATCTTATGTTGTACATGTTTCTTAGTGAACTTTGCACTGAAATTCAATGTTAGCCAATAGATACGCTGTTACTGGGCTGGACTTGTGACCATTGAATGAGAAGAGGTGGCTCTTCAATCCAAATGTGCAAGCACATCTGACCACTTTCTACTTTAGCTCACAAGATTATTTTCTGGAAGTGACCTATTTAACAATATTTGAATAAAAATACATGTGTTTGTGAAATTGTGAACATACAACTCGTATTCTTTGCATATCGGAATGCAACACAAGTAACATGAGAGTTTTTTCATAGAGGTTTGCTGTTGTCCAACATTGTTCACCATAGATACAGTATATATTGCATCCAAAATTTGTTTATCTCCATTCTCCATGAAACATTAAAATCTTTCTTGCCCATCACTACAAACTACACAGGGGTAAGTAATTTATAAAAAATTATATATTTTGGACAGACTATTGATTCAAAAGTGGTTTTTGGTAGATTTGTATATAAATAGTATTACAGTATTTATTGAAATCTTGTAGTCTATATCTATATATTTATATATAAATCTGAATTCTGTATACCCATGTACAAAAATGTTTTCATGTTTATCAAGCAGAATTGACATTTAATTTTATGTTTTATTGTTTGTGAAAGTGCTGCAAAAAATGAATAATGCAATTCGACAGAATTAGCCAATAGGAGGCATTTATTATACCATAATGTAAAATAAAACTGAGTTGAATTAAGATTTAGAAGATTCTTCCAGTCACATGCTTAAATATCATATGTAGTGAAATATTATAATTTCTGTCGTGAGTTTAATGACACCCTTTTTGTAACATGAACGGTCTATAAATGTACTTTTGTTTACAATACTATGACTTGCTAACATTATTTTAAATTGGTCATTTGAGTTTGTCCTGAATTGGTTTCATCATTCCTTTCATGCAGCAACAATGAAAGGCAGAATCATTCTAATCCCCTGTGCTGCTAAAAGAGGGAACATACACTTTCTTCAAGAAATGGATTAAAACAGATTTTATTTCTGCTGAAAAGGGCATTTTTGTTCCAATGGGGTGCCAGAGGAGTGGGATCAGAGATCCATGATTAAAACTGCAGCAGGTCAAAGGATGGCAAAAGGATATTAAGCAAGACAAAGATTTGTTTGTGAGGAGGATTACATTCTAGTGGTTAGTATGTACAGCTTTCATTTTTTTGGTCTAACCTCTGTAAAGGTTTGCACACTTTTTAGTGTTTTAAGGGCATAATGATAAAAGTTTCCACACTTTTCCATATATTTGTGTTCTGAATCTATAAATATTAAAATTTAAAGCACTAAAAGAAGTCAAAAATTGCTAATATCATGTTAAACATGTTAAGTATGTGTTGTGTCTCATAATAGTTGTGCTGTGATTGCACTATTACTTTTCTAGTAATATTTTTTGAATATAACATTAAATAGTATGTTATATTCAAACAGCAGCAGGTTAAAAGGTGAAAAATATCAAGATGACGTCTGTTGAAGCAATGCTGCATAGTAAGGTGGATGCTGAGTGAGAACTTAGCCGATGTTGCCATAAAGTGCTCTGCTTGGCATTACTTACAGGCAGTCCCTGCGTGAACAACTTGGAGAGGTCTTCATTTATCTCACATAGTAGTGAGCTGCTTCTGAGGGCCTTTGTGGCTAACCAACATCAGTTACCACAGGCAAACTGTGCGATCTGGGATGGATCACAGTGCGATTCCATGGTGAAACATTTGGCGTAGTTGGCAGGATTTTCACTGGATGGGTGGAGTGTAGAGGTGATGTGCAGATTGAAAAAAAGAGCTGCCAGTGTCACCTGAAAGCATTCCACTTTGCATTGCTTACAGGTAATCCCTGCACAAACAGCTGGAGATGTTCTTAATTTAGTTCAAGCAGTAAGAACCTGCTTTTGAGGGCCTTTGTAATTCAGACATTTTGGACTTGTGACTGACCACTGGCAGTTACCACGGTGCAAAATGTGTGACCTTGGATGGACTGTATTGTGATTGCTCAAGAAAACACTACACAGGACTTGTAGACCTTGATGCTTGTGAATTAGTCTAAAAGACGTGTGTAATGACATACAGTATGGCATGTGGGAAACTGCGGCACCATCATCTGCCGCCACCAAGCGTCCCGGGGGAAGTACAGAGGAACCCATGGATACTCACTATTAACATATGTATGTAGAAGGGGTGTCCCAGCCGGGCATGGGAACTGGCCGCCTGCCACTATATATATATATATATATATATATACAATTGCTTCAAATTAAAATGACTAGTTAAGGTCTGTTCATCCATTTTGGGATGGCAGTGGATTAGTAATGAAATGTCAAGTGTGTGTTACTCATATTTTGGTAGGTGAGTTTTAAGCAGCTTTTGGGAACAATAAAGTTGTTATACATGTCTTTGAATTTTTTCTGTCTTTTGATGGGGAGGGCAGGTTGCACTCTGTTCCCCCTGTAAGTGGAATACTTTATTTTTGAAACTAAACACCACTGCTTGAGCTTATCAGTTCTGGGCTTCTGGTGCTATCTTCCAGGTAAGCATTAAAGAAGCACTTCAGAAAAAATTAAAGCCATAACACCATTGAACTTCATAGTCTATACAATTCTACAGTCATTGAAATCAACAAAATGCTTGTAAAAAGAGTATGCCTCAATAATGTATCATATTTTTCAAAAATATTTATAACATTTTGACAGTGAGTGCCTGGTTATTTAGTCTGAATCAGTAGTGAAGGATGACCTTCCCACCTTCTGGTTTAAAGATGATTACGAGACATCACTGAAAGCATTACATGTGGCAAAAATGTAATATGGCCAAGTCCTTGAAGATTTTGGACCATCCATTAGAAGTCCCTAAGAGTTTAGAAGGGGTTTCATTTTTTTAGGTGTGTTTACATGCAGAGCAGGCACTACCATTAAGGTGAAAATGGCATTCACCTACGGTGAAGATCATAAGGGGATAAAAAACTCAGCACCATGGGTTAGTTACCGTGCAGTCCGTTGGTGCACTAATAAGCTTGGCCTAGGGCGCAAAATAACCAGGCACCGGCACTGTTTGCTCATAATTCAAGAAGCATCTACTGCAAAGGTTATGTCTGTGTGTCTGTCTGCCCAAATGAAACAACTTGGCCTTCTCTGGACCAAGTTTCCTGAATTTGTTGAGACAGATCAATTTTCATTTAGATATCTTGAATAGATCGCCCTCTACGAAAATCTCCTGTTGAAAGGCACTGAGCAGGCAACTCTGTACAAGCAAGTCCAGTGGCGTGCACAGAAACCTCTTAATCAGCAAATTGTTTCTGTTTGATGGTGTATGCAAGTGAAAATGGCTTCTGTGGTGGAGTATCCCAACCAATCATCGACAAAATCTCTTGCCCCCACAACCATACAATGGACTGCGAATGTTCTAGAACCAGACAATTCAAATGGCCCAGAAGCAACATCTGAGTGGCCCAGCAAGTGGTCAGAAACACAGAGAAAAACCAAGAAAAACACTTTTTCCAAGCTTTAAGGAAATTCCTACATAAATTGTTACAGTAGTACAGACAATGAATGCAACACTGTGTAGCCTAGCAACATTCAACCCACAATGCACCACGATGTTGTGTGTCTAGAAGTGGTGGTAGCAGTCTATGATACAGTGATTTATTTATTTATTTTATTTGTGACAATATGAGCTGGTATGCTGTACTAGCACCTCGTCCACAACAATTCATCATGGCTTTGTCTACATATTAATGATTCTATAATCAATTTTGTGCTGAATCTTAGTTGCATTCCAGTTTCATCAAGTGAGTGTGAACGTGGATTTTCACAACTCAATCTAATTGTTACTGCAGTGAGAGCCTTGATACTGACAAGCACTGTCTCTCCACTTCTCTTCATACAACTGGTTGGTCCTCCACTCACACGCGTCAATCCTGCAGATTCATTGCTGTTACCAGGATGACAATCAGCCGTTAACACTCAAAGCAAAGGACAAATTAGGAAAGACTGTATTTGATGAAAATATGCTAAAATTTTGGAATTTTCTTTAAAACTCAATCAAATTAAGTACTGATTGCTTTGCAGGACTACTTAACTTTTTTGTAGAATGTAGAGCTCGTTATTAACCTGCAGTCGATGTTGTAAATTCGATGTTTGTAGTTTTATGTTATCAAGCACAAAATTATACAGTACAGTACACCTATGGAGGTTGAGTAATAGTAGCGCCGCTGCGTGGTAATAAAGAGATCATTGTTTCCTGTCCCAGGTCCTCCCTCCATGGAGTGTGCAAAGCACTTTGAGTAGTGAGTAAAGTGCTATATAAATATAAAGAATAATCATAATTATTATACATGATAATTTGTCAATTTCAAATTTTAAACATTATGTTTTTTCACCAAATAAACAAACATGCAGCACTAGGACTTTCGGCCTATTTACACCTTCACAGTGACTCAAATTTGATCTAAATCAGTATATTTGTACCGCAACCTTTTTCTTTACAAAAAAGGCACTGCTAATCACACATGTGGTGAGTTAAAATGAACCTGTGTTCCCTCAGTGTGCAGTTCATGTTGTATTCATGCGTGTTAGTTACTGTCATCACTTATTATGGGTTAGTGCACTTATAGCTTTAATAGCATTGAGAGTTCTTTTTCATTCTGTTAAATGCACTTTTTGGTGTGTCTGAGCCATATATGACAAACATTTTTTATTTTATTTCAAAAGGGAAACAAATCTTATTGTTAATACTGTGCACTATTTTGTTTGTATGCACTTTGCGATGTTCTTTACGTCAGATATAACCAAAATGTTTATTTTTTTCATTTCAAAAGTGTAAAAAATGTATTGTTTCTACCTCAGATTGTGTTCAGTTATACCTTTTTATTGTTTTTATGCACTTTTTGATGTGCCCGTGTCAGATGTGACCAAATTTAAAAGGGAAACAATGAATTAACATTACTTGTTTTATAATACATTCATTTGTGTTCATTTAAAATTTAAAACCTGCTGCTTACCGGCCACTGAAAATGTCTGGTCCAGCTAAATTTCTAGGTTAGAAAATCTGGCCCAACTGAATTTGTAATTGAAAAGCCCCGTTCTATCGTCTAGCTACTGAACTCAGTCTGTTGTTTTTGTGCTTTATTTTGACTTATACAATTCTTCTATTAGGAATTTGTTAGTTTTTGCATACCCCTTGGGGTCAGAGCGCAGGGTCAGCCATTTTACAGCGCCCCTGGAGCAATTGAAGATTAAGGGTCTTGCTCAGAGGCCCAGCAGAGTAGGATTCGAACTGGCAATCTTCTGGATACCAGCACAGATCTTTAGCCTCAGAGCCACCACTCCTCCCTGAGTGGTGGGCTATTGAGGGATATAGTGCCTGAGCAGCCCTCAAATGTAGAATAATGTGTATATTTTATAAATTATTTAGTTGTAAGTTTTGAAAAAATAAAAAATAAATAAAAGTAAAATTAATCCACAAAGTTCTTATATATGCCTTTACCTTATTAGCAATCTGTTGCCCACATTTAAAACAGGCAGCCCATTCAGGAATACCGTAAGGGCCTCTTTATGTATTTTATTTGGATTATTAGACTGTATACTGCAGAAGAAGAAACAAAAATCTTTATTTAATGATGGACCTTTTCTCTGTGGATTCCTTTACTGTTTTTTCCATGCTAATGAGTATTTACAATACATGCAGTATAATACAAAAGCATCTACTGCCCCAGACTGCCATATTGTACCTGGTGTATTGATAGTTAGGTACTGCTATATCCTTTTGAGACATGCTTTCCTATTTAATTTCAAAGTATTAAGAGAGTAATTGAAACACATAATACTGTCCATTATTAAAATATGGTAAACAGGACTTAGTAATGCTTGAAGATATTTTGAATGGATTTATATATTAGTCCAGGAAATCAACCCACAAAGCAACAGCATACAAAATATAATTGTTGACCAATCAATTGTGATTTAAAGTGTTGTTTGACAGTGAAGCAATGCAAAACCTTATATAATTACTGAGTAGGCCATATCTCTACTGAACTACAGGTAAAGTTTATTGGTAGTTTGTAAAACATCCATAGAGCTTACAGACTGATGAATAACCCATTTTATATTTCCTGATGGACCTTAAATATGACCTTCCAGATTTTAGTTTTGTTACTACAATGAAATCGGGTGTAGGGAAGGTTAAGACCCGAGACTTGTCATCATGTTCAGTGAAGTTCTCTAAATTAATAGGCAATAGCAAAACAAGAGTTACAATGTCAACTTTCCTAATAAAAGGAGATGGACAACATCAATGGATGGATGTTGAGATTTGCATTACACAAATTGGTGAAAATAAATGAAAACCTGACCAGGGGCCTCATGTATAAAACGGTGTGTATGCACAAATTTTTGTGTACTCACGTTTCCACATCCAAATCGCAATGTATAAAACCTAAACTTGGCATAAAGCCACACACATTTTTACGCCAGCTAAATGCTTGGCGTACGCAAGTTCTCTGCTTGTTTTTTCAAACTGGCAACACCCAGTGTGGTTTCCCTTTCTTTTTTAGATCCACATTCCCCTGACACGGCTTTATCAAATACACTGAAATTAATAGCAGATTGTTCATTAGTTTAAGGCATCTGATTGTAATTAACCTGTAACAATATAATGGTCCACGGAATGGCCAAACTATTCCAAATATCATAACTGCTTTAGCGTTGTTACTCTCACTGCACCTTGTTCTTCTTCTTTCAGCTGCTCCCATTAGGGGTTGTCACATCTTTTTCCATATAAAAGAATTTACCTAAAAAGGCAATCCAAAGCAATAAATCAATGTAAGCTCGATCCCGCCTCATCACATTTACTCTGCGTGCACTGGTCTAATTTTCCACAAGTATTTATTTAACAATATTTAAAAAATTGTGTATTGCATGTTGTGAGAATATAATTGTGTGACTTGCCATGTGGATTATGTGATAAACGTCAGTCAGTCAGTCATTATCCATCCCACTATATCCTAGAACAGGGTCACGGGGGTCTGATGGAGCCAATTCCTGCCAACACAGGGCGCTGGGCAGGAACAAACCCCGGGCAGGGCACCAGCCAACCGCAGTGCACACACAAACACTAGGGACAATTTAGGATCACCAATGTACCTAACCTGCATGTCTTTGGAAGGAAACAGAAGCACCCGGAGGAAACCCACACAGACACGGGGAGAACAGGCAAACCTAGGTCTCCTAACTACAAGGCAGCAGCACTACCACTGCGCAACCGTGCCGCCCTTGTTATAAAAGTATCATGAGATTTTTTCATGGACAGTATCTTTTGTTGTGACCCAGTGTTGGTCTCCATAGACTGAAAAATGTGAGAATAAGAAATGGTCTTGGCTTATACTAAAAAGCACATTGGGAAAATAAAATATAAAAAAATGGTGGAGCATGCCTTTAATATGACTGCAAGTGCACAGGTGAAAGTTAATTAATAGTGGCAAAGTTTCCTAAATATTTCTATATGCCAAGAGTGATATACACGACATGGGTAATGTTACTAAAGGATATAAATGAAATTACGATCTTGGAAATTTTCAGATCTTGATTATTCCCTGAATAGGAAATTACCTCATAATTTGGATTAACCTGACTGTTTCTGTCAAAACTTTCTTAATATTTTTATATATTTTAGCTACAGGGGTTTATAACATGGTGATTTAAGTCTTCATCCTAATGTTTAATATTTATTCAACTGTTATTTTTTATTTTCATCTTATTAAATTCAAAAATAAAAACTCAAAGCTTCTAAATTGGAAGTAAGTATATGTAAAAAATGGAACTGAACTGATTTTGCATTTTTAAGTAAAATTCTACTAAATGGCTAATTCTTGCTCAAAAGAGTCCATTCCGTTTTTTAGCGTCTTCACTTAATACAACCTAATTAACATCTGCCAAATGACAACGCTAATAATGTTTGAATTTGAAGATTCACATTGTTTGGTTTTATCCTTTGTTCCATCGAAGAGTTTGTGTTATATCTGCGTCAGTCCCTCTCTTATTAATTAACAATAGACGCACCATGCACAATAATATAACGGGTGTTATAATTTTAATTATTTAACTTTTTCATCAGAGTGTATGCCATGTTCCTCTCTTTTATTGATTTTTCATAATAATAATACTAAAAATTATAATAAAAAATGCATTTTATTTATATGGATAAGCTGTAATTAGAGAATATACATTGAAAATATAGCATTTAATCTAACATTCAGTTTTACCAATTTGTCTCAAGATGACATCTTTGAGTTGTGTTATATTTAATATGCAGCCTAATGAGAATGCCCTCTTCTTTGAAAATAGATTTTTAGATCCCTTCCTTCTGGTGCCACACATCCTAATTTTCTTGTTAATGGTACGCTGATTGGAACAGTGCTGAGCCCACTAAAACTAAACTTTTTCTGAACTGTGTACTTTTTTTAGGCAATTATTTTGTCATAAATAACTGTTCTTCCTTTTTTACCATTAGGTTTATATTATCTGAAGGCTTCTCCTAAATTTAATTATAAACAGCATACATGACTGGATATCACCAGACTTCTTATATCAATTAAGAAAACTAGTGGTTCCAGCAGAATTCCTCTGCAACTAATTTAATCTATCAATTTTCTACAACCTTTTATTCTCTGCTGACTTTATATTGTGACACAATGCCATGAGATGGGCACAAGACAGGCCATGGGCTCAGTGAAGGTTCTTAACTGAGCAAAAGAAAGCCACAAACACATATCTTCATAGCAGAGCAGGCATCCAGGAGACATATAGCTCTGTAAATAAATCCTCTTGAGACACCAAAGTGGGAGAAAGGCCAAAGATGTTCTTCTGGCCAAAAGGGGGCTGAAAAGTGTTCTTCTGGGCAAAGTGTAGAACCCTGTTCCTTATGACAAAGAGCAGGCAGCATGATAAAGGTTAAAGGCCCGTCGGCATACTTTAAATGAAGTTCTGGACAACACTACATAAACAGTCAATTTAGCAAAGAAATCCAAAGGTGTTTTGCCTGGAATTGATAGAACTCTGAGATCCTTCCCAGGCAGCAGGAAGCATAGAAGTTGTTGGTCAGACCTGAGGGATATGAGAGTACTAGGGAGCCATTAGAGAAATCTCGTCCTGGTGGCTTACCTTGACCTTGGAAGGAAACTTTAACGATTGATTGAAAGTAAATTTCAGATGTTGTGTAAAGAAGTGTAGTGAATATACTGTAGAGGCGAGTTTTATGGCTTACTGGTGATACATATTGGTGGAAAGATAAAAAGTCACCATTTGTGTTAACTGTAGAGACTATTGTGGTTTTAAGATGTAAAAGTTAAAAGCTACAGCAACCACAAGACAGGGAAAATATTCTAAGATATTTACTCCCTGGGAAGGAGTAGTGTTTGGTTTTAACAAGTTTCATCCAAGAGTTTGTGTTCTACCTACATCAACCCCTCTCTAATTAATTAACACTAGACGTGCCATGGACAATGCCAATGAGTATTATATTTTTAACCGTTTAACTATTTCATCAGTGTACATACCATGTTCCTCTCCTTTCTTGACTTTTCATAATAATATTAACAGTAATACTAAAAATAATAATAATCAATACACTTTAGTTATAAGGTGCCATTTCCATGCCTAAATAGCTGCACTGCAAATACCCATGTTGTTGTACAGTAACTCTAAAATTCTACTGAAAACGTTAATGGTTTTCTTTTTTTTTTATTTATTTATTTTTTATTAATTTTATTTACAATCCATACAAAGCAATCAAGTTTATATAAAGAGAAAAATTAAGTTAAGAACAGATCGATCCCCACCCTGAGAGAGAGAGCAAGGCCAACGGCGTTAAATTTAAGGCTTGTAAACATACCTAAATTAATAAATTCTCTGTGCTTTATGAAATTATTTTAAAATATTACTGATTAGATCCTGCCATGTTTTGAAAAAAGTCTGTACGGATCCTCTAACTGAGTATTTGATTTTTTCCAACTTCAAATAATATAACACATCGGTTTCCCACTGACTTAAAAGAGGAGAGTTTGGGTTCTTCCAGTTTATGAGGATAAGTCTGCGTGCCAAAAGTGTAGTGAATTTATTTGTCTTTCTCCACTTTAAGCCCCTCTGGAAGAACACCAAACACAGCTGTTAATGGGTTAGGAGGGATTGTGAGTCCAAGGCTGTCTTAAAGGTAATTAAAAATTTTGTCCAGAATAATGTTAATTTGGTGCAGGCCCAGAACATGTGACCCAGTGAGGCTGGGACTTGGTTGCAACGTTCGCAGGTTGGATCTCGCCCTGGAAACATTTTGGAGAGTTTTAGTCGAGACAGATGTGCTTGATATATAATTTTGAGTTGTATAATTGTATGTTTTGCGCATATGGATGTGGATTCTATGCATTGCTACTTTCCACTCCTTTTCTGATATATTAATTGAAAGATCTTTTTCCCAGTGTCCTCTTGGATCTTTGAAAGGAAGGGATTGTAAAATGATTTTATATATTGTAGAGATGGAGTCTAAGTCCTTGAGATTGAGCAATATTTTTCCAGCATGGATGAGGGTGCAAGATGAGGAAAATCTGGAAGGTTCTGTTTAACAAAGTTTCTGATTTGAAGATAGTGAAAGAAATGTGTAGCTGGAATGTTAAATTTGGAATGTAATTGTTCATAGGATGCAAAGACGTTGTCTATATAAAGATCTCTAAGCAAGTTAATTCCAAATTTTTCCAGATATTAAAACTGCATATGTTTGTGAAGGTTGAAAGAGATGGTTCTCTTGCAGGGGTGCCACAGATAGAAGCTTCTCCGTCTTAAAATGCTTTCTACATTGGTTCCAGATTCTAAGTGAGTGGAGCACAATTGGGTTATTAGTATATTGCCGATAACGTGTGTTTATTGGAGCACAGAGCAAGGAATACAAAGAAGTACTGCAGGATTTTACTTCTATTGCGGTCCAAGCCTGTGTATGTTCTTCTATTTGTGTCCAGGTTCTTATCGCCTGTATATTTGCTGCCCAGTAATAAAACTGGAAGTTAGGTAGAGCCATGCCGCCTTCTGCCTTTTGTCTTTGTAGGTCGCTCTTTTGATGCGTGGATGTTTTGAATTCCAAATAAATGAGGTTATTGTTGAATCTAATTGCCTAAAAATGATTTATTAATGTATATTGGGATGTTTTGAAATAAAAAAAGGAGTTTAGGAAGAATATTCATCTTAACAGTGTTAATTCTTCCAGCTAGTGTGAGATGAAGGGTTGACCATCTATGCAAGTCTTGTTTAATTTTTTCCATGCAGACGGCAAAATTTTGTTGATAGAGCTTTATGTTTACTTGTGATGTTTACCCTAGGTATTTAAACTGTTCTGCAATGATAAAAGGTAGGGTATCTAATCTAATATTATATGCTTGAGAATTCACTGGAAAGAGTACACTTTTATTCAGATTAATTCTGAGACCAGAGATCTTTTGAAATTCTGTGAGTGCTGCTAAGACTGCAGGCACAGAATTTTCTGGGTCTGATATATACAGTACCATGTCATCTGCATATAATGAGATTTTCTGTTCCAGTCCTTCTCTGCTAATCCCCTTTATCTGATCAGTATTTCGACAATGTATTGCCAGTGGTTCAATGGCAATCGCAAACAGCAGCATCCTTGTCTAGTGCCACGTTCTAGTTTAAAGTAGTCTGAGCAAATGTTGTTGATGCAAACTGAAGCTTCTGGGTTAGTATACAGTAATTTAATCCATGCACAAATGTTTGGGCCAAACCCAAACTTCTCCAATATAGTAAAAAGGTATTTCCATTCAATCATGTCGAATGCTTTTTCTGCATCCAATGATAATAATATTTCTGGGGTGTTTGATTTAGTTGGTGAGTATATTACATTAAACAGGCGTCGAAGATTTGAAGATAAGTGCCGGCCCCTAATAAATCCAGTTTGGTCTTGTGATATTACCGAGGGGAGCACTTTCTCCATCCTTCTGGCTAAGATTTTAGAGAGTATTTTAACGTCGTTATTCAGAAGTGAAATTGGTCTGTATGATGCACATTGTAATAAGTCCTTATTTTGTTTTGGAAAGACAGTGATTAGTGCTTGGCGAAAGGTTTGTGGAAGAGATTGGTTATCTCTGGCTTCTGTAAATGTTGCTAATAGGAGGGGAGCTAGCTGAGCGGAGAATTTCTTGTAAAATTCTGCAGGGTAGACATCAGGGCCTGCTGCTTTCCCGCCTTGGAGTCACTTTATAGCATCTAGTAATTTTGATAACGCCAGAGGTTTATCAAGTTCCTCCACACTAGAAGCGTCAATTTGTGGTATCTGTAATGTATCCACAAATGCATTAGATTGTTTTTTGTCTTCCTTAAACTCAGTTGTATATAGGGCTTTATAGTAGTCTCTGAAAGTGTGCATTGTATTTTGGTGTTCAATGATTTTATTGATGGTTTTCTTTGTTTTATTTTTATGCAAAAGATCCTTTATTATCGCAACAAGCAATGCCAATGAATGCGGGTACAAAGGTGTAAAATACTGTCTCATGTTGTATACTCACCTCATCTGCCCTGCCAAGCAAATGTTTCCTATCCTCACCATTCCTATTGGGGAAAGATGTGTTTATGGACTGGTGGGAGTGGGTTTGGGTGTCTGTTAAGGAGGAGACGATGTTATGTTTCAGCTAGATTCCTTTCTCATTTCCTTTGTGGTTCATGTTTGATTCCTTTCTTTATGTTAATATTGTTAGTTTTGTTTATTGTTTGCATCCTTAAGAGATTTTTTAATTAAATTTGCATATCAATTAGCTTCTATGTGTGTTCTACCATGCTCCTTGTATTTTGAGGGAGGTTCCCCAAGAGCCTGTGCCATCTGTGCTACCTGTCCTTCACCATTGAGTGGATTACGAAATGCAGAATTTTATGTGGTAAATTGCACACTCTAGGTGTTTGTGAGTTCTCTGAATATTGTTTTTTGTTGAAATACTAAATTTTCATCTGTTTGCTTTTACTTTTGTCTTCACTCTCTATGAATTTGTGCACTGGGCCTTGTTTGCCTCTAAACTGCCCGTTTTTAAGACAACTCCTTTTGTACCTTTTGTGTTCCTCAGAGCTTCTTTTGTGAAATAAATCTTTTACTTTTTAATGATTCTTCTTTCCTTTCTGTTATCCAAACTGATAGTTGACAGTGACCTTTCCTTTTGTGGGGTTTTTGGGGACTTTTTAGTGTATTGGCCAGTTAACCAATTTGAGGGCCTGTCCTCTAGCTACTTTGTTAGGGATTTTATTTGGAGTAACTCCTCAGATCATGACAATCAAAATTACTGATCATTACTGTCCAAATGTGAGTTGCTGAAAAAAGACACACCTAAAATCACTTTAATGATGAAGAAAATAGACAGGTATGTCAGCGCTACAGTAATATCAGTGAGGTAAGAAACATTACTATAAACTCTTGTGAAATGTGTTTTTTACACAGATTGGAATATGAGTTAGCTAGCATCATTTTGACGTGTGTAAAGAATAAAACACATCGTGGACAAAGCATATTATTTGAGTATTGCTATATTTAAATTCAGGTTCAGTTTTCAATAACATTTAAACATAATCACGCATATTGAATCACATATATGCATAATGGTTTGATGACAGATGCATACTCAAATCATATGATGTTTTACCTGAAGTGCTGCTTCATTCATGACAAGTCCAACCTTGTTTCAGATTTAATACATTACAATCTTGGATGTGAGTCAACATCTTTATATAGCATGAGCAAATTGAGATCTTATTCTTGAATTGTATATATTCTCGAATCTGCAATGTCCGTGAAAATGTGAGCAAGATGCCTTCTTGTGTTGTACCCTTTTCTCATGGCTTGCTCCATCCACATTGTGTTATCTCACATATTCTCCTTCTCCACCTCTAATTGTTTCTGGCTTTGTTCTTCATAAATTCACTGCTTTGCCACTTTATGAGATATTTTGCAGATTTCAAGAGGCAACATTTGTTTTAAGAAAGGACAGAACATAACTGATGTGGAACAGTTAGTCCCAATGAAAAGTTAATGCTTTTTCACTTGTGCAAGTCAAGCAAACCTGACAACGATTGACAACTTTGATCATTGTAAAACCTTCAGTTTAGATTTAAATTCATATATAATATTTTCAACAGAGTTGTAAGTCTTTTGTTCAATGTAATATTTGAAATGGATTATTGGCTACCCTAGAGTCAGTTAAATTCAGTACTGAATGGAATTCAGAATTAGTTTCATTTTTAGAAAATATTATTTAAATTAGATAAAAAAGGTTCACATTGTACACAAGAAAAAAAATCTTTCAATTTATTATAAAAAGCACTTAAACCTTTCTTGGGCTGTACAAGAATCAAGCATGTTCTGACTGCAACAGCACAAATCAGGAACTTCTCCCTGTTTTCATAGAAATAAAATTTGACTACATGCGCCTACATGTCTGCGGCCTTTGAAAAGAAGACAGAGGCTTTTCTTTTCTCAGGTTAATAGTAAGTCATATTTTAGATTGTCAAATTATTTAATGTAAATGTGTTATACAGTAAATTATCTTCATTTGAGTCCCTGTAACTGTGAACTATGATGAAAAGAGTAACAATGTATAATTCCATAAACATGGGTTTGTAATCATTGCTAGGGCCCTGCTGGTGCATGTTGTGCATATTCTGTCAGCTCCTAATTGTCTTACTGTTGTGATATGGAGTTGCAAACATGACAGATGGGTGAGAGGCGTCCAAAAAGCTGCACAAAAGGCAGGCCAGAATCTTCACAGGTCAATTCAGAAGAGTCTCACTTCAGACCAGCCAGAAAATTATCTGCCTGACAGTCTCAAAATTGGGAAACTGGCTTTGAAAGTTCAAAAAGACTATAGAAGTCCCAGAATATATGAAACTGCTTGATAACTGTCACTTGTAAGACAAGTCCAAAACAAACATCTTTGTGAGATATTTATTAAAAAGCATAGAAAATGGTGAAAAAAGGGCAAAGAAGATGCAACTAAAATGGCAAACCAAGGCAGACAAGTACCAATATGTAATCTGAAAGAGAAAGAAAAAAAGGCACCCGACAGCAGTGATGTCAGGGTGGCCCTGCCTCCCTGGGCTACACCTACAAAGAAAAGGAATGGCTGTACATTTAAAAGGACATTACATAATTGCAAATATAATATGAAAAATAATTATGCAAGAATAACAATGAAGCTATAACCAAAAAAAGCCAGAAAGAAAGCACTGGCTATAACACAACACCCAGCACCAACATGACACTCTGTCTAAATAATGCAGCCTATCTTTAGGTAATAAATAAAAATTTAAAATATAAGAAATTACTCAAGATTCACGTTCATACTGACTGTGGCATTTCCCAGTCATTGCACACTGATCTAATCTGATGCAAATTTATGATGCAAATCAACTTGCTATTTGAATTGACTTTGCTTCTGTAATGTGATTATTTGGTAGAATGACTTCATATAAAAATGCAGATGTTTTGTAGTCACCAAAATAAGGACATGGGTAAAAAGGATGTTTAGAAATAATGGAAGCTTTGTGATTTTTAGATGGTTTGACTTTCAGATATTTGTTTTTTTAATTAAATTAATATTTTTGGCTTTGAACTGAATCTGAATGCTCAGATATTCTGTATCCTATAAGCCATGAATATCAGGGTGTGAGTATCACCATACATACATTTATTTTCTAAACACATATTTTGTGGTCTGGACTGTAAAGAAATTTAACCTATTTGTGATGCCCCTGGCCCTCTGCCCCAGCACATTTCAAACCCTGAGAATCTTATAGTTCATGAGCGAAGCCCCCAGTGACTGTCCTTTGTTGAATTAAGTGCCTTATTTTATAATTAACTTGTGCACTTCTGAGTAAACACAATCCACTTCTGCGATGGCTACACAAAGAAAAACAAATATACTTTTAAAAAATCCAGCCAGATGGACATTCTGTATGAATTAAAAACAGACAATAAAAATATTGTTTTCCTAACACTTACTTGAGCTAAAAGTTCAGAAATCAACATAACTCAGCGCCTCTACTGTGATTGGTTCAATCTTCTTTATTTTCCAAGCTCACATGTTCCCCAGAATACACGCTAACCATCAGTGTCATAGTTTATTGTAACTTGGATGTCTGCTCGTGGATGTCGCTTTTCTCTGCTCTCTCTTCAATGTATTTAGCAGTTCTACATGTGTAGGCCACAATAATACAACAGATTATTGACAGTATTCTCCCAGGCTTCTCCTCTCATTTGCTTTACTTGGCTTTAAGTATCATTCAGAAAAGCCACAATCATTCTTAGCTAACTCAAGATTGTGTTCTCCAATTACATTCAGTCTCATGCTAGCAATACAGCATACCCACCGTCAGTATCTAATACTGCTAATCTTGTTGTCTCACTCATGTGCACATGCATGTGAGACTTTCATCCATGCTTTCTAGTACATTACTAGCTCACTCTAGGCTCCTTTGCCTTGCAGCTGATCAACTTTACACTGGCCCCTCGTTGAGACAAACCAGCCCTGGGGAACCAATGCCCAGTCCCATGCCATTTGGTTCACAAAATCCTGCACCATTTCACTCTCCTGGTACATGTAGGTAGACTTAATTGTTTATATATTCCTGGGTCTATAAATTGCTATAAATGACAAAAGCACAACAGGCTTCTCATGGTACTGTGACACTTCTTGTGTTGTCACACTGTCTTAATAGGATACTAGTGGAGTACTAAGCTCACAACTAGACACACACCTGGTCAAAATATAGGATAGTCACTAGTCATTATAATAACTTGTGGGAACCAAACACCCAGTGGAAACCCATGTGAATAATCTGCACATAGAAGGCAAGATTTAATGCTGTAAGATAATGAAAACATTTTAAATGCTGCTTTGCTTTCAAGACCTGCTATTGTATTTATTTATTTTCATTTGTTTGATTTGGTTGTGCTCTTTTATAATATTTTGTTTACAAATTCAACAAAAAGCAATAATCAATGAAAACTCACCCACACCTAGCGCATACAATGTACTGCACAGAGCTCTATGTTCCCTCAACCTTTATGGGTGAAGGCAGCCCCTCAGTGGAGATGGACAGATGGCCCTGTGCTCCACATGTGTGTATTAAATTGTCTCAACTTACTTTAATTATAATGTTCTTGTTGCAACACTTTAGACTTAGTGTTGTAATGGACGTGTGCCCGGTCCAATGTGGTTCTTAGCATGTGTGTGATGTTGCTGAGATAAGTTCAGTCTTCCAATGAACCTGAACTAGGAAAATAGACTGAACGATACATACTGTATATAAAAAAATACTTTTTAAAAAACACGCTTATACTGTATTAAGTTAAAAAGTAATACTAAAAAATAAGTCATACATCACTCGTAAAATGAAAGGTGGGTGCTTTTACTAAGATTTTAAGAAGTGTTTTTTGAATGTTGATTGAGGAAAAGCACCCACACTTATTTTACGAGTGATGTATGAGAGACCTATTTTTTGCTTTTTATTACACTTTTTAACTTAATATAAGCGTAGTTTTTAAAAAGTGTTTTTATATATATATATATTATTTTCACCTTTTTAGTTTTGGGTTTGTTTTAGTATAATTTTGTAATCAATATTTTAACACTTCCTTTAATATTTCTATCCGTTACTTGCGCGATCTATTGGTGAAATCTTAATTTTTATTTAATCAAGATGGATTCATTGATCAATTAATGAAATTGATTATTGATTCATTTATTGTCATCGGAAGTGAGTAAGCATGCAAAATTTCAGGTCATTTGGACAATAGGAACTGGGTTAAATATCGATTGCAAGGTTGGTACCCGACAACAAACAGGTGAAGTTAATATAAGTGTGGTAATAATAATAAAAAATAGATGAATATATCATAGGCTTATATGTATTTTTAGAATTGTTATTGCTGACTGAAACATACTATTCATCTATTAATCTATTATCAGAATTGCATGTAACCTGTTATGCCAGTAAGCTGACAATAAGTTTAGTGAGCATCAGAAGATAGATGTAGGACAAGAAAGGGAACAAAAGAAATGATCATCAAGTTAATGTCGCAAGACAAAAACTAGTCAAAAAACACAGCAAAAAGTTAGTACCACAAAAGTTAAATGAGAAAGGTATAAAACAAAGGACGCAGAATAGGGTTTTCAATCTGTAGTTCAGATAAGGAAGAGACTATTAGATGACCTGTTAATTTGTCGTATCGATTACCAGCAGGTCAGGATCTCTGAAGACACACCCTCTGGAAATATGACATGCAATCCCAACAAAGGGTATCCAGAATGACGGTGATTGCTAAAATACAAGATGGAAATGCACCAACAATTAAGCAACTCATGAAAGAAACAGTATAATGATAAAGAAACGATAGACATGAAATCTGTACCTTCAAAACTCCCCAAAACTAATTGTCTGAACATTAAACTGGTTGATAAATGGATAAACTGGATGACATAAAAATATAATCTGAAACCAAATCATAACATAACCAGTGCATTTCCCAATATGATCTTGCGAATGGTCTAATCCAGTACATGTATAGGTGTTCTCATATTCAGATTTTAGTAAATGCTAACTGGGGCAGTAACTCAAAAAAATTGTTGTTTTGCAGCAAATTTGTTAGATTTGCCAGTGACCTATTTCGTGGTATTAGTTTCTTATTCCATGCTCAAGCTAATGAAGGATAGGCTATGATCCTCAATGGCAAACAGACTCTGATGTTAATTGAGAGTGATTTGTTCAGAAACTGGAATTTAGCAGTCTGATCAAGGACTTCGCTGCACAGGAATCCAGAAAAGTACAATTTTAAAAAGCAACCATTTGTCTGTGTTAATGTATATAATGGCCTATGCAGTATTTGATATTCCTGCTTTTGTAGACATTTGCAGTAGGGTTCTATAGTTGACCTTACAAACCTTGGTTTGTGAGGTTTACTTGTCATCTCTTCATCAAAGGCTAATTAAAGATATAAACTCATATATGTTCTTCAGAATTTTGCTGTTCATTTGAAAGCTAACACTCTGTAGTAGTCTTTTCCTTTACTCTGTGTGACTCTGAGACCTTAAAGTTGATGTGTGTAGCACTCAAAAATGCCTCTAGCCAAGGTCTCCCATCCTCCATAATCCAGCTCTGGGTCATATTCATGTACCAAAACTTTTATTGAGCCAATGTAAATTTGCCAGGTAACATAAACGTCACGTGAGAGGACACTTAGAGTAGCCATACAGGAATGAGACCATACAAATCCAGGGCAAACCGCAACCAGACTATGAATCAGAGACAGATCACTGAAGCAGTGATGTATCAGCACTAACCTCTGGGCTTCCCTGCCAGCATGGTGTGAACTACTGATTTTGCCTGTATAATCCATTCTACATTAAAAAATTGTTTAGAGTAATTACAGTTTGGTGTTGTCTTGAATGACATGTGAGTTAAATGAGATGCATGCAGCATTTAGCACTTCTGAGTAAACTGATGAAATTGCTAAGACATACCCAATTAGTAGTATGGTAGATGGATATTTAATGGGATAGATTTCCTGTTTATGTGTCTTGTCGGATTCAGTGCTTTAGCATGACATATTTTAGAGATACTCGTTATAAATTTAGTTTAACTTATACAGTGGATGCAAACACTGTTCAGGCCCCTTCATATTCTGCTTCAGTCCTACCCAATATAAATTCAGCTAATTCAAAATGACCAGTGATGAAATGACTTTGATGTATATTTGGTTTAAAGGGCACTGGATGAAAGAAAGCCTGTCCAACATTACTGCTTTATTGGGAGGGAAGATACTACAGAAAATAAAAAAGCACAAATATAGGTTCAGTCTGTGTGTAAGGCACTGTATCAGTTAAAGATGTGATATTGTATCTGTTTTTATAACATATATTTCAAAAATGGAAGGATAACATTCAAACTTTCTTGAATCTGCTTAAAAATGGACATCCATCATTTGTTGTTATGACAGATACAAATGCGTTGAGATAGCTTTAAATGTGTAAATGATCTTCTACAAAGCTCTCTTTTTGTGTGAAATACTCTTTACATTATAATGTAGTTTTAAGTGTATGTGGGATAGTCTTTACATACTAGAGAGACATTTTCATTTTTTTCACTTTTAGTGATTAATGCATTTTGTTTTTTGTTTTGTTTTTTTTATTCTTAAAGATAACCTGAGCTTAGAAAATTATTTGAATCACCAGTTGGTCATGTAAGAATATTTAGAAAAAAAAATCAGTTTCACTGCGGTAGTTTCATTAGCATTATGTAAATAAAGACTTCCTATCTCCTTGTAACATTAAAGGAAAAATGCATTTCACAAAGGACCATTGTATGGCTAATTCATTTATTGATCTGAAATGTAATAATGATAAGGAACTCTCTGTAGAATTCTGGTTTCAGATGGATGGTGGTGAGCCATAGGTCAGGTCAAGAGCATAAAAATATTTCTAAAGCTTTACGTGTTCCCAGAAGCACAGTGGCCCTATAATTGTTAAATGGAAGAGGTTTGGACCACCCGGATTCTCCCTTGAATTGGCAAACAAAAGAGTTGGTCAGAAAGGTGACCAAGAACAAAATGGCCACCCTGACATAACATCAAAAGTTCTTTGCTAAGATGAGAGATTCTGTCAAAAGAATGGCCATTTCAGCGGCACTCCATCAATCAGGTGTTTATCATAGATTGACTAGAAGTAAGGCATTCTTACCAAAATGGCATTTTAAGGACTCTGAAAACAAGAGGAAAATGATTCTCTGGTCTGATGAGACAAAATGTTAACTCTGTTGTCAGCAGAATTCCAAGCACTGTGTCTGTTGAAGACCTGGCACTGCTAATTGGCTGCCTAATACCATCCCTATGGTGAAGCATGATGGTGGCAGTATCATGCTGTGGAGGTGGGACAAGAAGAATTGTCAGAATTAAGGGATAGATTAATGCATTCAAACACAGAGAGTTCCTTGAAGGAAACCTGCTCCAGAGTGCAAAGAACTTTAGATTGGAGTGATGGTGCGACTTTCATCATGACAATGACCTGAAGCAACCAGCCAAGGCAACACTGGAGTAACTTTGGGTCAAGTCTCTTACTCTGTTTGAGTGTCCTAGCCAAAGCCCAGACTTAAACCCCATAGAACATGTGTGGAGAGACCTGAAGATGGCAGTTTAATGACATTTCACATTCAGTTTAATGGAGTTGGAGAGCCTCTGCCAGGAAGAATGGGGTAAACTGCCCAAATCGAGGTGTGCAAAGCTTGTATAAAGACTTACCCCAAGTCTTCCACAAAGTACTGAAATAAGGGTTTGAATACTTAAATGAATGAGAGATTTCAGCATTTGATTTAAATAAATTTGCAAACCTTTCTGATAACAGGTTTTCACTTTGTCATAATGGGAAATTGAGTGCAGATTGATGGACAAAAATGGCATATGTACTGTGTCCATTTAAAATTAAATCTACAATGCAATAAAGTGTGCAGAAAGTCAAGGGGTCTGAATGTTTTCTGAATCCATTGACAAGTTCTCTCTTTTCTATTTGGTCTGAGCGCTCCTGATTTATTCCCACATCCCCAGCATGTTAAGTTATCTGGTGACACTAATTGGTCCAAGTTTGGGTGTGTGTGTGCCTTGCCCAAGGTCGTTTTCTGCTTTGTGCCAAGTGCTGCCAGGGCTGACCCTGAGTTGGATTAAATGGCTTTGAGAATGTACACATGTAGGTATTTCTTTATTATATGAAATGTTTACTAAGACAATCAGTTCCACAAATAGGAACATGAGCCCTAAGCTCAGGAGTCCTATTCTGGAAAACTGTCTTTGGTTTGCTGGTAAAGATGTAACCTTGGTAGGAATAAAAACTTTGTTTACCAGTGGGATGAATAGGTGGCTGAGTGTAAGGACAGAAGCTTTATATTTAAAAGAAAAGCCTAACAGAATGCCCTTTTTCAATTATGCTTTTGAATCATCAGAGCATTTTTAGACGCCTTAGTTGCTGCACATCACTTTCCCACCTATTTAACTATGGCTACACACTCTTGATTAAACAGCGAAGTAAAATGTGTGTGATAGACTTTACTATCATATTTTAGGAGAAAGCTTACAATAGTTTGAAATTCTGTCATTAATGCAAATGAAGGGAATTCGTCCAGTCATTAGTTAAAGCCACGTTTTCCATTATAGGAACATTAGATAGATAGATAGATAGATAGATAGATAGATAGATAGATAGATAGATAGATAGATAGATAGATAGATAGATAGATAGATAGATAGATAGATAAACAGCACTATATAATAGCTAGATAGACATTTGTCCATTATTGTCATTAGTGCAAAAGAAGGGCATTCGTCCAATCATTAGTTAAAGCCACTTTTTCCATTATGGGAACATTAGATAGAAAGATAGACAGATAGACATTATTTGTCCACAGGGGAAATTTGGCTTTGTCCAGAAACTCATTAAATAAATAAATAGTTTATATACAGTTACAGTGAGGTACTGCAAAGGCATACTTCTGTTGGTAATGGAGTCCTATGGGTATTTCTTGACACACTTCTGCTAAATAATTTGTTGTCTGAAAGTAGTCAATGATGTGTGTTACAGAGAGCATGTGTAGCGTGGTTCATTATGGTATTCAGTTTTGTTTTAATTCTTTCCACTTCTATCACCTCCAGGCAGTCCAGATTGCCTCTTAAAACTGTGCCTGCCCTTTTTATTAGCTTGTTGTTTCGGTGGGCATCTCTTGAATTGATGTGATTGGCCTAGCACAACACAACATGAAAAATCACATTGACCATCACAGTTTTGTGGAATATGTGAAGGTTGTCCATTTCCACATTAACAGAACACAGTCTCCTAGTAAAAAATAGTCTGTTCTATCTTTTCTTATATAGTTCCTCTGTGTTATGAGACTGTTTCAGTCTGTCATTTACATTGAAATTCAAATACTTGTAGCAATGCACCACCTCCACATCCACTCCTTGAATTAGTGACCGGGTGCATAGAGGCTGTAAATCACCAGTTTCTTGTTTTTGCTGATGTTAAGTTGCAGACAATTCTTTCTGCTCCAAGAAATAATGTCCTCCACTTGACAATCCTCTGTTTCATCTCTGTTGCCAATATATCCCAGAGAATCAGAGAACTTCTGCAAGTGTCATGCCCTACTGTTATATTTATAGTCTGAAGTGTTAAGAGTGAAGAGAAAAATAGATGAGATGCTTCCTTGTGGTGGTCCAGTGTTGCTCACATCCATAGCAGAAACACAGTCCTTGAGTCTCAAAAACGTATTTGCAAAGCTTTAGGGCTAATTTATACTTCACGCTCAGAACGCGTACGCGTCCGCATCATGGCTGCCACGCGTTCCCAGCGTTCATTTCATGCGTCCTCTGAGCAGGTCCTCAGAAATTAACGCAACGCGTGCGCGAGTTGCAGTACCAGCATAAAGTCGGGAGGCGCAGTGTGCTAAAAGTCGGAACGTGACGTCAGAGTCTCTGTTTACTATCTACATGTGACAGCAAGCCTCTATGGAGATCCTTCGGGGATCGATGTGCGCGCTTTGCTGTTTGATGAATGGTTCAAAGTGTTGAAGCAAAATGCCAACATACAGATGCATTTGTGGTGCTTTTATATTCAACATACAGTAATGCATTTTAAAAGTCTCACATACCATCTTTTGTGCCGTCTATTTTTTATTTTTTTACTTTACCTGCTGTCAGGTCCAAGAGAGCACGTAGCGATTAAAAACTGGGATGACGTTTACGATGGTCTGCTTTAATAATAAATTAAACTACAAGGTTAAAGTGGACATTTCGAGATTAAAGCCGAAATGTCCACTTTAATCACAAAATACACGTTTTCACCGTGTCTTTTATTTTTCTCAGTGGCTCAAATACAGCGCTATACATTATGTTGCCGATGTGAAGTTGCAAAAAAATAGACGGCACTGAGACTTTTAAAATGTATCGTGTCATTACAATCGGGAATATGCGACGCTTGAATATAAAAGCACCACAAATGCATTTGTATGTTGGCATTTTGCTTCACCACATCGAAGCATCCATCCCGTAGGATCGGCATAGAGGCTTTCTGTCACATGTAGATAGTTCCCGAATGTAATGACACGATACATTTTAAAAGTCTCACATACCATCTTTTGTGTCGTCTTTTTAATTTTTTAATTTTGCAACTTAACAACAGCAACATAATGTATAGCGTTATATTTGAACCACTGAGAAAAAAATAAAGGACACGGTGAAAACGTGTATTTTGTGATTAAAGTGGAAATTTCGGCTTTAATCTCGAAATGTCCACTTTAACCTCGTAGTTTACTTTATCATTAAAGCAGACCATCGTAAACGTCATCCCAGTTTTTAATCGCTACGAGCTTCTTGGACCTGACAGCTGCGGCAAGCAGCAAAAGATCACCACACAGAACAAATTAAATGTATGATATTCCAACTCTCTGCACATTTAGAATCTTTAGATTCATACTTGATATCACTTTCATGATGAAATGCATTAAAGTGTGTATGTTACATTTTACATATAATTTCATTTAAATAATGAATACTGTTAATAATTACACACATGGGGGTGTCACGGTGGTGGAGCAATAGCACTGCTGTCTCGCAGGGAGTTATGTTGCTGGTATTTCCTGCTTGTATTCCACACTGTGCTCCAGTTTCCTTCCAAAGATAAGAAGATTTGGGGATTTGGTGCCGCTAAAATGACGCTAGTGTATGTGTGCTTGTATTCACCTTGCGATGAGCGGAGACCTCGTCCAGGGATTGTTTCTCAGTCGTGCCCAATGCTTGTTGGAATGGACACATCCCTGAATTGATGGATTTAATCAATAAACATCCTTTTCACAGATATTGCGGTAAGGTGTTATCGGAATTTAATAGGTGTTTTAGGCAATTCACAACACAGAGAAGCCAAACATGTTCTCACCGTGATAATATCTCACACTGCCACCTGGTGGACTCCTCCAGATTTACGTAAAGTGCAGCGCAAGTATAAACACTTCAACGCTTGCGTAGCAGGAGCGTCCGCTGCAGCATGCGTCGCGTCGCGTAAAGTATAAATGAGCCCTTAGGCTGTATTGCCATAAAAAGCAACACTACTATGGCTAATCCTCACTTTTTATACATAACTTCAGAGGTGAAGTGCTGTTTAGCAAGCATATGCTTTACAATAATACCTAAGTAGCTGTAAAAATAATATTTCATGTGCAACTTCAGGGGCTTCTTAGTGTGTCTTTCAGAATAGCTAGCCTCAGAGGCTAGGCAGCTGAACGTAACGTGTATTACAATTAATTCAAAGCCCGACTATTAAAGAATACTTAGACAGCAAACATCAGATTCTGAGTTCCAGTATGTGCTCACAGTAAAATGGGCTATATCTTCTCAGCATTACTGTAATATACAATGTTGCAGGCAAAAATCAATTCAATAACTGACAATTTATTAATAGCAAACAATTATATACAGTAACAAAAGAACATAAAAAGTGAAATAGAGAATAACAGAAATGCACAGGCATGCATTGCAGAAGAAAGAATTACATCTCTTCCCTTTGTAATCCAAACTTATCCTTTTGCTACACTGAGATGCTAAAGTCAGTCAGAGATCAAAGCTCATCCAAATGGAAAAAATGTGTGGTTATAAAATCTTCAAAAGAGTTAATAACACTTCCATTTTGCTTCTGTAAAATACAAAGAGAGGGGAGACAGGCTGACTCTTCAGATGCTATAAAACCATCACCTTTACTTTGTAGAAAGCATAGCTGTGGTCTTCTTAATTAATATGCATAATTATAAAAATATTTTTATAGATAATATGACAGAAACATATATTTATGAAAACAATAGAAATTCAACAGAAATTCAAATTAATTCCAATGACGTATGAAGACATACAACTGTTGACTTTCCATTTGGCAGAGTGGAGTGAGACTTTCAACAACTGCGTTCTTATAAAGAAAAGGCCACCTTTTTTGTAGTGAAACAGTTCTCATGGGGTAAAAGGAGACAAACAGCAGTATATTGCTCTTGCAGATGTAATTTACTTATGCCACATACCTCAAAGTTCTAGAAATCAGACTAAGAACCATGAAAAATGTGTCATGCTGTTTGGGTATTACCTGCGGTGGGTTGGCACCCTGCCCAGGATTGGTTCCTGCCTTGTGCCCTGTGTTGGCTGGGATTGGCTTCAGCAGACCCCCGTGACCCTGTATTCGGATTTAGTGGGTTAGAAAATGGATGGATGGATGTTTGGTTATTACTGGTGCTCCATCCAGGAGTGCTGACTTGTCATGAACAAAGGAATTAAAAGAATGCTCAACCCGAAAATGTGGTTTGTAATGATGGCTGAAAAAAACTTTAATCTCATGGTTTAATATAGATAACAAAATGTTCTGATAGAATGTAAATTTGTAGTGGCAAACACTGGACAATATTAAAATTGTCCATGAAAACAAATTCATATAATTCATGTTGCAAAAACCAAGCCATCCAGTCATATGTTTACAAAATATTGTTAAATAAATACCACTGGAAAATGAAAGTAGTCCACAAAAATTAAGCCCTTCACACAGGATTGTACTTTTTGATTTGAAGATCTGCCAGATCAGTCCAGAGTGCTCTCTTTAATTGAAGTTCCAGTCCTGCTATCCATTGTGGTTTGAAGCAGCCAACAATTTTATTTTAATACTTAAATAGAAATTATATTTTTCCATTGGGTACTTCTTTGAAAGTCTCCCACCACTCCCCCAAAATGGACAGTCAACCAGTATACTTGCGTATAAATCAGGTCTTGAAACCCGAAAAATCAATCATAAAATCAGACCCCGACTTATATGCCCATTCAAAAATACGACGCTTACATTCTTCTTGCTTCCTCCAATCTTGTTTCAGTTTCTCAGACACACTGAATTATGTCGCAGCGGCGCAGTTACCAATTTCGTCTGCCACTTCAACAACATTTAATTTAAAACCAGCTTCATATTTTCTTCGGACCGAATGTTCCACTGGGATGCTCTTACGATAAAGGTGCATGAGGGTGTGAGATACAAAAAACACAAATCAGTGCAAACATCGCTTCAGAGTACTTCAGGCATTACAGTGTGAACAGGCAGTGTGCTCTGTGGTTACTCTTTCAGGTGGGCATTCGTATATCATAATCTCTTGGACCAATAGTGTGAGTTTTCCACAGTCTGCTTATACGACTGACATTATAAAATACCAGAAATTATACGGTAAAATCAAGCCCTGACTTATCTGTGGGAGAACTTAAACACAAGTATATAACTTAATTGGAATTAATTTAACAAATTCTATTACATGCGTAACATCTTCTCAGGCATGTTCTGGTCTTAAATTACTGGTAAGGTTATGGCAAAACTTTTAAGGTTTTTTTTAAGAAATCTAAGTTTCTGTCATAGTATCTCTGAAAAATATTCCTATAATTATGAATATTAATTAAACAAACCTCAGTCTGTGAAAAATGGAAAGGCAACAGAGAGAGACGGAGTGAGAGAGGTTAGGAGCACGTGCTGATACAGCACATTACCGCGCCCAGATTAGGACCCGAGTGCAGCCATGCAACGAGTGAAACCTTAGCACCACACTAGTTCAGATGGAGTGGAACAGTGTGTGGTTTTTTATGGTGACTGGAGTGCCAATCCTGCTACTAACCCCTAGGTTTTTTGCAGGTTGGAGGACCTACATGCAGGGCTGAATACAGATTAACATCATACCCAGGACGGAGCAATTGCAGGTTAAGGGCCTAGCTCAAGGGCCCAATGAAGTAGAGTTACCTTTGGTGTTTACAGAAAGGCAACAGGTCTGAAAGAAATACCAGCAGAAGTGTGGAAGAGTTTATGAGAAGAGGGAGTTGATGTGTTATGGGACCTAATGCAGAACATCTATAAACAAGAGAGAATACCAGAGGAGTAGAGGAACAGTGTGATTGTACCCATTTATAAGGAGAAGGGCGATATTCAGGATTGTGGGAACTACCAAGGGATAAAGCTGATGTCACACACAATGACAATTTGAGAAAATGGTTATAGAGACAAGGCTTAGGGAAAAGACCACCATAGGGGAGGAGCAGTTTGTTTCTTTGCCAGGGAGAGGAACAATGATGGAGTCTTTGCATTGAGAAAGCTCATATAGAAGCATTGAGAAAACCAGAAAGGAATGCATATGGTGTTTATTGATTTGTAGAAGGTTTATGATAGAGTGCCACATGAAGAGGTCTAGATATGCATAAGAGAGAAAGAAAGGAGGACTAGAGAAGTATGTGAGGATTGTCCAGGATATGTTGCGGGTGCAAGGATTTGAGTTAAAAGCAGTTTTGGCGTAACAGACAAGACCCCATTTTGAGTAGGTCTACACCAGGGATTTTCTTTAAATCCATACCACTTTGATCTGGTTATGGATGTTTTCAGTCATGGGATAAAAGAGCAATACCCCAGTGAAGGCTTTTTGCTGATAACATTGTGTTGTGTAGCACCAGGAAGTGAAGAGGTAGCTGGGAGAATGGAGAAGAGCTTTGCAAGATAGAGGGTTGAAGATAAATAGGAAGAAAGCAGAATATATGAGATTTAATGATGATCAGAATTTAGAACATACCCTGCCGTTAGAGCTAATAAAAAGAGTGGATACATTTAAATATCTATGATCTATGGTGGGCCAAGTTGGAAAACTAGATGTAAAAATAACCCATAGAGTGCAGTGTGGATGAAACAATTGGACAAAAGTATCAGGAGTATTGTGTGATTGAATTAAGGCAAAGGTTAAAAGTAAAGTTTTAAGACAGGGGAAAGACCAGCAATGTCGTATGAAGCTGAGACTGGTAAAGCAAGCACAGGAGAAGAAGTTAGATGTGGCAGAAGTGAGAATGTTGAATTGGATGTGTGGACTTTCAAAAAAGGACAGAATAAATAATGAGACAATCAGAGGCACAACAAAAATGGGAAAGATATTTAAGAAAGTACAGGAAATTAGGTTAAGGTGGTATGGACATGTGATGAAGAGAGATAAAGAATATGTGGGCAGAAGAGTGATCAGAATGGAAGTGCAGGGGAAGAAAAAGTGAGGGAGGCCAAAGTGGAGGTGGATAGATAAAGTAAAAGAAGATCTGGAGGAGTATGTGCAGGACTGAGTTGTATGGAGAAGGTTGATCAAGCACATCAACCCCACATAGAAGTGGCAAAGAGGAAAAAGAAAGCATTAAGCATATGCTTTCCACAAGGTAAAATTGTGGATTTTATGGCACTTGGTGAATTGGTTTATGACATTTGCTGTTGTTAGCTGATGGTTGTGGAGGATCTGTGACTAATTTGTTTCAACCGTGAAAAAATAAACAATTAGTCATAGATCCTCCACAACCATCAGCTAACACAAGCACATCAATCAATGTCATTTTTACATCACGTGACCTGGAATCTGCTGTCTATGAAAGCTATTGAGTCTCAACCAGCTCTGTTTTTAAGTTCATGACTTTGTAAAATGCTGTTGAAATGCACATATTGAGTGTAGTCTTCTAATGTCTACTATTATTGTGATTCTTTGAATGTGGCTCATTGTTAAAAAAAATAATAATTAACAAAACTGTGATAACTAACCCTGTGATGGAGTAACTAAAAAACTGCTCCCACTTTCAAAATGGTTAACACAATCCCTAAATGCACCAATATGTTACGATATGCTGACCTGATACAACTTGCTTATTTCTGTACCTGTTTTACTACATTTGATTTTATTTTTTAAATGTTTTCTGTTATTGATATTTCAGCTCTAAGGTGTTTTAAAACTAGTTTAGGTGCCAGCTGATCTATCTATCTATCATAGTAAGTCAAGCTCACTTAAATATTACATCCATCCATCCATCCATTATCCAACCCACTATATCCTACCTACAGGGTCATGGGGGTCTGCTGGAGCCAATCCCAGCCAACACAGGGTGCAAGACAGGAAACAAACCCCGGGCAGGGTGCCAGCCCACCGTAGGGCACGCACACACACACCCACACCAAGCACACACTAGGGACAATTTAGAATCGCCAATGCACCTAACCTGCATGTCTTTGGACTGTGGGAGGAAACCCATGCAGACACAGGGAGAACATGCAAACTTCACGCAAGGTGGACTCGGGAAGCGAACCCAGGTCTCCTAACTGTGAGGCATTAAATATTACAGTAACTGCTAATTAACTCACCCTATAATATGTGGAAAGGTGGCTCTGAGGCTAAGGATATGTGTTGGGGTCTGGTTTAATAAAGTTTAGCAAAAAAATATATATTCTTTTATACTAAAAGCAATAGTTGGTAGTCAGATTCACGGTCCTCGCTCCTATTCCATCAAAGTTTCAGAGATGTCAGGGTGTAGTGAAACTGGGTTAGTTGAAATGTAGCATCTGTAAACTTAGGACCAGGTGAAAACACCTACTGACTTGCAGTATGAATGCTGGTTGCATTTTTTCTGCCTCATAAAGATGCTGATATCATGACTGAGATAAAAGCATCTTATATTTATCATCAGCAAAATATGTCATCTATTGATATTGTTTTATAGTGAAACTGAATGTTAGTTTATGTACATTTCCATGATTCTTTAATTTATTCAACATAAAAACAATACATGTGTGAGATGTTTCTATCCATAGTTCTGCAGCTGGAGCCCAGGTGAGGAGAGTTGCTCAAGGTGATTGCTAATTTAACTTTTTTCATAATAAAAAGATGCTATAAAGATGGCAAGGAATTATTACTCTTCATATTACATGTAATCACAAAGGCACCATTAAATACTACAAAGCAGACATTCTTTTAAATGCACTGAAGGTGCTCAGATGGAATAATTCACTCTTAAATAAAGCCTGTGATGCATCAAAAGAAAATGTTTCTGTATTGAGCTCCTGAAGGTCAACTAATATGGAATGAAATGGACTGTAAAGAAAGAGACCATAGCACAGGTAATGTACAAAAGCTTTTATGATCTCCGCTTGAGCAATAAAAAAAAACTGAACAATGATGAAATCTCTTCAAACAATATTTTATTAGAAATGGTGAACAATTTAAAGCAACAATTTGATTTTTAAATCAGTATTTTGATTCAAGTGAAAAGTTTAAAAAGACAGAACCTAATTTGAGATTAAACATAAAAAAAATAATTTTTCACAGGTAACAGGAGATCATTCAGTTCACCAAGCTTGTTTGCTTTGATAATGTGCCAATATCTCGCCAAAATGTCTTTTAAAAGTTTTCAGCATCACCACTTTACAGACTATACATGGTTCAGTATGTTTTTTTTATCACAAGTCCATGACTGTTATTATAAAATTAGCTTCTTTGTCTACTTGTTGTCTGCTGTTTGTTTATTTTAAGAAATGATTAAAGTTGTCACTTTTTTAGTGCCTAACCCCTAAACAGACATCTCCTCTGGGTATACAACCCTTTAGAACCCTTGTGGGTTTTAAATGGATTTATTCTGCTTTCTTCAGCAGATTCTGATTAAATACATTAATTTGCCTTGATTTGTGACAATGACAGCGTGATTGTGATTGTGGCCTCTGAGACATTAGCTTGGTATCTGCCAGGCACCCAAAGCCATCAGAATAGGCTCTGGTTCTCCATGTCACTGAAGTAGAAAGAAAAACAAAATTCAGTAAATTCACTGCATGATTATTGGGTCAATGAAGGAAGAGATATTTGCAAACTTAAGAGGACGGTCAAAAACACGACATACACAATACATACAGCTATGGTGGATTCAGATGGTATTCAGACTCCTTCACTTTCTGCACACTTTATTATGTTGTAAATTTTAAATGAATACATTTGTCAATTTTTCCCATCAGTCTACACTCATCAATTCAATGACAAAGTGAAAACACGTTTTCAGTAAGGTTTGGAAATCTGTTAAAGATCAAAAACTGAAATCTCTCATTCATATACAGTAAGTATTCCGACTTTTAATTCCATACTTTGCAAGAGACCCTTTGGCAGAAATTACAGCTTGGACAAGACCCTTTGTTAAAAAATCAAAAACTGAAAATACAGTATCTCACTCATGTAACTATTCAGGCCCATAATTCAGTACTTTGTAGAAGACCCTTTGACAGCAATTATTACTTTGAGTTAGAGTCTATAAGCACACTTGGATCTGGACAGCTTATCCTAATCTTTCTGAGCAGATCCTCTCCAGTGCTGTTAGATTGGATGGGAAGCATCTGTAAACTTCCAGTTTCAGGTCTCTCCACACAAATTCTATGGGTTTGAAAGTCTGCGCCTTGGCTAGGTCACTCCAGGACAATCTGAGACTTGTCCCAAAGTCATTCCAGCGTTGTCTTGGCTGTATGCTTTGGGTCAATGTCATGCTGAAAGGTGAACTGTCAGCCCAAACTGAGGCTGCATGCACTCTGGAGCAGGATATCTTCAGGTACCACTCTGTATTTGACTGATTAATTCATTACTTAATTCTGCACCAGTCACCCTGTCTCTGCCACTGAGAAGCACACCCATAGCATGATGCTTCCACCACCATGCTTCAATGTAGTGATGGCATTAGACAGGAGATGGTATTTGTTAAACATAGTGCTCGAAGTTCTGCTCAAATAGTTACATTTTTGTCTTCTTAGCCCAAAGAATTTTTTTCCTTATTCTCTAAGAGTACACATCGTCTGTCTTAAGTCTTTCACTCAGGGGCGTCTTTCACCTAGCAACTCTATACCAGGGGTCCTCAATCCCAGTCCTGGAGAGCCGCAGTGGCTGCAGGTTTTTGTTCTGACCTGGTTGCTTAATTAGAAAGCAATTCTTGCCAATAAAGCACTAACAAGCTATGAAATTAAATTAACTCTGCTATGTCAGGTCATTCTCATATCCTAGATTTTCTTTCCCTTTCTATCATGCAAATGATTTGAAGGCTAAAATGGACGAGTAATTCTCAGTCCTTCACTTTTTTCTCTTCATTTTTCTTCCAAGTATTTAATTAAACCCAATAGTGCAGATAAATACACACAGGTGTAAATGTAAATAAGCTAAATGGAGAAATGCTGCTCTCTCTTGTCATTTGCATGTTATTGATAATAAGGAGCAATTAAAATAGCTGTTTAAGACAAAATTAAGCAATAAGGGCTCAAAATCACTAAAGTGAAGCAGAAGTGTTACTTTAGCAATAAGTGCTTTTTATTAAGCAACTGGGTTGAGGCAAAAACCTGCAGCCACTGCGGCTCTCCAGGATCATGATTGAGGACCCCTGCTCTATACCATAAACACTTGATGGATAGGTGCTGCTGTCCTTCTGACATCAACTTTATTCCAATAATCTCAGAGCTCTTTAAATTTAATTTTCTAAAATCTATGCAGGCTGTGATATGTCTTTGACTCAAGTCTGGCTTCCACATGTTTGCTGGAGCATTGCTGAGATGATCGTCCTTTCAACAGGTTCTCACATCTTAGCAGAAAACTTCTGAAGCTCTGTTAGAGTGTCCATTTGGTTCCTTCTTGCCTGGTTAGTCAGTTTTGTTGGATGGTCAACTCTAGAAAGAGTCTTGGTGGTTCCCAATTATTGAGGTTACTGTGCATAAAGCTTCAGAAATGATTTTATACCCTTGTCTTGGTCTGTGCCTCAACACAATTTTATCTCTGAGGCCTAAAAAGTGTTCCTTGCACTTCATGGCTTGGTTTTTGTGAATTGTGGGACCTTATATACACAGGTGTGTACCTTACTAAACAATGTCCAATCAATTCACTTGTTACAAATCAACAACTCAGTAAAGTGTGCAGATTGTAAATGGGTCTGAATAATTTCTAAATTCTCTGTAAATACACAGTGTAAATGATCTACAAATCATAGAAAGAGGTTTGGGGGCAGCCAGCCATACACTTGCAGTTGGCTTCGAAAATGTAGCAAAGATGTGGTTCAAATTGATATAGATCACTCCATAAGAAAGAACAACAAGAACAGGAAAACATAGCACTTATATGTAAGATAGACAGGAAATGATGTCATCAGGCAGGAACTGAAAATGACGTCCTCGAGGCCGGGACCAGAAGTGATGTGGCTGGAACTTGAAGTGACATCCTCGGGGGCTGGAACCGAAAGTGACATCTTGATGCAGGAAGTGACATCATCTGACTCAATCGGAATTTCCCGTGATCGGTCTGCTAATGGAAAAGAACAACGATTAGTGTACTCTGCCATCCCCTGATTTGGCGAAGAATTACCATCTTTTGTGCCTTTTAGCTGCCTCCCATGTGCACGTGTGTGACAACAGATAGCATAATAAGTGAACAATGACAGCGTGATTGTGATTGTGCCTCTAAAACCCTGTTTAACTGTCATTGCCAGGGCTGAAAACAGTGAATAACTGCAAGGAAGAGTTTCAGATGCAGTGTGTGTTTTTCTTGAGAATGGCCAGACAAATAATGCTGACTTCATGCCTGGTCTTCCTTTTATATCTTGTGTTGCATCAGTCTACACTGAAATGACAAAGTGAATAACTGCAGTAAGGTTTGGGTTAAAGAGAAATCTCTCATTCATATACAGTAAGTATTGTTTAATTCCATACTTTGCAAGAACCCTTTGCCAGAAATTACAGCTTGGACAAGACCCTTTGTTAAAAAATCAAAACTGAATACAGTATCTCACTCATGTAACTATTCAGGCCCATAATTCAGTACTTTGTAGAAGACCCTTTGACAGCAATTATTACTTTGAGTTAGAGTCTATAAGCACACTTGGATCTGGACAGCTTATCCTAATCTTTCTGAGCAGATCCTCTCCAGCTACAGATTGGATGGGAAGCATTGTAAACTTCCAGTTTGAGGTCTCTCCACACAAATCTATGTTTGAAAGTCTATGGCTAGGTCACTCCAGGACAATGACTTGTCCCAAAGTCAAAAGCTGTATGCTTTACCTCAATGTCATGCTGAAAGGTGAACTGTCAGCCCAAACTGAGGTTAAAAGACTGCACAGAATAATCTTAGTTGACTGTTGTTTTACTTTATTGCTGCATAATTGACATCTAGTACATTTTGTGATAATTGTCTATTATAATGTCATCAAAAGGTGAGTTTGAACAGCCTTCTAACAGTACAAGTGTAAAAAAGACTAATAGACATTGTGTGTCTCATTCGGAGTTTAAAGGAATGTTACCACTGATAACAACAAAGAATGTTACCACTGATAAGAACTTCTTAAATTGCTACACTGGACCCTTTGGAATTTGGAGAGGAAGGTTTGAAGGGGCTGCATAAGAATGAATTCCCACTCTGGGTGAATGCAAAGCTGCTGCTTTGATACTCAACATGTGACCTCTGAAATGTGGATTTGGTTGTATAAGTTCCTAATATCAAAGATAAGGACAGGTAGAATTTATGAGCCTCTGGGAGGGGGACAGGTTTTAAAAGACTGAACAATATAATACAATACAATTTATTTTTTGTATAGCCCAAAATCATACAAGAAGTGCCACAATGGGCTTTAACAGGTCCTGCCTCTTGATTGTCCCCCAGCCTTGATTCTCTAAGAAGACCAGAAAAAACTTCCATAAAAAAACCCTTGTAGGAAAAGAAATGGAAGAAACCTTGGGAAAGGCAGTTCAAAGAGAGACCCCTTTCCAGATAGGTTGGGTGTGCAGTGGGTGTCAAAAAGAAGGGGTCAATACAATACAGTACAATACACAGAACAGAACAAATCCTCAATACAGTTTAAAAATAAAAAGTTTAGAAGTATGGAGTAGAATTTAACAGTAGATGATGTCCCATAATATGATTTGGATTTGTTTAGAGTCCTGGAGACCTCGGCCATCAAGCTGCCTCCCCCATTTGGTCAATCCACAGCTGAAATAGCGCTAATCCAATGAAAGGACCCCTCTTTCCCACGATTCCTGCGATCTTCCATCAGGGATGACTTTACCTTAGGCAGGCAAAACAACTTGGCAGGTGGGCGTGGCACCAGTGCCACATTTGAGTACCGAGAAGAGAAACAGAATAGGTGAGGGTTAGTATCAATTATAACTATCATGTTACTTATGTTTTAGTGCTAATGACTAACAACAGAGATGCAGTATGTACAGTTAATCAGCAGCTCTAGTCAGGGTATGCTAAACTGAAGTAGTGAGTCTTCAGCTGGGATTAAAGGCTGAGACCGAAGGGGTATCTCTAATAATAGGTAGCAGGCAGTCCATTCCATATTTTAGGGGCCCTGTAACTAAAAGCTTGAGCGCCTACTGTTATTTTATTTATCCTTTGGAATCATAAGCAGGTCGGCATCTTGAGATCTTAATGTGTGCTCTGGTTTGTAAGTCATGATAAGTTCAGACAAGTAAGACGGACCTTGGCCATTTAATGCTTTATATGTTAAAAGGAGGATTTTGAAATCTGCCCTAAACTTAACTGGGAGCCAGTGTAAAGATTTAAGAACTGGAGTTATGTGTTCATATTTTCTTGTTCTTGTAATAATTCTTGCAGCAGCATTTTGGATTAACTGGAGGCTGTATAAAGAACAGTTTGAACATCCAGTGAACACTGCATTGCAGTAGTCAATCCTACTAGAAATAAATGCATGAATTAATTTCTCAGAATCCTGTTTATTTAGAAATGCCTTAATTTCCCAACATTTTTAAGATGGAAGAAACATGTTTTGGACAACTTTGTAATATGTGCTTTAAATGACATGCTAGAGTCAAAGATAACTCCTAGATTGCGGGCTGATTCAGTAAAATTAATGGTGATTCCAACTGAGTTAAATGATGACAAAATATTGTGTGATCAGCGTCATTCCCTCCAACAATTAACATCTCTGTTTTATCTGTATTTAAAGACAAGTAGTTCTCATCCATCCACTCCTTTAATTCACTAACACAACTAATTAAAGACAATATCGGAGAAACTTCATTTGATCTAAATGAAAGGTTTCAACTGGGTGTCATCTGCATAAGAGTGAAAATTAACATTATGTTTCCTAATGATAGATCCCAGTGGAAGCATGTAAAGTGAGAACAGTAAAGGTCCCAGTACTGAGCTCTGTGGGACACCATATCTCACTTCTGTGTATAATGATGGAGTACTGTCTGCACATTTCTGTACATATTGGAATCGATTTGATAAATAAGAACTAAACCAAGCAAGCACAGTGCCTGTAAGCCCAACATCATTTTCTAGCCTGTGCAGTAAAATAGAATGGTCAATGGTGTCAAATGCTGCACTTAAGTCTAACAACATAATTACAGTGGAGTTTCCTTCATCAGAGGATATCAGAATGTTTACAACCCACATTAGTGCTATTTCTGTACTATGACCAGTGCGGAAGCCAGACTGGAATTTCTCAAATAAATTGTAATGCGTAAGGTGTGACTGAAGCTAATTGGCACTACTTTTTCTAGTATTTTAGAGAGAAAGGGTAAATTTGAAATAGGCCTATTATTATTTAGTATGTGTGGGTCTAGGTCTGACTTTTTAAGTAATGGTTTAATGACTGACACTTTTAGTGCATCAGGTACCGTGTCATACAATAATGAACTATTGATAATGGTTAGAATAGGCACTGCAAGAACATCCATTGCACTTTTTACTAGTTTTGTTGGCACTGGATCTAGGGAACAAGTAGTGGGCTTATTTTATAAATTAAAGTTAAGACTTCCTGCTCAGTTAAAGGATTAAAATTACTAAAGTACTGAATGCAATGTGAGACAGGGTCTGCTAAGCTAGTATTTGGTTTGTACTGTGATGCTGAGATCTGGGATCTTATATTTTTAATTTTCTCATTGAAGAAGTTCATAAAGTCTGTACTGCTAATATCTGTTGGTATTTTGCACTGTAGATCTGAATTCCCATTTGTTAATTTAGCCACTGTTCTAAACAGTACCCGAGGATTTTTATTATTGCTATCTATTATTGTAGAATAGTATTCTGAGCGAGCTTTAAAAGACAGCTTTTTTATATTTTTTAACACTCTCTGTCCATGCAATTTAAAAGACATGTAGCTTTGTTGTTCTCCATCTGCGCTCCAGTTTTTGACACTGTAATTTAAGAGCAGCAGTATTTTCATTAAACCAGGTAGAGTTTCTATGTGCTTTGATCACTTTTGTTTTAAGGGGAGCCACTGTGTCCAGAGCATCTCTAAAGGTCACATTATAATGTGATGTTAGCTGATCTAAATTGTTTTCCATTAAAATCCCCCATCAGTACTACGTGATCATAATTTATAGCCAAATCAGATAAAAGGTTGCTAAATTCAGTAATGGACAATGAATATGGGCCTGGTGGTCTTTAGACTAGCACTATAATTGTGTTGGAATCTGTTTTAATATTTAAAATAAATGCCTCAAAGGATGTAAAGTCGCCTAAAAATGTAGACGTAACTTGCATTTTGTTACACTACTTGCCTCTTCCAGGAAAAACGCCTAGGGGATGTTAGACAGGTTTTAGATCTATGAGCCCAGACAAATAACTGTGACATGGTCACTAAGAAAGTAAGCTTTTTAAATTCAGATTCTGAGCTGGCTAAGACAAGAGTGAGTTGATCAGAGATAAGCATGACAGTGTTTATACCTCAGCATAGAGAATTTTAATTAAAGGATCAGGACGTAATATTATTTAAAAGATGTAGGTGTAGGGGTCAAAACCAAAAAGTCAATCCAATCTTTCGCCAAGCCAGAAAGATAGAGAAGAATGAGAACCGTATAACGAAAAGAAAGTTCTTTCATCAGCTAGGTCAATCAAGAACGTAATAAGCTACAGTGACAATTATACCTGGATAACATTTTAAGGTAGAGGACTGTAGTCCTAGGTGCAACTGCACTGCAGCTGTGAATTGCATATCCCTAAAGCAGGGATTCTCATAAAGGGGAATAACTTTTTTAAGAGAGTAGAATTTGGACCTTGTAATGATCCGCAGAGAAGGGTGAGGTCTGCTATTGAATTCTTTGTGGCCCTGATCGTGAAACATCACTCATTTTGAGGACTGATTGACATTTTTTCCCTTGGAGGGGCTGAATTGGATGTAGTACTTTCTGCTTACACTCAGGCAACCTTTCCTTTTGGTGGTCCTGGCAGTATTGTAGACATTTTAACTGTGTGGCATATCTGTATTTCAACTGCAGTGCAGGTGTCATCGGAGGAAAACGCTCATCGACTGTGTTTCATTGTTTATCCTGCCCAGTCTCCTAAACCCCTTGATTATTGATTGTGTGTCATTTCCTAGCTGTGCGTGATGCTTTACAGGAAACCCCAACCCCTGGATCATCAACCAAGTACCCATATTTCACGCCAGACACATTTACAAGATTAAAATTTATAAAGGTAAATTTTTCAGTTATTTAAATGTTATGCACTGTGTTAAAAGCTTATTTTTTTAGTTTTATTTGTTCTCTCGCAGTACTGTATATGATTCAGTTTGTCATTCAAAAATTAGGAATTTGTCTTCTTTATCTTCAATGGTGATATTACTTTTGTTGGGGATGTGGACATAAATCAAACATTTTCTAGGGGTACAGAGCATAGTAAAGTTTGGGAAACACTCGTCTAAAGGTTGGTGTATTGGGAATTAAACTCAGAAATGAAAATATGCAGACGAAAAATGAACTAAATTAAAGGACTGCACGGAATTGCATTTGTTTCTGAAACATTGCTTTGCTAATGTTCTGTTGCTGTTGTTTCACTTTGCTGTGTATTTGTAATAGCTAGCATTATGAAAATTGTATATTATAACATAATTTAAGATATTTATAAGGAAGAAATGGTTTTCAAAAAGGACTCTTTTGTAATGTTGAAACAGCCTTTTATTTTAAAACAGATACTTACTTAGCTACTAAAAATTGAACTTTGTCCGTTAATGTTTTCAAAATTACCTGAATGGTTGAATAATTAATATAAAATATAAAAGCTATGCAACATTGTAAATCTAAGGTATTGCTTGGCTATTCGTGTTTTTGCTGCTATATATAATTGAAAACGTATGCTATAATGCATGTATGGTTTCATTAGCTGTTACTAAGTTATACAAGCATGCTGTGCTGTTGGCTCAAAATTATGATTTCAGAAGTGTGAGCAAAAGCAACCGATTTTAAAAACACGATTTTAGTTTTATGAACTCTCAATAATAGCAATGGGCTTTATAAGGTCATTAAAAGAGCTGATCAGTTACAGAGGAAAGAGATGAGGAAAAAGCTGATCAGAAAGAGGAAGGGAAGAAGGAAAAGTCAACCCAAGAATGGTCTGAGATACTGCAGTTAGCTCAAGAAATTGGTGGCCTGGGAAAGACTAAATTCTAAGTATTACCAGGTTATATGGTGTTCACACTTTATTTTGCTTTGCTTTATGCCATTATCTGGTTGATCTATAATACATAAATAAATATGTAACTCAGTCTACTTGCCTGATGTTCCAAAAAAGTGCTATATATATATATATGTGTGTGTGTTTGTGTGTTTTGTAGGAATTTGAGAGCACATTAAGAAGTTTTGGGACATCTGTGTGGAAACCCTGTATAATTCAATTCACAAAATAAACAAAACGTGATTTAAAGAGTTGTTTTCAGATGGGACTACAAGACTGAACTGTCTCAAAGATGGCAGGATCTCCGGTTATGTTGATTTCCTGAAGGAAGCAGCGGGACCAGGTGGGCAAAACCCGAAATTGATGTTGGGGTTGGAAAAACCGTCAATTTTCCGAATTTTCCGGTCTGCAGAGGGAAGAAAAGAGAAGGCATCATCACACAGCACCAATCCCTTGATAGGCAAAGAAACTCCATCACCATCATCAGAGCCCTTAAACTGTCTATACTAGCTGTGTAAGCCTGTGTTGTAAAAAGCCCGGGGTCCTAGAAACTATTGAAATCGTCAGAAGAAAAGTTGAAATGTAGACATATCAGGAAATTGAAAGGAACTACTCTGGGCATCTCTAGCCTAGAAGGATTTGTTTTGCTGATGTGCTCGCCTCGCTTGTGCATCAGTGGCAGGAGTAAAAGGGATACAGTTTTGCCAATGTTAGCATTTAAGCAACTTCTTTTGAGGTTTCGTTTTGCTGACATGCTTTCCCTGCTTGTGTTATTAGTGGCGAAGTGAGTTTTCTGTTTCCTTGGAGGTGAAGCTCTTACCCCGACTCCACCTCTCACTTCTGGGCCGGACAGACAGACACACACACTTCCATGCGTAGACATGCCAGCCCCCAAACACTTTGCATCTCTGCCGCTCGTGTTGTGATGAGGGGGGCTGAATGCACCCCAAGGAGACCAGGTCGCTCCTCTGAAACCCCCTCCTAAACGGTCATACAATGGGAAACAAATACAGTTTTTTTTACCTCCTCTTTGCTCGATCAGCTGCTGGCTTGCTGCTGTGCTGTGCCACGTGATCTGCATCTCGCACGGCGCTTTGAACATTTAAAAGCCTGTACAGCAGCTGTCCTACTCTTTGTCTTTTATTTCCGACCCCGGGCGTGGTGAAATCTTTTGGCACAAAGTCTCGTCTCACGGGATGTGAGTTCTTGAAATTTTTTAGTTTATAATTTAAAAACAGAATAAGAATCTGAAAATCTAACAACATCACATTAAAGTTTGATAAGCCCTGAAAAGAATGATACCAAACATATATATGTAGGTTTTAAAATAAGCGTGACAAAAAATGTGACATAAAAATGTCACATAAAATCGGTGCACAAAATCTTTCCACTTTTAGGCTTAGGATTTTATATATAGAGAGAGTAGATTTATATATACAGAGACAGAGAGAGAAAGACTGAGCACATAGCCACCACCTACCCATATCCTGCAAGAAACACTGAAGACAATACACAGTAATGAATGAGCAGGGTGGAGATATAGAGGACAGTGCTGTTTTCTCACAGCTCCAAAGCCACAGCCTCACCATATCAATGTCTGTGTGTCATTTCCCAGTCTCCCCTTGCTGACATGAATTGCTGGCAGTTATATCTGGATTAGTAACCGTAAATTGCTCTGTTATGAGTGATTAAGTTCCACAATATACTGGTGCCTTGCCCATGTTTGGTTCCTGATGGATCAGGCTTAGTCTCCCTAGGATCCTGTGTTGGAATAAGCAGATTAGGAACATGGATGAAATAATGTGCAAAACTCTGGAGGCTGTGCTGTGAAGGAACTCTTGTATATTCAACTACATTTCCTCAGATGGGTAAGCCAACCCCAGCCTAATTCTGCCTTGCTTCCACCACTCAGCACTTCCAATTCTGTTTCCTTTAGTTTCCATACTTTGTGCAAGGTTTTGCGTTCCTTTCATGTAAAATATAAAAAGCCAATGTTGTCAGCATACACCACATCTTTCAGTTTCTCTGAACTGGTGTCTTACATCACTAAAGTGGAATCTGCTGCTGTTCTCTGAACCACCAAGTCAGCAACCTTGCAATCAGAAGTGGTGATAAGCTGATGCATCCCAGTCTGCACTTCAGATCATTTGCCTACTTTCCCATCTGCTTCTTCCCAGGATGCTTTGTTTTAGTAGAATGCCTGAATCTTTGAATAATGCTACTGATTTATTTGTTAATGCCATAAATGTTGGCTGGTTTGCCAGACAGATGGTATGTAGATGAAATCAAAAGGCATTTTAAAGTCTGTGAGGCTGGCAAAAATACAGAATATATCTCCCATGATGCAGCCTTTCAATGATTTATTATTTATCTGATTAAAGCATGAACTCTATAGCTACTTGCTTTTATCTCCCCTCCCTGTGTATTGTTTGTTGAACTTTGTGTAATAACAGTCCTGCTAACACCTTGTCAGATACTGACAACAGTGTGCTATCTCCCCAGTTGTTACAATATAAATGATTGCCTTTCTCCAGAAAATGAACACTGTCCCTGTTTTTCTGTCATGTGACATACAGTATTCCTTTATTCTGTACTACATTTAACATGTTCATCAGTGTAGTGGCTACCATAAATGAGTCTTTTTAGCATGAAATGGCATTGAAAAATGATTATATCTTTGAATTTCCCTGGTAATTGTTCTTATTTAAATTGCACTTAGCTCACCTTGTTCAGAGTTGCTACTTGCCTTGTACCCAATACAATGAGAATGTTCTTCTTTCACTAAAGACACTGAATTGAAAAAAAGTAGGTTTGAGAATTATATTTAATCAAAATGGATGAAAAGATAACATGAAGAAGTTCTATATGGGGAAACAAGTGCAAGTCAATAGCATAAAATAATTAAAGGTCAGTATGGTGACATGTGCAGTGAAATGGGTATCAAGTTCAAGTTTACTGTCACATGTGCATAGTTTGTAGTGTACATAGAATAATGAAATTATTACTAGCCTGTCTCCTAAGGAACAGTGACACTAACACAATACCAATGCATCATGCATATATAAATATATACAGTATGTTGTCATGCAAGCATGTCAGAGAGTCTCCAGGCTCATCTGAGGTAAACAATACCACCCTGAAACACAAGGTGGTGCTGTTGCTAATGGTGTTGTCTCTTTCTCTACCCGCAGCTCTGAGAAGACACCCAGTGAGGGTGTCTGACTTTGCCCCTTCTGGTCTAAGGCACGTTCAGAAGGTGCTGTTTCATTTGGACATAGATTCAGCACAGGACAGAGCTCTATGCGAGACTTACTGTTGAACGGACTGTTTACAAAAAGACACCGCAGCCTATTAGATTTTTAGCGCTAGTTCTTTTGTTATCAGCACCTTTATTAAACAGGGCAATGGCTGGCACCCCAAAATTTGTTCTTTAAATTTGTGTCATACCTCACTTGAACACTGATGTTACAGGCAGCATAATGTTCTCCATGGGTTCCCCAGACCCTTTCACATCTATTACATGTGAATCTGCTCTTATCTGTGAAAAGCACAGGGCACCAGTGGTGGACCTGCCAATTCTGGCATTCTATGGCAAATGCCAGTTGAGCCTCACAGTGCCAGGCAGTGAGCACAGGATCCAGTAAAGCACGTCAGGCCCTCAGGCCACCCTCATGAAGTCTGTTTCTGATTGTTTGGTCAGAGACATTGACACCAGTGGCCTGCTGGAGGTCATTTTGTAGGCTCTGGCAGTGCTGGTCCTGTTTCTCCTTGCCCAAAGGAGCAGATACTGGTCCTGCTGATGGGTTAAGGACCTTCTACAGCTCTGTCCAGCTCTCCTAGATTAACTGCCTGTCTCCTGGAACCTCCTCCATGTCCTTGAGACCGTGCTGGGAGACCCAGCAAACCTTCTGGCAATGGTATGTATTCATCTGCCATCCTGGAGAAGTTGGACTACCTGTGCCAGCTCTGTAGGGTCCAGGTATCACCTCATGCTACCAGTAATGACACTGACTGTAGTCAAATGCAAAATGAGTGACAAAACAAATGAGGAAGGGAAACATGTCAGTGGCCTCCACCTGTTAACCCATTCCTGTTTTGGGGGTCGTCTCATTGTTGTCCTTCTAGTGCACCTGTTGTTAATTTGATTAACACCAAAGCAGCTAAAACTGATTAACAACCCGCTCTGCTAATTAACCGACCAGATTAATAGCCCAGAAGTTTCATTGACTTGATGCTATACTTGGATTAAATAGAGTTCCTTTCATTTTTTGAGCAGTTTATATATGGAAGCAAAGATTTGTGATACAGTTTACATATTTGTAAATGGAAATCCACAAAAGGAGAAAATGAATCACGTATCTTAAAATTGTTTTTTATTCTTAATGTTTCAACTTCTATCAGGAGTCATCATCAGAGGAAAGTGATTAGACCTACAGGAATTCAAGGCAATATATAGCAAAAAAAGAGGGGAGGGTAGGTGTATGTTTGTTTGGAAGGTGTTGGTCATAAAGGCTTATGTATTATGTGCATGCTCTTCTTTTCAAGCCTGCCTATGCTGGGCTCATGTCCAAATGTCTGTTAATAGCGTTTTTATTGGATAGCCACGATTCAGCCAGCTCTCTGAAACGAGTCCCATTTAAATATGTGTCCCGTTGAACTTAGTACTTAGTGGATTCATAAAGTATGCTGACCTCTTCAATTGCTGTACGCTTGTTGTGTTATAGATATAATTTTAAATGGACACATTTGCCATTTTTCTCCCAAAAATAAACCAAATAGCCCATAAATGCAAAGTGAAAACATGTTTTTAGAAAGTTTAGCAAATTTATTAAATACCAAAAACTGAAGCCTCTCAACCATATAAGTATTCAGACCCTTAATTTTGTACTTTGTAGAAGACTCTTTGGCAATAATTACAGCTTCATGTCTTCTTAGGTAGGTCTTTTTAAACTTTGCAAAGCAGGATTTGGGCAGTTTATCACATCCTTTCCAGCAGATCCTCTCCAGTGCCATTAGATTGGATGGCAGGCGTCTGAAAACTACCATTTTTTGGTCTCTCCACAGGTATTCTATTGGATTTAAGTCTGGACAGTCATAGACTTGTCCTGAAACCACTCGGGTCATTCTCATGCTGGAAGGTAAACCATCACTCCAGTCTGAAGTCCAGTGCACTCTAGAGGTGGTTTTCTTCAAGCACCTCTCTTTATTTGGCTGCATTTCGTCCGCCTATCTCTCCATCTGAGAAGCACCCCATGCAAAACGTCCCCCTTTGGACAAATGAGGTTTGTTCTGTCTATCTATCTATCTATCTATCTATCTATCTATCTATCTATCTATCTATCTATCTATCTATCTATCTATCTATCTATTATATAGTGCCTTTCATATCTATCTAACATGATGCTGCCAACAACATGCTTGACCATAGGCATGAAGGTATTAGGCAGCCTATGAGCGCTTAGATTTCTGCCTAAAGAGTTCAGTTTTTCTGTTATCAGACATAAAAATGTTTTTCCTCATGTTTTTAGAGTCCTTTAAACTTTGTGAAGATCTACAGAGAGTTCCTTGGACTTCATGGCTTGATTTTTATCCTGTCATGCAGTTTGAATTGTGGGACCTTCTATCCACAGGTACACGTGTGCCTTTCTAAACAATGTCCAGTCAATTCAGTTTGCCACCGTTGGACTCTTCCTGACACATCTCACTGTTTGGAGTCCCACAGTAAAGGGAATACTGAATACTTCTATGAATGAGAGATTTACTGTACATTTTTGATTTTTAATAAATTTGCAAACCTTTTTGAAAATCTTTTCACTTTTTCATTAAGAGTTGAGTGTAGATTGTTGGTTAAAAATGACAAATGTGTCCATTTAAAATTAAAACTATGACAAACAAAAAAGCATGCAGAAAGTGAAGGGGACTGTTTACTTTCTGAATCCACTGTATACTGTAAATACTCAATAAATAATTGATCACAAAATGTAGCTATTAATAAATCTCATGTGTGTTAATAATGCACAGATACTACAACTACTTTAGCATGTTTAAAGTATAAGCAGGGTATATCTGAACTATTTTAAAGTAGTTTTATACACATTTTAATAAAATAAAAAGTTTGCTTTGCTCTATAAATTAAAATGCTCTTTCTAAAATGTAAATACAGAGAGTAGGTGTGCAGCAAAACTGGTAATTCTCAAAGGAAGATGGAAAACACAATGAATTTAGAATAAGAATAAAATCAAGAGCTGTGACTGTGGCTGCGCGATCCTGTGCTACAGGCAGCCGTCCCTTTCATTTATTAGATTGCTTGCACTTGACCTTTGGAGAAATCAGCACAGTGGTTGCTCTCCTTCTTGCTCACTTTTCCAGGAGATCAATTGTATGTTTGGTCTGTTCTTGTAACACTACATCTTCCCATGTGTGTGTTTTTTTAAGTTGGTTTTCTTCTATTATAAATGTTTAACATTGTCATTCCTTGGATGTAAATTTTTAAAACTCAAGAGGCAAATTATACAACAAATAAAACTAGCTACTGTATAATATATTCCTAAACAAATTATTCACTTATTTATTTTTTAATTTCACATATATGTTTTTCCCGTAGTGAAAAGAAGTGATATCTTTGAATGGAAAAGCAAATTTAAAGGAGCATTTATATTCGTCAGCTTAACATAACAGTAAAAAAACATGTCCACCTTAATAAAAGAATAAGTGCCTGTGTGTCTGTCTGTCTCCATTTGGTTATTCCAAAAGACTGCACATCACAATCCATCCATCCATTACCCAACCCACTATATCCTAACTACAGGGCCACGGGGGTCTGCTGGAGCCAATCCCAGCCAACACAGGGCGCAAGGCAGGAAACAAACCCCAGGCAGGGTGTGCATACACACACTAGGGACAATTTCGAATCGCCAATGCACCTAACCTGCATGTCTTTGGACTGTGGGTGGAAACCAGAGCACCCGGAGGAAACCCACGCAGACACGGGGAGAACATGCAAACTCCATACAGGGAGGACGCAGGAAGCGAACCCAGGTCTTCTAACTGTTAGGCAGCACATCACAATCATTTTTAGTAATAAAATTAAATTACATTTGTCACTCCAACAGATGGCGCATCAATAACATTTTAGTGATAAAATGCATTGCATTTGTCATTACCATAGAGGGTGCATGACAAACATCAACACTCCTTTACGAATCCCATACTAAATGGCATATAACTGAGCATGGTGCACTGTAAACATTAACTCTAAGGTCTAAATTAATTACCTCGATTTCAACCCACCTTAGACAGGTAGCAGAGCTAGCCCACCATAATAAAAGGATGAGTGTCTGTATATTGTGTCTATCGGTGTGTATGCCCAGATGTTATATCTCTGTCATTCCTAAAGATGGAACATCACAAACATTTTTAGTTATAAAATACATTGCATGTGTCATTCCAATAAATGGCACATCACAAACATTAATGGTACTTTTATGATCATCAAAAGGCACGTAACAAAGACACATGCATTTGTAACCAAAAAATGGCACCACTGAGCCCCAAACCTCAGACACAATATTACCAAACACAACTCCAGGTTTAAAATAATCCATTTTTATTTTCACCATCCTCTTTCCAAGTGCACATAGCATTAAATACCACAATTACAAACAAAGTAAATGGTTTATCTCTCCTTCCACTCCTTTTGTTGAGTTTTGCTCTTTTTAAGTCACAGTACTGCCTGTTGGGAGCACTTCTGGGACACATGGAAACCAGTATTGTCCTTTCCTGGCAGCACCCTCTGGAAGCATCCAATGACCTTGACAGGGTTGCACTTCTGCACTTTATTTCCCATGCACCCCTGTGTGTGTCCTAACTGGGATCAGTCTACAGGAACACTGCCACCTTCCATGTGGGGGAATGAACTGCTCCCAGTATCCACCTTCATCCATCATCATACACTTGTATTTTGCTCTGTACTTGTAATAATACTATTGTATTATTGTATTGTATTAAGGATTACTGTGTTCTGTTCTGTCTATTGTGTTGCATTTATTCCTTTTTTTGACACCCACTACATGCCCAACCTACCTGGAAAGGGGTCTCTCTGTGAATTGCCTTTCCCAAGGTTTTTTCCATTAATTTATTCCCCAACAAGGGTTTTTTTTTGGGGTGGGGGGAGTTTTTTTTTTCTTGTTTTCTTAGACAGTCAAGGCTGGGGTGCACTGTCAAAAGGCAGGGCCTGTTAAAGCCCATTGCAGCATTCCTTGTGTATTGTATTGTATACAGTCCATCCATTATTCTTTTTTCTCAGCCAGGACACAGGTTGCAATGTTTGGTCAGGTTGTGTCTCCACTCTCACAGCCCTTTCATTAGCCGGGATGCCCATCTATCTTCCATGGCACTTACACGTTACGCGATGCACTGCAAAACTGTTAATGCTGAGTTCTAGATTGATTACTTAGATTCAACCTGTCTTACCCCAGCACAGATACTATCTTGTAAATAAATGTCTATACGTGGAAATGTGTGTGACTGTCTGTCCAGCCCAGAAGTGAGAGGTGGAGTCGGGGTAAGGGCTCCAACTCCGAGGATACACAAGCGAGGTCAGCATGTCGACAAAACAAAACCTCCAAAGAAAGAGTCACTCGCTGAGCCGCTAGTACAGAAGCGAGGGGACTGGGCGGTCTCATGGTCTGGAATCCCTACAGATTTTATTTTTTCTCCAGCCGTCTGGAGTTTTTGTTTTTTCTGTCCCCCCTGCCCATTGAACCTTACTCTTATTCGATGTTAATTAATGTTGATTTATTTTGTTTTATAATTGTGTCTTTCATTTTTCTATTCTTTAATATGTAAAGCACTTTGAGCTACTGTTTGTATGAAAATGTGCTATATAAATAAATGTTGTTGTTGTTGTTGAGGTGAGCACATAGGCAAAATGGTAAATCTTTTCTTCCCGCCGCTAATACACAAGCGAGGCAAGCACATCAGCAAAACAAAACCTCTGAAGAAAGACAAAGTCGCTTAGCTGGTAATGCACAAGCAAGGTGAGCATGTTGGCAAATTGAATCCTCCTAGAAGAGTGATGCCCAGACTAGTTCCTTTCGATTACCTGACATCTCTACATTTCAATTTTTTTTTCTGATGATTACAATAGTTTCTAGGACACCAGGCTTTTTACAGCATGGGCTTACACAGCTAGTTTAATATAAATGTACATTTAAATTAGAAAAAAAAATAATGACAGCCAAAGAAAGCAATTAATCAAGTAATTAATTTGATTGCTCAACCTGCTTTTCCAGTTACAGGCATGGCACAATGGCACATTAGTCCATGGTATGATTATTGGTCCCGTTACCTTCTCTGTAATCTTACAGAGCCAGATGTGATTCTCGGGATGATAAAACACATCTGGCAGCAACTCTCTAAAAATGATCTGGTGAACAGCAGCAAAATCTGCCATTGAAAAGGCTCCGCCCACAGGGTTTCTGCCTAAAACCCCGCCCCCAATATCCTCCAATTTGTGAACTTTAAACATTTGAGGTTGCAGTGTCTCATTTCTCCTCATGTATTAGACAAACACATAAAATTTGTATGGAAAGAGAGAGAGACTAAGAAAAACCTCAAGAAAACAGAAAGGTTAAATGACTGTTATCAATTCAAGAGCTCAGTAGCACAAAGTAAATCAAGATTAATGATTCATTTATGTATATTTGACTGTTCATTTGACTACTGCATCACTGCAGAAGCATTGTGGTGTATATAACAAGCTGCGACTACATTGTGCTATGGTCGTGTGGGCTTTGTTACCCATTCAGATCATACCTGCAGGAAATGCTGGGATCTGTAGTCCAGTGGGGCAGCCTTGCTGAGGTACGAGGGTACTGCAGGGAGTTACACCCCCTACTTTACGGGACTTCCAATTGACCCAGAAGTGTTTCAATCAGGCTATGTCCTAGCACCACAAGTACTCCTGGGTCCATCATAATAAAAGCCACTCATCCTCATCCAGGCAAGTTGGAGTTGGGGGTAGAGGATTGATAAAGCTCACCTGGGAGGTGTGGAGGAGAAGAAAGAGAGAGAATTGTGTTGTCTTTATTCCACTGCCTAACCCTTTTTTGAAAGGTATTTGTCAAAATAAACCTTTTTATCATACTGGGACTTGTGTCTGTGCAGTTGTGATAAGGGTTTGGGGTGCTGCAATGAACCCCCTAGGGACCATAATATATATATGGTGGATTCAGAAAGTATTCAGACCCCTTTACTTTCTGTACACTTTATTATGGTGTAGATTCAATTTTAAATGGATACATTTGTAATTTTTGCCCACAAACCTACAATCAATAACCTATAAACAAATAGTGATAACATTTTAGCCACAAGCTCACTCCACCACAGTTTGTGAAGAAGCTCCTCTGGAAGTTTTTTCTACCCACTGCTTCCTCCCAAAGTACTCTTTTAAGTTAATTTGGAAATTTCTACGCAATATTTATTTATTTATTTATTGATAGATTGTTTTATTTGTCCTGTGAGTCTGTATCCCTGTTTTTTATTTTTCTGCTGCATGTGAATTTCCTTATGGGATGAATAAAGTTTATATTTAATCTAATTTAATATTTCTACAAAGCTTTGCTAATTTAATAAAAATCATAAACATGAAATCTCTCATTTCTGTAAATGTTCAGACCATTTGCTGTGGCACTCCAAATTGTGGTCAGATGTCATCTGTTTGGTTTCATTCTCCTTGAGATGTCTCCAGAATGTGACTGGAGTCCAACCGTGGCAAACAGAATTTATTGGATATCATTTAGAAAGGGGCATACCTGTATATATAAGAACCTACAATTGACACTGTATGTCAGTAAAAACAAAATAAAAAGCAATGAAGTCCAAGGAACTCTCTATAGACCTCCATGGTTAAAATGTGGCAAGCCATAAATGAGGACAAGGACATAAAATTATTTCTAAAGCTTTGAGTGTTTCTGGAGCTTAGTGGACTCAACAGTTCTGAAATGGAAGAAGTTTAGAACCACTGGGAATCTTCCTAGATCTGGCCATCCAGCCAAACTAAGTAACTAGGCAAGAAGAACCTGGATCAGGGAGATGACTAATAACCTAGTGGTCACTCTAAGAGAGTTTCAGATGTCCTCTGCTGTCACAATGATGGCCATTTCAGTATCATTTCATCAATCATACATTTATGGTAGAGTGACTAGACAAAACACAGCCAGCATGTCGATTAAAAATTCTCTGTTCTAATTAGACAAAAACTGTGCTTTCAAAACCTCAAGCACTATTTCTTCCTAATTCCAGTCCTACTGTCAAACATGATGGTAGCATCATTATGCTATGGGGTTGCTTCTCGGCAGCAGGGACAGGGAGGTAGGTCCGAATTGAAGGAAGGAAGGAAGAATGAAGCCAAATCCAGAGAGGTCCTTGAAGGAAACCTGCACGTGGCCTGAGACAGGAGTGATGGTTCACCACAATAACATGAAGCATATAGCCAAGACAACACTGAGTGGTTTTGGGACAAGTCTCTGATTGTCCTTGAGTAGCCCAGCCAAAGCCCAGATTTAAATAAATAGAATTTGTGTTAAGAGATCTGGGTATGGCAGTTAACAAATGCTTTCCATCCAACCTAACGGCTCTGGAGAGGATCTATCAGGAAGAACGGGATCAACTGCTTTAATCCAGGCATGCTAAGCATGTAGGGTCTCACCCAAAAAGACAAAAAGGTGTAATTCTACATAGTACTGAGTCAAGGGTCTGAATATTTATAATAATAAGAGATTTCAGTTTTTGATTTATAGCCTCCTTAGTGTTAGATCCGATTGTCAATTTCATTATGATTTACAGCACTTATTTCCCATTTCACATACCTATTAAAACAGATCAAATTGTATGAGCCAGCTGAGCACATCTATTTCATACAGAGTTACATTTATGTATTTTGTGCTTGAAAATAACACAAAAATTCTAGATGTTACTAAAAAATTCTTCCTTTTTAAAGTCATGGATAATGTCTGACCTCTATTGATTTGTTGGGAATTTTTGTGTCCAGCTTGGCTGCCCTAGGGGAATAATCAGGGATCCAACAAACTGATACATTGTTTGTTATCTGTTAGCAAGATATATGCTCATGGAGTTTTAATAAACCCCTTAAATTGTATCATTTAACCTGGGCTGTCAGGCTCAGTTATACATATATTTGTGTTGTGATAAATTCCCTTGTGGCAAGCCATAGCAAATCCTTACAAGCCAAGTACACTCTGTGCACTATGCATTTGATTTTCTTTCTTTGAGTGTAAAGATTGGACAGTCACAGAGGTATTGTAATATTTGTGTGGATTTGCCAGATAATTTGTACATGATCACCCAGCCTTGTTTCTTCACCTTTATCTAAGCACTTTCTTATTACAATATTTTGTGATATGTAACTCAAGCTCCTTAGCAATTTACAAGAAACAGAGACGGCTTTTCACCACCATAAAGAAGGTCACCTTGACGTCACGTTTTCAAAGATGTAATATTATAAACTTCATGCTGAACACCATTCCATGTGTGCCAGAAAAAGGCATACCCTCCATCAATTAGGTCAAAAGCATCGCCTCCACCCTGAGAAGACAGGAGTCTAACAGACAAGTGCACATTATACTTTGATTAAGTGTAGCAATCCCTGGCAGCACCCACGTACCTCAGCAGGGCTGCCCCACTTGACTATTATACTTTTATTGTTAGTGAAGTCATGTTTGTTCTCATGTGTTCTCAGTTTAATGACATTCTTACTTGTGTGTCTCTTCAGAACATTTCACAATAATACAATAAGAATAAAGGATACACACACACACAGAAAGCATACATAGTGTGATTAGGGGACAACACATATCATACACTTGTGATTAGGGGACAACTTCAGGGCTTAACTAACTGTGATTTCACTCCAAACCAGGGGCTGGCGCTGTCATTTAATACCTCCTCTCTCTCAAAAAGGATGATTGATAGACCTTTCATCACTGACATCATTTCCATTTTTGCAAATTTGTTAAAAATCAAAAACTGAAACATCACAGTGACACAAGTATTCAGAATCTTTACTCAGTACTTAGTTGAAAGACATTTTGCAATGGTTCCAGTCTGGAGTCTTCTTAGGTATGATGTGACAAGCTCCTACTCCTGGATTTGGGTATTTTGTGCCATTCTCCCTGCAAAGCCCCTCAAATGCTATCAGGTCGGATGGTGACTATTGGTTTCTATTTCTCTCTAGAGGTATTTGACTAGGTTCAAGTCCAGGCTCTGGTTGGGTCAATCAAGAACATGTTGTTCGTAAACCACTCCTCTGTTGTCTTTGCCTTGTGCTTAGGGTCATTGTCCTGTTGGAAGATCCACATTTGGCCCAGTCTGAGGTCCAGGGCACTTTGGAGCAGATTTTCATTACTATTATCTCTGTTTAGTGTTCCCTAAACCTTGACTAGTCTTCCAGTCCCTGCCATTGAAAAACAACCCCAAAGAATAACGCTGCCAGCACAATGCTTCACCCTTGATATTGTATTGCAAATGTGATGAGTAGTCCCTGGTTTCCCCCATATATGACCATTAGAACTAAAGCCAAACAGTTTAACCTTGGATTCATCAGACCAGAGAATCCTGTTTCTTACCCTTGGTGAATTTCTTTAAGTGCCTTTTGCAAACACCAGGTGGGCTTTCATGAATGTCTGGCCACTCTGTCATGAAGGCCATATAAATAAAATGATGCTAGTTTCATTTGTCCTTATGGAAGTGTCTCTTATCTCCATACATGATCGCTGGGACTCAGCCAGAGTGACAATCGGTTTCATTGTGATCTCTTTTATCAAGGGTCTTCTCCCTCGATTGCTGAGTTTGGCTGATTGGCCTGCTTTAGGAAAAGTCATGGTTGCTTCAAACTTGAAATATATAGCTTGGCCAGAAGTGACTTTTGGTTGTTTGTTTGTATTTTGAGAGATGATTATTCTTTTTGGCTTTTGCTCTATCCTGGGTATGACATTAACCTGCACCCAGTCCTGCAAGCAGGTCCTCCAACTTACAGGGAAAACTAGAAGGTTGGTGGCAGAATTGGCGTTCCAGGTGCTGAGTTTTCACCCGTTGCACGACTGCATTCGGGTTCCAATCTGTTGGTTTGTTGTGTGATAGGTGTGGCAATGCACTGTAATCAGTGCATGCTCCCAACCTCCTCTTCCTCTTCCACTTAAGGATTAATTAATTGGAAACACTGCAATGCTGCAAACCTTTGTTTTGTTTTGTTTTTGCTCTTATTAACTTTGAAACCTTCAATAAACAGCTGTATACCTTTGCTTAATCATGTCTGATCCAACGGTATTGACCACAAGTGAACTCAAAACAAGGCGTAGAAACATCTCAATAATGATCAATTGAATAAGCCAAATTTGAAGTGTCATACCAATGTGTCTGAATATTTGTGCCAATAGGCTATTTCAGTTTTTAGTTTCATAAATTCGAAAAAACTCTAAAATGCCATTTTTGCATTGTCATGGTGGTGTATTGACTGGTAAAAGGCTGAAGTACTGATCAGGTCTTGGAATTGTGTATGCCCAAAGCAGCTTGACAATGATCTTACAGAATGCATGCATGAAATTTCTGCGCATGGCTACAACAGCACTATGATGTCATGTTGGCCTCACAAAGTATCATGGGGCGCTGGAAAAAAAATTGTCTAAGCCAGCCACAAGGCAAATTTACAGATAAATATTTGGCAAAAAACACTTTTGTGAATTCTGTTGATCAACACTAGTTCTGAGCCAGGTCAAACCATGCCTTGAGAAACCCAGAAGTAAAAAACAGTTTCAAGAGGTGAATCTCAAGAGCTCGGTAAGTAGAGCTGAAGTCGAATTTGATTGACAGTTATTCATCCTCTAGATCCATTCCTAATGCCTGAGTTCTTAGGCAATGCCCTCATCAAGATCTGCTCCATTGTAAGAGGATGACAACAGTTGACATAAATGTGCAATGTAATTGGCTGTTCAGCAGCATTCCTAAATCAACTTTTTTCATTAAAAAAGATTTCACTGTAATGAATTTTGCAGATCAAATTGACCTTTCTATAATATAATTTTTTAAAACACCAGGCCAAAAACAGAAGCAATTTGTTAAAACAAGAATGTTGTTAAAATTGACTTTGTTCTTAACTGAAGGTAATAAACTCTGTGAAAGAAAAAACTTTATAGATCTCTCTTTCTAAATCCTAAAGTTAAAGTAACCATCAATTAATTCAGTGGATTTAGTAGGGGCGGCTCGGTGGCACAGTGGGTAGCGCTGCTGCCTCGCAGTTAGGAGACCCAGGTTCGTTTCCTGGGTCCACCCTGCGTGGAGTTTGCATGTTCTCCCCGTATCTATGTGGGTTTCTTCCGGGTACTCCGGTTTCCTCCCACAGTCCAAAGACATGCAGGTGAGGTATATTTGCGATCCTAAATTGTCCCTAGTGTGTGCTTGGTATGTGGGTGTGTGTGTGTGTTTGTGTGCGTGCCCTGCGGTGGGCTGATGCCCCGCCCAGGGTTTGTTTCCTGCCTTGCGCCCTCCAGCAGACCCCCGTGGCCCTGTGGTTAGGATGTAGCAGGTTGCATAATGGATGGATGGATGGATTTAGGAGGAACTGTGATCCTAATGGTGTTCTGATATAAAACCAGCACCTAAGCAGGAAATTTGTATTCATGCTGGAGCCAGGCATGTTTTCATCTACATCAGGGGTGTCAAATTATTGAGGGACAAAAAATAACAGTTTATGTTCTTTGTGTGTGCTGAAATATATCACCAAACAGCTCTTACCACATTTTCTTTACAAACTGGACTCATATAGTACCTCTCTTTTCATCACAATCATATACTCTACCTAATATCTTGAAACTGTCTTCTCTCTTTATCAACTTTTCTTTTCTTAGACATTGCAGTGGGTTAGGGTCAGCCACCACGGAACCAAAATTAACATTGAGCGAAAAAAATGTGAGCTCTAGCATTTCTGCCGCCCTAGGCGAAGCTGTTCCCATCCCATTCATTTATCTGTCATACATTTCATTGCCTCCTCCTGGGGTACTTGTTAAGTTTATTTTGAAATACCATTTTGGAATATCTAAACAATATAAATTTATTTATTTATTTATTTATTTATCAATTGATTAACTGAATGGCTGTATTATTTGTCCTGTAAATCTGTATCCTTGTTATAATATTTCTGCTGCTGTATGCATCTGAAGTTTCCCTTTGAATTAATAAAGTTTATTTAATCTAATCTAATTTTTAATAAATGATGGCAAAGCAAACAGGCAGTTTCATACAGCTATTAGGTAAATTAATATAAATCAGACATTTAACAAATTAGTATATTTTATTTACAAAATGATCAGGGGTTTTGTGTAATTTGACTAATTTCACAAATTGTTCACATTAATACTAAGATATAATAATAATAATGTAAAACAGGCATAATAAATAATTAAATATGCAACTCAAAAAATACTGTATATACTCGTAGATAAGTTCTCTCGTGTATAAGTCAGGACTTGATTTTATCGCACATTTCTGGTAATTTATAATGCCGGTCGTATAAGTCAAATGCAGAAAACTCACACTATCAGTCCAAGAGATTATGATATGCTGACGCCCATCTGAGAGAGTAAAAACGGAGCCCACTGCCTTTTTTACTATGTATTATGCCTATGTGACCACACGGTAATACCCGAACTATTCTGAAATGATATTTGCACTGTTTTGTGTTTTTTGTATCTCACGCCCTCTTAAGAGCATCCCTTATCTACAATGGAGCATTCAATCCGAAGAAAATATCAGATGGTTTTAAATGAAATGTCGTTGAAGTAGCGAAAGAAATTGGTAACTGCGCTGCTGCAACAAAATTCGTCTGAGAAACTGGTGTGAGATTGGAGGAGGCAAAAAGATGTAAAAAAATAAATAAATGAGTGTCACATTTTTGAATGGGCGTATAAGTCAGGGTCTGATTTTATGATCAAGATCCAACTTATACGTGAGTAAATACGGTACTAAGGTTGTAAAGTATATGCAGACCAGTGAAGTGAACTCCAGCCTTGGACTATTTTAATTTCTCATATGTTTAAGATTTATAATGGGCACATAAGCAATCCTAAGACCACTCCTAATGGTAGTCCACTGTGCTTAAAAAATAAAGAACAGAAAGAAAAAGCTATGTATCATACAGTATGTATCCCAAATCTTCATCAAGCCATTGACAAAATAAGAGTAGAAGAGAAGATAAAGGACATGCTGGCAAAAACGGACACTGAAGTACAACAGAAATAAAAGTATGAACTTGCACTTGGGAAAAATAAAGAAAGAAGGATGTTCAGCTTAAGAGCACCTATATGAAGCCCAGTATGTCCAGCTGTAAGAAGTGGCCTGGTTAGTACATAAAGTCGAGAGATATAGAGTGGCAGTCTGGACACATGTAAGAATCTGTAACTAAAGCAAATTAAATCCATTTACACTGGCATTATTCTGTGCATCACAGTTGAGAGCACCTGCCTTGTGGATGTACCGTAAATCCGCTGCCGATGGACCATAAAGACCACATTTGGAGTTGGTCCGAAACAGATTTCAAACATGTTTAACATGAGTGGGAATGTAAATGCATTTCTCAGTCTACATATAAGAATGAAGTAAAGAAAAAGACAAAAGAGGGCGGCACCAGAAGCAAACAGGTAAGTAACAGAAGAGCTGGCAGCCACCATTGACTTCTCTGCTGCTTCAAAAAGTGAAGGCGGCTGCATGTGTGAAGTCGAGCTAGTATTTCCTTTGTGAGATGATCACATCTTTTGCATGTCGTTAAGACACAAAAGTTTTTTTTTTATGGCAGTGTAGCATCTCACCTTATTTCACTTATTCTTGTTGGGTCATTGTGTACTGCCAGTTTTGATTCTCAGTACCAGTAAGTGGCTGTGTACAAATGCAGCCACCACTAGAGTGACATTTGAAAGCCAAATGTAAATGTCAGTTACGGATAGAATACATAAATGAAACGTATACTAAAGGCAGTTTTTAAGAAAAATAACAGATGCAGACCTTAAAAAAAGGTCCAAAGACCTGGTTGCATTAGAGACTTGGCAGAGCATCACCAGAGAAGATCCTCAGCACCTGGTGATTTCTATGAGTCACAGACTTCATGCAGTCATTACATGCAACAAAGACCTAAATATGATGGCTTTAATAAACCTGCCACTGCTGTGTCCCAAACTCAAGGGTGCCCTGAAATGGGGGACCTTTTAGAAAAAGTGTTGTCATTTCTACATGGTGTGACTGAAATATATGCAGATATCCTTAAATTAAGGTCTGCAGCGTGCACTTTCATCAGGTCTGAATTGGTTCATTTGTAATTTTAGTGTGGAGCAGAGGGAGAAATCAAGGAAAAATGCGTCTTTGTCCCAGGCTTTATGGAGGACACAGTATGATTCCTTCAGTAACCAATAATACACATGGGAGAAACAGAGTTCTCTCTTTGTTTAGCAGGTAAATCAGAAAGCACTTTATTGTTACAATTGTTACTTGCATAACTGAGACCAACATAATATTAGTTCTAGCTCTACAGGGGCAATCCTTTATTGCCTTTTATCCATTAAAACAATGCTTATGCAAACTAGTTATTCCTAAACTGTCCCAATTAACAGGTTTCTAATGACGTGATAAAAATGATTGATAGCTCTGAATGTATTCAAGACAGATAAATGCAAAACACGCTACATGACAGAAATGGTAGTTACCGGGAAAAATTAGAATCAAAATTATTTCCAGAATGCCATTTGTTCCAGGAAAACAGGACATTTCCTAAATGGTTTCAATAAGACATATTACTTCTATACTTGGAAGAATGTGGGAAGAATTGCAGCTCTGCAAAAAAAAAAGCACAAATAAATAAAGCAAATGACTTCTCTGCAGGGATGTACTTATGGGGTAAAAGACATCTCTAATTGCAGCTTTTAGTGACTTTCCAGGCTGCCCTTAAGTCACAAGGCAAAAACAAAGAGAAGAAAAGTCCTCCTTCAGTTTTTCTGCTACCACGTACAAATAATATGCACAAAGTAAGGATAACGTTAATAATTCTTTACATTTATATTGCACTTTCCTCACTACAAAAAATCACTTTACATAGTGAGTGGGTAACCACTTCCACCACCACTAATGTGCAGCATCTGCCTGGATGATGTGATGGCAACCATTTTGCACCAGTATGCTCATGAGTTATTAGGTGGGGAAGGGGTAACAGATAGAGATAGTTAGGCAGTTAGTGACAAGGAATGATGAGGCTGTGGTTAGCCAGGACTTCGGGATACCCACTGCTCTTTCTGACCACAGAGAGTCAGGGCCTCAATTTTACATATCATCTAAAGATGGTGGCATTTTTGCAGCACAGTGTCCATGTCAATGCACTGGGGCATTGGGATCCACATTGAGACCACAGAATGTGTACCCCTGCTGGAATGGCCAACTACTCTTCCAGCATCAACGCAGCATCAAAAGTTTCTCCTGGTTGGTCTACCATCCAAGTGCTGGCCAGGCCCAAACTTACTTAACTTCAGGAGGATGACCTGTTTTGAGTGTCATGTGGCATGGCTGCTGGGTTCTTTAACAGTCTAGTGAATAAATAGACATAATGTATACAGTGGATTCAAAAAGTTCCCTTCACTTTTTTGAAATGTTGCAGTTTTGTGCTGAAATTATTTAAATTATTTTTTTTCCTACATCAACTAACACTATAGATGTTTTTACAAATTTGTTAAAAATTAAAAACTGAAATCCTTATTCATTTAAGTACCGTATTTACGCGTGTACCACGCGCACATTTTTTCCCGAAAATTAGCTTTAGAAAATCAAGTGCGCGTCATACAGAAGGAAATGTAATTCTGTAATGTTTACTTCTTCTGCTTGGGCTCACTCGCTCGCTCACGCTCTCTCTCTCTCGCTCGCTCACGCTCGCTCTCTCTCCCTCTCTCTAAACATTTCCTATACAATCACAACGCACGTCGTACACCGGGCAAAACGATGTTCGCGATTTTCTTTGTAAAAATTAGGGTGCATGTCTTACATGAGGGTGCATGGTACACGAGTAAAAATGGTATTTAGACCAGGGGTCCCCAACTTCGGTCCTGGAGGGCCCCAGTGGCTGCAGGTTTTCATTTTAACTCTTTTCTTAATTAGTGCACTGTTTCTGCTGCTAATTAACTTCTTTGAATTAATTTTTTTAAGATTTGCTCCCCTGAATTTCACCATTGTTCCTCTAAATTGCTTCATTTATTTCCTTAAATGGCACCCCAACAGAAGTAATAATAATAATAACAATTATTTATTTTATTTATAGGCACCTTTCAAGGCACACAAGGACACCTTACAGAGCAAATTAATAATGACAGTCACAACATGAAATTAATAAAATATTACAGTACAATAAAACCAGAATAAATACAATAATAAAATTTAATTTAATTTTATCAGCTAAAATGATCAGACAGAATAAGCCAGCTTAAAAAGATGTGTTTTAAGAGTAGGAAGAGAGTCGATATATTACAAATGTCTTGTGGGAGAGAGTTCCAGAGGCGAGGGGCCACTCGACTGAAAGCTCTAAGCCCCATGGTAGTCAAGCGAGCAGGAGGTATAATGAGATTGATAGAGGAAGAAGATCTAAGGATACGAGAAGGAATGGAGATGTGAAGAAGATCAGAAAGATAAGGAGGTGCCAGATTATGAAGGGTCTGGTAAGTAACAAGCAAAATCTTAAGATCAATGTGATATTTAATAGGGAGCCAGTAAAGCTGTTGAAGGACAGGAGTAATGTGTTCTCTAGAAGGGGTTCTGGTAATAATACAAGCTGCAGCATTCTGATCCAAATGAAGTTTGTAAAGGAGTTGATGAGGAAGACCAGAAAGGTAAAAATGACAATAATCAATACGAGATGTGACCAGAGCATGAACAAGAATTGCAGTACTGGTAACCGAAAGAGATGGATGTAAATGGTTGATATCACGTAGATGGAAATATGCAGACAGAGTCACATTATTAATATGTGCCTTGAATTTTAAGGTACTATCGATAATAACACCTAAGCTTTTAACTTGGGAGGAAGAAGAATTGTGAAGTGAGTGAGCCAACTAAGTCAGGGCTTGAAACTCCAACCTATTTCACTCCAAACAGTTGCTTAATTAGGCTCTGATTCTTGTTGTTAATTAAACCCATGCTTTAATTAAATGGCTAGTGGCATATATTCCCACAATTACCAATTTTCTCTTTTCTAAGAGCAATGTTAAAATGTTTTGGGGACCTGAGCAGATCAGCATTCCTGAGACCTTCACCTTTCTTTATTTTCAGATATTGTGTAATGGACACAGTTTGCTGGTCCTGTTTTGGCTCATTTTATAACTCATTATTGTTTGACTACTAATTAAGGAAAAAGAAACAATTAAGGGGTCTGAGTCTTCAAGAGCAAGTCAAATACAATTAATTCAAAAGAAGTTAATTAGGAGCAAAAACAGGTCACTGATTAAGAAAAAGGTGAGAATGAAAACCTGCATCCTTTGGGGCCCTCCAGGACCCCTGATTTAGACATTTAATTCAGTACTTTGAAGATGCCCCCTTGGCAGCAATTACAGCTTCGAGTCTTCTTGGGTGAGCTTTGCACAGCTGGATTTGGGTTTTTCCCAGCCTTCCTCAGATCTGTCCCTTGACAAAACCTGTCTCTGCAGGAGTATCCTTCAACCTCATGGATTGTTTTTTTTTCCTCAACTGGACCTTCTACCTTCTTCCTTCTTCCTAGTCATATCCAGTCACTTGAGTTGACCACAAGTGGACTCCAAACAAGCATAGAAACATTGGAATGATGCCCAATAGAATGGGATGCACTTGTGCAAATTTGTCATAGTAGCAGGTCTGAATAATTGTATCAATGTGATATTTCAGTTTTTCATTTATAATAAATTACCAAATATATCTAAAATCCTGTTTTTGCTTTCTGGGGTACTGAATGTTACTTGACGTGGGAAAAAAATTAGCATAAAAACAAAATGTGAAAAAAGTGAATACTTTTTGAAGGCACGTATGAAGACAAAGGGATTCGCAAAATTCTGCAATACATCACACAACTTGCACTTAGCAAACAACACAGAAAAACTGTACAACACTATTTCTAAGATACGTTACATCTCCATTATCCAAGTGAAAAATATTGTAATCAGGATTGGTGTTACATTTAGCGCCATCCCAGCTCATCCCTACTGTGCTCCCTTTGCAGAACAGGCACAAAACAGAATTAACAGCCTGGACTAAATTAGGACTTATATACCCCAGGCAGCTCACATCACTGTTATATACAGCAGCAGTGCAGTCGCTGTGTTGAAACTGACATTTCACAATTGATGGCGAATGTGAGCTGAGAGCTTTGCTTTATCAAAGAAGTCTGGAATAAAATCTGCATGAAAGCAGGCATGTTCACAATAGAATTTCAATAGAGACTTCAGAGTGTTGCTTTGAACAGATGGCCCTGTGGACAATATTCATTTCAATCCAAGGGAAGGTGTGCAAACAAATCACACGCCCAATTGAATTACGCTGCATTTTTCAACAAGTGCAAGTTGCTGTTCCCTTTATTTGTTTTGCTTGAATACGGTTAAACTTCTTTTAAAAATGTACATGCTAAATCATGTATCAAGAACAAGACCACATTTATTCTGACAATTTCAGAATGCTCCAATTTCTTGGGTAAATATGATTCTTTCAAACCAGTTGTTTCAGCATCCCATCAATCATTTTAATTCAAATGGATGATTAAAGTGTTTTTGAAAAGTTTGACTGCAAATTAGACAAACGTTTTCTTCACTGTGTCTTCCTCTATGGGAAACAATCAAGAGCTAAACAAATAAGAGCTGTAAGCTCGCAGCTAATTTACATACACACTAGCTCATGTCAGCATGTTAACAATAAGTACCAGATTTTCTGATGAACTGGAATTTCTAAATGGCTTACATACTGTACACATTAACTCATGTCAGCATTTTATAAATATCAGATTTTTTCATAATTTTGAATTTACAAATATTTGTTTAACACAAAAATATACGAACATTTGAATCATTTGCACAACCCTGTAAATTTAACAAAATCTTAATTAAAATAAGAACAAGAGTGAAATAAAATTCTGACACCAATTTTTTTTTTCAGATCTCGTTTCTTGTACTCATTTGTCCACAAAACAAATTCTAACACTACTTATACTGTACTAGCCATTCCCCGCAACTCCGTCCACGTAGTAGTGAAAGGGGACAAGCTTTAAAAATCAACAAACAAAAAGGTATCGCTAGCTAAGCGGAGACAAGTTACACTCCAAAACACAGAGGTAGACCACATCCCCACTCCTGACGTCACACTTTCTTCTCTCCTCGGCCCACAGCCTCTGTTTAGGATTAGCACGAATATATCGTTCTTGTAAGCAAACTATGATTCTTAGCGCAATGAGAGAAGTCGCAAAATCAATCAGAATGTTCAAGCAAATTCTAGGAAAAAACCCGATCAAAGTCCGTTAAGTAGTTCTTTAGTTCATTAGCTAAGCGGATGTAAGATACTGTATGCACCGTGGCTGGCCTGTGAGTGAGGAGGGCACCGCCACCCTCCCCTCGGACCGCTGGGTCTCTCTTGGATTTGCACAAATAAATCAGTACCACAAGCAAACTATGATACTTAGCATGATGAGAGAGGTTGCAAAATCAACCAGAATGTTCAAGCAAATTATAGAAAAAAACCTGATCTAAATCCATTAGGTAGTTCTCTCGTTAAAAGCGGGCAGAAATACAGACAGACGTTGGATTTTATATATACAGAGATGAGTCTGTATGAGCTAAACTCCATATTTGTCTTTGTCTTTTACTTATTTGCATTCTTTTAGTTAACCTTATTATAACTTGATGAAAAGCACTTTTAGTAAGCTTTTTAGAACAGTAATCTTTGGATAACTGGACTACGTGTTACCAAACGAGTCACAATTCAGCTACAAACAAGGTGAAAAGGTTAATGTTGTTTATATTAAGCTCTAGCTGCCTCATAGCCCCAGGGTTCAAGCCAGAGTGGGTCACTCACAGTTTAAAGATTTCTCCATTTCTACAAAGGTTTCTCCTCTGTAGGCCTACTCTGATTCTACTCCTGCAACGTTTGTTTATACATGTATTTTTATCTATTTTTTCGATCAAATACAGATAATTCCAGTTTTGTTATTTTAATGTTTTGCTATCAAATTTGAAAGTTAATATTCAATAATTAAGTTTTGTTTATTTACTCACCGCTGTTCACCTTAATTGTTACTCTGATGACGTAACTAAGCTACAACATAAATATTGCGCCAATTACAATTGATGTTATCTTTCAGATGAAACACCGTTTTTCATCATCTCAGCGATACAGTAGTTAGCATTTGTCACAAACTTGATCATGAACCATAGCAAGGTTTGGGGCAGTCACCCATATATTATTTTCCTAGCTTTCCTAGAGAAAAAAGATAGCACTGGTGTGCACAAATCAGATTCCAAAACAGAACTGAGGGAGCAGGGGATAGGTGGAAGCTTTTAAAGGTCAGGATATGAAATGACGTCAAAGGGGCCAAAACCGAAAAGGTCTTCATCTATAGGTTCACACCTGGAAGTGACGACACCAGGGCCAGGTGGAATTGCCTGTGAATGGTCTGCAGGGAAGCGAGAAAACGAATCAGTACACTCTGCCACAACCCGGTCTGATTCGGAATTGCCCTCATTCGAGCACTTTAGCTGCCTCCCATGCGCATGTGTGTGACACATTCTTTTCAAGCAGGCTCTAGAGTTAGGATTTAGTGTTTTGGATACAACCCTCTTCTGAATCTAAATTCTGACTTATGTTTTGCCCTTTGATGTTTGAGCTTTTCCGGTAGTCTGGACCTTGCTTTTCTTTTGACCACGTTTTCTCATTTCTCAATCATCCCCTCATTGTTTAATGCTCACAGGTATCCATGGCACTCTATGTGTCACAAAACTGCATCTCGAAGACTTGATTTGGATAGAAATATAAGTAACAAGCTGCTTAAGTTTGCAGATGACTGGCAGAAAATCAAGAATCTATTGAATCATCACAGATGGATTTGGACAGCATACAGGCTTGGGCAGATTTGTGGCACATGGGATTTAATGTCAGTAAATGTAAAGTATTACATGCAGGAAGTAAATGTGAGGTTGGAATACACAATGGGAGCTCTGAAAATCAAAAGTCCACCTTAAGAGAAGGATTTAGGAGTGGTAGACTCGTCACTGTCAACTGCCAGATATTGTTCAGAAGCCATTAAGAAGATTAGGAGAATGTTTGGTTATATAGCGCCCTGATGTGTGAAGTACATCAAGGGGGTTATGCGCAAAGCTATATAACACATTGGTTAGACCTCATCTGGGGCCTCATGCATAATGCCATGCATAGAATTCACACTAAAACATGGTGTACGGAATGAAACTTTCACGTTCTTCTTCTACATAAATCCAGTTCAGCGTGACAAGTAACTTATGTGCACGCGCCTGCCGCCACTCTCAAACTCCTCCCAGAATTACACCTCTTTAAATATGCAAATCAATATAAATAGCCCTTAAGTTCAGCATTCTGTGAAAAGGCAATGGCAAAAGCCAAGGGGGAAATAGAAGAATTTCAGCGAATACCAAGTGAAGGCAAGGAAAAATATTGTTGGTTTAAACAGTCTTATTAACAACAAAAGGAACTTGATAGAGTGACATAGAGGGTCAGAGAAACTTGAAAGCTCAAGTTCACAAAGTCACACAGTGCCTGTTAGATATCAAAATCGCCAGGAAAAGGCAAGTCGCCGCCCACCGTCTGAGTGTCATATGAAAGCTTATTAGGGTACAGAGGAAAGAAAAAAAAAATATGGACACAGTGGGAAACACAGTTCAACTTTAATCTCGAAATTTCCACTTTAATCACATAGTTTATTTTGTCATTAAAGTAGAACATCATAAACTTCATCTTAAAATCGTTTAATTTACTGTTTTCTCAAATCCCATTGTAACTAAAGTAGCATGTTAAATGCTTTGTTTTGTATGTATTCTTCTATGTGCTCTATGTGTGTGAATCACTACGTGATTCTTAAACAGGCTTTCTCTTCCACCAACAGGATACAGAATCCATTACATTCGTGATGTTACAGCTCTCTGAATGATTTAAATACTGAGATGTGCACTTGATATCATTTTCATGATGATAGGAATTACAGCATGTATTAGACATGGGAACACAGTGGCACAGTGATAGTGACAAGCTGGCACCTGGTCCAGGGATAGTTCATGTCTCATGAACACTGATTCTTCAAAACTTTTAAGGAACATTGAAATATCTTCATGGTACATGTTTAATTATTTTATCCATCTATCCATCGAGTGTTGCGCCAACCCCAGCAAATATACAGCGAGAGGCAGGAACAATCCGTGAATGGAGTGCCACCTCCTTCCTAGCGATGCAACACCATGTCCTCATATGTTTTATTATTAACAATATAGATTATTTAAATGATAAATAAACCGGCTCTCTTCCTCCAACTGGACACAGAATCCATTACATTCGTGATATTACAGCTCTCTGAATAGCTAAAATACTGAGATGTATACGTGATATCATTTTCATGATGATAGGAGTTAAAGCACGTTATTAAACATGTGTTTCACTTCGATGAAATCATTTATTGCAGCAGTACTCAGGGGCGGCTCTAGGCTTGTGGTGGCACTGGGCAGAGGAAGAATCGGTGGCTCCTTCGCCCGCCTTCATCAGTAAGGTAGCTTATGCACGGTGGATGGCCTCGTCCGTTGCAGACACTGCATAGCCGCCTTGTGCTCATGACATAAGCATTTAACTTTGGCCGAAATTTGTCACTGCGTTTTTAGCTGTGTTGTTATTTTCTCTTTCTGTGTTATATTCAATATATATTGGCGTAGCCGTCACTGCAGTCAGTGCTTTTCTTTCCCCAAGTAACCAATCGCCACACAATCAGCTCTGTAATAGAAGTTAAGCCATCTGTAAGCTTAGCGCCGATTCTTCAAAACGTTTAAGGAACATTGAAATATCTTCGTAGTACATGTTTAATTATTCTATCCTTCACGACACTTCCAGTGAAGAATATTGATTATTTAAATGAAGTTAAAGTTTTATCTGTATAATGTAATAAACATATTTTACTGCATTTCATCTTAAAAATGATATCGTCATCATATGTAAATATTTGCTTTTGCCTCAGGTTGTGCAATATTATAACTATATTGCAAGTTTACAGTGAGGTAATTGTACTTATAATTACAAACAGTACAAGGAGCACTTGATGAACTGATTGAGTGCATTTAAAGTTCTTGGGATGAAACTGTTTCTGAACTGTGATGTCCCTACAGGAAAGGCTCTGAAGCGTTGGCTGTATAGGAGCAGTTCAATAGACAGCATGGCTGAGGCAGCTTGTGCTTGATGCTGTATACTGATAATTCTATTTCTAATCAGCTGCTGTAGGGCTGTGATTCCCCACTCAGATACAGTGATATAAATACTCTGAGGGGTGCAGTGAGAATAATATGGAAAAAGATGACTCGCTGTGGCAACCAGTAATGGGAGCAGCTGAAAGAAGAAAAACAAGGTGCAGTGAGAGTAACACCGCTAGCAGCTATGGTATTTGAAATAGTTTGGATATTTCATGGACCATTATATTGTTACAGGTTAATTACAATCAGATGCCTTAAACTAATAAACAATATGCAATTTATTTCAGTGTATATGATATAGCCGCATCAGGGATGTGCATCTAAAACAGAAAGGGAAACCACACTGGAACAAAAGCATTGCTTTGACGCTGGGTGCCACCAGTTTGCAAAACTGAGCGGAGAACTTGAGTACGCCAGGGTTTTAGTTAGCATGAAAGTGTGCGTGGCTTACACCAAATTTAGGTTTAATAAATCGCAATTTGAGCGTGGAAACGGGCGTATACAACATTTTTGTGCATACACACCATTTATATATGAGGCCCCTGGAGTAATGTGTGCAGTTTTGGTCTCCAGGTTACAAAAAGGACATAACAGAGCTAGAAAAAACCCAGAATAGTGATTAGGTTGATTCCAGCACTACAGGGGATTAGTTATGAGGAAAGGTTAAAAGAACTGAGCCTTTTCTGTTTAAGCAAAAGAAGATTATGAGGAGACAGGATTGAAGCGTTTTAAATTATAAAGGGAATTAGTACAGTAGAGACTGTTATTTTAAAAAAAACTGTGCTCTTATTTTAAAATGAGCTTGTCAAGAACACTAAAACACAGTTGGAAACTTGTTAAGGGAAAATTCCACACACAAGTTTTTCTTCACACAGAGAGCCATGCAATAAGCTACCAAGTATTGCGGTAGACAGTAGGACTGAAGGGACTTTGAAAACTCAACTTGAGGATATTTTGGAAGAATTAAGTAGATAAGACTGTTGGGCTGAATGGCCTATTCTTGTCTAGAATGTTCTAAAGACTTTCATGTTAGGTTAACTAGTGACTCTAAATTGGCCCAGTATGACTGAGTAAGGCTACATCTACACTACTATATTTTCATTAAAAAACTATCTTAACTGTCTTAATTATAAGAAACAATAATGAGATCTGTTACAAAAGTTTTCCATCTGTGATCTTTAATAAACAGGTTAATCTTAAGCATAGTAAAGGCATTCTATTATTCATCCATCCATTATCCAACCCGCTATATCCTAACTACAGGGTCACGGGGGTCTGCTGGAGCGAATCCCAGCCAACACAGGGCGCAAGGCAGGAAACAAACCCCGGGCAGGGCGCGCAAACACACACCCACACACCAAGCACACACTAGGGACAATTTAGAATCGTCAATGCACCTAACCTGCATGTCTTTGGACTGTGGGGGGAAACCAGAGCACCCGAAGGAAACCCATGCAGACACGGGGAGAACATGCAAACTCCACGCAGGGAGGACCCAGGAAACGAACCACTGCGCCACCGTGCTGCCCCATTCTATTATTCAACAGATTTTAATTAATATGTCTTTTATGTATCACTAGTTGGGACGTAATCAGACTTAAAAACCATATTGTGTCACCAATGAGAGTTTTCCATGCAGAAATACTGATGATTAAATCTTTTATTGAGGAGATATCACAATCATAGTGATTCTCAGCCTACAGTGTATACAACAACCATTAATTTATAAAGCACATTTCCCTACAAATGATGTAGCTCAAAGTGCTCACTGGTATATATAGTACTGGTATTACACAAGGAGTTATAGGATGGTAAGTGAGTGAACAAAACAAAAAACAAGTCGTGAGTGAAAATTGCACATGAAGACATAGGGAGGGAGGAAGAGAGAAACTATCGCATTTGCTTTAAACATCTCAAGAAACAACCTCAAGGCAAAAAAAGCTTTCATTACTAATATATTTATCTGTTTAATGGATTGCTTCAGAACCAACAAATACCTAATTTGTGCTTGTTTTCATGCTGTAACCAATCAGCTGTCAGTTGCAGTCAGATTTACTTGTAATGTCATACACTTAAATAAGGGAGTTGAAACGATCAACATAATAGAACATGACATATCAATTTACTTTTTCTTTGCCATATAAAGAGTTATCCATCACCTATCAAACCTGCCTAATTTAGTTTAGGGTCATGTCATATCCTGCAACCAAAAGTTACTCAGTAGAAGCCAATCCTGGAGAGCATGGCACTGTTAAAGAATAGCCATAAAATAATAAAAATATAATATCACCAACATGAATACAATATATTTTGATGTTAGCGTTTTACTTTTAAATAGAATATAATAACCCTTAGAACTTTATGTAGACTCAGATATGCAGTGCTGGTGCCTGGTTATTTTGTGCCCTAGGCCCAGCTTATTATTGTGCCAGCTGACTGTTTAGTAGCTAACATGTGCAGCTGGGTTTTTCCCCTCCTTATGACATATGCCGTAGGTGAATGCCTAATTCGACCTTAATGATGGCACCAGACCTGCAAATATGTTTTCCATTTAGATTTAAGATAATACTTAAAGGCTCAACACAATGAAGTCGTTCACCTTGAGCAGATTGGTGCATATCATATGTATCACTTTGTTTCAGTTATATTCTGTTCAATTTTAATAAGAACACAAGACAGCCTCTTTATACATTCAACATTTTTCAAGCTCTTCACATTCATATTGTCTAGTCTCTAAAGAACTTTAATTCTGTTCGTTATTATCACCATTAAGTAAGGGTCAATTTTCTTGCCTCTTTTCACATGGTGTTAGTAATTACACACCACACATTAATAATTACAGCATTTAACATGTTACGTTGCTGTGGCTTTCCCAGAATATCCGTTCTGTGAATGCACATACCCTGGTTACATCAGGGTTCTACAGAGCAGAGAGAGACATATGTAACAAATAATTTTAAAATATATATTTTTTTTTTGTTGACGCAAGTCTTAGTTTTAAAAGAAGGCTTAAATAGATCTATCAGAGTACAATTTTAATTACACTATTTCCATGCAGCAAAAATTTGAACAATGACTGTGTTACATAAGGGTCAGTATTTTTGTGCATTTTATGTTTTATTCTCATTTTTGAAATCAACTGAAAGGAAGATCACAAGAAGCAAGCACCACTGAGACCTGAACTCAAGATCTGCCGTTTACTAGACAGGCACTTTAGACCCAGGGCTAACTGGGATAATTATATTTCCCAGATGGCCTCAAAACACCTTGGGATCCCACTGTATGAGTTGGCAAGCGTGGCTGGGGAAAGGGACATTTTGGCCTCACTGCTAAGACTGCTATCCCCACAACCTGGCTTCAGATAAGTGGTGGAAAATGGATGAATTAATGAATGCCATATTTAAATTTTTTTAATGTATTTTCTATTACAGTTACAATTATGTGTTGTTCCTATAACTGTACTTCATTCCTTGTGCTTTGTGGGTGGAGCTCCAGAAGGCAGGACCACCCTAACATCACTCTTTCTGAGCCCTCCCTTTGGCTATTTAAGGCCAGAGCTGAGTACACTCGGATCAGAAAATCATGGTGCTTGTGCTGGGCGTATTGATAGGTATTGCTGTTTTTATTGGAATTACTGGTTTTTATGATTTTCTTGCTTCTATTTGAAAAGTGTGTCTTCTGAATTGTGATTTAGACTTGCACTTTCGGGCAACTCATTTTGCCAATTTGTATTTATAAATACTGGAAATATATTATTTTATATAATTATTTGCTTGTACATTTGTACACAAGCCAAGGGTTTATGGTCATCCCTCCTCTTGTAAGGTTTTTCTTAAATTTTTGGAATAATTATAATTATTTTGTTAGCTTGCCTTGTTTAAGGGTCTGCTAGATGTGATGCCTGCCGTTAGCAGTTTTGAGGCTAGCTGGATTAGAGGTGAATCTTTTTGGGCAGGCAGGTTAGTTCCTTTCTGAAGAACTGATATCCATTTTTGCTATGTTTAAGGCATATAATTATGACATTCTGTACTCCAAATACTGGAGGCTTCCTATACTTTATCATACTCGGGTTCAATTCCCAGTCAGCCAACTGTTTACATCAGTATTTCTCAACCTTTGTAGTTTCACAACATGGTTTTTCACATGCTAGTGTGTTCGCAACCCACTCTAGTATCCCTCTGTGAATTTAGTGACATTTACCAGGGGTGTTTCCTAAAACCCACCATCGTTGGAGAGATCTGTGAATTTAGCTTAATTTTTGAGCGGAAGGAGTGGGGTGCTCAACTTCATTAAATCAAGCATGGTCATCCAAGTAGGGTTGGGGAGGTGACTAAGGATGAGCCACAATCCACCTACAATGCTGCTACTGTGAATCATGCACAAGTGGTGTTTGGGGTTTCATCTGGAGTTGGCCATTGCTTACCTGCAATGTAGGGAATGCCTAACTAATGGGACACAACCCATAATCTGGGAAATGCCTGTCTACACTTTGGTCACCAAAAGTACAAACAATGTTTCAGATTATAGACTGCTAGCCTAAAATAATTACACTAAATTCTCATCAACAGACAAACCAAATGGTTTCATATCTGTTTATAGTTCAGGCTCTGACAATACTGTTTCCAAGTGATTTTACCAAGAGATTTATTTGTTGTATATTTAGTAGGCATAGGACCCGGCCTACCGTCACAACTAGCAAATAAAGCTTTTAGTTGCAGGGCCCGAAGCTGTAGAATGGTCTGCCTGCTACTATAATAGGCAACCATTCAGTCTTAGCTTTTAAATTTTGGCTGAAGACTCACTTCTTCAGTTTAGCACACCCTGACTAGAGCTGCTGATTAGCCATGCATAATGCATTTCTGTTGTTAGCAATTAGTACTAAAATATAAGCAGTATGATATTTATAAACTGTTACTAGCCCGCGGTATCCTCATGTGGCACTTAGGGCCACTTCTCTACTGACAATTTGTTTGCCTGCCTGTGGAAAAGTCACCTTATATGAAGGAGCACTGGAATCATCTGATTGGCCAGCCCAGCACTGACTCCACTGTACAATGGTCAATAGGTGGGAGGTGGCCTGTTGACCGAGGTCTCCAGGACTTTGTGTCTGGTTTGTCTGACTCCTTTTCTGCAATCTGGATATGGTTGTATAATTAGCTAATAGACAGATATTGTTATTTATTAGTTTTGTTAATTAGTTTCTACTTTGTCTTTGATGTATTTGAACATGTTATGTTCCACTTGTTTTGTTAGTGGTCCCCCAAGAGGTGGCACCACCTGCCAATCACCTTCAGGAATTTCCCTCTACCCTATAATTCTGGAGGTTCTTCCACAATTTCTGGCAGTTTGGTAAGTTCATATGCCGTTCACTGTGCTTTTTGTGAATTTTCTGGATTTTGCTGAAACAAAGGAAAATCCATTACACGGACAGGAGGCCAGAGTGATGACACGGAACAAATAAATAACTACATTCTGCTCGTGTCAAATAATGGAAAGACCAGCACTAACAGTTCAATCCCCCCACGATAGATGGAAGTGGTCCACACATGGGAACCCAGTCAGGACAACCGCAGGGGTGCTTGGGAGGTGGAGTCCAGACATGCAGGTCTGCGGGACATCCTGTGGACTGATATAGCACACTGTTGGGGAAAGACCTCTCCACTCTCTTTATGGCCCTGAAGTTGCCGCATGACACCGGAAGCATTCCCGGGTCCACGTTAAAAATAAGCCCACTGCCACACAGACAAGCCAGAGTTAGGAGAAAGGTGATGAAGCTAGCTGGGAGCAGAGGAGGCAGAGAGAGAGAGAGAGAGAGAGAGAAACATGAAGAGAAGGACAGAGAGAGAAGACAAAGTGCTGTAGGCTGGTTTTCTCCTGTATTTGTCCTTATTTGTTACTTTGCTGTTCTTTGGTGTGTGGAAAACAATTGAGAAGAGTTTCCAACAGCAAAATAAAAGCCTGGACATGTGCCCCTTGTTTCTATCTGTGTAGGGTTTTGGAAGCTGATGTGCCCCTGCAGGCCACTATCTATGTGTGTGTGTGTGTGTGAGTGTACATATGCTGTACATATTGCATATTGTGGATGTTTTTTCTTTTATGTGTGGGTAATAATTTCATTGTGCTATATGCTGTGACCGAGGACCATACTGAAGTAAAAAAAAAAGTGATCACTGTGTCACCAACTGGATTCTCCCCTTTAATATACTCATAAAAGAAATCAACAAAAAAGTTATCAGCTGTCGCTTCTTGCTTTTCTTCTAAGGCTCTTGGCTCCATCTTACAATAAGCTTGGATCCAAATGAATGCCCTCCTTCACCTGATGCCCACTTTTAAAACATTTAGGGAAGAAGGGGTGTGGCCAACTTTTGATGTGGTAGGTGGGGCTAGGTCTCGTCAAAGGTGTTTTTTTCCAAACTGGATTGGAGGAAAGAGCAGAAATTGTTAGCAACAGGACCCCCTCTCATCCAGGATTGGTTCTTGTGTTAACAGACCCTTCAACCCTAGCCCTAAGCCTAAACCTAATCCTAATCCTTTGGCACAGAAGAGTGACAATGCATATTTCAATAAACCTGAACTTTACAAGGTTAGTTGTTTCATGAATAACATTTTTTTAATATCCCTCTAGTATAAGGTACATTTCACATTTTAAATGGGTGAATATCAAGTATCAGGATTGTGGACTTCATGACTAAATTTATACTTAAAATAAAAACTGGTGCTCTAAACTTACAATAAGTGATCATTTTGATGTAAACAGCTGGATGGCATTAGAAAACATATTGCCAACATTATGTGCATTAACAAGCAGGAGCAGTTAATTAATATGCCACTAACTTTCCATTTTATGCAGTTGAAAAGCAATTATTACAGCAAGTCTCTCAGTTGCAATCACTTTAGAAACACAACAGTGGCATTTTAAACTTAGATTTAAAATAAAGCAAATTGATTTCTGGCACCTTGTGTTTATTTATTTCTTCTCCGTTAGTCCTTCTACAAGTTTGTACCCAACTCCTTACTATTATTATTCTTACTGGTAGAGTTAAACATTTGCTGTATTCACTTCCTGGCATCTCTCCACCATCTCGAGTATCCACTTATAATTCTAATTTAGATGGATCACGTATCAACTTGTTTTTCAACTTGACTTGCACTTTACAGGAAATCTTTTTCAAGAGATGTACTGTCCATAGCATAGTAGTCCTCACATTAGCCTGCTCAGTTCCACACTTAATTATAGCTTGTGCTTACCCAACCCCAATTCCAAAATATTTGGGACAGTATGGAAAATGCTAATAAAAAAGGGGGTGATTTATATATTTACTTTGACTTGTATTCAAACAAAAACAGTAAAACTACAAGGTATTTAATGATTTACCTAATTGTTTTGAAGATATATGTTTATTCTGAAACTGATGCTTGCAATGCATTCCAAAAAAGTTGAAACAAGGGTAATTTAGGACAAATAACGAAGTGACAAAGTAATGTGAAACAACTAAGACAATCATCCATCCATCCATCCATCCATTTTCTAACCCGCTGAATCCGAATACAGGGTCACGGGGGTCTGCTGGAGCCAATCCCAGCCAACACAGGGCACAAGGCAGGAACCAATCCTGGGCAGGGTGCCAACCCACCACAGGACACACACAAACACACCCACACATCAAGCACACACTAGGGCCAATTTAGAATTGCCAATCCACCTAACCTGCATGTCTTTGGATTGTGGGAGGAAACCGGAGCGCCCGGAGGAAACCCACGCAGACATGGGGAGAACATGCAAACTCCACGCAGGGAGGACCCGGGAAGCAAACCCAGGTCTCCTAACTGCGAGGCAGCAGCGCTACCACTGCGCCACCGTGCCGCCTGAGACAATCATGTTCTAATGTTAAAGGTACCTCCAAAACATGGTTCGTCAACAGGCCAAACAGGCTTGCCAACATTCCCTAAAAACAAACTGGAAGGAATTGGGGCATTGCACTCTCTACAGTGCAAGATATAACTAAAAGATTCTCAGTGCATAAAGGGCAAGGCCGAAAACTATTTCTGAATGTGGATGATATCTGATCCCTCACACATCACTGTTTTAGAATTCCATCTTGCATCTGTAATGGATATCATGACATGGCCTCCAGAATACTTTGGTAAATTCACCATTCACTAGTTCATCCATAAATGCAGGTTAAGGCTTTACTATGCAAAGCAGAAGCCATACATCAGCACTGTACCAAAGAGCCACCAACTTCCCTGGGCTTGGTCTCATCTGAGATGGAAAGCAGCACAGTGAAATCGTATATTGTGGTCCAGCAAGTTAACTTTTCATAAAATTTTTGTGAAAACTGTTATGTTTTGTGGTGGGTTGGCGCCCTGCCCGGGGTTTGTTTCCTGTCTTACACCCTGTGTTGGCTGGGATTAGCTCCAGCAGACTCCCGTGACCCTGTGGTTAGGATAGCAGGTAAGATAATGGATGGATGGATGGAACTGTTATGTTTTCCTTGCCAAAGAGGAAAAGGACGATTCCAGCTGTTATCAGCATCAGGTCTAAAAGCCAGCAATTGTCATGATATGGAGATGTGTCAATGCATGGTTAATATCTGTGAGGGAACCATTAATGCAAAAAGATATGTACAAATTTTGGAGCAACATATACTGCCATTCATACACTGTCTTTTCCAGGGATGTCCCTGCATTTTCCAGCAGAACAATGAAAAACCACATTCTTACAAGTGCATGGCTGTGTAAGCAGAGAGTGTGGGTACGAGACATGTCTCTGATTGAGAATGTGTGGTGCAAAATAGCAAAAAATATGGAAAAGAATGTCCCATACAATTGTGCATCCAAAGACCTGCATGATGGAGTAATGGGGAAGATTCTGCTTGCTAAACTGAACCAACTCATGTCTTAGTCTAAAAGGCTTACTAAGTTTTATGAAAAGAAGTGGTGGTATTACGCAGCAATCAACATTTGACTGTCCCAGCTTTATTATTTTCAAAAAAACAAATTCAATAGGAAAAAAACAGAAAAATATGTGATGCTGTAGTGTTTTACAATATGAGGTGCGACACAAAAATAACCGGAGTGAGTTTGGGGCTTTCATTGAAAACTGGAGGTCGGCCAGACGTGAATCATAAAACTACAGTATATCCCCTCCTACACACCCTCCCAAACCGCTGACCGGCTAGGTATATCTTGTGAATAGCCCAGTCAGTATTTGCACAACAATCACTACACGAGTTGCTGCCGAAATGTCAGGTGAAAAGATTGAACAGCAAATGAACATCAAATTTCTCGCAAAATTGAACAAAACAGCCACAGAAACTTATGAAATGATAAAAACAGTGTACGGTGATAACAGTTTGTCTTGCACACAAGTTTTTGGAGTGGCACAAACGTTTCAAGGAAGGACAGGACAATGTGGAAGACGTTCAACACCCAGGTCAAGATGGGTGGTGGGTGCTTCACAAGACAACACTCCCGCACACAATGCTTTTTCCATAGATCATGTTTTTGACTGACAGAAACATTCCTGTCCTCGATCATCTTACCTATTTGCCCGATTTAGATCCCTGTGATTTTTACTTTAATCAAAGTGACCTGAAGAGAACACATTTTTCTTCAATGGATGAAGTGAAGACAAAAATGGCAAGCCTTAAGTAAGAAGACTTCCAGCACTGTTTCAATCAATGGAAGGTATGTATGGAGCGGTGTAGAGATCGGGAGGGGGAGTATATAGAAGATGACAATGTTTAGAATGCTCTAAGTCTTCAATAAATATACTTTTTTTACTGATCCGATTATTTTTGTGGCTCACCTCATATAGTACAAGGTGAACAGTATTTGAAAAAATAATCCATTATTATTTTTTTTAGCATTTTCCATACTGTCCAAACTTTTTTGGTATTAAAGTGAAACAGCATATCTAGATATATAAAATAGAATGTCTGTCTGTGCTACGGTTTGCACACCACTGCCACCTGCTGGCTCACAACAAGTGAAACATCAAAAAGACTGAAGCTAAACAAAATAATCAGAGCTTATCATTACATAACTGGGTAATGCTACTTCTGTCTACTCCAATTTAAAAAGGATCATCATGCGTTTTTGCAAGGAAGTGTTGGATGAGGCTTGACCTAGAGTGAAAACCTGTGTGTAATATGTGAGTCTACCCCTTTAATATTATTACCCAGAGTGCTGTGCTCATTGATGTAAATAGGAAGGAGTGAAGAATCCACATGCTTTAGTGTTGTGCTTTCTTGTTAGCAGTGGAAGTGAGGTAGCCAATGTGTCAGGGAAAATAAATCAAAATATACATTTCAGTTTTAGAGGGGTGAGTGTCTTCGATGGAATCTGCTTGGGATGAGCTTCAGTGAATTCATGCTTCCTGCTCCTGTCTGCAAGAATGTTTGTTGTTCTGATATTTAATTGGTATTAATTTAATCTCAGATAGGCATTGGGTCACAGTGGTTAGCATAGCAGCTTCACTACTCAAGTCACTATCTGTCTACAATAATCAGTCCAGCATAGTTGCCAGATGCTTCCTTAGTCTTTAGAGCAGGGGTGGGCAATGTCGATCCTGGAGAGCTGCAGTGGCTGCAGGTTTTCATTCCAGCCCAATTGCGTAATTGGTAACCGATCCTTGCCAATCTCGGACCTTATTTCATTTTATGGCTTGTTAGTCTGCAATATTAGGTTCTTATATTGTAATTTTTTTCCTTATTAAGGATATTATCTAAATGATTTGAAGCCTAAAACTGATCATTTTCAGTCTGTCACATTTTTCTCTTAAGTGTTTTATTAAACCAAATAGTGCATGATGAATACACACACGTGTAAATGGAAACAAGTTATATGGAGAGCAGCTGGCTCCTTTGTCATTTGCATCTTATTGCTAATAAGGAGCCTCTAAAAATAGTGAATGCTGCTGTTTAAGACTGAAATAAGCAATTAAGGGTGGGGGGACCTTAACAAGCAAGACCACTAAAATGATGCATCAAAATGTCACTTGAGCAATAAGTGGCTTCTTATTAGGAAACTGACTTGGAACAAAAACCTGCAGCTACTGTGGTCTTCCAAGGCCAACATTGACCACCCCTGTTTTAGAGAAAACTAAAAGACCATCACACTGTTATCATCCATTCAAACCTATTTCAGTTTCTCCTTTCCCAATGTGTTTCATCGAGTTTGGCAAAGATCCCAAACATATCTGTGATTTCACCAAATCTTTGGATTGCAACTGGTTCCGTTTTGTAGGAGCTGCCTCTGTTTGGAAGACTAACACCTGTCCTTAATTTTCTCCATTTGGACATTATGACAAACATAAGTGTTAGAGGTATCTAGAGATCTGAGTGAGTGTGTTTTGATTGTGGCATGATTTGCTTCAAGAACCTTGCTAACACATTTTACCATGAAGGTAACAACCAAATCTGGATTGCTTTATCTCTGGTTCCTCCACTAAACACCACAACAAGAGTCGGGTATTTTCAGTAACTGTGCAGTAGTGTTTTGTGTTTGATTATCTGTAGTTTTTCTTTCACTTAGGTCAAGGAGTTTTAATACATATATTCCAGAAGGAAATTTATTACCATAAATAATAAGTATTATATAATTCTTGTGTTACAAAGATCTTCATATGTGGTTATCTTGGTGGACGTGTAACATATCTTCAAATTTGGTTGTTAATGTTGATCATCACACTTAAAGCTTTATTTTAAATTGAGTTTCTCTCAGATTGTATCTCTTTTCTGATTTTTTTTTTGCAACCTTGAACTAACCCATATGGGCTCGTTTCATTAAAAAAGAAGTGTTTACAGGACATTTCCCATTTGGCAGATGAGTAATACTAAAGTCTCGGCCATTTATAAACATGATGGTCCACCCCACTGTCTCATTTATAAAATGTATTACAATTCACAGCAGTACATGCTACTCCACTGTCTTAATACAAATTGATTTCATTAAGGTAACATATTTCATCAGAGAGCTTATTCTAGAGGAATATTATTTTGCATAGGATACATTACCTATCTTTTCATTTTAATAAAGACAACCTTATACAGTGCACGCAAAGGTCCCAAGAGGGGCATCCTCTGTAGTTCATAAAAAGCTATTGTAAGTTTATATTGTCATCTACTCAACCTACTGCTGAGATGTGCCTACTTTGTTTCTGTGCCTTACTTCCCGCTTCTGTGTATAATGAGATAGCCAAATTATTCATGAAATGTATATGGAATTAAGGAAATGGAATGCAGCACTTTGTGTTGTAATGTGTTTGCAGGTATGAGCTTCACTCAAGAGTCAAGCATTTATACGTGCTTTTGTGAAAAAGAACAACAGTCTTACCTTGTGCATTGAAATTACTCACTTTTTATTTTACATTTAATCTATGTACATCTAAAAAATGAAAAGCCTGTAAAAATCTTATTCTTTTTTACTTTCACTTTTTTCACTGTTCTGAAGAACTGGAAGAAAAAATAACTTTGTAGTCCAGTTATAATAGGTAGGCTGCACAGGCAAATTGCTCTCGGAGAGCCTTTAAATGAGGCATCACACAAAATTACTGTTACATGTTTCTCTATTTTTGATTGATCCTCTTACAATCTTGTACTAAATGTACAAATTTTACAAACAAAACATCTATATATATAATTCACTAAGGCAAGGCAACCATGAAAAGCACGCCGGAAGGGGCGTGGATTCACTAAGCCGCCGACAAGTGAGACACCTATGGCGCACACAGGAAGGTGCCACGCCCACCAACTCCAAGACCATTGGATACGACGACAACTCACAGGGCCACGCCCACCAACTCGGATGCGACAACATAGAAAAAGTGGCGTCATTTATGTTCGTCTGTCGTAGAGGCCACATGCAGTGCAGGTCAGGTTAATGTCATGTACCTCCGAGCTACGTTGACTGTTCGCGGAGGTGAATCACCATATGCAGCGCGTGAAACGGTTTGCGAGGGGTATCCCATGGGATCCTTAAAACAATCCTTTAAAACTGAGGTTAAAGCACAATGAAGGAATCAGTCTTTAAAAAACAATAAGCCCTGTGCCTCTGTTTCATTACCGTCTCACCTGCTTCACCAATGCAGGCTCTGTCAGCAGCTGACCTTCTCTGTGCCTGACCGGTTCACACAGAGGCAGCTCAAGAGAAAGCCGCGCCAGAGACAGACAGAGGCACACACACAGGCAGCTGGTGGGCGGCTCTCCGTGAGTTTCTCTTGCGAGCGGACACATGAGCAGGCGGTGTGTATGCTTCGAGAACGAGGCTGGACGCGTCTTGCGACCGAGCACATGGGCAGGCAGTGTGTATGCTTTGAGTGCGAGGGTGGACGCGACAGGACCATCTAGGAAAAATCATGTCGCGGATGTGATTCACTGTATGCAGTGTGTAAAACAGTTTGTTTGTCGCACATATGAATCGCTGTATGCGGCGTGTAGAACAGTTTGCGAGGGGTGTCCCTGTGTCTTTCCAGAAGTGTTCAACCATCAATAAATAATTATGCGCCGTTTGTTATGCCGCGGGTTCACTATTGTGTTCTATTTTGCTCTCTCCAGAGTTCCATCTTTTCATTCACTTACTGTTGTATTCTCACACTAACCTGTTTTAGACAACCGTGTCTTTCCAGAAGTGTTTACCATTCAATAAATAATTATGCATGAGATTGAGCGTGTGTCTAGGCGTGGGTAAGCCGTTGAACCCCATTCGGGCTGCAGTGCAAACCGTGGAATTGCCACTAAGTGCGACTCATACACTCCCGCTGTTTTCGTCCCTACCCTTTGTACACACACCCCTCCCACATGTTGACTGTTAATAGAGGCATGTTTCTCGCGGAGGTGAATCGCCATATGCAGCATGTAAAACTGTTTGCGAGGGGTATCCCATGGGATCATTAAAACATTCCTTTACAACTGAGGTTAAAACATAATGAAGTGAGCAGTCTTTAAAAACGAGTTTTCGGGTTATGACACACGACCGCGTGCAGCATAGCAAAGTGTTGTACACGCTACATACAGCAATTCACATCCGCGACAAACATGCATCTTCTTAGATGCTCCTGCACTTTGTACACACCCCCCTCCCACCTCGCTGCGCCGCACGGACGATTGTGTGTTGGTTCGTTCCGTGCATTGTTACAATGTTGCTTTTCTTGCTGATTTATTACATTACCGATTTTGCAAATGTAAAATTTTCTCCCTGTGCTTAAAAATTATTAAAATACCGGCCTGATTATGCGGCGTATGGTACACCGCGTGTTGGCTAGTTTAGAATATTACCACAACAAATCCATAAACGCAGGATTTAGAAAGTCAGACCCCTTCACTTTCTGTGCCCTTTATTGTGTTGTACTGTACATTGTAGTGTGCGGCCAGGGCCCTTGCCCAGCCAGGACACTTCCACGCTGGAAGGACCGGAGAAGCGAGCATGTCCAGAATGTTACCTCCCCTGGAATTCTAGGTGGCAGCCCCCATGCGTTGCAGCAGTGCCTCAGACTCCTGCAGGGCTCCATGGGAGTTGGAGTTGGATACAACCCTGTTCAGATCCATGTGCACCGCCAAGGAGTGCTGCAACAGGATCTGCTGAGTCCTTATGGGCAGTTCTTCCGCCACACCCAAAAGTGCTGCCGGAAGTAGGTCATCAAGCACCTGGAGCACTTCTGGGTGCCTTATAAAAGGAGCCAGCAGCCATTGCTCAGGGAGCTAGAGTATTAAGGAAGGAGATGAAGCTTGCCAAGAGGAGAGGAGAATAAAGAGAAAAGGTAAAAATTGTGTTGTGCTGTTTGCTGGGGACTGTGTTGTGCTTGTGGGAAACGGGGAAGGCATTTCCCACAAGAGAAAAAAGAAAATAAAATTTGTGTGCGCTTGCACTTATGCATCTGTCTGTGTTGGGGTTGGCTTCACAACATATAAATTTAAATGGATCAGGTTATCATTTTTGCCAATCTGTCCACACTCAGTAACCCATAAGAACATGTTTTCAAAAAGGTTTGCCAATTTATTAAAAATCAAAACCTGAAATCTCGCATTTGAGTAAATATTCAGACCCTTAACACTAGAATTACCAGAGCCTACGAGAAAACTCGTAAATCCGGCCCACCTTAAATACGTTCACACCTCTCCGTCAGCGTCTTTTGTCCTGTAAATGTGCCGATAAAGACAAACAGCAAGCAGCCTGCTATTCCATTCCCCCACCGCCACTGAATGTGCACAAAGTTCTCCCAGCTCGTGCCTTGATTGATTATCTTGGAGTGAAGTGCTGGAGTTTTAGAGTAGAAATAATAGATTGTTATTTGGAACACAGGCATTTCATGTGTGTTCCATTTCTACAATAATCTGTGTAAACACATTGTTAAAACAGAAACTTTTTCAAATTTTGTAATGTAGACATAAACTATAGAATGTGTAAAGCCTGAAGTCCAAAGATCAAATAAACACAATCACAAAAGGTTCAAAGACGATACAACAGCATCAGTGGCACAGCGGTAAGGTTTGCTGACTTGTAATCAAGAGTCCCTGGTTCAATCCTGACTGCCTCCTATATTTGCCATTTTCAGTAGTGAGCTGCTCTTATCTATATATATAATTCACCAAGGGCACGCAAGACAGTGAGCACAAGCAAGACAGAGAGCCACGCCCACCAACTGACAGAGCCACGGCTGTCAACTCTAAGACCATGGGATACGCATAACAGAGCCACGCACAGCAACTGTAACCATCCTCCTGCATCCAGCGTCACTCTCGAGGCATGTGCACTGCCTGCTCATGTGCCCGCACGCAACAACTCACCAAACACAGCCTCAGTCGCTTTTGTCTGTGCAAAAGTCCACATGCACCTCTAAGCCACATTGACTTTTCACTGCACGCAAGACAGAGAGCCACAACCGCCAACTCATAGAGCCCTGCCTGCCAACTCTAACAGAGCCCCGTCCATTGGTTATGCACGAAAGAGCCACGGACGGCCACTCTAATCCTCCTCCCACGTCATGGACTGTTTTCACTCATGGACAATTGTATGTTGCTCTCTCCAGAGTTCCATCTTTTCATTCACTGACAGTTGTATCATCAAACTCTCCCCATTAGGACAACTGTGTCTTTCAGGAAGTGTTCACTCATCAATAAATAATTATATTCGGGTGTATTGCTAGTTGTTAATATTTTACAGTACATGCATACATTTGGTTTGTGTCTATAACAGCTGCTTTACATTTATAGGACTTTTAAAAGTTACCATTTTTTTGTTCACTTTTATTCTATCAGTCACATTTACAATGCATACTACTGCACCACCCCCAACCAAACCAGGGATCAGATGCTGTTACTTTATATCTGAAACTGGGAATAACTGTAGATGTGAGTGGTGTTTTGAGGCAATGGAACTGGACATTCTCTGATTTGGATGGATAAAACATATAGGTATATATGATATTTGGAATAATTCATTTTATGACCTGTATAGTACATTTCATAAAAAATGTGGCACAGATGCAACATTATTCCTAATATTCATATTCATTCGCATAACATCTTGTAGTTGTAATCCCCCGATCTTGCCAGTCCCCACATGTTGCTGTATGGTGATGTTTCTTTTGTATTCCAGGACATGCAGAGGAAAGAATAGTACAGAGAGGTCAGTTCAGCGCTATATGCAATTATCAGATTCAAATGTTAACAGTTTACACACACGCAAGAACCGTCCTTCCTACATTTACGACATGTGTACCTGTTGCAATGTGCACACTTCTCTCTATGCTGTGGTTTCTATTACACACCTGAAAGAAGGAGACAATATATGTGACATTTTGAAGAAATCATTTTATGACCTGAATGGTACCAATCAGAAATACATACGTTTCACGTGTGTTGTGCATCTACAGTGATCTGTGTAAATGTAGGATGACAGGAAATGCGAGGCAAGAAATGTTGAAAACATATCTAAAACTTTTTTCATATTATAGTAATAACAACAAAATGTTGTCATGAAGTGTATAATGTGTGAAGACTGAAATCCAAATATCAAATAAACATTTTCATAAAAGGTATAACAAAGCAAAGAAATAGAGCAAATTATATGTTGTTGTCAATGTGTGAAAACTGAAGCCCAAATTGATACAAAGTAAAGACGTTTGCATGCATGTGTATGTTTGTGTCTTTCACAGAGGAAAAACAGCGGTTTCTCAAACATCTGTTTCGCTGGTGCAGGGGTGAGAACTGTCGCATTGTGATTGAGACGTTGATAGTTCAAACATGAGAATGTGGGGGAGAATCTCATTGGTTAATTAAGCATGAACATCAGAGTGGGATGAACCATGTTGGTGGCCAAATTTCAGCAATTAATTAATGGATAGGTACTGCTAGGCTCCATTTATGTTACTCAGTTTCAAACTGTTTTATTTTTTAGTGTGTTTAAATCTGTGTCTTTATTTGTAGTAATTCTGTATTTAGAAATACATAAAATTTATACATGCATTTTACCTGAGACCTCACAGCACTCTGGGCTTACACCAAATGAAGAGTAATATAAAAATAAACTCAATTGAATTGGAAAGAACTAGAAAAACAAATAGCAACAAACCTTGAAGGGCACATACAATATATAAGTGCGGAAAACAGTTTATACTGTATATGTACATTGTAAAAGAAATGCATTTTCTTAAAAAGAAGTACGTTTTCTTTTTCTTTTCTTCCTCTTCATCTTTTCCCACTCTATATGAGTTCAATGTGCATGGATCTGACATCTCCAAACAGCTTGGTCCTATACCAGCCCTTTTCCTTTAGATCTTCCTTTACTTTATCTATTCATCTCCACTTTGGCCACCACTACTTTCTCTTCCCCTGGACTTCCATTCCCATCAGTCTTTTCCCCACATATTCGTTGTCTCTCCTCATGACATATCCATACCACTTCAATCTACTTTCCTGTACTTTTTTATATATCTTTCCCACTTTTGTTGTACCTCTGATTCTCTCATTTCTCCACACATCCATTTCAATATTCTCATTTCTGCCACATCTAACTTCTTTTCCTGTGCTCCTTTCACTGCCCATGTCTCAGCTCCACACATCTTTGTGGGTCTTACAACTGTCTTAAAAACCTCACCTTTAACCTTCACCTTAATTTATTGATCACACAATACTCCTGATAATGTATTTCAGATGTTCATCCATACTTCACTCTGTTGGTTATCTCTGCATCCGTACTAACCCCTACACTCTCTTCTGTTTCTGCGCCACCACCACCTACTCAAAGCATCATGATGCTCCAACATTGATGGACTAAAAGCCAGAAGTCTACATGACCATCATCATCAAGTCCTTCCGTGAGAACCCTAAATACAAAGAGGACTGTTTTCATATATGTGAGGTAGAATGCCCAGAGGGGGCGGTCTCATGGTCTAGAATCCCTGCAGATTTTTTTTTTTTTTCTCCAGCCGTCTGAAGTTTTTTTTTGTTTTTTCTGTCCTCCCTGGCCATCGGACCTTACTCTTATTCTATGTTAATTAATGTTGACTTATTTTATTTTCTTACTGTGTCTTTTATTTTTCTATCCTTCATTATGTAAAGCACTTTGAGCTATGTTTTTTGTATGAAAATGTGCTATATAAATAAATGTTGTTGTTGTTGTTGTAGTTTTCCATTTTGAGCTACCACTGACTCCCGATATTTACAATTATTCACTATTTTCAATAGCTCTCCCTGTAGACTAATGTATGAATCCTGATCATCATTAAACCTCATATATTCTATCTTCTTCTTATTTATCGTCAGTCCTCTATGTTTCAAAGCCCTTCTCCATTCTTCCAGCTTCCTCTCCACTTCCTCTTTTATGGTGCTACACAACACAATGCCATCAGCAAAAACCATTTATCAGGGGGATTGGTCTTTTATCCCACGACTCGACACATCTATAACCAGATGAATGAGGTAAGGACTTAATAAAGATCTCTAACTAGCATCTGACAACATATCCTCATTAATACTCATATACTTCTCTGGCACATATGCAGTTTTTTACTTTTTTCTTGATGCTTCTCAATCAGCAGTCTCAATTTTTATTTATATATATATATATTGTTATATAATACATTGCCGTGGCATTCCGTTTCTCCATGATTTTAAATCACCTGTAACAACTGACCTAAAATTTGATACACATGTAGTACATGATGTCTACTATAAGCTTTCAGGGAGATGATTGACCTCCAAGTTTATTTCTCTTTTTATTTTTATTTTATTGTAGAATCAATTCTTGGTAGCAGCCAGCAGGGCGGCCCCTACCTCTTCAAATCTTAAATCATTCTTGAAGCAGATTGAAGACTTAAGTGCCAACTTAAGCGAAAAATTAAGGAAAATGTTCTAAGTAATTGCAACACAAACACTGACTTAATCAGTGTAGAGAAAGGAAAAGTTGCTCAGGAAGCAGCAAGTGCATCAATCTCTGGGCAAACAAATAATAAACATAAAGAGTCTGAAATCTATTAATGCTCAAGTCAAATGTATTCACTTCACATTATTGTGCAGTGCTCCATTAGTGGTGTATATAGATATACACTAGCAAAATACCCGCGCTTCGCAGCGGAGAAGTAGTGTGTTAAAGAAGTTATGAAAAAGAAAAAGAAACATTTTAAAAATAACGTAACATGATTGTCAATGTAATTGTTTTGTGACTGTTATGAGTGCTGCTGTCATCAAGGATTTGATTATCATTATTTCGTTCAATCAGGTTCGTATTTGGAGGATGTGTTGTGTTCAAGTTATATTATGTGTTTGTCAACCACTGTAAAGATAACAGGTTTCATTCATCGAAGTGTTCACTACCCAAATCGGTACTCGTGAATCTAAGATGTTTAACAGGCATTCCCGGTATTAAGTTGTGGATTTGCCTGGGAATATTTAGCGGCAGCGTGCCTATGAACTTAATTTAAACTTAAGCTTTACACCTTGCTTTCCTATTGATATGTCTACAAAGGCTTGTTCAGATTCAGAGGGTTGTTCCTTTCTTACTGCATCAATAAACAGCTTGTCTTCCTTTTTATCTGAGACATCACACACTGCATGCATGGGTTTACCTTTCTAAGTCCTGCACAGCAAATATCATATTCGTCGTAGGCATGACAAACGCCAGCGGCAGTGTCTATGAACTTAATTTAAACTTAAGGTTTACACCATTCTTTGTTTCTGCAGTAGCTGCACTTATGAATATGCTTGTATGCGTCACTCGCTTCATATTCTTTTGCTGCCTTCTTAATTGTGTAATGCTGATGGACGGCCTTATATGGTCAGGCACTCAATTACGTGGGAGGCATGATGGTGAGGGACGCAACTCCGCCTCACACGGCAACCGAGCTGCAGGCTATCGCCGTACACTTTATTTAATGTTAGCTCAGACCCAGCACTTAAAAGTTTCTCTCGCACTTTTGCTGAGTTTGTGCCAAACTCCCTGACCATCTCATCTTTGTTTGCATAAGCACAGTCCTTCACCAACAATTTTAAGTCTGTTACAAAGTGATCAAAAGTCTCGTTTATACCCTGCGTCCTCTCATTAAACTTGTATCTCACGAATATTGTATTCATCTTAGCCATGACAAACGCCAGCGGCAGCGTGTCTATGAACTTAATTTAAAGTTAAGCTTTACACCTTGCTTACCTATTCGTTTGCATAAGCACAGTCCTTCACCAGCCATTATTTAATGTTAGCTCAGACCAGGCACTTAAAAGTTTCTCTCGCACTTTTGCTGAGTTTGTGCCAAACACTATTCTATCCCTGACCATCTCATCTTCGTTTGCATAAGCACAGTTCTTCACCAGCAATTTTAACTCCGTTACAAAGTGATCAAAAGTCTCATTTATACCCTGCGTCTTCTCATTAAACTTGTATCTCGCGAATATCGTATTTGTCATAGGCATGACAAACGCCAGCGGCATCGTGTCTATGAACTTAATTTAAACTTATTATTATTACTCTTCATATTATTTTGCTGCCTTCTCAATTGTGTAATGCTGATGGACGGCCTTATATGGGCAGGCACTCAATTACGTGGGAGGCGTGACGATGAGGGATTAACTCCGCCTCACACGGCGACCGAGTTACAGGCTATGGCCGTATATATATACGTAAGTAGGTTCCAGTTATGACCGTTACACGTAGAATTTCAAAATGAAACCTGCCTAACTTTTGTAAGTAAGCTGTAAGGATTAAGCCTGCCAAATTTCAGCCTTCTACCTACATGGGAAGTTGGAGAATTAGTGATGAGTCATTCAGTCAGTCAGTCAGTCAGTGAGGGCTTTTCCTTTTATTAGTATAGATATAGTCACATATGTGCACCTGGGAGACAACTTCAGGGCTAATTTAACAACGGTTATACTCCAAGTATGAGGGTGGCGCTGGTATCTAATACCTTCCGTCTAATCCCCTTTGAAGACAAGATGATTTTAGAAATCTTATATCTCTGATGTCACCTCTGGTTTCTACCTTCCTGAACCCACCCCTTCTAGCTTGTGCATGTCATAACTGATCTAAGTTCATCTTGGGGCAGTCCGAAAAATGCTCAAGTCTGAATAAGATGTTTTCGCTGTGTGTTTTGTGTGGCCATACAATATACTTTGCTATGATGCCCCAACTCTTTTTGATGTTTCCTTTGTCTTCTATATATGTATATATACAATGAATAATTCATTCTTTTGTATTAACTAGACCTAATTATCCAAAGTTTTAAAAGTAAGCCTAAACACTTATTCTATTACAGCGCTCTATACATACCGCAGCAGGCATTACCTAAGCTAAACTAATCTAGCATTACCCAGTCAGATAACTCTGATCTTTACATTAGCTTTCTGTTATATTTAGTGTTTAATTTTAACTCATTCATTTGATACAAAATGTGAGAATAAAGAAAATAAGGAATGCAAATAAAAGGTTGCCCAAGTACAGTAATGAGAGATTGAATATATGACTAGGATTTGGGTAATGATATTGTCAAATACCTTCTAACTCATTTTATATAAACATGACATAGTGACCCAAGTACAAACTAGTCTTGAAGATGACATGATTATGCCATCCCCTGCCAATAGACTGGGAGCTGATATTTTAAAAGACAACTTCAGAAAGGTATTACATTTATGCATGTACGTGAGTCTTTTTTTCCTCTTTAACTCACATAGCTGGAAGACATTAAAACATGTAAGGTCATAAGTGATGTGATCATTTAATACGGCTGGCTTCATCCTGGGGAGTTTAAACAATCTCCCTCAAGCATATGATTCAGTTATCTGGTATATAAATGTATCAGACAGGGTAGCTCTTCCAATGTCTAAGATAAACTAATGAAAAACTGGAAATGCAAAATACAGTAGACTATTTGACATTAATTTAAAGATCAAAATTCTTGCATTGTCATAAATTATTTTCTTATCATGTAAGTTTCATAAGGAAATTGTCATAGTTACATAAAATGTCCAAAAAATGTGACCAAGAATTATAGGAATCATTTATAGGAGTATATTCTTGAATATTAATTACCCAATAATCTTTATTGTAGCCTAATGAAAAAAGTAAGAGATAATAAAGGAGCATGAGAAGAGATCTGGTAGTTATTTTTTAAAAAATTATGTAAACTGCTAACTGTAGGGTTACTTAAAACCTCATAACAAAGAGACAAAAAGTAGACCACCACAATTTTAAAGGATAAGTTGAGTATTTTTCAAGTCAACCTTATTTTTTCACAATCATGGTATACGTTAATTTGTCACATGAAGTTGAGTTCTTAAAAAAAAAAATCATAAATAAAAATATACCCGGCACCAGGTCCAATGTTTTTAAACTTACTAGAAACAATTAATTTAAAATAGCAAAAGTTTTGATTTAAGACAATGTGCCTTCTCTGTTTCAAAGTCATGCTTGTGAAAACAACAGTAAACTGTTAGCAATGCATTCCAGATTTCTGGTACTGTTTTTTTGAGGTAAGGGTATGTCTCTTGCTCGCTGGTCTGCTATAGAAAAATTTTACTGCTCAAAGACTGACCTTTGGGGCTCGTGAGACCTAAGAGATTCTAATTTACATTTAATTTAAGAATCAACTTTTTTTTACATATGTTACTTCTAAAATTCCTTAGGATAAATAGCTTTAGACAAAAAGGTGACATGAAATATAACTGAAGTGAAAGGAGTCAAAATTGAGAATTTGGTTTGAAAAACATATTATACGTATTTTGAATGATCTCTTTCTGGTCTTGTGCTAATCTCTTTCAAGACTTCATATTTTTTGCTTATTATTGGACTTATGCCTTTTTCTGCAGTGACTTACAACATCTGACATACAATCAGTTACCTTTCTGTTGTTTTTCCAGTTGGAGCACAGGCAGATGAAGTGACTTTCTTATGGTCACATGGTGTCAGTAGTGGGATATGAACTCATAACCTCAGTTTTTGAAGTCCAAAGTCTCAAACACTATGCCGCATTGCCTGCCTTTTCTTCCAGAATGAGTATGATCTAATTGGAGCACAGCAATATAACTTAGAACAATTAATAGTATTATTCAGAAGCAAGGACTATAGTTTTGTAAGTATATTAACTCTTTCAGGGCAGATGTTGACTTTTGTCAAAAGGAGGGATTGATGGTGATAATCAGCTGTAAATGGCGGCAAAGCATGGCATTATGTTTTAGTTGGACTCTCTTTGCTAGAAGAAAAATTAGCTTCATTGGATTGACCGAGATTTCCTGCACTTGCATAAGTAGCAAGGAGCAAACAATGGCAAAGATGGCATCAACATCTGGTGAGAAATTGAAGCAAATGTGTAAAGCAAAATATTGCGTGGATGATGTTTTGCATATTATCTCTGATTTGGACTCTGACTTGTCAGCCTCTGATTTTGATATAAGTGATCGAAAACAATTATAAGGTACCAATATCAGCTGATCGATCCCCAGCTGATCGTGGTGTTGAACAGATTCATGCAGCTGACACACTTATGGCAATGTTCACCTGGGAGGACTGCCATTTACAATGACAAGAGATTGCAATGCACTGTGACTGCAACTGCCGCCCCTGCCCTGTGAAGACAGCCAGCCTGCCACACATTCCTGATGAACTGGCAGCCACAGCACGCAGCAACAAACGTTTTATGTTAATTTCTGTGTGAAACCATTTCTTCTGTGCTTTTCAGGAAACTGTGTTTTTTGGAAAAAATATTTAGCCCTCAAAGAGTTAAAGTTTTTTATTACCAAAAACTGCCCATACATTTCACTATATATTACTGAGCACTTTCAAATTGCAAATAAAATATCAAGACACTGTTTGAAAATCTGAGCCCATCGTGTGACTTTACTTACATCTCTGCTGAAGAAAATCTGAGAATCATGAGACAAAAGAACATGTCTCCATTTTATTTCTTTCTGATCTCATGGTTGTCTAAGAAAAAACAAAAAAAAATATTAAGCAGATATCTTTTTTTGATTTTTCATTTTTATGGGAGAGGGTGTCATGCCACCAGTTGACCTTGAGAAGTGAAACCATGGCCCCTGATCCTAAAGTGTGCTGAATAGGTAGACTAAAGTGAAATGGATATGCTATTTTGCAATGTGCCAATCACAAAACACAGATCAATCCTTGACAACATTTTCAGCTTGAATAATGAAAATATTTGGTAAGTTTTAATTCTTTGGTTTTCACACTGGATCCCGGTGTCCTTTACTTTCATTAAAAAATCACAACATTAGACCATGGATTTTTAAAATGTCTAAAAATTGCGTTACTTTAGGATACAACTTTATGTGGCAAATTTAATATATACCATGATTGTGAAGAAATAACTTTGACTTGAAGTGGTTGAGAGATGTGTTTCAATTCACATTAAGTGGATGCACTGCTTTGATTTTACGCATTTATTTACACTATTTTAGCAAAAAATGTATGCATTTTGCCTGCTGTGAGCATGTTACTTAATGACTTGAAATGTGAATTATGTGAAATGAGTAACGTGAGATTTTTTTCATGGATACTTTTATATATGTTACCGTGGTCCACAATTGGTCTCCATTCAATCAGACATTTATACAGTAATTACCATTCTTCATAAAAACATGACATAAACATTTTTTCTGAGCCATTGCTACAAAATATATGGGGTAAGTAACATAAAATATGATCATTTTACAGAGGATCATTGCATTATATGGATTTTCTAACAGGATCTCCTAAAACCAAAATGCTTCCACATAAAACCTTTACATGAGTCTGTTATAGAAGTAATGATTAAAAGTCATAAGTGCGTTTTTCAGTGTTTTTTTTCTTATTTAATAACTTTACTGCTTTTGATTGTTTTAAATATTATTTTTAAGACACTTCAGAAATTACTTTGTTTTCAATGCAATAAGGTAAGTTATATGTGTAGACTGCATGATATGGTGAGGTCTTCTGAAATTAAACCAAATAACTTATTTAAAAAAAAAATAAACAGTAAAGTTCTATTTTAACACACTGGTAAAGAAAAATGTTGTTTGGTCATGGTGTGACAATTAAATAAATCTTTAGAATTCTGCATTTTCTTCTTGCTGGCTATTCTAATATAGCATTTATTTGTGATATTGGTCGGAAAATGTATTAGTAGATACATTGCATTTTCTGTATGTATCCTGGAAGAAAGACTTTATTCCATTCTTTATTGTTTTGTGTAGTTTTTGGAGAATCTATTTTCTATAAATGCAAGACCAAATTGACTTTCGCAGAGTAATGCACTCATGCTTCACTTATAAGGTTCTACTTCAGTAAACTTGTCTGATTGCTTTCCCAAGCAAGTGCCAATATTCGCAGAAGCTCATTACCATGGAAATGACGTTAAACCAAATATATACAGTGTATAACAGAAAAAGGTGTGCAGAAACCTGTAGTCTGTTTATGAAGTGTTTATGAAAAATTGATAATGGTCTTAACTTTTTAAATGTGCTATTAGGAAATAACAGACCTGAATGTTCAAAATGTCTGCCTTTTGTATTCAGACATATTAGGTATATAACTTGGGAAGTAAATAATAAAGCTGTTTTTTGCCTAAACCTTATTTGAGTAGAGATTAATGAAGGCTTTTCCCGCAATGCACCCACTGCTGCCAGGGTAGGCTCCTACTGTGTCGACTGAAATAGCCAGTGACAAATCCACCTCTGACCATCGGTGTGGACTGACCATACCTGAAGACTAAATAAGGAGACACCTGGGGAAGCTACACACAGGAAAAGCTGCAGGACCAGATGAAGTCAGTCCGCAAGTTTTTAGGGCCTATGCTAACCAACTTTGTGGTGTCCTCTGTCATCTGTTCAGCTATCCCAAAGCCTTTCAGAAAGTGCCACTGCTGTGGAAAACATCCTACATTATTCATGTTTCAAAGAAGGCAGATGTATCTTCACCTAATGACTACAGACCAGTGGCACTTACTATATGTCTCACATCATGAAGACCTTTAAGAGACTGGTCCTAGGCTATGATTGCCTATCGGATAAAGATTGGAGTGGAGGATGAAATTCTCTATCTGCTCCACAAGGCTTATTCTCACCTGGACAATGCCGGCAACACTGAGAGGATTGTGTTTTTGATTTCAGCAGTGCCTTCAGTGCCATCCAGTTATCCCTGTTAAGGGGTAAACTCAGAGATATGCAGGTGGATGAGCCTGTGGTGTTCTGGATAATGGACTATCTGTCGGGCAGACTGCAGTTTGTGAGACTCAAGGACTAAGTTTCTGATATGGATGTGATTACAAAATAACACCAGCTCATGTCTATTGCAGAAATTCTCACCTGATTCTGCACTTAATGAGTGTATCAATAAGGGGTGAAACACAGGAGATGAGTCAAGTGGAGAACATTGTTTCTTGGTGCAGAAAGAATTGTCTGCAATTTAACATGAGTAAAACCAAAGAATTGGTTATTGACTTCCACCATGCCAAACAGCCTCTATTTCCAGTCACTATTTTGGGAGTGGATGTAGAGGTGGTCCACTCCTACAAGTACTTGGGGGTCCACATCAATGACAGGTTGGACTGGTCTTGGAGCACAGAGGAACTATATGAGAAAGGATAGAGTGGGATCTTTTTGTTTTATGTCAATGCGCTCATTTAATGTGGGAAGTGACATCCTTCCCAATTTCTACTACTCTGTGATGGCCAGTGTGATTTTCTATGCTGTGTTGTGCTGTGCTGGGCTGGAAACATCACTTCAACAGAGGCCCACTGAATTAACAAACTAATTAAAAGGACAAGCTCTGTTATAGGATGCATTGTGGACCCCCTGGAGGTCATAGCAAATCGGAGAATGAAAATGCTGAGGACTTTCAGCCAATGAATCATTCAGCAGAAGTGGGTCAAGAAATGTTACGGGGGCTCCTTTATACCAACAGCAACATACCTGTACAATGCCTCACTGTCAGAACTTCAAGTCAGAACTTTTCTTTCTTTTAAATGTTCTTGTTTTATACTCATTATGGAATGTGTTCAGACCAAAGTGTGTGTGTATGTTTATTTATTTATTTAAAGAGCTTCTGTAAAAGGTCAAACTCTTGTGTCTTGGTGCAAACAGAATTGTCTGCATTGTAATATAAGCGAAACCAAAGAACTGTTTATTGACTTTCACCACACCAAAGAGCCTCTATGCTGTTCAGGCAGTGGATGTAGAGGTGGTCCACTCCTACTGACATCCTTCACATTTTCTACAATTCTGTATTGGCCAGTGCAGTTTTTTACACTATGGTGTTCTGGGCTGGTAACGTCACTTCAAGAGAGGCCCAGTGAATCAACAAGCTAATTAAATGGGCAGGCTCAGTTTTGGGACACACTCTTATGTATTTATTTATTTAAAGAACTTCTGTAAAAAGCCAAATAAAGTTATATCTATCTATCTATTGTCACACACGTGTGTTTAGGAGACAACTAAAGGGCTTGAATACATGTGCTTCCATGCCAGAGCAGGGGGTGGCGAAGTGCACTAATTTTCCCTCTTGATCTTTTGCAAACCATTCTGGGGAAATCCTGCCCGGCTCTGGGGCAGCCAATGACGTCACTTCCAGTTCTGGTATTGATGACATCACTTCCTTTACTGGCCTTTAAAGCCACCATCTTGTCTCCGGAGAATCAGTTCTGTTTTGGACTCAGTTGTATGAACATGTCTTGTTTTTTTAATCAGTTCTGCAGCCGGGAACAATTATACGGGTGGCTGCCCCAAACCTTCTCAATGCTTGATGGTCGTTATTGTGACACTATCTAACTATCTATCTATTTTGGTTCAATCCCCAGAACTTTGAATTAGATTAAGCAGGTTTGAAAATGTTACTTAGTTAACATTATGAAATGAGTGACAAGTTTGAATTTAAGATCAAAAAATCACCCCTTCATATGTTCATTAAATTTGCTTAATCTATTAACAATATAGTCAATCCCAGGGCACATTTATGACCACACTCAAATTACATTTGAAGCTGTTTATGGCCTCCCAGCACTTATATCTTGTTTGATCTCAATCTGAAGAGAGTTTTATGAGGACATCACATAGACTCTTCTAGTGTGTGTAGACCTTCTTGAAGAAGTATTTTTTTCCTTCCACACTTATTAAATGGATCAAGAATGTCTGCAAACGTCTGCATGCCCAATCCTTCTAGGGGTACACACATTGCTGCTGGAATTTGCTTCAGCTTTTATCTTCTTATGGAGAAAAAAAGGAATTATATTAGCTGCAGGACCTCTGATAGTCCTTGGTAACAGGGACAATATTAGGAGATTAAGTCTGATTATAGAGCACAGTGAGTTGAATTCAATAGATACTGTATATCAGTATTATCCCAAAATTGTTAAATCGATTATTTATTATTTCTTGAGCACACATTTATATCTAAGCAGAAAGCTTTTATTTATTAACCATCATTGGAAAAGTGTTGGGTACAAATGTTACAGAATGTCTTAATTTGAGACAACTCTTCAGTTCAAAAGGCAATCCCATGTAAATGAGCTTACTGCTTGTGAACTGTTTTCATTTTGTAGAAGTGTTTACAGTATACAGTAATCCCTCCTCGATCGCGGGGGTTGCGTTCCAGAACCCCCCGCGATAGACGAAAATCCGCAAAATAGAAACCATATGTTTGTGTAGTTATTTTTATATATTTTAAGCCCTTATAAACTCTCCCACACTGTTAACATTATTAGAGCCCTCTAGACATGAAATAACACCCTTTAGTCAAAAGTTTAAACTGTCCTCCATGACAAGACAGAGATGACAGTTCTTTCTCACAATTAAAAGAATGCAAATAGATCTTCTTCTCTTCAGGAGCAGAGAATTTCAGAGGGAGAGAGAGAGCGAGCGCCCTCAAAGAAAAGCAAACAATCAAAAAATCAATACTTGTGCTTTTAAGTTTGCCAGCATTTTTAGAGGAGCGTTAGTATCTTCTAAGCAAACAGCCTCTGTGCAAACAGCCCCTCTGCTCACATCTCCTCCGTCAGGCGCAGAGAACATCAGAGAGAGAGAGCGAGATTAAAGCAACAATCAAAAAATCAATACGTGTGCTTTTAAATATGCCGAGCACCGCAATAAAGCGGCATTTTTTTAGAGGAGCGTCAGTATCTTTTAAGCAAACAGCCTCTGTGCAAACAGCCCCTCCTTCAGGCGCAGAGAATGTCAGAGAGGGTGAGAGAGAGGCAGAGACAAGCAAACAATCAAGCTCCGCCAGGGATGCATATCTTATAGCATTGAGGAGTTTTAGTTAATATGTAATACATGCTCTGATTGGGTAGCTTCTAAGCCATCCGCCAATAGCGTCCCTTGTATGAAATCAACAGGGCAAACAAACTGAGGAAGCGTGTAGCATAAATTAAAAGACCCATTGTCTGCAGAAATTGAACCAGCGAAAAATCTGTGATATATATTTAGATGTGCTTACATTTAAAATCTGCAATAGAGTGAAACCGCAAAAGTCGAAGCGCGATATAGCGTGGGATTACTGTATAACATCATTTCAGTGGTTCAGAATTAACCAGACCCTGTTGCTGCTATATGTGACTATATATATATATGTATTGGAGGGCTCTCTGAAGTTTATTTTGATTTGCACTGCTCCATGTGGCTAATTCTTAAGCATTGCCCGTACCACATTCATTTACAGAGACCTGGCCTGTGGCTTCTCTACTCCTCTTTGCCAGCATTAAATATATGCATATCGGTGACCCACACTAGAACTGCAGAACCTCAGTTACAAGGACATGAACACTTTGCCCGATGAAGGGGCCTTAGCTGCCTCGAAAGCTTGCATTTGTAATCTATTTAGTCAGCCAATAAAAGGTGTCATTTCACCAGTTCCCAAAACATATAATGTAAAGCATAACTCAAGGTTTGCAGAACCTGTGATAAATAAGCTATAATGACATGCAGGACTACTGAAACACATCAAAACACTGTCTCCAAAAATGCTGTCATGTGCCTTGTTAAAGCTTGTCACGCACGAGCGATTAGGAGGCCGCGGACTGATTCGAGAACACCTGGGAAAACATTCGCCGCCAGGGAATGGCGGGGGACTAACTTTCTCCCTCTGCTTCCTTATAGAAAAAGAGACCTTCCAGCACCATAGGCCTGGTTTGACCGCAGTGCGGTACTTCCGCCCTTCCTCCGCCATCTTGCCCTGACGTCATCCTTCCCATCCTCCCTTGCGGTCCTTCCCAGCTGTCCTCCACTTCCGGCTCCACCCCTATAATGGCGCGACGCCAGGAGACGCGTCGCGCTATGAACTGTTTAGTTTATGATTTTGACCTTTTTTGTGTACAAATTTCTGTACAATATACGGGGCCGGAAACCCCAACCCTTATTGCTGTCTCCTCGGTCCTTTTACAATTGGCGTAGTCGGCAGGATACAGAGATCCCGAGATGACGGAGGGACAGGACCTCAACACTGTGCTACAGCATGAATGACCAGCCCCAGGCGCTGCAGCTGCGCAAGCCGCCACCACCCGGGAGCTGGAGGCCACGAAGGCCAGGTTAGTAGAAGCCCAACGGGCGAGACCAGACCCGCCCAGGCAGCCGCCTCCTCCTTTAGTCCCGATGGGCCCTTGGAGGACGCCGACGCTACCTGGGCATGTTTGAGAGGACGCCACCCGAACGCAGTGGCAGCGGTCCGAGTGGGCGCCCATCCTGGCGCCATATCTGAAGGGACCCGCGCTGCGGGCCTATTATGACCTCCCTGAGGAGGAGGCCGCTAATTACGACCTCCTCAAGCCCGAAATACTGGCCGCTACGGCATTAGCCCGGCCAGCAGGCGTCAATGGCGGAACTGGGTCTTTGACCCTGAAAAGCCTGCGCGCCCAGGCGCTCGAAGTTCTGGGGCAAGATGGGCGCTGGCTACGCCAGAGGGACCCCACGGGCGGAAAGTGGTCGAGCAGGTGGCCTGTGAAGGCCTGGTCAATGCCATGCCCAGTTCTCGCCCAGCAGGTCCGGGACACGCCTACCAAAACATGTCGGGCCTCCTCGACGCCCTGGAGCGCCAGTTGGCGGTCCTCCGACTTGGGGGTCAGAAAAGCCTGCTCGCGGAACGGCAGGGACGGGCGGCCACCCCGAAGCCCTCGACGCTGCAGAAGCGCCAGCCAGAGCCAGAGAGAAGCGGGGACCGCCGCTGTTTCAAGTGTGGCGAGACCGCCACCTACTACCAACCTGCCCCCACAACATCGCCCGAGCCTATGGACTGTACCTGGACATCGCCGGAGAGGTATTGTATCCCGCCGCATCCCTTGGCGAGTCCAACACGGGAGTGGTGTTGCTAAATGGGCACGCCGTGGTGGCTTTGTTTGATTCCGGCAGCAACATTACCATTGTTGCTCGCCACTTTGTCTTACCGCAACAGTGGTTAAACCAGCATTTGTTGGTCACTTGTGTGCATGGGGGACTAGGTCATATCGCTCCGCCACTGCTATGTCACCTGGAAGGGGAACCAACCCAAATGACGGTCGCTGTGTTACCTGACCCCCTTCCCAGTGATTTTGGGACAAGACTGGTCTAAAAGAATCAGCGGTAAGCCATTCGCCGCCCCGGGCCTTGTTGGATCTTGTGATGAGGGGAAAAGGCACCCCTCCCGCGCCTCCACGCCCGTGCACAAGGGCAGGCCCTAGCGGGCGCTGGTGTTTCGGGGACCTTTCCTGGCCACGGACCTTGACCCGAAGACTCCGCCGGGAAGGGACTAGCCAGGAACTCTTCCCAGGCCCAGGCCCAAGACCCTCTCGGCGCCTGGACCATCAATTTCGTCCACGCCGCCTCCTTTAAGAGGGAACAGTGGAATGATGATTCCCGCGCTTTGCCCGAATGCGTTGTTCTGCCTAACAGCTCACAGCGGACGGATCCACACCGCGAACCCTTCTTTGTCCTTGAAATGATCTGTTGTAAAGTGGCTACCCATGAGGGCGAGGTCGCGGAAGTTGTTGCTAATTCAGCGCACCTTCCGGGCGGGAGATATGCGAGTTGGCACACGCTCACCTCCTAGGCCACCTCGGGCCGAAAAACACTGGAGAGAATTAAACTCGGTTTTACTGGCCTGGGATCAATGAGGAGGTCCGGCGGTTCTGTCAATCCTGTCCGAGTGCCAGACCCGCCAGATTCCTAGGAGGGACCGCTCCTCTAGTCCCTATACCCTAGTCGATGTACCCTTTGAAAGGATAGGGTCGATTTGGTGGGACCCTGGAGCCCTCAACCCGTGGCCACAGATATATCCTAGTCATGGTGGACTATGCCACCCGGTACCCAGAGGCGGTTCCCCGCGCCCGCTAATACTAAAAGCATCGCACGGAACTGGTTAATTTGTTTTCACGCGTGGGCATACCCAAGGAGGTCCTCACGGACCAGGGTACCTTTACATCGGATACGCTCAGGAGGTAGCCAAATTACTGCAGATAAAGCACCTGAAAGCGCCTGTCTATCACCCGCAAACTGACGGGCTGGTGGAACGCTTAACCAGACGCTTAAGCAGATGCTCGCAAGGTAGTCAGCTGACGGCAGGAACTGGGACCAGCTCCTCCCGCTGTGCTTTTGCTTACGGGAGGTACCCCAGGCCTCTACTGGCTTCTCCCCTTTGAATTGTTATATGGCGACAACCCCGGGAATCCTCGACATCCTAAAAGAAGGCTGGGAGGCCGAGGCCTTCCTTCCTCTAACATTTTGGAGTACATAGCGCAACTGCGCGACCGACTCACAAAGATCAGGCCCTCCTAAAAGAGCACGTGACTCGCGCGCAAGCAGCGCAGGCCGGTGTTACAACCGCAACTCCGCCCTCAGGGAGTTCCGCCCGGGGACCGAAGTTATGGTGCTCGTCCCGACCTCCCTTTCGAAGCTGCTCGCCACTGGCAAGGGCCTTACGAGGTTAAGGAGAGGAAGGACTGCGTCGACTATTTGGTGAAACAGCCCAATCGCCGATCGAGTGAGAGGATCTATCATGTCAACCTGCTAAAGCCCTGGAGAGATAGAGAGGAGCTTACCAGCTCCCATAGGTCACTCTCCCTCTTCACGAGCACAACTGCACTTAACCTCGGAGAAGAGCTGACCCCAAGCAGCGGCAGGAGTTAGCCCAAACCCTCCGAGCCATCCCCAGGTGGTGAGCGAGTCACCCGGCCGGACCTCGCTGATTGCCCACGATATAGTCACGGACCCGGTGTAATCGTCCGAGAGGCCCTACAGACTCCGGAGGCAAAACGCAGAGGTCGAACTGGAGGTGAAACGTATGTTGGACATGGACATAATTGAAGAGAGCCATAGTCCCTGGTCCAGCCCTATTGTCCTCGCCTCCAAGCCAGACGGCTCCTGGAGGTTCTGTAACGACTTTAGACGCCTGAATCAGATCTCCAAGTTCGATGCCTACCCCATGCCCCGCATTGACGACCTCCTTGAGCGGCTGGGTACGGCTCGATATTTGACTACCCTTGACATGACAAAGGGTATTGGCAAATTCCTTTAACGGCATCCGCAAAGGAAAAACGGCCTTTAGCACCCCTAGCGGGCACTGGCAGTACAAGGTCCTCCCATTTGGGCTGCACGGGGCCCGGCGACCTTCCAACGCCTGGTAGACAGAGTGCTGAAGCCCCATCAGTCCTATAGTGCCGCCTACCTGGATGACGTTGTCATCTATTCCGCACCTGGGAGGAGCATCTATTGCAGGTCGCGCTGTCCTCCTAACACTGGCTAAAGCCGCCTCCGCATAAACCCCCGGAAGTGTTTTTTTGGATTAAAGGAGGCCAAATATTTAGGCTACCTCGTGGGACAAGGACAGGTGCGGCCACAGAGCTCCAAAGTTAAAGACATCTTAGAATGGCCCCGTCCAATACCAAGAAACAGGTGCAGGCTTTCTTGGGGCTTGCGGGTTACTACCGCCGGTTTGTTCCCGCTTCTCAAAGAGCAGCACCCTTGACTGACCTGACAAAAGGGCGCCCCTCGTGGTGTGGACCGACAAAGCAGAACACGCGCTCAGTGACCTAAAGAAGGCCCTAACGCCGGCACCTGTGTTACGGACGCCCCGATTTTGGGCTCCCGCATTCTCCAGACCGACGCCTCGACACAGGCCTGGGCGCCGTGCTGAGCCAAAGCGCCGATGGTGTCGAGCACCCTGTGATGTACCTTAGCCGGAACTGATGGACCGGGAGACCCGTATGCGGCAGTGGAGAGGGAGGCCTTGGCCATTAAGTGGGCAGTGACCCACCTCCGTTACTACCTGCTGGGTCGCGAATTCGCTCTGGTGACTGATCACGCTGCACTTCAGTGGATGTCCCTACACAAAGAGTCGAATCCGCGGGTCACCAGGTGGTTCCTGGACTTGCAGCCGTATAAGTTCACTGTCACTTATCGGCGGGCACCCTTCAGGCCAACGCCGATGCTCTCTCTCGTATTCACGACCTCTCGGTTAGGTCCGCCCGACCTGACGGTCCTGGGCTAAGGGGGGGATCGTGTCACGCACGAGCGATTAGGAGGCCGCGGACTGATTCGAGAACACCTGGGAAACATTCGCCGCCAGGGAATGGCGGGTATTAACTTTCTCCCTCTGCTTCCTTATAGAAAAAGAGACCTTCCAGCACCATAGGCCTGGTTTGACCGCAGTGCGGTACTTCCGCCCTTCCTCCGCCATCTTGCCCTGACGTCATCCTTCCCATCCTCCCTAGCGGTCCTTCCCAGCTGTCCTCCACTTCCGGCTCCACCCCTATAATGGCGCGACGCCAGGAGACGGCGTCGCGTTATGAACTGTTTAGTTTATGCTTTTGACCTCTTTCTTTTCTGTACAAAATTTCTGTACAATATACGGGGCCGGAAACCCCAACCCTTATTGCTGTCTCCTCGGTCCTTTTACAAGCTGTAAATTAATGCTTCTTCAAAGGGTTATGTGTAACTATAGATCAGGGTTTCTTAAATTTTCTTTCTTTCGACCCAGTCTTGCCATTCTTATTGTCTTTGTGACCTGTTCCATGATGACCATCAGATCTTCCCCTTGGAGACTTCCTGGCGACAGTCATAGCAGAGCAAACAACCCATGGCAACCCATCACTAGACAATTTACAAACCGTATTGTAAACACATTTTGGAAGAAATTTCAGAAGCTATGTTATAGATCAATATGATAAAGTTAATGAAGGCAGTAAATACCTAATTAGAATAATTTCTTCACAATATACAGTATGCATACTTACATTTAGTCATTAATGCACACAACTTGGTTATTGCTACATAAGGAACTTTATATAACATCAACAACAACAACATTTTATTTCTCGTATAGCCCAAAATCACACAAGGAATGCCTCAATGGGCTTTAAGAGGCCCTTTTTTTGAACGTCTTGACTCCATAAGAATACAAGAAAAAACTCTCAAAAAACCCTCGTAGGGAAAAATGGAAGAAATCTTGGGAAAAGCAATTTTGAGAGAGACCCCCTTCCAATTAGGTTAGGTGTGCATTGGGTGTCAAATAATGGGATGAATTCAATCCACGAAACAGAAGTTAGATGGGCAATCTAACATGGCCACCTCAGAAATACAATACAATAGTAAAAGCTACTTTGTTCTTGCACAACACTCCTCTCCAAGTGCAGGCACAGGGCACCATGACAGCTCAAAAGTCAAAATGTAGGAATAGATTATACCACTCACTGAATATCAAACTATCATGTATACTGTAAGGATGCAAATCTGTCAAAATACATCAAGTACAAGTAGAAACTAATTAGTATGCATGAAATAAACAATATCTTCCCATTAGTTAATTGTAGAACCACAACCAAATTGTATAAAAGGAATCAGAAACAAACCAAGCGCAGTCAGAGTCCCTAAAAAGAAACCTCTGAAGAAAGAGTCACTCGCTTAGCGGCTACTACAAAAGCGAAGCAGGCACATCGGCAAAACGATATCCCAATTACTTTTTCTCCCGCCACTAATACACAAGTGATGCGAGCATGTCTGCAAAACAAATGAGTAGTTCCTTTCAATTAACTGACATCTATACATTTCAGTTTTTTTTCTTATGATTTCAGTAGTTTCTAGGACCCCAGGCTTTTTATAACTCTGGCTTACATTGTGGTGACTGACCCAGACACAGACAGGCAGACATGTCATTGTCACCTAACACACGTTTATTGATCATATTTACAGTGCCTTACAAACCCCAAAGTCCTGGCCACAACACAATGCCTTTCCTTCTTCAGGCCTCCTTCTTGCCTCTTCACCAAGACCTTGTCTCTCGACCTCCCGACTCCAGCCATCATATAAAGGGAGGCGGCCCCTTTTATAATCACCCAGATGTGCTCCAGGTGTGTCCCGGCAATCCTCCAATGACACGGCCCAGTGTGGCGGAAGTGCCAGCTGCATCCCCGAAAGCACTACGGGTGTCTCTGCTCCTCTTCCCCCCAGCACTTACGGGTGTGGCGGAAGTAATGAAGTCCAGGGCTCCAAAGGCATAGGGGTGCCCCTGGCGGTGACCATGGACCCCTATAGGGTTGAGCTTCAAAGCTCTGTACCCATGGCCCCCAAAGGTACCAGGGTGGTTGCACCTACATGGTCTGTGGAAGGCGTAAGCCCTCCGCCGGTCCTCCTGGGCGTCCTGGCCAGGTCACTCCCCCCAGCCATCTCCAACAATATATATATATTTTATACATATTGTCACGCTTGGGTCACAGATTTGCACAGCGACATAGATGGTTGAACGTGCTCCATGACAAGTCAGATGACATTCCGCTAGAAGCAGAGAATGTCAGAGAGAGAGAGATAAAAGCAAACAATCAATTCCAAAACTGACAGGCGCTGCACAAGGCTTTAAAGTTAGCGGAGTATCGCACAGGGTTTGTATTATGCGTTATAGCGCAAGTGAGAAAGTAAGGAGCAATGTGAGGGTAGTCTGTGTTTCAGGGGTTGTGGTTTTCCCAGGGGCGTCTGTATCTTCTTGGGGTGCAATCAGCCCTCCAGCTCACAATATATATATGTGTGTGTTTGTGTGTGTGTATGTTCTGAACACACAAAAGAATGACTATAAAGGAAAAAAATGAAGAAAGTGCCAGTGACGCATTGCTGTTGGTATAAAGACGTTACATTTCTTGTCACACTTCTGGTGAGTAAATTATTGTCTGGTCTGCAGTTACTAGGTGAAGAGGAACCTACCTTCATTGAAACAATACAAGATGTTTTCTACAGCTGCTGCAGGTTGCAGCCTTGGTGGCAGATTGAACAAGTGAGAGCCGACAACACAGAGTTGGCTAGCAGAGGGCCCTTAAGAATTCGAGGGCTGAGATCATCTGGTCCTGCAACTTTTACCTTTGTGTAGCCACCTCAGTTGTCTCCTCGCTTGGTCATCAGTTATGAATGGTCCATACTGATGATCAGAGGGAGATTCATGACTGGCCACCTCAGTTGAAGTGGTAGGAGTTGTTGATGAAGAAGGTTTGGTATGGGAGGACTGGTCTGGAGTAACTGTAACTGTCTATAGATGTAAGAGTGGATGTAGGAGTTTGTGTGAGTGTGTCTGCCTTGCGTGCTACTAAAGACTTCAACACTCCACCACTTTGTTTTTGAATATGTGGGATCAGAAAATATATAAATGAATAACTGTCTATACTAAAAATCCATCTCACACATTCTTGCTCTAGTCTTAAAAATAATGTTAGCATACTTTGATATAACAGTTTTTAGATTTATGTAAATAGACAGCTCTGTTAGAAATCTGTCTTTTGATAATTCAAGGTCTTGGTCTTTTACATTTAAAAGAAGAAACTGGAAACTTGAGAAATAATACATCTGCTTGTTCAATGGTATATATCCAAACATTGAAATGAAAGTAGCGGGCAGTCTTAATTAGAATGGAAATGCATTGAAGTGAAAAAAAAAGTTATCAAGTCCTCCATGGATTTATCGTGCTTTTAGGTAATTCTGGAATGAAAAGCTGAATGTACACACTGCAAAACAGCTGAAAGTCGCTCAGCCAAATAAGGCTTGAATGTAAATTAGCAGCCAATAAAGGTCATAGCTTTAACTGTAATGGACAATTTAGCTCTAAATGGAAGGTTTTAGTTGGCAACAAAAGGTAAATAAAAGCACCAAGCACGACTCATGAGCCACACGGGGTACATTGATTGGAAAGAACAACTGCTGCACACTGGAATACCCAATCGAAAATAGCTGCTATCTGAACAATGCATCCTCCAGCTAGCCTGAGCTGACCAGCATTAGTGCCGTTCTTTGCAAATAGCAAACTGGTAGCATAATTGGCACATGGAATACATAGAAAGTAATACCCTCATGACAACAGTTTCCCAACCCACTGATATTTTTGGAGTGTAGTAGGAAGATACAGAGCAATTCTTGTATTGATATTGAATATTATGTCCTGGATTTCTATGTATATTTAGGAGGAGTCTGAAGTTTGTTACCTTTTTTCTCATGTAGTTACTGTTGACATTTGTTTAAATAAACAAACCATTCCATTTTCCAACCCGCTGAATCCGAACACAGGGTCACGGGGGTCTGCTGGAGCAAATCCCAGCCAACACAGGGCACAAGGCAGGAACCAATCCCAGGCAGGGTGCCAACCCACCGCATGTTTAAATAAACATACTGTAGTTTTTTTTTCTTCAAATTTCAAAGGATGACTAGTGGCAATTTATCTATAAAAGGATACTAACATCAAATGGTGCAACACTGTACAATGAGACATGTAAGTTTCAGAATAAACTATTTTACCATAGACAACAATAACTGCATTTATTTCTATACAGTTTCATACAAAGAATGTAGCTCAAAGTGCTTTACAACGTGACAAAAAAATAACAAGAAAAGAAAAACACATTAAAAATAGATAAAAAGAACAATTAAAACATTACATACTGTGAACTTGAACCCGGACACACACAGACGGACATCGTTGGATCCACCACACACTGTTTATTTACAAATATCTACAAATTAGTGCACTTCCCAGTGCCTCCAGCACCGTTTCCCCAAAGTCCAGGGCACACAGTCCAACTGCCTCTCTGGCCACCTCCAGTCCTCTCTCCAGCTCTGTCTCTCTTCCACCCGACCCCTTAAATAGGAACCCAGATGGGCTCCAGCTGCTTCCCGGCACTCCTCCGCAGACACGTCTCCTGTCGTCTTCCCCCCAGCACTTCCTGGTGTGGCGGAAGTGCTGGGCTCCAGGGATATTCAGGCACCGGGGCACCTCCTGGCGGTGGCCACGGGTCCCTACAGGTCTGGGCTTCCAAGCCCTTTACCCGAGGCCCCCAACATAACCAGGGCGGACGCCCCTTCGCGGTCTGGATGCCACAATACCAAAACCCATCTTAAAAAAAGCATGTATCTGTATGTCTGTTTACGTTCATGTCCGACTTGATTGTTATGTCGCTGTTATTCACAAACATCTGTAGCCATAAAATACATTGAATTTGACATTTCAACAGATGGTGCTTCACAAAAATTTGTAGTAATGCATTGCATGTCATTTCATCAAATGTGCATTTGACATTTGTAGTAATAAAAGATATTTGACATTCCAAAAGATGTTTCATATAAATGTTTATAGTAACATTTTTTAATACTCCCTGTATACTGTTTTATCATGTAAGGGCTTTGGGGTAACCCTATCCTAAAACATTAGCCTCTTTATTCCCAAACCCTGAGTTTTTCTTAGGGAGATCCACACATTATGTCTTCCACCCAAACTCTTGTTCTCTTATTCTTGTACTCACCTGGCTTGGAAAGAGACACAGCCTGCAGCTGGAAAGCATTTGCCACTGGGACTACAGATCCAATTTATACCCAAAACTGGCTGCTACTGTTCTTCCCTTCTCCCATTAGATGATGTCTCTTTATTCATTTAACAACTGGCAACAGTGCAACAAGGCAAGGCAAGCAGGCAATACATTTTTATTCAGTTCTAATAGTCTTAAAATTTTTTAATATTCTTAATGCACCAAAAAAAGCAAAGTCAAATAAATGTAAATTGGTGTGGCAAATCAATTGATACATCTTGGAGAGTTTCAGGAGGTGTCATAGATGAAGCCAGCCAACGTTTCCAAATTTGTGTGGCTTTGAATTTCTTAGGGTTTCATTTTCGTACAGCAGCATACAGTATTGCCTCCTTGTCCTCTTTCCTGGTTCTTAAGGTCCCTTTCACTTTGAAGCTGACTTTTTAAAGCTCAGAGTACTTAGGTAAGGCACACCAGCCCTGCACTGACCGATGACATTTTGACAGACCAGGGTTCTCATGTATAAACGGTGCATATGCACAAAAACGTTGCGTAAGTCAGTTTCCATGCTCAAATCATGATGTATAAAACCTAAACTTGGCGTAAAGCCACACACATTTTCATGGTAGCTCCAAACCTGGCGTATGCAAGTTCTCTGCCTGGGTTTGCAAACTGGCGGCACCTGGTGTCAAAGCAGTGCTACTGTTCCAGTGTGGTTTTCCTTTCTTTTTTAGATCCACATCCTTGTCACGGCTTTATAAATACACTGAAATTAACCGCATATTGTTTACTATTTTAATTCATCTGATTGTAATTAACCTGTAACAATGTAATGGTCCACAGAAGGGTCAAACTATTCTAAATAAATTAGCTGTTTTAGCGTTGCCACTCTCACTGCACCTTCTCTGACTTCTTTCACCTGCTCCCATTAAGGGTTGCCACAGCAGATCATCTTTTTCCATATTACTCTTACTGCACCACTCTGAGTATTTATATCACTGTATGTGAGTGGGGAATCACAACTGTACAGCAGCTGATTGGAAAGAGAATTATTGATATACAGCATCAAGCACACACTGCTTCAGCCATGCTGTCTATTGAACTGCTCTCATACGGCAAACACTTCAGAGCCTTTCCTGTATGGACCTCGTGGTTTAGAAACAGTTTCATCCCAAGAACTTTAAACACACTCAATCAAGTGCTCCTTGTAGAATGCTTTGTACTTATAAGTACAATTACTTCACTGTAAACTTGAGATACAGTTATAATATATAATATTGCACAACCTGAGCCACTTTATAAAGTGTTTATTTACATATGATGACGATATAATTTTTAGGATGAAATGCTGCAGAATATGTTTATTATATTATATAGATAAAGTTTTAACTTCATTTAAATAATCTATATTGTTAATAATTAAACATGTGAGGACACGGTGCCGCAGCGCTAGCAAGGAGCTGGCGCTCCGTTCACGGATTGTTCCTGCCTCACGCTGTATTCTTGCTGGTGCTGGCGCGACACTGGAAGGATAGATGGATAGAATAACTAAACATGTACAACGAAGATATTTCAATGTTCCTTAAAACTTTTGAAGAATCTCCGTTCTAAGCTTACAGATGGCTTAACGTCTATTACAGAGTTGATTGTGTGGCGATTGGGTATTTGGAGAAAGAAAAGAAAGGACAGGAAGTCGGGGTTTGAAAGAGACAGTACTGCTGCAATAAAGTATTTCATCGAAGGTTGCGCACAGTGCAGCAAGCATCTTGCATGAGGCATGAACAATCACTGCGCCACCGTGTTCCCATGTTTAATAACAAGCTTTAACTCCTGTCATCATGAAAGTTATATCAAGTATACATCTCAGTATTTTAATTATTCAAAGAGCTATAATATCACGAATGTAATGGATGCTGTGTCCTGTCAGAGGAAGAGAAAGCCCGTTTAAGAAGCACGTAGTGATTCATACACATAGAGCACATACAAAACAAAGCATTTAACGTGCTACTTTAGTTACGATGGGATTTGAGAAACTAGTAAATTTTAAGATGAAGTTTATGATGTCCTACTTTAAAGACAAAATAAACTACCTGATTAAAGTGGAAATTTCGAGATTAAAGTTGACTTTTCGTGCTTTTTTCCCCACTGTGTGCCAATTTTTTTATTCTCTGTACCCCTAATAAGCTTTCATAGCACATTCAAACATAGCTATAACTCGCCTTTTCACGGCGACTTTGATATCTGACAACTTCTTTTTTAGCACTGTGCGACTTTGTGAACTTGAGCTTTTGAGTTTCTCCGACACTCTATGTCACTCGATCAACTTCCTTTTGTTGTTTATACCACTTTAAACCAACAAATAGTACATTTTTCCTTGCCTCCACTTGGTATTCACTGAAATTCTTTTATTTCCCCCCGTGGTTTTGCCATTGCCTTTTCATAGAACGCTGAGCTTAAGGGCTATTTATATTGATTTGCATATTCAAACAGGCGTAATTCTGGGAGGAGTTTGGGGAGTGGCAGAAGGCGTGTGCACGTGCGTTACTTTTAATGCTGACCGGGATTTATGGAGCAGAAGAACATGGAACTTGGTGAACGCACAGATTTATGCATCTGGGTTTTTTTGTGCGTATGCACATTTCCGCTTTTGTCCTTACACCATATTATAGTGTGAATTCTACGCATGGTGTTATGCATGAGGCCCCAGGTCAGTACATGTATTTCAAGGGCTTTGCTTTTACGCATGTGGCAAGTCTAGAAAAATGACCATTCACTATTTAAGGTTTTGACCTATTTATCTTGCTAGTCTTGTCTGCTGTCACACAACCCTTTGTTCATAACTTAAGCTCTATGAGGAACTCGGGGATACAAAGTATTGGGACCACATGTCATTGGAACAATAAGGGAAGCGGATATAGCTGATACATATATTGAAAAATAAAAGTTTAATAAAGTAGAATGAAAAACAAAAAAATGTTTAGTTTACTTTTTTTCCCCTCTCTCTCTCTCTCTATCCATCCAAAAAACTCAAGGGGGAAAACTGGCTTGCCTTAGCCAGCTGGAATAATGGTCTATTCCATTACCTCTGTAAATCACCCTGCAGTTGCTTTAATTCTATGCATATTTACCTTTTCCTGTTCGCAAATCAACTCCTTGGCTTTTATACCAGGTCAACCATCACTTAACCCGAGTCTAACACCCCCCCTCTCCCTGGACACACCTAATCTGAACAATATCTATGCCGGTTACGCCACATGTGGGCATTCATTGCCAACTCTCCACAGCACCCCTCATCACGTCTGTCCTGTTTACCCAAGGCTGGTGTCCATCAAACACACCTGTTACTTCCTATTCAACATCGCAATTCCTAAGCAGCACATTAGCACCAGAAGAACATTGAGATGAAATTCGACGGGTAGCAATCACATGTCTCCACTCGAGGGCCATTCAAATGGAAACACACGCCACCCAGTCCACCCTATACCCAACATCATGCAGCCGCTCCTTGTGTGCACCCATGGAATAAATTGGTAAGTGGACAAGTGACTTTTTTCTTTTATTATAATGACAGTGCCTGCAAAGAAATAAATACAAAAGGGGCAAAGTCCTTTTTAAGTATCACATTGTGCTGCGTTTTCCGACAGCTGCAAAAGGTGTCTGTCTGATCTTCTGACTGCAGAAAAATCCCTCCTGTGTAAAACAGCCTTCTGTCTGTACTAATGCTCCCTCTTTTTGTGTTTAAAACCTGCTGCTTTTACAGAAGCCAAGAAAAGAACTTGAAACATGCATAATAAAATTGAATATAATAAAATCACATTTCACTACAAATACCGTAGATTAAATTTAATCTGCCCAAGCCTGTATGCTGCCCAAGTCCTTCTGTAACACTTTAGCTGATTCTCCATTATCTGCTCTTGCACCTAGTTTGGTATCATCTGCAGACTAAACCAGCTTATTGATTACATTCTTGTCCAGTTCATTTATGTATATTTAAAAGAGCAGAGACCCCAGCACTGATGCCTGAGGGATACCAGTTTTAACATCACATAGTTCTCAAAACTTTCCCCCAACCATAAGCCTCTGCTCCCTGAGTTTAAGCCAATTTTGTGTCCACCTACATTGCATCCTGAATTTCCATTTCTTTTAGTTTGATCACTAACTTTTCATGTGCTTTCCTTATAAAACGCCTACTAAAAATCAACATAAATAATATCATATGTACCTCTCTTATTATGTGCTTTTGTTGCTTCCTCATAGAATTGCAGCATATTGTGAAACAATCTTCCTCATCTCAATATATCTTGAACACACAGCAGAAGCTGTGGGACCAGATGGAGTCAGTCCTCAAGTCCTCAAGGCCTGTGCTGATTAAGTTTATGGTATCCTCTGTCACCTGTTCAGTTTGTCTCTAAGACTCCAGAAATTGTCACTGCTGTGGAAAACATCCGGCATTGTGTCTCAGACTCCGGCAGGGCTCCATGGGAGTTGGAGTTTGGTGCAGCCCTCTTGGGTTCCATAGGCACCGCCGCAGCTGCTACTGAGCCCTTAATTGCAGCACTTCTGCTCACCTGGAAGTGCTGCCAGAATTAGGTCAACAAGCACCCAGAGCACTTCTGGGTCCCTTATAAAAGGAGCCAGCAGCCACTACTAGGGGAGCCAGAGTCGGGAGGAGATGGACAAAGCTTGGAGGAGTGGAGGTGGAAGGATTGAAAGAAAGAAAGAAAGAAAGAAAGAAAGAAAGAAAGAAAGAAGAGGAGGACTGTTCTGTGCTGTATGTACTGTGCTGTGATGAGCAGAGAAGAGTGATCCACAGCTGTAAATAAAACATGTGTGCTGGACTGGAACTTGTTGTTATGATGGGCTGGGGTGGCTGTACACACTCTGGTGGTCCACATTGTGTGTGTGTGTCTATATATATACAGTCATATGAAAAAGTTTTGGGACCTCTCTTAATTCTTTGGATTTTTGTTTATCATTGGATGAGCTTTCAAAGTAGCAACTTCCTTTTAATATATGACATGCCTTATGGAAACAGTAGTATTTCAGCAGTGACATTAAGTTTATTGGATTAAAAGAAAATATGCCATATGCAGCATAACAAAATTAGACAGGTGCATAAATTTGGGCGCCCCAACAGAGATATTACATCAATACTTAGTTGAGCATCCTTTTGCAAATATAACAGCCTCTAGACGCCTCCTATAGCTTTTGATGAGTGTCTGGATTCTGGATGGAAGTATTTTTGACCATTCTTCCATATAAAATCTCTCCAGTTCAGTTAAATTTGATGGCTGCCGAGCATGGACAGCCTGCTTCAAATCATCCCATAGATTTTCGATGATATTCAAGTTAGAGGACTGTGACTGCCATTCCAAAACATTGTACTTCTCCCTCTGCATGAATGCCTTTGTAGATTTCAAACTGTGTTTTGGGTCATTGTCTTGTAGGAATTTCCAACCCCTGCGTAACTTCAACTTTGTGACTGAAGCTTGAACATTATCCTGAAGAATTTGTTGATATTGGGTTGAATTCATCCAACCCTCGATTTTAACAAGAGCCACAGTCCCTGAACTAGCCACGCAGCCCCACAGCATGATGGACGCTCCACCAAATTTGACAGTAGGTAGCAGGTGTTTTTCTTGGAATGCGGTGTTCTCCTTCCTCCATGCAAAGCGCTCTTTGTTATAACCAAACAACTCAATTTTTGTCTCATCAGTCCAAAGCACTTTGTTCCAAAATGAATCTGGCTTATCTAAATGAACATTTGCGTACAACAAGCAGCTCTGTTTACGGCATGAGTGCAGAAAGGCTTCTTTCTCATCACCCTGCCATACAGATGTTCTTTGTGCAAATTGTGCTGAATTGTAGAATGATGTACAGATACACCACCTGCAGCGAGATGTTCTTGCAGGTCTTTGGAGGTGATCTGTGGGTTGTCTGTAACCATTCTCACAATCCTGTGCATATGCCTTTTCTGTATTTTTCTTGGCCTGCCAGACCTGGGTTTAACAGCAACTGTGCCTGTGGCCTTCCATTTCCTGATTACATTCCTTACAGTTGAAACTGACAGTTTAAACCTCTGAGATAGCTTTTTGTAGCCTTCCCCTAAACCATGAGACTGAACAATCTTTGTTTTCAGGTCTTTTGAGGAGTTGCTTTGAGAATCCCATGCTGTCTGTCACTCTTCAGAGGAGAGTCAAAGGGAAGCACAACTTGCAATTGACCACCTTAAATACTGTTTCTCATGATTGGACACTCCTGTCTATAAAGTTCAAGGCTTAACGAGCTAATCCAACCAATTTGTGTTGCAAGTAATCAGTATTGAGCAGTGACAGGCATTCAAATCAGCAAAATTACAAGGGGATCCAAATTTTTGCACAGCCAGTTTTTCACATTTGATTTAATTTCATACAACTAAATACTGCTTCACTAAAAATCTTTAGAAAACACCCCAGTACTCAGATGTTCCTAGGAAATGAAGGACATACCACTGTTACCTTTTTTTGTTGAAAGTAGAGTAAATTATTATGCAGGCTGAGAGTGGTTCCCAAACTCTTTCATATGATTTTATATATATATATATATATATATATATATATATATATATATATATATATATATATATATATATATATATATATATATATATATATATAAAAACTGTTTCATTTAATCATTTAATTTACCTGTGATGCACATTGAGTTTACTGGTTTGTACAGTAGTTATTTGGTCAGTCTGATCACTATTTTCTTACAATGGGAATACTATTTGCTAGCCTCCAGTCATTAGGAATGTCCCCAATGTGCAGAGATTTTTTGAAAAACACACGAGCCAATGATTTATATGCGTACTCACAAAAAATACATGCCTAGGATTTCTATACGTACTAACAAACTTCCTTCAGCACTAAACACCTAAAGCACTTTTTCCAAATTTTGGAAATATGCAGGTATTGGCTTCCTGTAGGTGTAGTGTAATGGCATCAAGGCAGTATTGCCATAAGAAATCCAGCTTTCATTCTCTGTAACTAAGCTGTAAACATAACAGCATGCAGAGAAAATTTCACTCAGTTTCCATTTGTTAATTATTCCTTCCAACTTTATTAAACTAATTTTATATTTTTCGACACAACATTTTGTTTAATCTGTATATATTTGTTTTAGGAATTAAACAAAAAAGAAAAAACAAATAAAACTCCTGTTGCTAGGAAGCCTTTCTGGCAAAAGAATACTCTTTATTATATGAAGAAGCACTGTTCAAATAATCTGTGAAACCTGGTATAATTTAACAATTTTCACTTGGCTTTCATAGGCAGACAGGATTCTAAGGCTAATTACAGCTTTATCTAGCAGAAGGTGAGAACAGGTTCACAGCACAAATGTAATGAATGTAATTTAAAAGGCAAGAATACTGATACATTTTTCTTACCTGCTGATTTCAAGATTGAAGCTGTACCCTGTGATTTAGAAAACATGACTTAAGATAAAAAACAGTTTTTAAGAATCTGGATTATTTTGCAGTACCTGATGTTATTCATTTATTTCTTTACTTAAGGCATCATGATGAAAGCATGCACCTTTATCTTCCAATTGCAGTGTTCCTTAAATTGAAGCTCAGCAGGTAAATGAAACCATTGGTCCATTCTTTGCCAATTATATATTAAGTTAGAAAAGTGGTTGACCAGTAATATCAACTTACTTCGGTTCTGAGTTTTTTCAGCCATCTGATAAAAACACACAGAGATGAAATATTGGCATATTGCAGGATATACAAGTAGCTGCATTAAATAAGACTACAACATGCAGAACAGAGTACACGTGCACATCATGTGTGCCACAAGCAGATTAGAGTTTGGCAATAATATAAAGGCAGAGAAACTGAAGAAATAGAGATGACGGGATATTGTAATGCAGAAAACACATCAAAGTGAAGTACAAGGATGAAAACATATCCTCTCACGTCCATTTATCACTGACTCTCTCAGTCCTTCAACTTTCAAATCATCTTACTAAGTCCTTAATCTTGTCAAAAAGCTGACAAAACCGACCTTTCAACAAGATGATTTATATTTGGAAAACACTGAAAAGGGTGGTTATACTTGTTGAAAAATATGTTCTGGCTTCTTGCAGTTTAATACACAGTAGTTAAGTTATTGGAAAATGTATAGAACTGGAGTCCCAGCTTATTATTGAGCCAACTGGAAAACTGGACACAATTGAAAAAAAAAATAGATAACTACAAGCAAGATTCTTCTTTTTCTTCCTATTTTCTTGGACTGCAGTTGTTTCAAGGAGGGTTTGTATGGTAATCAGGGTTGGGAGTCAACAATTCCAACAATTCCAGTTCAAACAAGGAAATGGAACTGGAATTGGAACTCATCACCAACTACATGAAACTGAACTGGAATTGAATTGGAGTTTCAGGAAGTGGAATTCAATTTATTGAAATTTTGCCAAATTCCATTTATTGCTGTTTCTGAGCATTTAATTGGGATTACATGTACGGACATACATGTGAACTTTATTTATGGTGACTGTAATTACAAATACTAAACAATGTATGAAAAACAGTTGATGAAATACAAATAAATAAAACAGAGAATGATACAATAACAAATGATAAATGATGAGTGGCACTGGCCATAAGTATCTGAATATCCTGTTAATACCAGTTATGATTACCAGTTCAATGTGGTATATGATATGAATGATGTATCTCAAAGCCCAAAATAATGAGTTATGTTCATTCATATATTTAATTCATATTTATTAACTTTTCATTCCATCAAATAATCATCATTTCCTGAAATTTGGCATCACTAAGATTGCATCTCTCTAAATAACACATTCCGTAAGAGCAGATGAGGCAACAATAGGGAGATACTGACAGGCAATTTGAGCCAAATAGGGGAACCGGTTCTGGATGTCCTTCCAGTATAGGTGAGAATCAGACTCCTCAGTATGGCACGGTAAGTTGACGTAACTTGGTACCTCCTCTGATGCTGGTAACTCTGTAGATGTGGATGGGACTTGGGTAGCCAAAAATGCAAAATGTTTTGTTCACTTTTTTGGTGGTGAAGAATAGTCTTTTGTAGTTGCTACTTTTGGTGAACAGAATAAAAGGACCTTCTTTGTTAGAATGTGTTTGATGTTTTGTCTTTGTCTGTCCATACACCAGTCAAGTTTAAATTTTGGGTCCAGAGTTGCAGCCAACTCAAACCACTCCATATTTTTAAACTCAGGCAGGCGCTTCTCAAACGAGGAATGTATGGTTGTGACCATTTTACTTTGTTTCATTGTTGCTGCAGCATGGCAAAGACCCCTGACATTAGATAATGGCAACTGGAAAGGCACATTTCTGGGACTAAGCATTGTTGCATGATATAGATGACAAAGTAGAATACACATGCCAGACATATTCATTGATAATACTTATTGATTTTACTTACTTATTATCTTCTTGTACCCTTGCACAATTTTATACATGAAACAACATAAACAGAAGCATTTTTTGTTTTGCAACTGGTAAATAACCAAACATCCACATTTATTAACAGTGGATAAAATCCTATGTGCATGATTCTTGTGTAAAAGTGTCATTCTTATGTAAATGTTTTTAAAGTTCTTGGTCTGCAACCAGTACAAGTACTCACCTGAAGATGCCTTTTAACGCTTGATATAGCTTGGTTGGTTTAATGAACAGGTATACCACAATGGTTACAGATTGCTTTGTGGTTACCTGAAGTTGTAGGAGTTGGTTCATCAAACTTGTCCTTCATAAAGATCTTTCCAGAAATTTCAGATTTCTCAGCCATTTCCAGTTTAATAGGGATTACAGATCTATGTGTTAATATTGTAATACAGAGTTCATACACAAATTAGATTCTTAAAATATTCAAAGATTATGCACTAAAAATGATCTAAACCATTCCAGTCAAAGCCAGAGAAAATCTCCAGTCTCACATCTTCAGCATGGGTCCTAATTGACTTTCACTTATACTCACAGGTCATGAACCTTCACCTTGCATGGAATTCTGGGAAACATTGTTTTAATCTAATTTAAGAAAATATTGCTAGGGACATTAATGTGCAGAGTGACACATGCAAATGAGACAAACAAATTTCAGATTTTACTTTTTATTTATAACAGTGATTTGGGAAATTAACATGCATAATGTAGAAAACATACATTACTCTTGTATTTCTTTTATATGTTTGTGATTTATGTGATTTATAATATTTAATGTATTGTTGACTATTTAGCAAATCAAGTCAATTATCTTAGTAAGTGGAATTTTGTGGAATTTATTCTGTTTCTTGACATTCCAATTCAATTCCAATTCCAATTCCAGGAAGTGAATTGAAATTTATTACGCATTCTCAATTAAATTCATGAATGGCCCCAACATTAATGGTCATAACTTTGGGCAGAATCAGAGACCAAATATAAAAAACTGGATATTTCTTGGGAGTTGTATCTTATTGTTTTTAGACAAAAAGTGAAGACATGTTGTTCAGAGTGACCCTTTTCTGTCTACAGTGTAAGCATACCCATTCAGAAAGCATTTGATAAGGTCCCACATTAGAGGTTTGACATCAGACTAAAAGAAATGGGACTCCTGGTTGTTGTTTGTAGATGGATGCAAAATTAATGTGCAGGCAACCCCATTCGAATTGGCAGTTAAATGGTGTCAATGCCAGGGCCACTGCTATTTTTACTATATATAAAATGATTTAGATAGGAATATAAACAACAAGCTGATTAAGTTTGCAGATGATACCAAGATATGTGGATTGGCAGATAATCTAGAATCTGTTATATCATTACAGAAGGACACGGACAGCACACAGGCTTGGGCAGATTTGTGTCAGATGAAATTTAATGTAAGTAAATGTACAGTATTACGTGCAGGAAATAATAATGTTAGGTTTGTATACACAATGGGAGATCTGAAAATTACAATTTATAAGAAGGATTTAGAGTCGACACTGGGCTCGACACTATCAACTGCCATACTGTGTTTAGAAGCCATTAAGAAAGCTAACAAAATTTTAGGTTATACAGTTCCCTGGTGTGTGGACTACAAGTCTAAGGAGGTAATGCTCAAGCTTTATAACACAATGGTGAGACCTCACCTGGAGTACTGTGTGCAGTGTTAGTCTCCAGGCTACAAAAAGAACATAGTACCACTGGAAGAAGCCCAGAGAAGAGCAACTTGGTTGATTTAAGGGGAGCATGGGATGAATTATGAGAAAACATGCAGAGGAAGGGAACAAGAACAGAGCTAATGAACTGAACCAGTTCTTCAACAGGTTTGATTCAATTTTGTCAGAATAGTCTTCCAATACTGTTAGCCTCTGTGTTTAAGCTGAGGAGGTTCTAGAATCACAAGTGCCATCTGCACCCTGTACAACCTTCCCCTAAATGACATCACACCTATGGTCCCCAGTCCCCTCCATTTCCTGGATTGTGTATCTGTGTTGATCAAGTGAGGAGACAGCTGGGGAATGCTCTGCTTAAACCAGGCTTTGGGGCTGGATGGAATCAGACCCAGGGTGCTGAAAATATGTCCCATCCAACTCTGCGTCTTTCCCTGAATTTGAAGAAAGTTCCACAGCCTGTGGAAAACATCTTATGTAGTCCCAGTGCCAAAGAAAGGTCATTCTAGTGATCTCAAGGACAAAAGACCAATTGCTCTTACTCCATACATCATGAAGACCTTTGATAGGCTGGTACGACCTCTGTTTTCAGAACTTCTAGATCCTCTGTAGTTTGCCTATCAGAGACATATACTGTAGGTGTGGTGGATGCTCTAATCTATTTGCCCCACACAGCCTATTCCCACTTAGACAAAGCTGTATTAGAGGCAGGAAAATGTTCTTTGACTTGCACTGTTTTTAACACCATTCTGCCTCACTGACTGTGGAAAACGATCAAGGCTTTCAATCTTAACACCCCTACAATCTCCTGGATCATGGACTACCTGACCAACAAGCTGCAGTTTGAGAGGCTGAGGGACTGTGTGTCAGAAATGGTGGTGTATAATACTGGAGCTCCTCAGGGAACTATTCTGTCTCCCTTCCTGTTTACCCTTCCACACAACAGACTTCTAGCACAATATCAGCCCTTGACATCTACAGAAACTTTCAGATGACTTGTCCATCATATTCTAAATTAATAATGGAGACACATCAGTGCAGAAAGGTTGTGGAGGATTTCATCTTGTGTTGCAGGGACAACAACCTGTAATTCACATTATCAATACAAAAGAGCTGGTGGTGGACTCTTAGCGTGCCAAGAAGCTTATGAGACCAGTCACAATTCAGGGGGAGGCAGAATGCTGCTAAAAACAAAACATCCAGTGAGCAGCAGTTTTACAGATGGAAATGCCTTGTTGATGACAGAGGTCAGAGGAGAATGGCCAGACTGGTTTTAGCTGACAGAAAGGATACAATAACTCAGATAACCACTTGGCACAACTGTGGTGCACAGAAGAGTATCTCTCAATGCATAGCATGTAGCGGATGGGCTACAATAGCAGAGGATCGCATTGGGTTCTACTCTTGTCCAGCCAAGAACAGAAAGCTTACACTGCAGTAGGCACAGGCTCACTAAAACCTGGCAATTGATAACTAGAAAAACAGATTGGTCTGATGAATTTCGATTTCTGCTAAAGTACACTGATGGTAGGGTCAGAATTTGGCGCAAACAGCATGAATCCATGCACCTTACCTACCTTGTGTCAACAATCTAGTCATAGTGTTGGGAAATGTTTTCTTTACACACTTTGTGGCCATTAATACCAGTCAACCACTGTGTGAATGTCATGACTTATCTGAGTATTGATGCTGACATTGTACATCCCCTCATGTCCACTATTTACCCGTCTTCTTGGCTACTTCTAGCATGATAATGTACCAGGTCACAAAGCAAGCATCATCTCAAATTGGTTTCAAGAACATGACAATGAGTTCATAGTCATTTCAAGTCACCAAATCTGAATCCAATAGAACAGGGTTCAGGTTAGGGTTAGGTTTGTGCATTAGGGTTAGGGTTAGTAGAATGGAAAATTTGCAGCATGAATGTGCAGCTGGCAAATCTGCAGACATTGTGTGATGCAATCATATCAACATGGACCAGAATCTCCCAGACATGTTTTCAACATTGTGGGGAATCCATGCCATGAAGAATGGAGGCTGCTTTGAGAGAGAGGAGGCGTTGCCTAGTAATACTATGAGGTTCCTAATAATTTGAACTGTGAGTGTAACACCTGAACAGAAAACACAAAATTACCGCCCAGTAGTGCTTTGTGGTCCTGAGCCAAATAGGTGCTGTAGGAGAATGTAATGTAACCAGTGAGTATGGACACCACTGAGTTTGTGAGCACAAATGGAGACATGTAGGCTTTCCTCAGCCTGAGTGATGGCAACTCAGAAATCAGAGGCTGCTGACTCTCTGCACAGCATTCCCGCCAAACACATAATGAAATATATATTGCCTTCTGCTTCCTGAAATTTATCACCAGCTGCTTGGTTTTGCTGATAGCAAATGGGAGCTCATTGTACTGGCACTGTTGTGTCAGAAGGCAAATCTCTGTAAGCTGTCTCATAATGGTTGGTGATCATTCCTTTGATGGTGGAGTAATCAGCAAATTTAATCATGCAGATACTCATTCAGCTTTGTGGCAGACACTCTTTACAACACTCGTCTCATATTTGTCCATTAGGCTTCCTTCATGTGTCATGATATTCAATACAGGCTAAAAGAGCCAACACTCTTAAAGCCACTGGCACATTTCCTGTGTTGTTTATTATCCTGCTCTTTAGACGTCAGCCTGTTTATTTTCTTATCTGCTATTATGCCAGGATATTTTGTAATTTACATTAAGTATTTAAAGCTTTACAAAGTTCTTGTAATAGTACAAAATTTGAAAGTTCCGATAAGACAAGTAAATCGATTGACTGCACATTAAAAAAATTCACTTTTACAAATTGTTCATGGTAGAACCTTCTTGTGAAGCTTTTAGCACCTTATATTCCCAGCCTTGCTTTTTATTCCCATGTTAGCAGAACACTGTGAAATAAAGAACTAACCTTATAAAATGCTGGATTTTCTTTTACACAGAAGCAGATGCGCTCAGGTTAAAATAATCATTCCATGTTTATGGCAAAAGGCTGAAAATGATTGTGGGACAGTAACTGAACACTAAACGAGCAGTTGAATGTTGAGACATTGTGTTCAGAGATTTGCTGCTGCACTCACTGTGATTCTAAAAGACCAGAAATACTGATAATCTTTTTGCAGCTTTTAACTACAAATAGCAGCTTTTAATATATAGTGTGTTTAAAAGAAGAAAGGTGGGAGACGATGTTTGACATGAAGCCGACCGAAATTGAATTGCTTTGCTTTTAATAACTGTTTGCAGCCATGAGAATAACAGGATGGCACGGTAGCATGGTAGTTAGCACTTTTTACCCCACATCACCAGGATAATTGATTTGAATCCCTGTCTGGTTACATCTGTGTAGACTATGTAGACTGAGTACCCTTGGGCATATATGATTTTTCCTCCTGAATCTTTTCAACCTCAACCTTTTCTACCCCTGGGTGCTACAGCCTTTATAGAAGCTCTCTTTCTCTTTTTTGTCATGGAATTATTCATGTATTTAATGTAATTAATTAATGTTATTCAATAGTAATATTTTATAACATTTTTGTAACATTTTGTAATGAATTTTTCAACTAAACTGATTAGATACTGCTGTCAACATAGACCAGTACACTGGCACGCCTCAACTGTCTCTGACACAAGCTGCGAACTTGAGAAATGATCTGAAAAAAGATCTGATGGCTGCCTATTTCTATAATGTCTGAGAATATAAGAGACTCTGAGGAATGTAAAGTGGAATATATTAAACATTCCTTAATATTCATCTGGTAACACTGCAGTCACCACCACTTAAAGAACCCTGTTATCAGAAGAGCTGCTCATCTGAAAACAAAAAGGGCGAATATCCGGAATGAAAATAAAAGGTTTAAGCCTGCCTAGAGATGAAAATGGCGAAGATCTCGAATGAAGATACAAGTAAGGTGGAAAAGATTCATACCTGGACTGACTTCATATAATGATAAATGTTCGATTGCTTTCATATAAGTTATTTGAACTGTTATATCTCATAGCATGTTGCGGCAAGTTCAGGTACTGTGATATTTTGAGTACTGCAGAGAACTGGCTTACACCTCTTATTTCAGATGCTATTTTCATGCTGGACAGGCTTCATCAGATTGAATGTAAAGAGCAGGAAGGAGATTGGACATTTCTATGAATTTACAATGGTGAAAAAGGGAGTACAGTACAAGTAAAAATAAAATGTGTGATCAAGACATTGAAAATTTGTACAGAAGCCATCTGTGTCACTGCCCGGGAAAGCAAGTTACATCAACCTGGTTGACTCAGCAAAATAAATTAATCACTCTGTACCAACATGTTATTGATAAATCATTCTGAATGGTGGTGACTTCAAACAAGGAATCAAGTATCTATTAAGCAGGTTCAATTTCTGGACACTACAGGATGGATCTCCTTTATCCAAATATTAATGACTTTAAATATAAATCTGTGGTACAATCTGAGCAAGTGTGACCTCATCTTACTGTGACCTTCAAGCCTGGTATTGAAAGTAGCGGCTCTTTGTTATCCAAGCCCAGTTTTTATGTGTGTTTGGTGGGGTCGTTTGTTTTTATTTATTTACTTATTTATTGTTGGGAGCTTCTATAAAATTTTTATTTCCCCTTGGGGACAAATAAAGTATAATCTAATCTAACTTAATCTTAAAAAAGAAACATATTAAGTTAATTGGAAAGTCAGAATTCACCCTGTATGTTGGAGTACTGCATGCATACTCCAGTTTAGCTTCAGGAACATTTGTCAGGTTCTATACTGTACCAAAAAAAGTGTTCACCACAAGTTTTGACATTTTATTATTGTACTGTACAATATTAAATTACAGTGGATTTAATCTGTCTTATTTGACACTTTTTGACAGAAAAGACTCCTTAATGGTAAAGTGAAAAACATCTGTGCAAAGTAATCAAAATGAAGCACAAATCTACAAAACAAAATAATCGGTTATCAAAGTATTTTGATGCACGGTGGCCGGCACCATTACACGGCCAGGATGCCTCAGAAATGGACAGGGGGAGAGGACTTCCGAAGGGTGCTATTTTCCCTGAACTGTTATTTGGCACCCCTCCTGGGTTGCAACGACGCCTCAGATTCCCGCAGGGCTGTGTGGGAATTACTATTTGCCGGCACAGCCCTGTTGGGATCTGTGAATGACACAAGGCGAAGCTGTAAGAACTGTGGGAGCTGCAGACCCCTACTTTGGGCTTCAGCCGCACCTGGGAGCAACTCCAGACCTCCCTAATGAACCACCTGGAGTGCTTAAAAAGGAGCCAGCCACCTCCCAGAAAAAGGCAAGTGAGGCTTACCTATGAAGGAGAAAGGAGGCTGCAAGGCTCTGGAGGAAAGGGACAGAGTTTCACCATACTTGTGACTGTTGGCATCAGTCCTTGGAGATCACTCTGGGTCTGGCTGCCTTTCTATGAATTAAAGGCTGTTTGGACTGAACTGGTGTCGTAGCCTACAACAATCTTGTGTTGGGTTTGGGCAGCAGGTGCACCCCTGGCCTTCATAGTATTTACTTCTGCCCAACTTGTGGTGAGTCAGAATGGTGGCCTAACTAAAATAATTAAGTCAGAAGAACAAGACAAGCGACGTTGTGAAAAGCACAAATCAAGAGATGGAGATGAGAAATTATCCTAGTCACTGAATATCCCTTGGAGTCCAGTTAAATCAATCGTTAAGAAACAGAAAGAGTACGATACAGCTGGAAGTCTGCCTAGAGCTGGCTGTCTCGTCTTATAGGTCTTTATTATCATTGCGCATATACAACAAAATTGAATGCCATCCTATCAGTGCAAAACAAAAAGGAACACAACATGTCACACATACAAGGCATTTTTCACAGATTCATCATGCCAGAAAGAGATGAATAAGGGAGACCATCAAGCAACAATTGAAAAGCAGGAGATAGAGCTGGAGGTGGCAGAGTTAAAAAATGCTAAGATTTGCATTGGGTGTGACAAGGATGGACAGGATTAGAAATGAGGACATTAGAAGGTCAGCTCTTCTTGGATGGTTTGGAGACAAAGTCAGAGAGGCGAGATTGCGTTGGTTTGGACATGTGCAGAGGAGAAATGCTGGGTATATTGGGAGAAGGATGTTAAAGAAAGAGCTGCCAGGCAAAAGGACAAGAGGAAAGCCTAAGAGAAGGTTTATCGATGTGGTAAGAGAAGACATGCAGGTGATGGGTGTGACAGAACAAGATACAGAAGACAGGACGATATGGAAGAAGATGATCCGCTGTGGCAGCTCCTAACGGGAGCAGCCGAAAGAAGAGGAAGATCAAGAAAAAATTGAGAACTCTGAAGGAATTACAAACTACAGTGGCCAAGACTGGAGAGATCCCGTATTTGCATGAAGAATTTGCCACAAGGAACTTGGGAAACTATGAGGTCAGGTGGATGAAGGGTTTATGGTTTGATGAGTAAAAATGGCATCCATTTAAAATGAAATCTACAACATACTAAAGTGTGCAAAAAAGTGAATATATGCTCTGAATCCACCATAGTGTAGGATGCATTAGTTGATAGAGACTGTATAAATTCTCCATTGGGGCAGAGTATGTTGAGCCCTGTATTCACGGAAACTTCAGGCTACTGGGCTAACCTCTGCACCGCCATTCCACCCTAGTGTTAAATTAAGTCTAATAATTTGATTTTTGTAATCCTAACATTAAATGCTGGGGATGTCTGCTTGTCATTTTGTCACAGTTCCCAATTTAATATGTATAGCTACAGCTTCAGCTTGTGATTGCTGAAGCCGAGCAGACATGATATGATGATTTTGTTGATCATTTTCCTGTTCTGTAATCCACAGTTTATTTCAGGCTCAAGACATTAAATATGAAAGTAACCTTAACTCATCATGAAGTAATTCTAGGGATTGAAGACATGAATAGATTTGCTTAATAAATCTTTGGCTTAAAAATAATGATAAAGAATCTGCATGCTAACAGTAAGTCTTTAAGGAGATTTATTATGTAGTGATGTTCACAACTTGGCAGCTATTACATCAAAGTTATTTTCCATTTTACTAGGGGCAGAATGTAAATAGAGAAGCAATCTTTTTCAATGTATTTTTTATCAGAATTTCAAGACATAAGGCAATTCAAAAGTCTGAAGTGTGAATTCTTTCAAGATACAGCATTAGATCATGGAAATGTAGAATTTGCACAATGCAAACAAAATGAATCAGTCTTTATGGTTTAGCAGCCAAAACAACAAGGATCTGTAGCCTTTTTACATTTAATAGTGCAGCCCAACTGGTCTTAAATACTAGTTTAATAAAATGACGCCCCTTACTAGCTCCTGTATTTAGCCACAAAATATTTTTATTTTATTTTGTCATGCTTAATTTTCTTTTCCCTACTTTATACTCTGTAAATAAGAGCACGAATCATGAGGAATGTTTTTATAAATTAAGAGTTAATTCAGATTTGCATATTTTTGAATATGGTTACTTTAATGCAAAGTCTTATTTTTTCTTCTTAGAGCTAAAATGTTATTAATATAATCCGTACAAAATGGATTAGAAAGACAGCAATAAATGTTTCTTTTCTGTTTCTGTAGTTTTATTTTAACCTGTTTCATTCAAAATATAAGAGGTCAGAATGCAGAAAAATGTTTTTTAAGAATGATTAATTATTGGAGCCAAATGGAAAAAAGACATTGCTAGGACTGGCATTTTATTCAGCAAAATATATACATTGGCAGATAGCTGAATAAACCTGAGATCCCAGTGTTTTACAGTTGCTTGTATACACCTTTAAGTTTTTATCTTCATCTTGTAGCTGGTAAGCCCACAATATGGCTTGACATTGTCATTTTGGACTGAGACTGACCAGGTTATGTGGGCTGTCCAACAACCAGGTGCTCACTGGTGAATTCCACCTGGCTGTAGAAGAGGGTCCTGGTAACCCTATCCCAGATCATTGTGAACCGTTCTTTGTCTGACCTTTGATCCCAAACCAGTTCACCAAAGGAGACCCTACCAGGAGTACAAAGCTGCAAATGAGCTTTTTCTGAGCATCACTAAGGCACACAAGGTGATGGTCCAGTGTGGGGATGCCAGACTATGAGACTAGAAATAGCAGGGAATGACAAATCAGTAGCATCTGTAATTTCCAGCACAGTTTCACATTTCCAAAGTATTGTGCACTCACTCCTTTTCTGACACCCAAAAAGGAGCTGATACCCACGTGAAGAGTTTGTAGGTATGGTGAGTTCAGACACAATCTTGGTCCTTTTTTAATTTTATTCCATCCTATCATAGTACATAAAGCGAAAGAACACAAGATATCAAACAGGCAAGCCTCTTTTCTATTTATGAGGTCCAAAACACACATCTTGTAACTGCATTGTGTGCATTGTTGCCTTGAAATCTTGCATATTGTAATCTCTTTAGTTAGCCAATAAAAGGTGTCATTTTGCTTGACATCTCACTACATCCATAATGGCTAACAGGGTACAACATCCTATCATTTGATGAGCTAATAGAAAAATCATTCCAATATCTCAAACTAGATGTGAAAAGTCTATTACCATTATAAAAGGACAATGAACATCCAGTAGCAAAAAATACACACCGAAAAGCATTGAGACGGTGACATCGGTGGCCTTAACTTGAAATCCTTCAAGAACTTAATTAAGAGACAACTACTCACAAAATTTAGGCCTACCTGGACCGTTAACTTTACACACAAGAGGAGAGAGGAAAAGGCCCCAGCAAGACTTCTGAATTTACTGTATGAGCACTTGGAAGAACCAAAAAAAACATACAAGATGACATGCATAAATTTCTCATCAGTTTTGAATCCAGTCCCACATTTTAGTTGACACACTGATTGATCAATTGTGTTTAGACCTTAACTTGGCGGGATGGACTTTTTAACTAACAGAACACAAAGAGTGAGTTTCAATGGCTGCTTTTCTGATAGTCCTAACTTGCAATGGATCACCCCTGCTGTCTGTCTCTTCCTCCTCCTCATATTCATCTTATACACAAATGCCTGCAGTAGTTCACACAAGGAAAGTCATTTCCTGTAATCTGCAGAGGACTGTCTGTCATTGTGAGTCTTCTACATGATAAAGAGGACAACGACAGACCTGTTCAATGCTGTGATCATTCCTGTTTTCAAAGAAATTATCTCTGTGACAAAGGATTTGGCTAAGGGTGTTAGGTGCTCCCCTTCTTCCACTCTCTCAACATTAATAAAGGGGGGGGACAAGGTGGGGCACTGCAGATAATTCGGGGCAATCATAGTTAATAGGCTAACCTTTGATCTCAACACAGAACACGTCTGTAAGATGGGGCAGACCCGTCTATTCCTTCTTAGGACATCCGATTATTTTATAGTGGACAAATCCATAATGATACTTCTTTATAAGTCTTATAGTGAATCTGTTGTTACATTTGCTTTTCTATGTTCGTTTGGCAAACTCAGCATTAAGAATATTAACTTAAAAATATTGTAAAGATTAACAGTAAATTATTTGTTTGCAGCAGACATCTGTCACTGAGCTGCATCACAAGCAGGTCAGAAAGAAGGCTAACTAAATTCTGTCAGACAGAAGCCATCCTGTTTTTAGTTTTTACCATCAGGCTACGGCTTTAGGTAGCCAAGAGTAATGAGAAACAGATTTAAGAATTCTTTTGTTTTCAAGAGCTACTGTGGAAGCATTTTGAATTATTTTACTTGTAGAGATGCTGCTAAATTCTTTGTTATTATTCTGTTTACTGTTAAAGGTAAGCATTCTTCTTTGCACTGATCTTGAGTGTGCATACTTAAAATAAGAGTAATTTTCAGTTGTTGTGCCTTGGCTTATATTTCTTGTATCTGTATAACAATGCCTTACGTTTTGTACTTTCCTTCTGAAAAAAAATTTTCCTGTGGTAAAAACCAAATTAAGCAGAAAAATATAACAAGGAGGAAATGGTTCATGGTGCGTGCCAACACAATATGGCACAGAGGAGATGTGAAGGCAGTGCACGCAGACAAATAAAGAGCCTTCTTGGTGGCTTTATTTCCTCTTGAATCTTTCATCTCATAAAGATCACAGTAAAGTAAAATTTAAATTGTTTAGTATCCTCAGACCATAGCACTACTGTGATGATTTATAGGAATGATGAGACACATTACCAAGAAATAAACTGACTGACCTATTGGACTTCACAGTGGTGATTTATTACATACAATTTCAGTGATTTTTCTTTCTTTTATTTAAAAATGAATACAAGAAATTGAAGAATGAGAAAAGGTCAGGAGTTTGGATCATGAGAGCTAATTAGCCTTTTCCCCTTATTCCCAACACATTGTTCAGTGTTTAAAGGTCTCTGATATTTAAGCTGCTATAACTCCATTATATATATATATACAATACATTGATTTTCTGAATAAATAAAGTCAGCGTCAGAATATATAAAGTCAAAACTTGAATACATAAAGTCAGCGTCGGAATTTATAAAGTCGTTCCTGATTATATAATGTCAACATCGGAATATATAAACTCATTCCTGAATATATAAAGTCAAAGTCAAAATATATTGATTGAAACGACTCAGGTACATTTTTAGTAAACTAAAAAAACTGAAATAAGTTAACAAAAACGTATTCAGAAAAATAAATTAAAAAAACACTGTTCGGTTAATGTTTTGAAAATGATGCATGTGTCCTGCCCAGGTTTGGTTCCTGCCTTGCACCCAGCGTTGGCTGAGATTGGCTCCAGCAGACCCCCGTGACCCTGTGGTCAGATTCAACGGGTTGGGAAATGGATGGATATTCCGGCGCTGACTTTATATATTCAAGTTTTGACTTTAAATATTCCAGCACTGACTTTATATATTCAAGTTTTGACTTTATATATTCCAGCGCTGACTTTATATATTCCGACGCTGACTTTATATATTCAAGTTTTGACTTTATATATTCCGACAGTGACTTTATATAATCAAGTTTTGACTTTATATATTCGGAAATGATTTTATATATTCAAGTTTTGACATTATATATTCAGAAAATCAATGTATTTGCCTGTTTGGCACCCCATAATATATATATACCTAGGAAACCTAGGAGGTTTCGTGTTGCCGACATGCTCACATCGATTGTGCATTAGCGGCTAAGCGACTGTCTTTCTTCAGAGGTTTCATTTTGCCAACGTGCTGGCCTCACCTGTGTAACCTTGGAGGTGGAGCCCTTACCCCAACTCCACCTCTCACTTCCGGGACAGACAGACACACATACTTCCACGCGTAGATGTTTATACTGTATATAAGATTAGCAACTGTATTTAGCTAAATGGTTGTAAATTCCCACACACAAAAAGCCTTTCCAGAAGAATGGGGGCAAAAGAGAAGACAACTCCATATTAACGTCCATGGCATTGGAACGAGATGTCCAACAAGCTCAAATAGGTGGGATGGTCAAATGTCCACAGACATTTGACTATTTAGCACATTTAACAAATAAAAGTATTGTATGTGTTCATGTCTTCACTGCAAATCTGAATCTTTAGTCTTCTGCATGCATTGAAAAGGATTTGGCAGGCATATCCAGTATAATACACTGATCATTAGTATCAAACACTGTGCTTAAACCTAAAAATGTGATCACAGTATCACCTCCTACATCCCAACATATTGTTATTATTTATAGTACAGGTTAAGGCTGTGTCTGTGTTATGAGCAGGTGATATAGATAGCCTGAAATTTCTCATTAAAGCTGTGAGTTTGGAGATAATTCACTGTGAGATTACACATTTTGCTAAAACTTTGGAAGAAAGAGTAAATTGAAATTTGGTCTCTTATTCAGGTAAGGAAGACAAAGGTTTGAAAAATAAGCTAATTGTACTCATTTATGAAGGACCTAGAGTGGAAATATGTTGTTGCATACAATACAATTTATTTTTATATAGCCCCAAAATCACACAAGAATTGCTACAATGGGCTTTAACAGGCCCTTCCTTTTGACAGACCCCAGCCTTGACTCTCCAAGAAGACAAGGAAATCTCCCAAAAATCCTTTTAGGGAAAAAATAGAAGAAACGTTGGGAAAGGCAGTTCACAAAGAGACCCCTTTCCAGGTAGGTTGGGCGTACAGTGGTTGTCAAAAAGAAGGGGGTCAATACAATACAATACAGCAAAGAAAAGAACAAATCCTCAATACAGTATAAAAATAACAGAATTTAACAGTAGATGATGTCACATAAAATGATTTTGGATTTGTTTAGAGTCCTGGAGACCTCAGCCATCAAGCTGCCTCCCCCATTTGGCCATTCCACAGCTGAAACAGCGCTGGGCCAGCCAATCTGATAAAAAGGATCCCTCTACCCAACGATTCCTGCAATCCTATATCAGGGGTGACTATACCTTAGTCAGGCAAAACAACCTGGCAGGTGGGCCATGGCACCAAGAGCCACATTTGAGTACTGAGAAGAGAAACAGAATAGGTGAGAATTAGTAACAAATTATAACTATCATGTTACTTATGTTTATGAGATGCAGTCTGTACAGTTAATCAGCAGCTCTAGTCAGGATATGCTAAACTGAAGCAGTGAGTCTTCAGATGCGATTTGAAAGCTGAGATCATCTCTTATAGTAGCAGGCAGACCATTCCACAGTTTAGGGGATTGCCACATGCAAAGCAGAATTTCACTATACGGTGTATGCATTATGTTTCAGCCAGGGTTTGTTCTCTGATTTATGTTTATTTTGCATTTTATTGTTATTTCTCTTGTTTTTGAATTATTTTCCATGTGTTTTTTATCATTTTTGTTAATATTTTAAGCTTATACATTAATATTTATGCATTCTGTATTTATGTTTGCCTATGTTCCTTGTTTACTGTAGGTTTACTTATCGTAAATATTTTTTTCATTATTAATGATTCATTATTTGGACTTGTCTTATCAAACCAGAGTAACAATTCCTCTCTTGAAGAGCATTTTTCCATATTTACTCAACATTTCAGATATTTTGAACTTCTAAATTCAGGATCTCATTTTTGACATATATAAAATATTCAAAAACACCCTTCAAGAGAGAGGAACCATCACAACTCTGGCATGATGAGACAAGTCCAAACAATTAATCTTTATAAATGAAGAATATATTTAGAATAAACAAAAAGAGTGACAATATTAGAAAAGCATGGACAATAGATAAAAGAGATGTTGCCTAAAATTACATTACAAGGCGAACAAGTTCCAATACAAAATTTAAAAATGAATAAAAATGAATCCAAGATTAAAAGAAAAATATTGAAATACAGGAAAATCAAAGGAAAATAATACACACAATAATACATTCAAAAGAATCAATGAACCACTGCTGGGATCTTCTTTTTAACTTCAATGTAAAGTTTGCAGAAAGTGAAAGAGTCTGAATACCTTCTGAATCCACTACAAATGTGTTTAATTTGTGTTAGCACTTGTCAAGCGTAGTTACTAATGCAGTTATGCATCATTTTGACTCTATGTGCTGTGTGAAACTGTCAATATCCTGCATCAACTGTAACCACAACTGTATTGCAAAAACAAATAAAACTAGAAGTAACTGTTTAAACAGATGAATTAAAAAGTATAGTAATTAAGCATTTTATTCTACAATTATTTAAAAACTCAAATTATTCAGATGTAGAGGAATACCAGCAACTACAGCAAAGGATCAAAGTATTCTAAAAGTTAAAAGAGAATTGTTGTTTGTAACTAAAAACAGCAAATACATTTCCTTCACTATTTCAAAATAACAAAAGCAGTAACGGAGAATTTAAGAATCTTCACTGATGTATAAGTAAAAATATCACTAAAAATGTACAGCAAATACCAAATAAATAATTGCTAAAATCATATATTTACATAAAAAGGATGAAATGATTCAGGCAGAAGTATAAAGAAGCTCAGAGTTTAATGATTTTAAAATAGGAAAGCCAGACATGCTTTAGACCCTCAGTGCCTAGAAGACTAATAAACCCCCTGGCCTTGTGGGATTTTTCCAGGAGTGTAGAAAGAAATGAAAGATACTATTTATAAACATTTACTAAGCATTTTCCAGCAAATCAATTCAGTGGGGAGAAGTGCCTGATGACTGGAAATTTGCCTGTGCGAATCATGTCCACACAAAATTAGATAAAATGGATCCCAGTAATTACAGACAAATAAGCCTTAGCTCTCTCCAATGTAAAATTATAACAAGTATAATCAGACACACATTAAAAGACTACTCATACAAAAGTAATAACTAACAAGTAACATGCTTTAATGAGAGGAAGATGCAACTGATCCAATTTTGGTAGCTTTTCTGAATAAACAATTATCACAATGCCTGTCTTTAGAAGAGAAGAATGTGTGCAGATATAATGCAGCTCTTCAAGGTTTTCAATGAAATAAGTCAAATTGATTCATCAGTATTCTTTCAGTTAAATTATAAATTAACCTCCTAACCTAAAATTTACTCCTGGAAAAACAAACCAAAAATGTTGAATTCTTTTAATAAGATAAAATATTATTTTATATAACATACACATGTAAATATCAAAACATTAACATAGAAATACAGTACGAAATGTATGTTTAGTGTCCACTGCTGTGCTGATGCTGATTTAGTACACATCCATCATGCAAATTGCACAGTCCAAAGTTGCAATTGGGACCATATAAACATCTTTCTTTGTGCAGTTTTCTTATATTTTTTTTCTGTTACTTGCGCATTAAATTTTAGAAAGGAATTGTCTGGTTGACATTATTCATGTACCCCTTGTGATATTGTAGGCTACCACAGTGCAAGGCTTACTCACTTCTACATGAATATTGATCACTGCCACACTGTAAACAGGTCTTAGGGGGTTAACCTCTTTCTTGTCCTTGCGCTTGACCACAAAACCATTTTGTGTTTTTGCAATGCAGTTACTGTCAAAAAACATTGAAGCTTCTCCAGGTATGATTGTACAGTGCCGTTTGCATCAGTTCCACTCTCCATGTCAAAGTATGACCAATTCGCTGTCGCTTGATTCAAGCAATGGTCCAGTTTTAGTTTGTTCTAAAACTAGCTTCACAGTTTTTGGTTTGAAATTGTGTTTTTGGAGTTATAATTGAGTTACTAAAGTGCATGAATGTATTGAAATATTCATGGTTTTTGCAGCTTGATATAATTTCATCCACTAGATGGTAATACTGTAGAGTTATTCAGACTAACACTGTAAAGAGCATCAGTATACTCTCCCTATGTCTGACAAGGCTAAACCATAATAACATAGAGTTCCAAGCCCAAGTCATTCTCAGGATTATTGCCAAGAAGGTTAAGTACTCAAGAACATCTGTGACAATTAAAAAGAGGTGCATTTAAGATGCAGCCAGAAAGCACATCTTTATATAAAAGGTTGTGAGTAGACAGAACAAATAATTGCACCATGTAGGTAAAGTGGAAATGTAGTCAAGAGTGTTTTTTCAAGCTAGTGGGACATTTCAACTATTAGCTAGCCCAAAAAGCTTGATGGTTTGAATTGTCTCCTGTTATCAGACAACTTAATTTGTAAAAACTTTTTAGCTCTTGCTTATATTGTATATTTTATTTGATTTTTCAAGTTGAATCTTATCATTCATCAAACATTTTACTTAGGATAGGTTCATAAAACCTGACTGATTCCTTGTCAAATTTGTATTCATTTACGAATATAACAAATGTATAGTGTAAACTAAACAGTACAATTGCAGATATATTAGTGTTATGGCACTGCCATGATTGTTGCCCTGGCTCAGGTTTATTTCTTGTTTATTTAGTCTTCTTGTTCTTATTTAAATATACATATTTCATATTAAATTATTAATGTTGTTTTTGTTCTTTGTGTGATTTATTTAATATTGAGTTTCTTATCCATGTAACAATCTACTACAGTATGTCAATAATGTGTGTAATAGTTGACTTTGTTATTTTCAGCTGACCTGTCTCCTGCATCTAGAGCCTTATGAGGTGGGGCCACCAGATTATGCAGCAGGGCAACTCCCAGTCAGCATTTAACTTTAAAAGCCTTAGACCAGGTCTGAAACCTTGTCTTTGAGTTTGGCGATAGGCAGCCTGGGGATGAGGCCTTTCAAACAGATAGTATGGCATTTTATTTGGATTTCTGAGGGCACGTCCCCATTTTTGTATGTCTTTATGGCAGATATCACTACACTTAGTAAAAATAATTAGTAACTGCTAAGCCGCACTGAAAAGCCCAAGAGACACAACTAAAGAAAAGATTTTTAATGGTAATATTTGTTAATAACTGAGCATCAAGGATGCCAATAGAACACCACTTCACTGGAATGAAAGCAAACTGTTCTCAATTTACCACCCTAGTAAAAAGGGCAATACAAATGTGTGAGTTCTATTTCACTGTCCTTCATGGGCAATGTTAGACATGTTAGACTTGAAGTGTAGTTCAGGGTCATGTCTTGGATCTCACATTTCAGTTTTCATCTTGACAGTAAAGATTAACAGCTTTTTAAGGCATCAACGTAGGGAATTTTTAAATAAAAGGACTAGAAGAAGAGATGTGATCCAAAGAGCCAAAATCAGAACCGAAAAATAAATGTCAAAAATACGCAGAGCGAAATTCATGTTTGTAATGACCATTATACTCCCACCCCCTACCAAATCATGCCACAGCTGCTCACTACTGGATCATTACCTTAGCAACACAGTGGTAACTAATCCACAAAATAGCAGTGCATGCAAGAAGAAAATGGTATCACGAAAAAAGGCAATAAAATAATTCTTTGAAGTAACAATTTCTGGAAGCAAAGTAAATTCATATTGTGAATCTGTGGGTTAGAAAAATCCTTATCTATATGCCTTTTCTTTCAGAAAACATTTCTGAAAATTGCAATCATAACAGTTGTTAAGCTCCTTTTTAGTGATTGAGGACTCATGTCTAAGATGTAATTGATTTGATCTGATCAAATCTTTCTTTCCTAACAAAGCTAAAAGTAGGAGTACTTTTTGAACAACTATCAACAAAAAGTAGTTGTGCTTACTTCAGTCATAAATCTATATATATATATATATATATATATAAATGCAAAGTTGACTGACTGGCAATCCCTCATCAACAATAACATTTACTCCGATTTAGATAAAAAGATGGAATTTGGCAGGGGACATTAAGTGTCCTCTAAGAAAAGACATTACGATATATCTGTATTTAGGAGTAAAACCCCTAATACAACTGTATCCTTTGATTTGTTTGAAAGTTGGTGATGTTATAGAAGAAATAAAACTAGCCAAAACATTTACCCTTGTACAACTTAATTAAAACAAACTGTGAAAAAAATATTGACATGCAGCTGTGCCTTCCCCCACCTATTTTCCATTCTAAATGGCTAAATTCCAGCTTGTACCAGGATCTGCCTGGACTTCATCTGATAACAAAGGTGTAAATCAATGTTCAAGCAACATCTTGAGCCAGATGCAAAATGAACTCAAGCAAGCAAAAAGATCTGCAATTCAAGGATTGACATTTCTAATGGAGAGAAGAACTCGCCTGTGAGGACAAACTGATTTTATAATTGGAAGTTACTTTAGTCCATTAAGAAAAGTTATACATTCCCTTAAAACTAGTTATACTCTTCCCATCTGGTTACATTCTCTGGAGATTCTCAGTGAACTCCCTGGAAACTCCCTTGGGGCACTCTGTCCGCCTTCTGAAACTAAAAGCCAATGAGCTTTTTTCAGTTTGGGGAGCAGAGAACTGACTATTTCTTTCTTTTTTTTTTATCAGAAACTGACAATCTCTCTGCCAAGCCAAGCTTTCTGCCAGTGAGAAATAGCCACTTTTTCAACAAGGGAACATCAGCATCCAAACTTTTGTGCCAGAAAGAGTAATGCTTTTTTCTATGAAGTTATAGATGACACAGCAAAGGGCCTAATGACAGAAAGCAATCTGAAAATCCTGTGAAACCAATCAATGAGATGTTTTGAACAGGCTACTGGAAGAGTTGACATATGCAAAACATACGGCATTAATTTGCTTAGACTTTCATAAAGCCTTTGATACAGTCTCACACCTGAGATTAATTCTGAAATTTGACATTGTAGGTAACCTGGAAAAGTCTATCTCAAGTTGGTTAACTGGCAGTAGGCCAAGAGTCTAGATAACAGTAGAATGCTCTACAAGGAATGAGATCCTCAGTGGAATCCCTCATGTGTCTGTCCTTGGACCCTTAGTTTTCCTGAATTATATTAATGACATAGATTGTGGTGTAGTTAACAAACTTGTGAAATTGACAGATGAAACTAACACTGGGGGATAGATATAATGAGGCAGCAAAAGAAAAAAGAAAAAATATGTGGGTAGTGCAAAGTGCTACAAGTGGGTACAGGGAATGGTCAGGTATAAATATAAGATGGGAGACACTGTCCTACAGGAAGCAATCTCTCGAATGAGTTTAGGTGCTCACATTGATACCATGTTCTCTTAATCTAAGCTATGTGCACAAGAGATGAAAAGGACGAACAAAATTGTTGAATAAAAGTCAAGGAATGTTATGCTTAAATTGTATAATGCACTAGTGAGACTGCAGCTTTAGTACTGTGTGTGGTTCTGGTCACCACACCACAAAGGTCACTTAGGGGCAGACTCTGAGAATTAACCCTGTTTAGTCTCGAGCAGAGGAGACTACGTAAGGACCTAATACTTTTCTTCTTCCAAATTCACTCCCAAAGGCATCAATGAAGTAGATCCAGAGGAATTCTTTTGACTAAAGGGTGAGTCACATACTCAAGAACACTGATGGAAATTAAGGGGAAATGCATTTACGACTGAAGCCTAGAAGCACTTCTTTAAGCAAGGATTTGTGGTAACTTGGAACAAACTACTGAGCCATGCCGTTAAAACAAAAACTTTGACAAACCTTTAAGAATTGTTTGGATGAGATACTAGGACAGCTTAGCTATTACCCAAACAAATGATCCTGATTATCTTAATGGTTTCCTTTCAACTGTGAATTTTCTTAAGTTGTTATGTCCTAAACTGATATTCTAACTAACTACCACTGGACTCCAGAAACCGTACTCCAATCTATAACGGACTTTTAACTTCACATGTACACTAGAGCAAACCATCATTTGTGGGCATGGAGGAACCATGATGTATTATACAAATGCATCCCAAATAAGAGTTTAAACAGCTTATTGAAACATGTATAAGACCACAATGTCTATTAGTGCAGAACTGGATGATATTATACTTAAGTGTAAGTGGTGTGAAAGCTGTACAGTGTGCTCTTTAAGGATGAATTTGAAACAGAAAGATGGAAGCTGAAAGAAACATGGCCATTTTCAAAGAAGTAAAGGTCAATGCATAGGTGACTTAATAGATATGGTGAATGGCACAGCAAAAACATTACTTAAATGTTAAAAATGCTGGAAATAAATCACAAATTACTAAAGAAAATAAAGAGGGGAGAGATAAAGGAAGTTATGATGCATGAAGAAGTGCCGAAGCAAAGAGGAAAGTTGGGTTAAAAATACTGAAATAATGACTGCATTGGCCTCAGGTGAGTGCTATGCAATTAGTAGAAATGTGATTGACAGCAAGAGGTATAGCTAAAGGCATCGCTAAGTGAGAGGATTGACAGTGCTCTCTCCCTAAGGCATGACACTTATACACATCTAAACCACTAGTTTACAAAGTTCAGGTAGGCCTAGTGTAGAAAAGCAGAACATTTTAATTCACATTAAATACATGTTAAAACTAAGATGTCTGAGTTGCTAGTGTTAATCACAACAAAACATCCCCAATTAGTCTTTGTTAATTGGTGTAAAATTAATGTGCATTTAAAAGCTGAGATTTCAGTAACTTTTCAAAGTGATTTTTAAAAGGTGACGCTTTTTTTTTGCCTGGGCTGTATTTAGCCAGTAGCTATGTCCAGGACCTCACTTGTAGCTGATGATGTGCTTCTTTCTATAGCATATCATTTTGGTCACACAGCCAGTTAAATGATACAACATGCTGTAAAAATATTCAGCAAAAAAGGACAGCTGCCATATAGGTAACTCCTCTGTGACAACTGAATGAAGAGACCTCCTCAACACTGATGGACAATTATTTCCCAACAGAGTTTCTCCAAAATAAATCCGGTACTACAATTGACCACAATACAGCAAAATTATATAAACCAACTGGCCTGGTCCATGAAACATCATTGTCTAGTGGTCCAGTGTTTAAATCTAAGTATAGAAGTATCAGCTAATTCAAATTAATTACCTAGGGATGGAGATGTTGACCTCCTTCTGCATGTAGCTTAATGGCATATCTTACCATAACATTGCTCTGTTCTCTGCAATTTTAGCACCCATAGATGAAAAAGCAGGAGAAAACTTTCCATCAGCAGGTTTCTCTTCTGCAAAGTTTATAAAAAATGCTGTACTCAGAACAGAGATCCATGGCACCACAAGAATGCCCTAAAATCATTTCCTTATTTGTTAATGCAAATTCTGCTAGAATTTTCAAGGTTTCAGATCATCGCTGAAATAGATTTTGTATTTGCTGTTAATGATAATCAGCATTCCATGGTTCATTTTCTTGTGGCATCTGTCTCAAATCAGCAATTCATTTGCATGTCATAATTATGTTACTTCTGTTTCAGTTTCACATCTTTATCGGTTACATTTGTTCTCCTTGTACTCTTTGTTGCAGCTTGCTTTTCTTTATTCAGACACTTCATTTTGGTGATTTTGACACACACTTCTCTGCAGCACCTTTTTGTATACCCTTTTGGAATGCTAATTTCTTTGAATTTCTGCAAATCTTCTTCCACAGGAAAGCAAAACTTAAATTAATTGTAACTGACATAAAATTGGCTTAAATTGCAAAAATAGATTATCCAAAACACCTGTAATTGCCTGATTATAAATAAACTTTCTTTGAAAGTTCAACATGGCTAAAGACAACCCACAATGAGACAAAAAGATGTATTCACAGACAAAAGCCATAATAGTGCATGCAAAATTGTTAAACAAATTATTTGAGAAGAAAATGCTAAATGTACCTTCTGCTTTCACTGCTATGAATCTTTCTACATGCTGATAATGATATCCTTGTCCTAGCGCACTCTTGCTGACTGATGGGAATTGTTGTCCTTGCATTAGTGCTGATTTTGGAGTCCCATTATAAACCCTGTTCCTGATACAACATATGGCCTATGTTTAAGTGGGACCAATGACACAGCACATTCAAACTTTTTTTGAAAATCACTTCAGCCGCTTTTGTGTGATTAGTAGACAAACAGCAATTCAAATGGAAACGGCTTATGATTGTATTTATCATAGGTTCTTAAAAGCAGAGGTAATGTTTGTGAGAAATGAAATATGCATTGCATTTTAATGTTGCATACATTCCAATAGATGGTGCATGGCAACTATTACCATAGTTAACATTTCAGAGAGTTTAATGTTTAATGACTTTGGTGTTACGTGAGGAAAGGCACTGAGATTATTCTCAGATCTGTCCTATCCCCCTTTCCGACTTTTAAATTTCAAAGAAAAGTCACATCAGTATTACTATAAACATGTGTAAAAGAATAAATACAGATAATTTTGTGTCATTAAAAACGTTTTGCACCATTCCTGTTTTCCTCTGTTATTGCAGGTTTTTAAACCTGGATTGTGCCTGGTCTTCAACCAAAATCTAATAGTAGATAAAGGGCAGCTTAGTGAACATATAATACATTTTATCCAAAACCAACTGTCAGTGTTTGAATAAGTTACTGTTCCTTTACCATATAATAATTGGTCAGGCCACCTTCATGACACAGCCATTCTCCTTTTCTTCTTCGATGAGGTTCATTTTAGATGGCGCTGCCCTTTTGTTCATGCACAGCATGATGTTTTGGTGCATCTTCAGTACAGACGTCATCCTCTCTCACTCTCTGTCATACCAGCACTGCATTCTCATATTAAAAGCTGTGTGTCATCCTCCCTTTTCATCTGCCTCATATCTGCCTCTCTCAGAAACCATGTAGTGTCTGCATCATTCAATAGTTATGCTGTCTTTTAAACTATAGCTATTTTAAGTTCCTGATATTATTACCTAAAGCAGAAACTTTTTCCATGTTATACTAATTATGACATGAAGTGTATAATGTGTATAAACTTTAGTCCAAATTTTAAATAAACACATGCGCTTTTATTTAAGGATATAACCAAAGAAAAAAATAACCATTTGATTTACATGTGGCTGTCCATGAGTTAAAAACTCAAGTTCAAATGTCAATCGACAGGGAGTTTACATGTATTCTTGAATGGTGCAGAGGTAGGAACTGCTGTCTTATAACCAAGAGATCCCGGGTTCGAGACCAGGCACTCCATGTTTTGACTAGTAAGCTGCTATTATTTCTACAATATAATAAAAACATACATTTGATTTGAGTCTGTAATACCCGGTGTACATTTTGAATACTTGTAAAAGTTAGAGCTTTTTTTTTTTTGTTATTCAATTTTATTCTGTCAGTGACTTTCACATGGTACAATGAACTTGTCTTTCTCAACCTGTGTTGATGCTGTTTATCTCCATTCTTTTCACAAGAGCAGCAATGACCACAGCTGGTGCTGTGGCTGATGCTTACTCAAAACTGTTTGTTGTACTGGCAATCAAAGATACGATGTTCCGTGACTATCAGACCATCATGTGGCATTTGCGCTTTGACAACAAAGATACCCGTGCAAAACGTGTGAAAAATGACAGGTTTGCTGCGATTTTGGACATCTGGCAATGTTTTGTTTACAGCTGTGTTTTGAATTACAACTCAGGGTAAAGACAGAGTCTGTGGTCAAAAAGCTTATAGGGCCGTTTCTGGACAAAGGCAGATCCATAACAACAGACAATTTCTTCACAGTGCTTTTGCTAGCTAAAAGACAGCTGCACTGCCACACAACTCTGTTTTGCACCATAAGTAAAATGGGACTTCCACCTGCAGCTAAAGTCACTATAGTATGCAAGCAATTCACCACGCTAGTGTTTATATCTGGCACTGCCATGCTGATGGTGCATGTTGAGGTAAGTTTGTTGTACCAAGTGAATGTTACTGACAGAATAAAACTGAATATAAAAAAGCGCTAACTTTTACAAGTAGCCAAAATTTACACTGGGTGTTACAGACTCAAATCAAATGTATGTTTTTATTATATTACTAGCTGTATAAGCCCATGCTGTAAATGCAGAGTCAACAGGTTTCGTTTTGCAGACGTGCTTGCCCCTCTTGTCTATCAGTGGCTAAGCGAGTTTCTCTCTGACTCTTAAACTTGGGGCTGCCTTGTCGGCTCTTTGAGCTGCCTTGCTTTAGCCTCACACTTCTGGGCCGGACAGACAGACACACACACTTCCATGTGTAGACGTTTATATATAAGATAGTACTAATAATAGCAGCTCACTGCTGAAGGCCTGTGTGTTGGAGCTGGGGAGTCCTCTACAGAGCATCTTCAACCTGAGCCTGGAACAGGGGAGAGTCCCAAGGCTTTGGAAAACATCTTGCATCACCCCAATCCCAAAGGTATCACGTCCTAGTGAGCTAAACGACTTCCGGCCTGTCGCTCTGATGTCACATGTGATGAAGACCATGGAGCGGCTGCTGCTTCACCACCTGAGGCCACAGGTCTACCACACCCCTCGACCCTCTGCAGTTCGCATTCCAGGAGAAGGTGGGAGCGGAGGATACCATCATCTATATGCTACACCAATCACTCTCCCACTTGGACAGAGGCAGTGGTGTTGTAAGAATTATGTTTCTGGACTTCTCTAGTGCCTTCAGCACCATCCAACCTCTGCTCCTTAGGGACAAGCTGACAGAGATGGGAGTAGATTCATACCTGGTAGCATGGATCATGGAGTATCTTAAAGACAGACCTCAGTATGTGTGTCTCGGGAACTGCAGGTCTCACACTGTGGTCAGTAACACAGGAGCGCCGCAGGGGACTGTACTTTCTCCGGTCCTGTTCAGCCTATATACATCAGACTTCCAATACAACTCAGAGTCCTGCAATGTGCAAAAGTTTGCAGACAACACTGCTATCGTGGGCTGCATCAGGAGTGGGCAGGAGGAGGAGTATAGGAACCTAATCAAGGACTTTGTTAAATGGTGCGACTCAAACCACCTGCAACTGAACACCAGCAAAACCAAGTAGCTGGTGGTGGATTTTAGGAGGCCCAGGCCCCTCATGGACCCTGTGATCATCAGAGGTGACTGTGTGCAGAGGGTGCAGACCTATAAATACCTGGGAATACAGCTGGATGATAAATTGGACTGGACTGCCAATACTGATGCTCTTTGTAAGAAAGGACAAAGCTGACTATACTTCCTTAGAAGGCTGGCATCCTTAAACCTCTGATATAAGATGCTGCAGATGTTCTATCAGACAGTTGTGGCAAGTGCCCTCTTCTACGCGGTGGTGTGCTGGGGAGGCAGCATAAAGATGAGGGATGCCTCACGCCTGGACAAACGCGTGAGGAAGGCAGGCTCTATTGTATACATGGAGCTGGACAGTTTGACATCCGTGGCAGAACGACGGGCACTGAGCAGGCTCCTGTCAATAATGGAAAATCCACTGCATCCACTGAACAGGATCATCTCCAGACAGAGGAGCAGCTTCAGTGACAGACTGATGTCAATGTCCTGCTCCACTGACAGACTGAGGAGATCTTTCTTCCCACACACTATGCGACTCCCGGGGGGGTAAACGTTAATATTATACAAAATTATAGTCTGTCTGTTATACTTTCATTGTTATCACTCTTTAATTTAATATTGTTCTTTATTAGTATGCTGCAGCTGGAGTATGTGAATTTCCCCTTGGGATTAATAAAGTATCTATCTATCTACTCAAAACGAAGAGAGCCCAGACTCGAAACCAGAATCTTTTGGTTATAAGGCAGCAGTTCTTACCTCTACACCATCCAAAAATGCATATCAACCTTCTGTCGATTGACGTTTGAGCTTGGGTTTTTAACACATTGACAGCAACATGTAAATCGAATGTTTTTTTTCTTTGGTTATATTCTTGAATAAAAGTGCACGTGTTTATTTGATATTTGTCTTCACACATTATACACTTCACGTCATTATTAGCATAACATTAGTATACACAGATCATTGTAGACACGAAACACACATGAAATGTATGCATTCCAAATAACGATATATTATTGACCCTATACAACTCCTGGCACCTCATTGCAAGATAAAGAGACGAGCTCCTAGAAGTTTGCGACAGGCATCAGCTCCGTCGGATAGCAGGCTACTTGCTGCTTGTGCTGATTGACACATTTGCAAAACAAAGATGCTGATGGAGAGGTGTGAAGAAATTTAAGGTAGCCCAGGATTACAAGTTCTTTCTAGTGTTAATCATCTGCTGTCATGATTTCTTGTTCTGTGGCTGCCTTTTGCTTCATACAATCTTCTGCTAATTCTCTGTTTACATACACACACAATTAAAAGTAATACAAGTTTTCATTTATGAGCGCTATAAAATAGTTATAGTCTTGCTAACACAGTTTATTCACTTAAATGCTACATCTAATTCTAAAATAAAACAAGTTAAATATTATAAGTCTTACGTAATAAAGTAAACTTAGATTTCATCTTCATTACAGCATCCATTTTAGGATTGGGGCTAATTGCTGCCAGGACTGGATCTACCTCCCATCTACCATGAAATCGATAAGCAGATCATTATGTGGTTGAGTAGTCTACGACTACAGTTCCAGTAGGAACTTGTATAAACTGACTTAGTATAACCTGACATTATACAGTATCCTCTTTCTTTATTGAGAAATATAATTTATGAAATGGTAGTAGCCTTTTACAGTGTTTAAGGGGAAGCTTAAATAACAGCAATAAATACATAGAAAATAGCAAAGCACCAGGGTCATTTTAAGTTGATGACAAGTCACTTGGCTCAAGTTGCAGAATTGTTGTCATTGATTAAAGGAACCTTCAGCTGCTTCCATTGGGCCTATTCCAGTCAGAGCCTGGCTTAAGGGCTTTAAACGAATGACTTCATCTGAGGTTTTCCAGTCTGCCCTTGGCCGATTCATGATTTAACAGCTCCAAGAACGACCTGATGGCACGATCAACTCTCCATCTTCAGCAAACAAATCTTTTCCTTATCTAGTGTTTCTATTTCTAGCCGCACCCATAAATATCTCTGTTTGACTCTGCTGTTTATTTTTTGTTTGTTTTTCGGGCTATGATGATGCTTTTCCTTGGTTAATATAAATTTTATACAAATAACTTAGCTCTTTGAAACACATAGTTTAAATTGACTCATTAATTATACAAATGACAGAGCTTTTTTACATTGCTCAAATGGCTGGTGTTTTTTATTATTTGTTTTAGGAGCCTTTAAAAGCAACTGACAGTCTCAGCTTCACTTCGTAAAATTTAATATTTCTGATACAAATCCATGGAGATGTGAGGCTGTGATAATAACAAAACATGCGCCTAATGAACCTGCACAGTTTGCCACATGATTACAGTGTACCTAAAGTAGGTTAGGGATTAGGCCATCTAGACACACAATTATTTGCCCAAAAAATAAAAAATAAAATAAAGGAGTTAATGAAATCTACAGTATATACAGTGCCTAAGCTTTACAAGCAAATCAGCGATATACTCACAGAGCATCTAAGTACTGATTTAGAAGGCCACAGACTGCATATTTAGGATTCATATTAGCAATAACAGATTGTTATAGGATGCAGTAATTGCGCAGAAAAAAGGGAGTTTTAGTCCAAAGGGAAATAATCCGAAAGTGTATTGAAATGTGTAGCAAGTAACACAAGTTTACTCAGGGAATATAATTATACAGTGTAAATTGGTTATAAATTATACTGTTTATGTGGCACTTTGATGCTAACTTTTTCTTTACTCTCTCCAGGGGTAAGTAAATTTAGAATTAAAATTCTCATTCTCAGGGAAATGTTCCAGTAAATTTATCACTTCATTGTTTGTTTTTTATAGTTTAAGATTGTTTCAGACCTAAACAAACTAAATTATACCTAATAAAACTACAGTATAGATTTATTAACATTATCTTTACAACTTGTTTCAAACTATCATAAATTAGTGTGCATGACTTTTTTTAAAAAAAGTGAAGTGACAGCAATTCGGTTTTAAAATAAGATGGAAATAAAGATACAAACATTACAATATTTTCCAAACCAGAATTAAAATACACTTTTTCAATGGGATTTAAGTCATAAAGTTATCACTTACACATGCAATGTTACAGTAAAAAGCTCTTTTTGTTATTTGCTGTTTCTATTCCATTAATAGATGTTGAAATCAAATAGTAAACTGGCTGGTTTTACTCAGCCATAGAACATGTTCTGTTAAGCATACTGGAATTGCACTGCCAAGTTGCATCAGCCCAGGGATGAGTCAAGAAGTAGCTTTGGAGCCAGCTGTAGGAGAGCCTACATAAACGAGTCACAAATGAATTCCAACTAGTGTGGCTAAAGCAAACCATCATACCAGACAGAGTGGTGGCTCTTAGGCTAGGGATCTGCACTGGCAATCGGAAGTTCACCGGTTTGAATCCCGTAAATACCAAAAGGGACTCTGCTTTGTTGGGCCCTTAAGCAAGGCCCTTAACCTGCAATTGCTGAGTGCTTTGAGTAGTGAGAAAAGCGATATATAAATGCAAAGAATTACTATTATTCTAAGGACAGTAAGCCACCTACAGTGAAAGAACAATGTAAATAGCACACATCCATTGGCTTTAGGCATGTTGTATTGTAGCCGGGGTAGCATCCCCTCTCCCGCAGAGTAGTTTTATGTTTGTTATGCTCATTTTTTATGCTAACACCATTGTTCATTTAGTTTTTTATTGTGAAAGCATCGTCTGCTAAGTTCCAAGTGTTTTGTGGGTGGTCTTTTAACAGGTAAGGTAAATCCCACAGTCCCTTGCAGTTCATTAAATGTGCTAGGTGGGTGTTGAGGTCTCAAGCTCTTCTTAAAATTTCTGATTTATTGGATTTTTATGACCATTCTTGGATTTCATGTTGGGATTCTGTTTGCTTTGTGATTGCCCATTTTGAAGGAATTACTTTCTTGCTTCTATGCAATTTTTATAATAAATCTTTTTATTTATAAAGATTTGATGTTTGCCCCTTTCCTGACTAGCCAGGGTTGGATAGTTTTCCCTACTCTAGTAAGCATTTTTAGAAAGTCTGTAGTTCACAACGCCGCAGTGGCACTGCACTACATTAATGTGAGGAACCTACCGTCACATTAAGCTAAGCAGAGAGTGCCACTGAGACACGTAATGAACTTGCTGGGCTCTTATGTGGATTTGTTGGAGAGTTTTAATGCTGAGATCTGAGATCTCATTTGCCGTATCAGTACAGCAGCAGCTGGTGTACCTTTGCATCTCCTCCACCTGCTAAGATCTATTGGCCTGAGTGCATAGCTATATGGAGCTTGAGAAGAGTGTGGCAGACTGAATCCCCACTTTCCCCAGGTGAGTAGTGTTGAGGAAGTGCTGATAACAAGTCTGCACAGGCAGTGGATGAGGAAGAGTATAAAGCTTTTACAGAGCAGCCATTGAGGGAGAATCTCAAAGCTGAGATCTGGACCTGGAATGCCATTAGTTCAGTGAATGAAGACAGCAAAGAGATCAGTACATCTGCAGTTCAACACAATGAGGTTTACCTGCCCACTTATGATGTTCCGGTCACCGTACAGAAGTGCAGTGTTTACCACCCATACTGCATTGCATGCAAACACAGCACTCAACATCCCTGCAGAACCCTCTAACACGTTAATGCGTCTTTGTCACCGGCTGCATGACAACAATGGAAAAGAAGACCGCCCCACCATTTCAAAGAGTTTGTAGGCCATTGCAAGGTGTTGGAGGACACCGACCTCAAAGGGAGAGCTATGTAATGGCATTGACCAATTCTATCAGCCTGGGGATTAGACAACCAAGAAAATGATCTGGAATTCCATCATGCTAATAAGCCAGCTAAAAGAACGATACAAGCCCCAAGAATCCATTGGCATTACGCACCACCTACAGTCAGGCATGTGACATGTGAAATCAACTGAATTAACCACAGATGGACTGAAAACAAGGTGTAGAAACGTGTCAGTGATGATCAATAAAATCGGTTGTACCTGAGCTAAAGATCAAGTGTCATAACAGAGGTTCTGAATACTTGTATCAATGTGATAATTCAGTTTTTTTATTTTTACCGAACTTGCAAAAAAAATTGGAAATCCTGTTTGACATTCTGGAATATGGAGCTTTGCTTGAAGCAGGGAAGACATTAATCAAAACAAACTTAGTATAAGACTGCAACATAGTGTAACGTGAAAAAGTGAAGGGGTCTGAATACTTTCTCAATCCACTCATCCTGCTGGTCAAATATCTTATTCATATATTACATTTATTCATTGTATCATCTTAAACAGTCACATTTAAAATAAAATCAGAAAATGTTCCTTTCATATTTTACTTGTTTTGGACAAGAGGTTGCCTGGTTTCTTTTACTTTCTAATAAGTAAGAAATGGTTGTAGTCATTTAGTGAAAGGCTGTAATCTGGCTCATAGTCAACAGCCATGAAGATTTTCAGGCTCATGTCTGGCACACTGTCGCTTGATTTGATTTATTGGGTGCTTGTTTTAGACGTTCTGACAGCAGGATACCAGAAGTGGTCCATTGATATTGATACCACTGATTTGGCACACATAGCAGTTTTCACACATTTTAGGGCATGCATTAATGGCAGTAGAAACTTACTGCCCACCTGTTGTTCATTAGTTCCACTGCCAGCTTGATAAATCTTCTCCCTAAAGAGACTGCCACCGTGCTCTGTACAAGCGAATGAAACTGAATTCTTCTCAAAGAAAATAAGTCTTTAAGCCATTGTTTGGAAAAATAACAATCTGAAAAATATGATTTTTGTTGTTGATTTTTTTAGGTCACAATGTACCTCCGGATCAGCTGATTTTGATTTAGTTAAGAAGGTGTAACATCTCTCCATTGCATGAATAATGCCAAGTGAGTTTCTAAATATGTAGACTATAAAGTTAAGTCTGGTTGTGGCAATTAAGCATTATGGCATATCTGGTACTGTTCTGGATCCATCCTGGCAGGATTATAAATGTGGAAAAGATTTCCAGCCATGTCTGTTCCAAGAATGATACATCAAGGTATGTCATAAACTGATTTCCTAGGACAAGACTAGTTGGTCTAAAAATGTCTTTTTAAAAAAAATGCTAATTTGCAATGACACTTTCAAATGCTTAATAAATTACAAATATTTATTTTGAAACTGACTTTTACAGTTTCCAAATCTAACACATACTCAAAAAAGCAGGCCACAAACCAGCAAATCAGACCCGCATTAGTCAGATAAGTTTAGACGCTCTTATTCTTCTCTGCTATTAATCTTCAAGAAAACTCTTGGTTGCTGTGGATTAACCTTTTAAGCAAATACCTTTTTGCTATTTTTTTCTTTTTTGAGCCTTTATCATAGTTTAACAACAAACAAACCCCCGAGAATGGGGTATAAACTGATGGGAAAGCCCATAAACCCCTCCCATAAAGTGATGCAAAGATCAATAAGACAATCCACAAAACACCCTCTTCATGACGCAATGTTCAGAATTATGGGAGAATTGACATTTAATGTAGGCGTTTCTTGATTGGAGTTGATAATAAAGTTCTACATATTAAGAGTCTGATCACGTGATGTATTAGATGAGGTAATGGCAATTAGAAAAAGTATAAAAGTTTAATTGATTGCTTACACCGTGGACTGAGACATTTGTGCATAGCTCTGTGAAAGTAAAGAAATGTTCTTCATTCTTCTTTGGGCTGGCTCTATGACTTCCTTCTTTGAAGGTAGAGGAAAGTTTTTTCTCAACAATACCAGATTCTCATTACAGAATTCCTAAGGTTTTATGGGTGCTAGCTCATTGTTGATAACATTTATAACTCTGTTGTGCATGAAAATGCAGGGTTACTGTTACTGATAAATGTGCATTAAGTAGACATTCATTAGCACTTACACCTTTAGTTTTCCTCATTCTTCCACTGAATAGTATTCACATGCAGTATGTGGTTGCCTGCCTACTTTATTTAAATACCATTTTCATAGTAAGGACTTCGACATGAACAATAATACTTAGATTATTATAGCTTACAAAGTTAGCAAATGTGTCCACTTTGTAGTGTCAAAACATTTGACATGAGAAAGCATGAAAAGGGATCTGGAAATAATAATTTAATTACATATTCCTGGTGATATTTTTCTTTAGGTAAAGATTTTGGTCATCCAAGGGAATGACAGCGCATGCCACAAGATAAATGTTGGAGCACCAACCCAAACGTCCAAATAAAACTAACACGCAACTGTGCAATAAACAAACAAAAGAAAAGCACAAGGGGGCAATAAACGACAGAAATGTATGCCCTCAAGGGCTTATTTAGATCATGTGGGGCCAAGCCACATCTCTTCATTCTACCAGTCAATGCGTAACAGCTCCTTCCTGGTGGCTGTGTTTTTATGGTCTGAGGACTGGGAGGGATGGAGTCAAAGGCCCCCATTTGTCAGTTTCCCAACACTAAGGAGGAAAAGGAAGACAACACAGTTAGTGGCAGTGCCCCCTTTCAGCCTGCGGTGGAATTTCATACCTGGAAGGAACCTGGAAAGTGACCTTCTGGTGCGCATGTGTGACAAGATCTATTTCCTGTTCACTTGTGTAATAGCAGTGGCATTCATGGAAGGAGTTCTCACATAAATACACAAGTAAAGCAACATAATACCAAGGATGTAGCATAAACAATTTAGTGTAATTTTGTCTTACGAGAGAAAACCACACCTCTGGGGGTGAGAAGTTGTTGCAGAGGAAGGCAAACACCGAGGTACAGTGCAGAGGCAGTCTTCTAAAATGCCTGATAACTTTCTTGGCTTTCACTTTCATTATAAAAAGCCAAGACAGGCTAGGTATTTTTTTTTAAATCTGAAGCAAGTCATTTACCTTTTGAACACAATTTGTGTGGCAAATACATATATACCACGTTTGTGAAGAAATACTGTAACTTTGACTTGAAAAACATTGAACTTATCCTTTAATTATTCTTTGCACTCTATATATTACAGACAAATTTTAATTACAGTATAGTAAGAGCAGTAATAAAGGAACAATTCCCATATATATTCAGTAAGGGCTGCAACTTATACCTGTAGTTCAGGTGAAACGTATGTGATAATGTTATGATCGAATTAATCAATTGTTCACTAGGGAAACTGCAAACAAAGGTTTGCTTAAGAGTTAAACAGTGTCAAGCAATGCTGAAAGCACATCTAAAGTAAAGGTTCAAACTCAAGAACAGTATGTATGTGGTTTTCAGGATGGTACTGCAGTGGAAATGTGGCTTCACATATACAGTAGCATTAGAATTTAAACAGCACCGATCTGACAGTTGTGAGCAAATTATTATTTAATTGATATATATCATTTTTATATTTATACTGTTCTATATATATATGAATATATTTATATCATATTTTATATTGAATTGATACATATCTGAAAATGAGAACAAGTTTTGTTTAACATCAGAGAGAGAAAAAAGGAAACAACAAAGATACCCTACTTGACTGTAGATAAAAAACAAATAAATAAATGAAACAATAATACAGAGTGGACAGTAGTATAACAGTCAGCCAGCAGGTACAGGAGACTGAAGTACAATGAAAACAAGCAAGGAAAGTATATCATGGGCCCATCCCACCCAGTTCCTGATCAGCTAAACCACACTAAGCCATCCCTGAACTATAGAGCTGGATGAGTTGTTAAACTGTGAAGCAGAAATTTCCAAGAAGACTAAGTTAAAGAATGATGCCTTTAATTGAGACAAAGTGACACAGCAAGCAAGAGGCCATCAACAGTTTTCCAACAGTAGTTGCTAGAATGATATTCTGCAGCAGTACAGAAAGTGAGTGGAGAAATCTAAGAGAAGGAGAACCTGAGGAGACAAAGGAAGATGCACAGAAGGAACAGAGGAGAGAGATTTTTGCCACAAAGGACCACAGAGAAGCAACTTGGGGGGCACTGCCAGAAATGTGAAAGAAAGTGCCAGAAGCATTTAAATAGCAGTGATGACAAAGTGGGTCTTGATCCAAACCTATTAAATTGTGTTTGTGGGGGTTACATACAATCTCTGTATAATTTTGAGTTGAGTGTGTTGATATGAAAGTTAATAAGCTGAACAATCACGACCATATAGAAAAAGTCATTTTCATAACCTTGTTATAATGACCAATGAGTAGTGATTGATATATTAGACGAAAGGTAACAACAACAATATTTATTTATATAGCACATTTTCGTACAAATGATGTAGCTCAAAGTGCTTTACAGGATGAAGAAAGAGAAAAAAGACAAAATATAAAAATAAAATTAGGCAACACTAATTAACTTAAAATAAAAGTAAAGTCCGATGGCCAATGAGGACAGAAAAAAAAAAACTCCAAACGACTGGAGAAAAAAAAAATCTGCAGGGGTTCCAAGGCCATAAGACCACCCAGCCCCCTCTAAGCATTCTACCTAACATAAATGACCTCAGTCTGAAGCCCACTGAAGCCCTGTACACATTTCTTGTGACATTACATACACTCCATAACCTGGAATTATAATAAGGTCACCATTTTAACATGTCACAATAGGCAACTGGTGGAGACTGGTGTCAAGTAGGATATTCTGCCATAAAGATTTTTGCTCCAATACCAACTAGCCTACCTTGGTAAACCTAGAAAATGGCCATGAAACCAGCCCATCTTTTTATACTCACATTCAATGTGTAGTAAAAAGAAATTAAATTATTTAGAATGATAGTTGCTGTTTACATCTTTATACTCATTTTGACACCATAAAGAAAGGCATGATTAAAGTTAAGCTGACCATAAATATTAAATCTCACAACAGCTGTAATGTAAAGTAAACATGGCATATGACAACAGCATCATGAATAATTCTAATTAGCTAGTGACCTACTCAACTCAGCTAGTGTACTATTCAGGATTTTTTAATCAAATATATGCATTTTGTTTTTATATAAAATATGATTAAAGTATAAAAACTGTCAATGTTTCCTAAATCTGTTTTTATCATTATTGTGAGTGCCTTATGGCACTGCATAATATACAGTATTGTGTCAATTTAACTTCTTTACATATTGTATACAGTATGTTTATAAATGACAATGTAAAAAAACATGCTAGGAGACCACAATGACTACACCTATATTCCTCTTCAACTCTTACAACTCACTTCTGTTTAATAAGAAGCTTTCTACTACAGTGGGTAATGTCTACTAAAGTGATGACATAGAGAGGAATGGCTGAAGGTGAATAGGCAGTAAGGGGCACTTGATTCTGGTGACAGTATTCTCTGGACCATGATGATGCATCTGTAGATTGGGTCATGGTGAGTACAGCCTGGGGGTCACATTTGGGAATTCTCTGAAGCATCTTGTCTTTCCAAGTGGATTTATTCTGTTAATTCTTATCTATTGCATGCAACTTAATTTATTAGAGTGAAAGAATCAGACTGATATGACAGTCAATGATTATACAGTACTAACCCAAGCCCACTGTAGCACACGGTGGTGTAAGAATAGGAACGGAAAACGGTGAGAAAGGAATTCAGTATAACAAAGGCTTAGGAAACCACAGTATAACGAAAATAGCAAGGAGCAAAACCAATGGTCAAGAGAGTACCTTCCTGTAGCAGGCTACAGAAAACATAGACATTTATAGGTAGAAGCCGCATTCACTGTGTTGCCCAGTCGACATGATAAGTCAGTGCGTCCGCCCTATTGCAAGTGGTAAAAGTACCATTTAAACTAATACAGGTAGACGTGGAAACCGGGTTTTCTGATGAAAAAACAATAATGTTTTAAACAGTATCGTTTACATACAACAGATTTTGGAAAATTGTTTACATGCAATTATTTATATCCATTTATACTGTACACTAATAATGGCAATTATTAAATAATAATAATAATAATATTATTATTATTATTATTATTATTATTATTATTAAATAATTCCTCCCATATAAGTAACATTTCTCGGACTGCTTTCTTACACCACTGAAACATTTCTAGACTTCGTCCTTTTCTTACGCAACACAGTACTAAAGTATTGGTTAATGCCCGAGTCACCTCACATATAGATTACTGTAATGCTATTCTATCTGTTATCCCACAAAAACGTACCCATCGCTTACAATTTATTCAAAATTCTGCTGTTCTAATTCCATTGAACATACTATACCTATTCTCTCTCAACTTCACTGGCTCCCTGTTAACTACAGAATACAATACTAAATACCGCTCTTAATATTTAAAGATCTCCACATCCTCACAGATCTCCTACAGACTGACACTCGTCTCGCTCACTCTGATTCTCATCTGCAGCTGTACTTTCTGTACCACACATCAAACTCTGTGATATGAGAGCTTGAGCGCCTCTCATAGTGCTCCTCAACTCGGGAATTCTCTTCTTTCTCATAAACATCAGCTTGATTCAATAACACATTTTAAAACTATCCTCAAAACTTATCTTTTCAAACTGGCATACCAATTGTGAATTTTGCACTGTCACTGCCAGGTATTTTTGTTTGCTAATTATTGCTGTTTGATCGAGAGTGACAGTGGACACGGAAGTAGGATTAGAGATGGCGAGCGGAGCTCTGTTGTGCGTATCTCATGGTCTTAGAGTTGGCAGGCAGGGCTCTGTGAGTTGGTTGGCGTGGCTCTCTGTCTTGCTTGTGCTCACTGTCTTGCGTGCCCTTAGAGAATTATATAGATTATGCCTTGTCAGATGCTATGCTAAACTTATAGTTGGTCCTCCTGAATTTTCAATCTTTGCATATGACCTGGTTTCTATTATGATTCGGGATGAATCATAACACACATACAAATCAAATGTATGTTTTTATTATATAATAGTAATAATAATATTAGCAAGATCACTACTCAAAACTAGGAGAACCCAGGCTCGAATCTGAAACCTATGGATAATAAAGTGCCAGCCAAGTAGATATGTTGACTTTCTGTCAATTGATATTTGGCCTTGGGTTTTTACTTACTGACAGTAACATGTAAATTGAATGATTTCTTTTTCTTTGGTTATACAGTAATCCCTCCTTGATCGCGGGGGTTGCGTTCCAGACCCCAAACCCCAAACCACCCCACGATAGGTGAAAATCCGCGAAGTAGAAACTATATGTTTGTATGGTTATTTTTATATATTTTAAGCCCTTATAAACTCTCCCACCCTGTTAACATTATTAGAGCCCTCTAGACATGAAATAACACCCTTTAGTCAAACGTTTAAACTGTGCTCCATTACAAGAGCATGACAGTTCTTTCTCACAATTAAAAGAATGCAAACATATCTTATCTTCAAAGGAGCGCCATCAGGAGCAGAGAATGTCAGAGAGAGCGCTCGCTAAGAAAAGCAAACAATAAAAAAATCAATACGTGCTTTTAAGTATACAGAAGCACCGCGATAAAGCGGCATTTTGTAGAGGAGCGTCCGTGTCCTCTGTGCAAACAGCCCCTCTGCTCACACCCCCTCCTCCGTCAGGCAGAGAGAGTGAGAAAGATAGAGAGAAGCAAACAATCTCAAGCACCGTGCGGGAAGCATATCTTATATCATTGAGGAGTTTCAGTTAATATGTAATACATTCTCTGATTGGGTAGCTTCTAAGCCATCCGCCAATAGCTTCCCTTGTATGAAATCAACTGGGCAAACAAACTGAGGAAGCATGTAGCATAAATTAAAAGACCCATTGTCTGCAGAAAGCGGCGAACCAGCGAAAAATCTGTGATATATATTTAGATGTGCTTACATTTAAAATCCGCGATAGAGTGAAGCCGTGAAAGTCGAAGCGCAATATAGCGAGGGATTACTGTATTCTTGAATAAAGGCACACTTGTTTTGTTATACCTTTTGTGAAACTATTTATTTGATATGTGGACTTCAGTCTTCACACATTATACACTTCACGTCAATATTTTGTCATTATTACTATAGTATAAAAAAGTTTCTGTTTTAGTTATGTTTTAATTTCCTGCCTCGCATTTCCTATCATCCTACATTTACTCAGAATATTGTAGACACTGAACACACATGAAATATAAGTATTCCAAATAACAATATTATTTTTACCCTGTACAATTCCAGACACCTAATTCCCAGATAAAAAGATGAGCTGGCAGAACTTTGTGTCTGACTTCAGCTATGTTGGGGGTGGGGGGGTGATGGGATAGCAGGCTGCTTGCTGCCTGTGCTGATTGACAAAACAAAGATGCTGATGGGGAGGTGTGAAGGAATTTAAGGTGTTACGACTTTCGTAGGCTTCAGAGATTCTAGTGTTAAAAACAGTTCCACTGTGCTGATTATAACAACAGAAGTCGAGCAAAGAACAGTAAACAGGTTATTAAAAAAAATTTATAAACAAAATAAAGGGTGTTAAATAGGTATCCACAAAAGGCTGAGAAAGCCAAGTCCACAATCCAACACTCAATAAACAGAAACAAAGGAAAGAAGTTTAATAATAAAAACTTAAGAGTTGTTCAAGGATAACACAATTTCTTTCTGATAAATGCAAGTATAAAATCTATTGAAAGGGTACACTGGATTTCTTAATTTCCAAACTCATGAATAAATGCAGGAATAGAGGTTAGCATTAATACCTCACCCATTCCACAAGAGCAGGTATAAATCTATTTTCGCTGTCAATGCCAAATTACAGCTTGAATGTTCTAGTTATGTCTCGGTAAGTTTTTCTTGTGTTTGCTTTGGTTTTCCTCCAACACCCCAAAGATGCTGAGGTCAGTTTACTTAAGAACCTAGGATGATCCATGAGTAGATTTTTGAGTGTGTTCTGTGATGAGATTAGAGCCTTATCCAGAATTGTTTCCAACCTAGGGACATAGTTAAGCCAGGACCTACTAATTAAATTAGTACAGAAAATGAATGGATGGACAGCTATTGAAGATCCCTTTCTTATTAGTAGCCATATCAATGCTCTTCCTGTTTTCTGTGAAATCTTGCATTTAACCAAGATCGCTGGTTTAGAATGTTGGAAATATCACATACACACTATCAGTGAAATCTAAAAACACACAGAGAGGCTTCCCTTGATCGATGCTAATGAGATCTGTGACATACATCTAGATTATCTCACAAGAACGAAAACTCCAATGGTTACATTTCAACAAAAGTAAGATTTTTTATTTGTGTTAAGGAGCCAATGCATAGTAAAAGTATGACCAGTTTTACCACAGTTAATGTGCAAACAAGGCGTAAAAGATATTAAAGAACAATCAAAGATCTCACTTCAGTTGTATTGAATTGCAAATATGGATTTAAGACACCTTTAAAAAAGCCAACTACATTTTGAAGTTCTGCACTTTTGAAGATATCTTTGTTGCCTAGCACACACAGCGTGTCACTTTCTAATGAACTGGGGAGATCAATATGTAATCTATGAGCGGAAACTTTGAGCTGCCCAATTTGTCCCTTTATATATTCTTTTTTCTACTTCTTATGCTCTGACTGTGCTTTGATGTTGATATTGAAGTTTGAAATAGCTTGGCCATTTCCGTCAAAAAGCCAATGCAGTAGTACTGTAAAGTGAATATAATTTTTTACAAAAAAAAATAAATTTTGAAAGATATTAATAGCTACAATAATTGATGTAAGCTATTTAAAAAATCTAATAGGTGTGTGAAATTTAAATATTTTAAATACTGTATTGATTTTTCATTGCATTCAATGTTACAAATCAACATCAAGTGTTTATATTTATTTCTGAAATCCCCTTTTTACTTTGGGATTTCCCTTTATTATATTACATAGTACATTGTACATTCAAAAAATGTTTGGAGAGTGACTTGAATAGTAACATCCAGAAGTATTTACCATGTACCTGTACATTTTACATGACCAGCATATAGGTTATGAATTACAGTCAAAACCATATAAATAAATTGTCATTGCTGGCTTAATTTTTGCTAACCCTAGTTTTTCAGTGTGACTTACCCTCAACACTTTTCTTATCAAGGAATTCTATTTTTGACATCTAAGCCTTCCAAAGATAAACTTTATGTAAACAAGTTTAATCCAAATATATTTATTTCTTACATCATAAAATATGCCCCACTGAGGATCCTTACCCTCCTACTTAAGGCTCCTGGTACTTGTCTCCATATGTTCTATGAGTGCCCTCTTGTGTTAAACTTCTGGGGCCTCATGCATAACGCTGTGTGTAGAATTCACACTATAACATGATGTAAGCACAAAAAATTCCAGATGCAGGAATCTGTGCGTTTGCCAACTTCCACGTTCTTCCGCTACATAAATCCCGGTCAGCGTGAAAAGTAACGCTTGTGCACGTACTCCTCCCAGAATTACGCCTCTTTGAATATGCAAATCAATATAAATAGCCATTAAGATCAGCCATCTGTGAAAAGGCAAATATAAGAATATAAGAATTTCAACAAATACCAAGTGGAGGCAAGGAAAAACGTACTATTTGTTGGTTTAAACAGTAGTATAAACAACAAAAGGAAGTTGATCGAGTGACATAGCGTGTCGGAGAAACTCAAAAACTCAAGTTCACAAAGTCTCGCAAGGTCCCTCGAAATAAAAAAGAAGTTGTCACATATCAAAGTCTCCGTGAAAAGGCTACTCGTACCCCACCGGTGTCATGTGAAAGCTTATTATGGTATAGAGAAAAAACGAAATAGGCACATGGTGGGAAAAAAGCACTAAATGTCAACTTTAATCTGAACTTTTCCACTTTTATCACATAGTTTATTTTGTCATTAAAGTAGAACATCGTAAACTTCATTTTAAAATTGTTTAACTTATTAGTTTCGCAAATCCCATCATAACTAAAGTAGCAAGTTAAATGCTTTGTTTTGTATTTGATCTTCTATGTGCTCTATGTGTGTGAATCACTACGTGCTTCTTAAACCGGCTTTCTCTTCCTCCGACAGGACACAGAATCCATTACATTCGTGATATTACAGCTCTCTGAATAATTAAAATACTGAGATGTATATGTGATATCATTTTTATGATGATAGGAGTTAAATCATGTTATTAAAAATGGGAACACGGTGGCGCAGTGATTGTCCATGTCTCAGATGCTTGCTGCACCATGCACAAACTTCGATGAAATGCTTTAGTACAGAAGTACTGTCTCTTTCAAACGTACTAACCTTCAATTCCTGTCCTTACTTTTCTTTCTCCATATACCCAATTGCCACACAATCAGCTCTGTAATAGACGTTAAGCCATCTGTAAGCTTAGAACGCCGATTCTTCAAAACTTATAAGGAACATTGAAATATCTTCATAGTACGTGTTTAATTATTCTATCCATGTATCCTTCCAGTGTCACGCCAGTCCCAGCAAGAATACAGCGTGAGGCAGGAACAATCCATGAACGGAGCGCAAGCTAATAGCTAGCGCTGCAGCCCCGTGTCCTGGCATGTTTAATTATCGACAATATAGATTATTTAAATGAAGTTAAAGTTTTATCTGTATAATATAATAAACATATTTTGCTGCATTTCATCTTAAAATTCATCATATGTAAATACGCACTTTATGAAGTGCCTCAGGTTGTGCAATATTGTAACTGTAGTGCAAGTTTACAGTGAGGTAATTCTACTTACAATTACAGACAGTTCTACAAGGAGCACTTGATTGAGTGCGTTTATAGTTCTTGGGATGAAACTCAAGGTTCATACAGGAAAGGCTTTGAAACGTTTTGCCATGGCTTTGGCAGCATGTGCTTGGTGTTGTATACCGATAATTCTCTTTCCGATCAGCTGCTGTAGAGCTGCGATTCCCCACTCAGATACAGTGATATAAATACTCTGAGTGGTGCAGTGAGAGTAATATGGAAAAAGATGATCTGCTGTGGCAACCCCTAATGGGAGCAGCTGAAAGAAGAAGAAGGTGCAGTAAGAGTAACAAAACTAAAGCAGCTATTGTTTTTAGAATAGTTTGACCATTCCGTGGACCATTATATTGTTACTGGTTAATTACAGTCAGATGCATTAAACTAATAAACAATATGCGGTTAATTTCAGTGTATTTATAAAGCCGCGTCAGGGATGTTGATCTAAAAAAAAAAGGATAACCACACAGGAACAGTAGCACTGCTTTGATGCTGGGTGCCGCCAGTCTGCAAAACTGAGTGCAGAACTTGCGTATGACACAGTATGAGCTACCATGGAAATGTGCATGGCTTTACGGCAAGTTTAGGTTTTATATATCGCAATTTGAACTTGGAAACGTTCTTACGCAACATTTCTGTGCGTACGCACCGTTTATACATGAGGCCCCTGGTCTGCCGTTCCCAGTTTTCTGTTTTCGTTCGATTGATGCTCTCTTCCAGATCTAACTTCACTTGGATACTCAGTAGCATTAAAAAGTATGGTATGTGAACACTTTGGAAAAAACTACATTTATGTATAAATTTGTCTTTAAACATTGTCTGATCTTCATCTAAATTACAATAATGAACAAACACTTTCTGTTTCAACTACAAATGCACAAGTTAATGTATTGTTCTCATGCTTGATTGAATACATCATTCAAACATTCACAGTGTAGGTTCGATAAAGTTTGTGAACCCATAGGCTGATGACTTTAACAAAAGCTAACTAGAGTCAAGAGTTGGCAAACATAGAGTCCAACCAATGAAATCAGACCGGAGGTGTGGCTTAGAGTTACTTTGACAACTTGCTGATGCGGAGGTTTCCATGTGCACCCTGCTGGACTTGCCAACATAGGGTTGCCATCCTGCACACACTCAAGAGGTCAGTGACAGCAGGGTCATATTCTTGCATGCTGTATGCTGGTGTTTACTTGACATGTACTAAGGATCTCTCTACTATCAGTAGAGGCTATTGGAGGTGATAAAGAGGAAGATATACAAAAAATACGAGTTAATGTAACTGTTGTCAAGATAAAATTGAAACATTAACGTAATTTGCAATTAAAGTGGCACAGTATGTTTCTCCATTTTAAGATAGTCAAGTTTGTAAATTTTCGAATGTTATTCAATGGGTGATTTTGAAATTTTAAAACTTTGTACAGTATATATCTCAATGAAAACTGAACTGAAGAATAATTGTGCAACATTTCAATAAAATTGGTCTGCAGACAGTCGGACATGGCTGTCATCATAGGTGATTCGCACATTATATGCAAATGCACCTAAAAAGGAGTATCACTGAGATGGCTAAAACAAAATGGTACCAAAATATCACGATTCTGATTAAGAGTTACTGCATACCTCTTTCTGGTGGCCCAAGCTGAAAACAACACAGTCATAAGAAGATCAGGAATGGAACACTACAATTTAATAATAACACAGAAGCACTGTCCCCTAAAACAAGAATCATCATTCAAGGTACATATGGTTATATCAAATTGCAGATGCCACACACACCCCAGGCTGGAACAACAGAAAGTCTCCTATTGAAGAAAGAGAAGCTCAAGATGAATTACAAAGAAGTAAATTGGAATATTTAAATAGAAAGAGAGAGAGATGTACTCAAATTACTTTTCTCAGAGAGAGAGAGAGAGAGTGTGAAAATACTGGTAATGGTATTTCTAAACTTTTAGAGGAGATTGGCTTTGCAGTTCATTTCGGAGAACTCACAGGGGTTGACAAAAAGAAAATCAACTGCCTAACTACTGTACATTTGACATGCTGCTGCTGAAAGGAATAGGTGGGCCCTACAGACCCAGACAAGGTTGGATGTTACTCACAGTCATCCGGGAGGTTGTTCTGTAGAGATAACAAATCTGACATTGCTCCTCCTGGCTTATTTTGATGAGAATGAAAAAAAAACACCTCGTTCATTATGATGAAAAAGCTCTTTATTCTGAAAAGTACTGAAAGAACATCTTCCTCTGACAGCCTGCATTACTGCTTGTGGTAAGAATACCTTATTTAAAATGCTGTACCTGCTCAGTTAATTTCAATACATATTTCAGTATTATATTATTTCAACACTCCTTTTGAATAAATAATGAATTTTTTTAGTTTGCAATTGTAAATAATTTATGATGCTACCTCTCTGTAAACTGAAATAAAAACTAGAAGACCATGAAAACCTTAAGAATTAATGCAGAGCATGATGGATGGTAGTGTTTTCAGGGTTGTTTAATCTAACACTTGTGCTAATATGCATAATGCATATTTTACATTTCAAGAACCTTTCATTCCAACTACCACCAAATTCATGTTTGTGATGTGATGTTTGCAAGTTACTTCTGCTTCACCATTCACTATCTTGCGGAGTTGTGCTCTATTCTTGAGTTTTTCCAAAGGTAAGTCTTGAAGCTAATACTGTTTGCTACCCAGAGGCACTATAATAAAGGAAGATGCAGCAAACTGAATAGGACAGGAGAAGAGATGTGCTTTGATACTAGAAGTTGTACTACTATTTAACACATTAAGATTTACAAATTACAAAAATTATTTTCATTACAAAAAGATTTGTTCAATATTTTGAATAACCTCATTGTTATCGATAAACCAACATCAGGAATTACTTTATTGTACTTTGCTTCTGAACTTTCATCTTGCTAGATGCCTTTGCACAATTAATCCTGAAATAGATACCAATGTGGAATGGAAAGAGTCCAGGAAGCAGCATTCTGTGGACCCCAGAGTGCCGCTCATTTCAGCCCTTGTTGATTATGAATATGAAGTACTTAATATGTATGAAACACAAACTATATTAGAGAAAAACTAAATGCTTTTTATTATTAAAACTTCACTGTGTTTGCTTACTGATCTGCGCATGTCAACATCCTTTGATGAATTTCAGCAGGTTTCAATCCCTCTACTCAAAGAAAGCTCACTATGGCAAACTCGCAATGCAGTGTCCATGTTCATTTGACCTTCACTGTAACTAGACTAATGGCAGAGCGCTGCGTGTTCAAACTACCCATGAACCACTGCAAACGCGTTGTATTTTGTCAATTTCTATTCGTTGTGGTTACTGTGCAATTTTCTGTTTGTCTTTACTTTTTGATTTACCCTCTTGTGTTCTTTATGTGTGTGTAGTTTCTCACTTATTATTAACCTATGAAAAAAAAAACCACCGCTTTTCTAATGCACGAGTGCTGGAATTGGAAAAATAAAGAACTTGCGTAGTGGTCAGTGTCCCTCATTCTGTCACTGGTTCCCCCTTGGTCTGAGGACCACTGAATGCCCAAAGATGGGCGTTTGCCCAAGGATGTTGTCACAGAACATCAAGATGATGCTACAATATCCCAAATGTCCAATTTTCAAAGAAATTTCAAAAAATAACATGTTTGTTTTTAGAATAGTTGAGGCTGAAGTATCTTATTTACTTTTTTTTTTTTTTACTTTTTTTATAATTTTGTTGGTGGTTTTGCCCAGCGGGGACTGGGCAGTCTAATGGTCTGGAATCCCTACAGATTTTATTTTTTTCTCCAGCCGTCTGGAGTTTTTTTTTTGTTTTTTCTGTCCACCCGGCCATTGGACCTTACTCTTATTCGATGTTAATTAATGTTGACTTAATGTTGTTGTATTCAGTTTGGACTTATCATTTGGATCTTTTTTTTTATTATTATTTCTTAGTTTTTTACTTTTCAAGTTTCTGAGTACATCTTGCACTTTATGCCATGGCCATGATCCAGTACTCTGTCATTTTCCAACTCAGACATGACAAAAACCGACTAGCCCAAAATGAATAGCAAGAACCACAGTCAAAAGCCACTAAAAGAACAACATAACCTAAGCTATGCCACAAAAACTGAGGTGATCACTGGAAAATTAACAAAAACACAAAATAAAACTCTGTGTTGTTACCAAAATAATGCTAACATTGAATTACAAAGTCAAAACTAATAAAAAAAAAAAAAACAAAATGTAACAGTATGTGCATGTATTTACAGAGGCCAGAAGTACAAACAGTCAATGCCACCACAAAATATTCAGGGTTTTTTCTCCAGCCGTCTGGAGTTTTTTTTTTTTTGTTTTTTCTGTCCACCCTGGCCATCGGACCTTACTCCTTTTCTATGTTAACTAATGTTGTCTTATTTTAATTTTTTATTTTGTCTTTTATTTTCTCTTTTCTTCATTATGTAAAGCACTTTGAGCTACTTTTCGTATGAAAATGTGCTATATAAATAAATGTTGCTGTTGCTGTTTACATGTGTAGCATGGGGTCCAGGGCAGGAGAAATCAAAACTACTAGGCACAGTCACTTATCACTCATAGCAATCATCCTATGCAAAAATAAACTCTTTCACTAAGCTACAAACTAATTTGGGCCTTATATGAAAAGTATTGTCTATAAAACTAAAAGGATTGATCCTTTAACCTCAGCCTCATTGGTGGTCATTTTCTGCTATTTTGATTTCACAGGTTATACAGTAACTACATCATCCTTCACTCATTATTCATGTTCTACCCCTTAAAATAAAGGTCAGACATTTCTCGTTCGGAGTTTTTACAGCTGGATAATTTGTTATGTTGTATGTATGAGTTACAGAAAATTAAGTTTCAAAATTTAGTTTTTACCAAAAAATGCCCTTTGAATGTTATTCTTATTTTCATAGGTATTAGAATAAGCTTCCAAACACTATAAAAGTGTCATTGAATGTGACAGGAACAACCATAAAAAAAGAAAAAAAACTGTTACGAAATATCTACAAGTAATATGTCTAGTTTTACTGTTTCAAAGCAGTACAGAAAACAGGAATTTTCTTTGTTTTTAAATAAATATCTGTATCCATTATTGAAAACCCATAGCCTATGTTCCATTTTGAAGGTTAGCTCTTACTCCGTCGGAGTATATAATTGGTAACTAAATTATTCTACGCATTCAAATATTAACACCAATAATTGCAAGACTCAAAAAAAAAATTATGAAATATAGAAAGTGGAAAGGTGCCACTTAGTGGGTTTTGACAGAAACACCCCTCTCATTACATAAATAATAGTCCATCTGTCAAATTATGCACAAATGAATCAGGATGTTCAAAAAAGCCATCTAGGGGCAGGTGTTACTGTGATATAGCAATTTGGCCATCTTTGAGGAAAGAAAGAAAAATACTGCAAATGTGGTATTGGGGGATGCAATATGGCATTTTAATGGCAGAACATGGTACTTTAATTATAACCAAGAGTTGAATGAATGATTTTTTACATATTTTTTAAAATTTTGCATTATTGTGTGATCCTCCTAACAGTACCAAAACAATGGGGCTAAGTTTATAGGGTTAACTTAGAAGTCTGTTTCTTTTCTCACCACAACATCCTTCCTGAATCTCATTTTTCTTGTATATAAAAGTGAAAAGCAATGCATAGGCAATGTGTAAAATGAAAAAATTAAAAACATCTTAAGTGGAGCGAATAAGCTTCCATAGTAGAGTAAACCCTTGTTTATCGCGGTTAATCCGTTCCAGACTCTACCGTGATAAATGAATTTCCACGAAGTAGGATTCTTTATTTATAAATCTAATATTTTCGCAGTTAGAGCATAGAAAACCTGTTTACGACCTTCTAAATACATTTATTTAACATTATTAAAGCCCTTTAGACATGAAATAACACCCTTTAGTCAAAAGTTTAAACTGTGCTCGTCAGGAGCAGAGAATGTCAGAGAGAGAGAGAAAAGTAAACAATCAAAAATCAATAGGGCTGTTGGGCTTTTAAGTGGAAGCACCGCGATAAAGCAGCCCGCAAGTAAGGGATCAATGTGAAGGTAGTCTTTCAGCATTTTTTAGAGGAGCGTCCATCTCTTCTAAGCAAACAACCTCTGAGCAAACAGCCCCCTCTGCTCACATCCCCTCCGTCAGGAGCAGAGAATGTCAGAGAGAGGCAGAGAAAAGCAAACAATCAAAAATCAAACATGTGCTGTTAGAGCTTTTAAGTGTGCGAAGCACCGCGAGGGAAGCATATCGTATATCATTGAGGAGTTTTATATAATACGTAATACATGCTCTGATTGGGTAGCTTCTCAGCCATCCACCAATAGCGTCCCTTGTATGAAATCAACTGGGCAAATAAACTGAGGAAGCATGTACCATAAATTAAAAGACCCATTGTCCGCAGAAATCCGCGAACCAGCAAAAAATCTGTGATATATATTTAGATATGCTTACATTTAAAATCCGCGATGGAGTGAAGCCACAAAAGTCGAAGCACGATATAGCGAGTGATCACTGTATACTGGGGGGAAAATTGCTTAACAAGAACAAAAGAACAATAATATGATTTCTTAGAGTAACCCAATGAAAGTTACTATAATGGGTTTTGACAGAAAGCAAGTAATCCTCTGATAAGGCAGGTATATTCAGAAGTGCTAGGACAAAGAAAAATCATACTTAAAAAGTCTGTGGTGGACTGACGCCTTGCCCCGGGGGTTTGTTCCTGCCTTGCGCCCTGTGTTGGCTGTCATTGGCTCCAGCACACCCCCGTGACCCTGTGTTAGGATATAGTGGGTTGGAGAATGGATGGATGGATGGATACTTAAAAAATAAAGCATAAATGACTTGGTTGGCTTTGCAGCATTAAGGCAAGATGTGGCAAGGAAAAACTGAATTACTGTTTTTGGATTGTTATGGTTTCAACTGTGCTTCCAAATAAAATAAACTCACCGTATGCATAAAACCATGAGTTATAATATTAGGGCTGATGTTTCTGAGTAACAATAAGAGTCCTTAGGACCAGCAGCAAACACTGCCAATCCTCTAAGTCTTTTATGAGGGCATAATACAGCCACCAACTACAAAAAGAGTCAAAGCCCATTAATGTGGTGAGGAAAAGATTAGTATGTACAGTAAAACTCCAATTATCTTTTACTCAGTTAACCATCAGGGCCAAAAAAAAAAATGTACACACCCGTTCCCACCTATTACTATATTACTATTGCCATGCAGTACGCTGCAAGCTCTGCACATTGGAACAACTCTCCTTTCTTCTAGCGGGTGTTCTTCTCCAGTACCACAGTGTCAGGCCGCATTTTGAAATCACATTATCTGTTACATACCTTCAGTTTTAATACCATTTCATAGCTTTTCTCTTTTGTTATAATTAATGTGCTATACATTGTTATGGCCGATAAACATATGTGGTGTTGGAATTGTCTTAAAAAATTTAAATTATTAATTGTTTACAAAATGGCGAAAGTGTTTCAAGTATTGCTTCAACGAAATAAAGTGTGATGCCGGCAAAATTGAAAAACGTTTTGAAAATGGAAACCACTGAGAGTAATGCTAATGTTAATGTTCTCCTGTATTGTATTTTTCTTTTTAAATTCTGTTATGTTTTGTTAATGCATTATGATGTGCAGACAGCTTGTGCAGAATGCTGTGTAAGTAATGAGACTGGGTGAAGGGCTTCTGTTCTGTAAAGGCCAGACATGTCTGTTAGGAGATGAGTGACAGGAGAAAAGGGAAGGTGCGGTGGAGGAAAGTAGGAAGTCTGTAGACAATATGCAGGAGCGTTTGCAGTATACAGTAGAGAAAAAAGGAATGTGAGTAGCAGGAGATAAACTAATTCGTAAGGAACGCTTTCTTTTATTATTTTGGAGGTGTGCTCTGTAACCCAGATAATGGAGTATAAGACAGGGCATCGTTTGTTACAGAACACAAGACACAAGACTCCAAGTAAAAATTTGAAATCTCCAGTACCTCTGAATTGTGTTTCCTTTTAACTCTGGTCATTAAAAAATTATATGAATTAATACATTTTGCTAATAATATATTTTATATAGTAAATACAACTATTCGCTAATCTACAGTATATCACTTTTAACGTAGCTGTTCTGTTATCCATCTTTTCTCTTATCCATTATGCCCTCAGTCCAAACCCCTTACAGATAGTCAAGGTGTTTTTACTGTACTGTAGTAATAAGAAACCTGAAACAGTCTACATAATTTTACTCAAAGCATCTTCTAGTTTCTAGTCACCAGGGGCCTCATGCATAAACAGTGCGCAAGCACAGAAATGCTACGTACGAACGTTTCCACGCTCAAATCGCGATGTATAAAACCTACACTTGGCAAAAAGCCACGCACTTTTCCACAGTACCTCATACCCTGCCATACGCAAGTTCTCTGCTCGGTTTTGCAGACTGGCAGTACCCAGCGTCAAAGCAGTGCTATTGTTCCTGTGTGGTTACTCTTTATTTCTTAGAATCACATTCCTGCCGCGGCTTTATAAATACACTGAAACTAACCGCATATTGTTTATTGGTATAATGCATCTGATTGTAATTAACTTGTAACAATATAATGGTCCAGGGAATAGCCATAGTATTCCAATACCATATCTGCTTTAGTGTTGTTACTCTCACTATACCTTTTTTTCTTCTTTCCGCTGCTCCTGTTAAGGGTTGCCACAGCGGATCATCTTTTTCCATATTACTCTCACTGCACCAATCAGAGTATTTATATCACTGTATCTGAATGGGGAATCACAGTAGCAGCTGATCGGAAAGACAATTATTGGTATACAGCATCAAGCACACCCTGCATCAGCCACGGCAAAACGTTTCAAAGCCTTTCCTGTACGGACCTCGCAGTTCAGAAACAGTTTCATCCCAAGAACTTTAAACAGTCAATCAGTCCATAAAGTGCTCTTTGTAGAACTGTTTGTACAAATTACCTCATTGTAAACTTGCACTACAGTTATAACATTGCACAACCTGCGGCACTTTATAAAGTGCGTATTTACATATGATGACGATATAATTTTTAAGATGTAATGCAGCAAAATATGTTGATTATACTATATAGATAAAACTTTAACTTCATTTAAATAATCTGTATTGTTAATAATTAAACATGTGAGGACACGGTGCCGCAGCGCTAGCTAGTTCATGGATTGATCCTACCTTGTGCTGTATTCTTTCTGGGGCTGACGCGACACTGGAAGGATAGATGGATAGAATAATTAAACATGTACTACAAAGATATTTCAATGTTCCTTAAAAGTTGTCAAGAATCGTTGTTGTAAGCTTACAGATGGCTTATCATCTATTACAGAGCTGATTGTGTGGTGATTAGGTATGTGGAGAAAGAAAAGTAAGCACAGGAATTGGAGGTTAGTACGTTTGAAAGAGACAGTACCGCTACAATAATTTCATCGAAGGTTGTGCACAATCACGCACCGCGTTCCCTTGTTTAATGACATGCTTTAACTCCTATCATCATGAAAAAGACATCTCAGTATTGTAATTATTCAGAGAGCTGTAATATCAGGAATGTAATGGATTCTGTGTCCTTTCGGAGAAAGAGAAAGCGGAAGCACTTAGTGATTCCCACACATAGAGCAAAAGATCAAACACAAAACAAAGCATTTAACGTGCTACTTTAATTATGATGTGATTTGAGAAACTGGTTAATTAAATGATTTTAAGATGAAGTTTATGATGTTCTACTTTAATGACAAAATAAACTACATAATTAAAGTGGAAATTTCGAGACTGAAGTTGTCATTTCGTGCTTTTTTCCTACTGTGTGACTTTTTGTTCTCTGCACCCTAATAAGCTTTCATATGACACTAAGACGGTGGGCTACAACTCGCCTTTTCACGGCGACTTTGATATCTGACAACTTCTTTTTTATTTCCGGCACTGTGCGACTTTGTAAACTTGAGCTTTCGAGTTTCTCCGACACGCAATGTCAGTCGATCAGCTTCCTTTTGTTGTTTATACCACTGTTTAAACCAACAAATAGTATATTTTTCCTTGCCTCCACTTGGTATTCGCTGAAATTCTTCCATTTTCCCTGTTGCTTTTTCCATTGTCTTTTCACAGAACGCTGAGCTTAAGGGCTATTTATATTGAATTGCATATTCAAAGAGGCATACTTCTGGGAGGAGGGGGCGGGACAGCAAGCGCGTGCACAAGCGTTACTTTTCACGCTGATCGGGATTTATGGAGCGAAAGAACGCGGAAGTGGGCGAACGCACAGATTCCTGCATCTGGATTTTTCTGTGCGTAAGCACATTTCGGCTTTTGTTATAGTGCGAATTCTACGCACGGCATTATGCATGAAGCCCCAGAACATTTTGCTCACTCTCAGCTTGTCCATTTTATATCAAACTGCTAATCACAGTAAACAAAAAATAAGAAGTAGGCTAGTATTGGGCAGTATACCAGTACCAAAAAATTAAGCAACTGCCAGATTTCTAAAACAGTACTATATTATTGTGCAAAATGTTGCACTCTTGCTACAAGAAAATGTGACTGAAATTGCTTTACACTGCCTTTATTGAAAAGTAAGCTCTGGGTCTTTAAAAGAAGACACAGAGTGCCTGCAGCGGGTGTGTTGATTCTCTAGAAGGGGTATATGGTGCCACACACGTGCGACTAGGAGCGAGCTGAAGGGACCAAGTGAAGGTAATTACCCGCCAGGCCAGGGGGTGGCGGGGTGCTCTAAACCTTTCTCTGTTATTTCTGCAGATCAAATACGGGAAAACCTACCTGACCTGACGTCACTTCCTGTCCCGGCACCCAGACTAATGTCACTTCCTGTTCCGGTACCCAGACTGACGTCAGTTCCGGGTTACAAGACATAAAAGCCTCCATCTTGGCTAACTTAAACAGTTCAATGTGGAACTCGAATAAACAGCATCGCTGTAACCAACATAATCCTTTGGAGCTAGGAACAATATACGGGTGGCTGCCCCAAACCTTTTGAAAGTGTTGAGACTCGTTCTTTTACAATGAAAGTAGATGATAACCAAATGTGTGGTGCTAACACTTAGAGTTCTGGCAGTGATCTAATTGCATAGGGGTGCAACTATGTAACTAGCAGGAGGAATCTTTCCAAGCATTTATCCCATGTTCATTATGATGTTTTCCAGGGCCTCAGAACTGAACAGATGTGATATAGAATTTACAGTAAAAATAAGATTAATGTATTTTGATGGGTTAACAAGTACAGCATTTTCACACAGCGTGAGTTCAGAAAGAAACCTTCCTGAGCTTGATTGATGAAGAGGCACAAACAAAAAGTAGTTCAAGCCTAATCGATGTGATTCCTGAAAGTGTGATGCAAAATGTTATACTAAAGAGCTTTAATCCGCAAAGTAGTCTTTGCATTGCACATACTGTTTTAATTATTGTGCATTTCACTTATATCTCTTGTGAGTACAACAGGGAATAGAGCAGCATGCGGGTCGGGGGGCAGGGAGATTCATGTAAGTTGGATGACAGGTAGGCAGTGTGGCATATTGGTTAAGGCTTTTGACTTTAAACCCTGAGGTTGTGGGTTCAAATCCTGCTTCTGACACTGTGTGATCCTGAGCAAGTCATTTGACCTGCCTGTGCTCCAAAAGAAATGTAATCCAATTGTATCGTAAATGTTGTAAGTCGTCTTCGATAAAGGTGTAAGCCAAATAAGTAAATGTAATGTAATGATAGTAGTGGGGTTGATGGGTCAGAAGCACTAAGTAATGTATATGAGGCCTCATATCACAACTCACTAGTGATTTCAATCATCAGCACATTTAACCATGTTTAGTGTGGCTGAGGTTGTTACAACTTTTAAAACAAATTAAATGCACCACTGTTCCGTTACTACAGTTGGTTTTCAATTTTGTCAATACTTTTCTTCCGGGGAGCAAAACATTAAGTTTGCATTCTGTCTTCTGAAAAATACGAAGCTATCCATTATTTGCTTCTGTAATATTTATGTGCTGGTATCGATACTGAAGTCACCATTTTAATATCAATCCAACCCTAAATTGGAACAACATAAAAAATGTGATTGAGGCTGATGGTGTGAAGATCCTCTTTTACATACATTTGACACCTTTTTCAAATCACCAACCCATTTTTCCTCCCAGAGAGGGGAGCTGTGGTCATATTTCTGTCTCATTTGTTCCTATTTTGCTTTGTATTTACTGATAGCATAAAAAGCCATATATTTTATTATTAATTAGGACACAACTAATTAAATGTGCAATGCAAATTAATAACTGCCTCCATGGTGGCGTATATTTTTAATTATGATAAGCTAAAGTATTTTTATTCGCTGCAAAAATGTTACAAGTAATACCTCTACCAAGTAAATGAAAACATGTCCACAGGCAGTAGACAGGGTGTTTATTAAAATAACAACACACATACACATAAATACAATATGGATAGCTAGACATGAAAGACACTATAAGATATTTATTTAAATCAATGAAGGTAAACTAGAAACTAATGATATAAAACACAATAATATTTATTTTTATGATGATGGTATAAAACTCACCCATGCTGTAAAATAACCGCATTAATAACAATAAAAGATAGTCAATCCACAAGAGCTGCAGTCTGACAAGAGCACCCTTCAAACAGATTAAGCTTCCTGACAGAATGGATTACTCTACCTAACACTCAGGCTCACTCTGTGACACTTGTTGTTTATGATGATCAAATTCAAAAATAAGTTATGATCGTTCTTTTCAGCTCCACTATGACAAGTATGAATGATCTTTTTGCTGAATTCAGCCTATGTGGCTGATTTATGAAACCTTTCTAGTTGTCGCCATAGGCGTCTGGCATTTATCACTGCAACAGAAAGTCCACAGGTTCTCAAATAAAAATGACACAATATTCACCACATGTCATCTCAGGTATACTAAAGTTTGTTAGGCCTGCTAATGAAAATTCACACTATTATAACACTTTTTGCAGTTATTTTTCTATTCATCTACTGCTATGCAGTGAAGGCATATGTTTTTAATAAAAATGTCATTTAGAGATTTTTTATGTAAAACTGGAGTATGGTTATAAAAAACACAATATTCATTTCAAAATTAAAATGTGGAGCCATACTGTCTTTACCTTGGAATATGCTGCTAATTCTTTTTATATAGAAGATGTCCTCCTTAAGTCTTGAAAGAGTACAATATATAACATCAACTTTTCATCAAATTTCACATTTAAAAAGAAATTCTTATTTTTGCTTGCTTCCCATCTAATAGGTTGACTGAATAGTTCAGCCGTCACTGAATATTTTATAAATAAACTCTATAACATGGAATGCGTACATCTTGTGGAAAATTTCTTTCCTGGCAAAGGCGAGTATTAAACACAGCTGAGAAGGTTAAGCTTCTTTCCTTCTGATTCTAAAATCCGTGACCGTCTGCTCCAAATGTCTCACGGCCCTGTCTTTTGCACTGTGCAATGCTGCTCTGTTGTGAATCCTGCTTACAAATCTACAGTACCTCTTTCCTTTTTTTAGCAGGCTTTGAATATCCGCCATTTGGAAATAACTTTATAAATATAACAGCATTATGAGCTTTAATATATAAACAAAACTTCTCATAATGTAATGGTTTATGTTTAATGTCAATGTCAATTTATTTATATAGCACATTTAAAACAACATAGGAATGCTGTGGCCAAATTGCTTTACAATAATAGAATAAAAGAAAACATACAAATAACATAAATAACATAAATAGAAATAAAATATATCAACATAAATAAAATGGCTTACCGTCTGCTTGTCTCGCTAATCTATGTTTTAACTTTGTTTTTATGTTTTAGTTTATCCCAACGGCCACTGTCCTACGATCGTGATTCTTTACTTAACATATTTTCTTGCTTGCTTTTCTCTCAATTTTCATCTCCTGATGGGATATTATGTGAACCTCCACCTTTGTTTTATTCATCTCCAAACTTCTTCACCTGGACGCTGGTGTTCACCTGTATCAGTGAGTTGAATGCTTCTCAGAGGCACAAACGCACCTGCCGCCGCAGAAAAAGAGCCGGTATTGCTGTTAAGGCCAACTCAAGTACCAGAGCTTGGATTCCCGATGCCTACGAGTTGTCTATGATCCATCTTCTCCTGCACAGGACTCCATCCCTGGCCTATGGTCAGTGGATATTGGATTTAATTTCTCCATTTCAAGCCGACATCACTCTTCCTCAGTGTGCTCTTGGGCAGTAAACTCTGCTAATCTTCGCACGCTTACCCGTGCTCATCCCGCAACGAGCTCTTCTACTTCTACCCAGGCTGCTTTCTTGAACATTAGATCAGTGTCTAATAAAACTTTTATTCTTCAAGACTTTATTATCTCAAATAATCTGGATTTCTTTTTCATCACTGAGACCTGGATTGTAAATGGCGATTCTTCATGTTTTACTGACTTGGTACCATCAGGTTATTCATTTTTAAACTCTCCGCGGCTGACTCATTGTGGTGGGGGCATTGCTACTGTTTTTAAAAGTATGTTCTTGTGTCGGAGCCTTACAAGGGGTCCATTTAGTAGCTTCGAACTGCAACTTTTCGATGTGTGCAGCTCCCCTTCTTTGTTGTTTGCTGCATTTTATAGACCTCATGTAATTAATGATATCTTCATTTCTGAATTCTCTGATCTCCTGGCTGATATTACCCTCTCCCATGACAAAGTATTTATTGTTGGTGATTTTAACATTCACGCTTATTGTCAATCGAAACCTTTGGTTAATGACTTTTTATCACTATTGGTTTATGTTCAGATAAAAACTGGAATTTTATTGATTTATTATGAGCAACTTATCATCTTGCATTTTTCAATCCTGGCTGTCACTTCTTACCCATGTTTAGATCATTTATTGTATGTTAGATAGAATGCCTAGTGGGGGCTGGGTGGTCTCATGGCCTTGGAACCCCTGCAGATTTTGTTTTTTTTCTCTAGCCCGCTGGATTTTTTTTTAGTTTTTTTTCTGTCCTCCCTGGCCATCGGACCTTACTTTATTCTTTGTTCATTAGTATTGCCTAATTTTATTTTTATATTTTTCTTTTTACTTTCTTAATTTTGTTAAGCACTTTGAACTACATCATTTGTATGAAAATGTGCTATACAAATAAATGTTGTTGTTGTTGATGTGAGTGGGAGTGTGAGAATGTCTCAAACCAATCCAAGTTGCCTTGATTAATGGCGCCTGCTAAATAAATATTATTATTATTATTAGTAGTAGTCTTGCAGAATCCCATTCACCTCTAAAGTACATCTTCATTCGATAGCATGCTGTGTACTACATGATGTAAGGGTGTGAGTCATGATTTACGGTACATTAATATAAATTAATAATTATCCAGAAATCAGAATAGTAAAACCACTGTTATGGTTTGGAATCAATTAATATTTTTTGTTTGATTGTGATTCGGCATTCCTTTTTCTGGGTTTTGAAGGTGTGGGGTTACAGAACCCATCTGTGATATTCATTGTTCATTTTACCATTTGCTTTATTAATTGTATCATTTTTTGCCCATTAGTTTGCATGTTTAACAATTGCAGGCATTTTGGAAACCTGTTGTGAGGACTGTGTCCCCCATTGTCAGAGGTGTATCCTCCGAGGCTGTGACCCGCAGGTAATCAACAGGCTGGGTTAAAATGTCGCTTGAAAGTTCACTTAATCTTCGCCGCTGCAAATTCAAAATCACATTTTGTTAATAATCTTTTTATTAAATATATATTTTTTTATTCTTTAGGGTTTTGACCTTTTTGCAAATGAATTTCTGACGTTGACTTCTGTCTCTTATTTCAGTTTGTTGATTGTTTTGATCCCTTCATTTTGACTTCTTTTTGTCCCTCGTCCATCTCTTGTTTCTCACTCGAAAAACTCTGGCAGTTCACTGACAGAGCAGCTACACTTTTAAAGATGGCATATACTAAAACTGGAATCTCAGCCGGAGTCATACTTCTCAAGCTTTCTAGAGTCAGAGTGTCAGAAATATTTTTTTTAACAACTCCGCAACCTTGCATATGCAATGCACATATAAATATAATTTCAAATATGATAAATAAGCTTCATCTGATGAAAGCTATATAGCTGAAGCACTGCATCTCTTACCCTTTTTCATTTTCAGTGAGGAAATAACCTTTAACTTTAATTTCTATTACGATATGTAAGCCTCTCATGCATAAAGAGTTCCCAAACGAAAAGATTGGTTTACTTACTGGATAGAAGTAGTTTTTTTATTAAAATAATATAAATGAGATAAAGAAAATGTGGCAATAAAAATCATATAATGTGAGAAGCAAACAATATACACAAATGGACAGAAATCACAAAAACATGTAAATAAAATGGTAACTGCTGCATACCCATCCATATGTCATTTTAAGGTGTGCAGGAACTTTGTCATCATTTTTTAAGCATCCACTAAATTAAATTCCACTAGTTGTGCACATGTTCGCCATGTGTATTTTTTTTTTTACTGTTAGCACTTACTATTAACAGGAGTAAGAGAAATATCAGAATTTCAAATGACTAAAACACAAAACATGAATCTTTCTCAGTAATTAGAGGTCAATACCTATATGAAAAGAACAAAAACCACTAAACCGTAAATACGTTTTAGAAAGTTGACCCAAATTCTCGAACATCAAAGCTACATCAGTACTGTTTTAAATCGTGGCACAAAGATGACATCAGGTGTCACATGAGAGCAAACAAGTGTCATAGCTAACAATAATGGATTTGCAGGATTGCGTGTCAAAGCAAAATGGCAGCAGGTACAACTTTCAACACAAAACAAAATGGTGCCATGGATTCAAAAAAATGAATTTGGGAAGAATCAAAACTTCATAACAATGAGACACTATTTCTTCAATCCTGACATGGATGTCCTTGGTATCTTGTGTATTTCTATTACAGAATTACACTCACCTAAAGAATTATTAGGAACACCTGTTCAATTTCTCATTAATGCAATTATCTAATCAACCAATCACATGGCAGTTGCTTCAATGCATTTAGGGGTGTGGTTCTGGTCAAGACAATCTCCTGAACTCCAAACTGAATGTCAGAATGGGAAAGAAAGGTGATTTAAGCAATTTTGAGCGTGGCATGGTTGTTGGTGCCAGACGGGCCGGTCTGAGTATTTCACAATCTGCTCAGTTACTGGGATTTTCAAACCCAACCATTTCTAGGGTTTACAAAGAATGGTGTGAAAAGGGAAAAACATCCAGTATGCGGCAGTCCTGTGGGCGAAAATGCCTTGTTGATGCTAGAGGTCAGAGGAGAATGGGACGACTGATTCAAGCTGATAGAAGAGCAACTGACTGAAATAACCACTCGTTACAACCGAGGTATGCAGCAAAGCATTTGTGAAGCCACAACACACACAACCTTGGGCTACAACAGCAGAAGACCCCACCGGGTACCACTCATCTCCACTACAAATAGGAAAAAGAGGCTACAATTTGCACGAGCTCACCAAAATTGGACAGTTGGACTGGAAACATTTTTCCTGGTCTGATGAGTCTCGATTTCTGTTGAGACATTCAAATGGTAGAGTCAGAATTTGGCGTAAACAGAATGAGAACATGGATCCATCATGCCTTTTACCACTGTGCAGGCTGGTGGTGGTGGTGTAATGGTGTGGGAGATGTTTTCTTGGCACACTTTAGGCCCCTTAGTGCCAATTGGGCATTGTTTAAATGCCACGGGCTACCTGAGCATTGTTTCTGACCATGTCCATCCCTTCATGACCACCATGTACCCATCCTCTGATGGCTACTTCCAGCAGGATAATGCACCATGTCACAAAGCTCGAATCATTTCAAATTGGTTTCTTGAACATGACCATGAGTTCACTGTACTAAAATGGCCCCCACAGTCACCAGATCTCAACCCAACAGAGCATCTTTGGGATGTGGTGGAACGGGAGCTTCGTGCCCTGGATGTGCATCCCACAAATCTCCATCAACTGCAAGATGCTATCCTATCAATATGGGCCAACATTTTTAAAGAATGCTTTCAGCACCTTGTTGAATCAATGCCAGGTAGAATTAAGGCAGTTCTGAAGGCAAAAGGGGGGTCAAACACCGTATTAGTATGGTGTTCCTAATAATCCTTTAGGTGAATGTATATACATACTGTATGCTACTAGTCAGGTCACTTTCTACAGAGCAATGGTTACAATGAAAAATGATGTGATTACTTATTCAAGGCCTGGATCAGTCTAGTTGCTCTTCTCTAGACTTTTTCAAGTGCAGCTATGTTCTTTTTTGTAGCCTAGAGACCAAAACTGTACACAATACTCCAGATGAGGCCTCATCAGTGTGTTATAAACCTTGAGTAGAACCTCCTTGGACTTGTACTCTACACATCGTCCTGTATAACCTAACATTCTGTTAGCCTACTTAATGGCTTCTGAACAGTGTCATCTGCCACAAATCTGCCCCTTACCTTTATGCTGTCCAAGTCCCACTGCGAGATTATGTGACAATTCATCTACCTTGGTGTTATCTGCAAACTAAATCATGTTGTTATTTATATTTCAATCCAGATCGTTCATGTTTATTAAAATAGCAGCTGCCGTAGCACTGATCCTTGAGGGACAATATTTGGTCCATCAGTACTGATAAGGGTATAACTCAGTTTGTGAACCCTCAATTTCACAACAGCTTCTTTTGTCTATTGATATTTTTAAACCGCATTGTTATCAGAGCATTGTTTTTAGTTTTGCCACCTCACTTCTGCTTGTAGTCTCATTATTGTTGTCGATTAGTCTAAATATTGGGGTGTACCCTGTAAATATGATAGTGTAACTATTGCTAGACTTGGCTGTGCAAGTTGAAGTGTTAAAATTGATTCGAAAGAGTCATGAAACATCTTGTTTTTAAAAATTCAGTATCCGATTGCTGATGGACACATCAGGTCAGGTCAGGTTGGGGAGCTGCACCCACCACATAACGAAAAAGCTCAGGATCATGGTTGGCAATCAACCAGGCAGACACGTGTTCCAGCCACACCCTCTGTAAAAGACCGTTTATCTGCCACAGCCAGATGTTACATGGGTGTCCCCTTGGCTTGGTCCAGCCACTCGGGTCCTCAAAAATGAGGATCCTGCAAGCCGGATAACCCTTTGGGAATTGCACCACATAGCTGTAGTGCTGTAACTGATGCTCCCTCACAATGCAGGTAAGGTGCACTCATTTGACAAATTCAAACCAGCGGTACCCAAGGATACCCCAAAGAGACACAGTACTGAAGGACTCCAGTCTTCATCTCAGGTCACTGGATAGCGTCTATGCCTCGGAACCATATCACAAGACAGGAAGTACCAAGAGTTTAAAGACTTGGACCTTCATCCTTTTACATAGATATTGGTAGCGCCACACATCCCTTTCCAGCGACCTAATGACCCCCCATGTTCTCCCAATCCATATACTGACTTCATAGGAAGAGTCACCAGAGACATGAAAGTCACTGCCAAGGTAAGTAAACCTCTCGACAAGGTCGACACTCTCTCCGCAGACAGACATACTGTTGATTGTTTTGCCCAAGAGGTCATTAAAGGTCTGGATCTTGGTTTTTATCAGGACACTTGCAAGCTCATTCAGACTTCTCGCTCATTCTCTCAAGAGCCCCAATCAGAACTTCCATTGACTCCGCGAAGATCACAGCATCATCAGCAAAGTCAAGATCAGTGAATCTTTCTTCGCCAACAGATGCCCCACAGCCGCTGGACCCCACGACCCTGCACAACACGCAGTCCATGCAAGCACTGAACAGAATAGAAACAAGAACACACCCCAGAATCACCTGGAAAAACACATAGGTTCTACCACCACTCTGTACAGCATTCACAGTAGCAGTGTACAAGCAGGCCATGATATCCAGGGCAGCTTCACAAAGGCTGCAAAGAAACTCTGCCGATATTTGCGGTTTGTACTCCACAAGATCCCTCAGTGCCAGGATGCAATCGATAGTAGACTTCTTAACCGTAAAGCCACACTGCTCTGGTCGCTGGTAGGTGATCATCAATCACATATGGACATATGTAAGACTATATGCATTGGTTAAAAAGCCCTCTTAATGGAAGTAATCATATTAACAGTAAGGTTAGAAAATTGTTTCCTAAAAAGTTTTACTTAGTCTTATCAGTTTTTATATGGAAAAACAAGCAGTGAAACTTTGTCAAAATTTTACTACATTTTACTTTTTCTTTTTAATATTTTACTTAAAATAAATGACACTGCTATTGTGGGCTACATCAGGAGTGAGCAGGAGGAGGAGTACAGGAAGCTAATCAAAGACTTTGTTAAATGGTGCGACTCAAACCACTTACACCTGAACACCAGCAAGGCTTAAGGAACTGATGGTGGTTTTAGGAGGCCCAGGCCCCCTCATGGACCCCGTGATCATCAAAAGAGACTGTGTGCAGAGGGTACAGACCTATAAATACCTGGGAGTGCAGCTGGATGACAAATTGGACTGGACTGCCAATACTGATGCCCTGTGTAAGAAAGAACAGAGCCGACTATACTTTCTTAGAAGGTTGGCGTCCTTCAACATCTGCAATAAGATGCTGCAGATGTTCTAGCAGACGGTTGTGGCGAGTGCCCTCTTTTACGCGGTGGTGTGCTGGGGAGGCAGCATAAAGATGAAGGATACCTCACGCCTGGACAAACTTGTTAAGAAGGCAGGCTCTATTATAGGAGTAAAGTTGGACAGTTTAACATCTGTAGCAGAGTGACGGGCATTAAGCAAACTCCTGTCAATTATGAAGAATCCACTGCATCCACTGAACAGTGTCATCTCCAGGCAGAGGAGTAGCTTCAGTGACAGACTTTTGTCACTGTCCTGATCCACTTTCAGACTGAGGAGATCATTCCTCCCCCACACTATGCAACTCTTCAATTCCACCCGGGGGAGTAAATGCTAACATTACTCAAAGTTATTGTCTGTTTTTACATGCATTTTTTATTATTCTTTAATGTAATATTGTTATTGTATCAGTATACTGCTGCTGGATTATGGGAATTTCCCCTTGGGATTAATAAAGTATCTATCTATCTATCTATCTATCTATCTATCTATCTATCTATCTAAAAGAAACAATTTCCAACTCATTTAATTCACAGATTAGAACTAGAACAAGCAATGTGGGAATAAATGTGTACTGCCTAGACAGGCACACACCCACATACCAAAGCAAATTAATTAAAGCCATTTTGCATCATTGTTTTCCACACATGGGAACTCCACAAATACTTAACAGAGAGCCTAAGAAATTTTGTGATGCAACCTTCCAAATGTTACCTCCTCAAAATGACTATCTAGCTCAACCATAGCAAGGAATCATAATCCATAGCAGTGTATTTGTATTTCTATATTGCAATTGACAGTGTGTCGCTACTTTTGTAATAAAGTGCATTGTCTTGCAGACATGAAAATTGTATGCAAAAGAGACGAAAGGGACCTGTTATTCATATTTCATTATTATAATAAGAATTTAATTACATGCAGTTACATTCTGGTAGGAAACGTAATGTGTAGCAAGACCAATATTTTACTTTAGTTGATGAGTTTTATAATTATTATTTTACTCTGGCATTAAATGCACAATATAAATGAACTGTAAATATACAATTCCTGGCAAATAAACTATGCCAGCAGGCAGATTTCTAAAGCAGCCAGGCTCTCAGGGATTATTTATTATTATCTAATTTTTGGGACACAGTTTAAATATTGAAAGTAGGTTAGCTCGGCCACAAACAGATTAAAGATACATATTTAGAAATGTGGGCAAAAAGGAAGCAAAAAGAAACCAAAATGTTCCTATCATTTAATTTAGGCATACTGTGTTCAGTGGCTAAGTCTGCAAGTTATTCTACTAGGAGATGTCTGAAGTTCTGCTTTGGGCAATTCTACCACATGCCAGAATTGGTATGAGACAGGGAGGCGAGAATTTAATAATGCTTTGTGACTGGTCAGGGGACAAGGTGTAGTCCTTCAAGATTACCTGACTTTAATTTCACAGTACTTTTTTCTCATTGTTTAGAAGGCTTAAAATAGAGAAAAATACAGCAGGTGAATTTTATATCACTAAATCAGATTCAGTTTGTTTTATGGATATTTAATAAATCAGCATCCCTCTAAGATTAATAAAATAAAAAAAAATATGTGCATTGTTGTTTTTTCTGGTCCTTGGTCTCCCCCCTCCAATTTAGTTATTATTTTCTTAAACATAAGCTAACCTTTAGCTCTTATTTTCAGCACTCTATTTTTTTAACCACATGTAAGCATAACGTTGTGAACCACAGGCATTTTTGTTCCATCTAACAGAGAATTATTATAGATTGAGAAGGCAAAATAAGTAAACAAATAAATTATATATAAACCTACATGTCTATGATTGACTCACTGACTGACTGACAGGAAATTCTTGGCAATTCACAGACAACCAAAGGAAAAATGGTTTTCACTAATGGATCGATTTCATGACCCTGAGGCCTAGAAACATCCATCCTTACCAAAAATGTAATTTAATTATGAAAGAGTTTTATTTATTTATTTTTTACTTTTTACGAAATAAGACTTTTAATAAGTATACATTTGTCACAGCATGCTTATATTTTTTGTACCTAAGATTTTTATTAAGCAGTTTACGGTGAAGAGCAATATTAACCACCGCAGTACAAAGTATGTCACTTGTAATATGTTGAATAGATTTAATGGGGTGACACTGACTTAAAGATCTGCAGGTTTTACTATTTTCCCAAGACAGCTTGGGTCACATCCCTGACAAGAGAAAGGAATGACTGTATATGCAGAAAAATAATTATTAATACCTTTTATCACATAAGTGATTTTAGATATATAAAAAAGGGATTGTTTATTCCCCAACCTTAGGCACATGACATTATTTATAAAGAATATGTTTCTAATAATATTCTAAAAATGATATAAAACTATCCCCAACTAATATCTTCTTTAATAAAAAACAGAAATTGAACTCAAACTCTTTTTTGAAACATACTTGAATATTATATTTTTACACAATTTTAAACATGCCCATGACCAAAAGTTGTATAGTGTGACACTCCCAGCAACTCAGCTCTATAACTTGCCATTACAAAAATCTAACCGATCTGATTTTTGTCATATGGGTAGGTTTGTCTGTGTGCAGGAGAGTTAACAACCAAGACTTGTTCTGATGGAAGTACAATGCATACAATTTTGGTTTGCACGACTAAACAAGCATTGTATTCTACAAGTTTTATAACACATCTTCTATTTTTTTTTCTTTCTTCATACAAAGGAAAGAACAGAAAACATCGGCAGTGGCAGCTGCTGTCTGGTTGTTCTCCGTGTTTTTTATTTACTTTCTCAGATATCCCAATGTCGATGAGGCCAAAATCCTGAGCATGATGTTTCAGACTGATGGATGTCTCACTGCATTGAGTAGAAACAGCGAATTGTAATGATCTGAACGGGAAGGATGATTTGTTACTAACCCTCACCTATTCTGTTTCTCTTCTTGGTACTCAAACGTGGCACTTGGTGCCACTGCCCACCTGCCAAGTTGTTTTGAATACCTAAGGTAAAATCATCTCTGATGGAGGATCACAGGAATCGTGGTGTAGATGGGTCCTTTCATCGGATTGGCTGGCCCAGCGCTCTCTCAGCTCTGGAATAGATAGATACTTTATTTATCCCAAGGGGAAATTCACATACTCCAGCAGCAGCATACTGATAAAAATAAACAACATTAAATTAAAGAGTGATGAAAATGCAGGAAAAACAGACAATAACTTTGTATAATGTTAACGTTTACACTAGGGGTAGAACTGAAGTGTCACATATTGTGGGGGAGGAACATCAGTCTGTCGCTGAAGCTGCTCCTCTGTCTGGAGATGATACTGTTAAGTGGATGCAGTGGATTCTCCATGATTGACAGGAGCCTGCTCAGTGCTCGTCGCTCTGCCACAGATGTCAAACTGTCCAGCTGTATGCCTACAATAGAGCCTGCCTTCTTAACAAGTTTGTCCAGGCGTGAGGCGTCCCTCTTCTTTATCCTGCCTCCCCAGCACACCACCACGTAGAAGGAGGGACTCGCCACAACCATCTGATAGAACATCTGCAGCATCTTATTGCAGATGTTCAAGGACGCCAGTCTCCTAAGGAAGTATAGTTGGCTCTGTCCTTTCTTACACAGAGCATCAGTATTGGCAGTCCAGTCCAATTTGTCATCCAGCTGCACTCCCAGGTGATTTATAGGTCTGCACCCTCTGCACACAGTCATCTCTGATGATCACGGGGTCCAGGTGGGGCCTGTGGTCTTCTAAAATCCACAACCAGCTCCTTGGTTTTGCTGGTGTTCAGGTGTAAGTGGTTTGAGTCGCACCATTTAAAAAAGTCCTTGATTAGGTTCCTATACTTCTCCTCCTGTCCACTACTGATGCAGCCTACGATAGCAGTGTTGTCAGCAAATTTTTGCATGTGGTAGGACTCAGAGTTGTATTGGAAGTCCGATGTATGTTGGCTGAACAGGACCGGAGAAATTATAGTCCCCAGTGGCGCTCCTGTGTTGCTGACCACAATGTCAGACCTGCAGTTCCCGAGACGAACATACTGAGGTCTGTCTGTAAGATAGTCCATGATCAGTGCTACCAGGTATGAATCTACTCCCATCTCTGTCAGCTTGTCCCTAAGGAGCAGAGGTTGAATTGTGTTGAAGGTGCTAGAGAAGTCCAGAAACATAATTCTGGCCTATAGGGGTAGGCAGCTTGATGGCCGGGGTCTCCAGGACTCTACACAAATCTAAATCTAACAAATTTAAACAAATCCAAATCATATTATGGGATATCGTCTACTGTTAAATTCTGCTCCATACTTGTAATTTTTTGATTTTTTATACTGTATTAGATTTGTTCTGTTATGTGTATTGTATTGTATTGAACCCCTTCTTTTTGACACCCACTGCATTCCCAACTTACCTGCAAAGGGGTCTCTTTTTGAACTGCCTTTCCCAAGGTTACTTACGTTTGTTTTTCTTAGAAAGGGTTTTTTGGGAGTTTTTGCTTGTCTTCTTAGAGAGTCCAGGCAGGGGGGTTGTCATGAGGCAGGGCATGTTAAAGCCCATTGTGGCAATTCTTATGCGATTTTGGGCTATACAAAAATAAATTGTATTGTATTGTATTATATTTACAATAAGCATTTAGTCTGAATAGAATAGTCAATTGTTGGTCACTTTGTAACAAGCAGAGTTTCTACAAAAGTGAGTAGTGACTGAAGGGACAGATAATTTGTGAAGTTACAATCTGACTTTTTAAATTCTTGTGTTCCGTTTTTGTTAGATTTACAAATTGTTTTGTAACCATTACAATATTGTATCATTTTGACATTGGCATCATAGTAAAGTTTGCTTTTTTCGCTTGTTATGCATGATTTTTTTTATTGTGCATTCCTACCTTAAAAGGGCTTTATCCATATTAAATTCATTTTAAAAAATTGTCCTTGATATTTAGTGTTAGGAATGTTGGCTTGATTCTTGACTACAATGTTTGGTTCCAGGTATTTATTTTGGCACTTCATACCTTTTTTCTTCTTCATATTCTGACCCTTTGCCTGCCGCTGATCTGGCATTTGACATTTTTCTTAGTGTTTGAAGAAAATAAGTGTTGCTTCAAAAATCTTAGTCCTAGATCCAAGTGCCTGTTTCTTTCCTGGACTTAGCTCTGAGTTTCTCGTTTGTTTGCTTATTACCTCCCATCTCCCAACCATGTCATCTTCTTTGATCTCTCCAAGAGCATCACATACTGTATAGGTGTAATGGATACAAGATGCAGGGTAATGTGTCAGTCCAGAATGAAAGCCAAGGTCAGAGACATCAGAAGTGGAGGCAAGCAAAAAGGTAACAAGAGGTCAAGGATGAATACGAAGAGTATTAAGATAAATCACAGTGGGAACAAGCAAGGCATTAGAAAGGTAGATGAGACCACAGAGACCTTCCCTTGAACAAGAAGGAAAAGTCACGTTCTTTTTTTTTTTTGTACTGTAAGCTTTTGACAGATAATACCAGTTTACTACATACAGTATTGGGAAGCTACTTACAAATGCCTGAAATGTGGCAAATGGCTGTTTTTTTTATTCAAGAATAAAATATGCTTGCATAGTTGATATAAAGAACTACTTCCACTGCAGCAACATTTCTTGGGTATTAAATTGATTTGCCAATTAAACAAAACTATTTTCCCGTATCCACAGAAAACATAACCTTGAGCAGAGTATAGGAAGGTGAGAGTCAGCAACCAGTCAGCATGAAGAGGCGGGTAGAGGAGTGAAAGGCCAGTATGCTAAGTAACAGCTATCATGTTTATCAGAGGACTTCAGATTAATTCTGAATTCAGACGCTGCAGGCCTCAGAGGTAACTCACTAAGTCAAAGAGTACAGATAAGAGAAGAATGCTCCACATGGAATGAGGTTATCAGTGGAGCCCTTAAGGGTCTATCCTGGGGCAGTTACTTCTTCTGATTTATATTAATGACATAAATTTCATTACACTTATACCTTTCACTTGTGAAATTTGCAGATACAGTGGAACCTCGGTTCACGACCATAATTCGTTCCAAAACTCTGGTCGTAAACCGAGTTGGTCGTGAACCAAAGCAATTTCCCCCATAGGATTGTATGTAAATACAATTAATCTGTTCCAGACCATACGAACTGTATGTAAATATTTGTTTTTTAAAGATTAAGCACAAATATAGTTAATTACACCATAGAATGCACAGTGTAATAGTAAACTAATGTAAAAATATTCAATAACACTGACACAAAACACCCAGGCTCCCTGCTCAGCTACAGGAGCAGCTCACTCTCTCTCTCTCTCAGCAGCACGCACCCTCCCCCTCTCTCTCAGCAGCACGCACGCGCTCGCTCTCTCTCTCTCTCTCACATGCAGGCAGGCAGGCACATCTAACCGAGAACAATAAAAACACGTGCGGAAATCATCGGCGCGCACAAACCGAAAGGGAAACTGGCTTGTTCCTATACCGAGTGTGTGGTCATGAACCAAGGTAAAAGTTTGGCAAACTTTTTGGTTGTGAACCGAGTTGTACGTGTACTGAGACGTTCATGAACTGAGGTTCCACTGTAATGCTAAAATTAGAGGAATGGAAACAAAAAACACTTCAAGATGTAGACAAGCTCCAGAACTGAGCAAACACTTGGAAAATGCAGTTTAACTTAGAGCACAGCAAAGTGCGATACATGGGCAAAAGGAACATCAGTTGTAAAGATGGGAGAAACCGTCATACAATCATCATCATACATCATCGAGGCAATGAACAAAAGCTATAAGAAAGGAAAATAAAATGTTAGGTTACATTGTAAAACCTGTTGAATATAAATCAAGGGAAACACTAAAGAGACCACATGTATTGCCGTATTTATAAAACTTTGCATGAATTCAAGTGTGAAACGTTCACTCTAGTGAAACATTCACTCTAATAAAACTGGAAAATATCTTACACACAATTCTATGCAATTTACAATGTATAAATCACCATCACACTGTAAATATGCGTACGTGTATTTGCTTTGAACAACGCCCCAAAACATCCATATATGGAGAATGCTAATCAACCTCATATATACGAGGTGTGGCAGAAAAGTAATGAGACTGATTTTTTATTTACCAAAGTTTTTATTTTTTTCAAACATCAATGTTATCCCCTTCAAAGTAGTTCCCTTGGGCAGCTACACACCGATGGAGACGTTGTTCCCACTGTTGGTAGGAGCGCTGGAAGTCTTCAACCGGTATGGTCTTGAGCATGTCCATTACACTCTTTTGGATGTTTTCTAAAGTCCCGAAATTACGTCCTTTGAGGACATTTTTCAGTTTAGGAAAAAGTCACACGGACGGAGGTCAGGTGAATAAGGGGGCTGGGGAACCACAGGAATGCCTTTTGAGGTCAAAAATTCTGTTATGGAGAGGGCAGTTTTTCGGCACCATTTTGGAACAGACCTTTCGCATGTGCAAATGTTCAGTCAAAATTTGATGAACGGTAAATCTGTTCAAATTTAATTGTTCACTCAACATTCTTAATGTTAAACGATGGTCTGATCTCACAAGAGTGTTCACACGTTCGATGTTTTCATTGGTTTTTGAAGTTGAAGTCCTCCCTGAACGGTGTTCATCTTCAACGTGTTTTCTGCCTTCCAAAAATGATTTGTGCCAGCGAAAAACTTGAGCTCAGGATAAAGAATGTTCCCCATAGGCCTGTTTTAACTTTTCAAACGTCACACTTGCCGTTTAATGGCACAACGTTGCTCCAAATTCCGCTGTTCCATTTTGCGTGATGCACAACCAAAAACACAACTTCGCTAATTGCAGTCACAAAAATCACGTAGTTAACGGAAGGAGTTGAAACTCTCACTGAGCTATGGGAGGGTACTGATACACGTGCTCTATCAAGGACAACAGCGCAGCGTTGCCAGATCGCTTGCAGTGTTGCCAGTCTCATTACTTTTCTGCCACACCTCGTATGCAGTCATGATGCTGCAGAGCTTCATTGGCTGGTAGAGCCGCTCCCTCCTGATGTGTTGAGATGCTGCCACCTGCATTCAAGATTATCTGGCTGTGCTCTGCAATTAAGAGCACAAAATTATACGCGGCATTATAGTTTCTCTCCTCTGCACTCTGGGGGTCCAGGAAAGGCATAAGACACCTTTACTGAACAGGGAGCTGCTATCACCAGGCACTTGTAATGATGTGATTGCTGTTACAATGATTAGCACAGGCCATATGAAACACAGAGGGTTCAGCCAGTTACTCTACCAACAAGCCAACCACCACGTACATCACCATTATATCTGTCACAGCTACTTTGCCTCAAAATAAATGTTAAAAAAAAAGTTGACTCAGGCAATTGAGATACGATGTTCGTTAGTCACATCATGGATGACTTATGCATTGGTGGAATGTAACCACTCATAGTTATCAATAGCAGCTTCATGCTAGGTGCCTTTATTGTAAAATTATTGTGGTAAATTGCTCTGATTACTGGGCCTTGCTGCAGAAATATTCTTTTTTGTATGTAGCCCCACAGCATACAAAAAAATGTGAATGTAGTACCTTGCTGGTTGGTTAACGGCTTCCAGCACAGCATTCATGATGAAGTGAAGCTTGACAGAGATATTCATGGCCTGTTGGCCATTTCCCTTAGAAGTCACAACAGGTAGCTGATATAGACTGATGAAAAAACAAAAATTTTCTTCAGTGCAAATGTGCAGCATTGGCCCTCTGAAAAGGGAACTAAAATACAGTCTGTTCATCATATTCATCAGTTTTTAGGTGTAATATGTTTGTCACATCAATGCAAATAATAATAACAGGTCAGTGATATGAATAATTATGCTTGTGAGATGTCATTTAGCTGGTTTGACTGCATAGCTGGATCAAGGGTGTCTTCATTTCTCCGTTTCTCCAAAATGTTGCATACACATGATTTGGAGCTGCTGTAAATATATGCACATTTCCTAATCAAGTTTTCTTTTATAAATTACAACATTTGCATGGGAAGTTGCGTACGCACAGTTCAAGCTTCTTTTTGTGCTGATGCAAGCTTTATAAATGAGGTCCCTGGAGTACTGTGTGCAGTTCTGTTTGCCATACTACAAGAAAGTCATAGCAACACTTGAAGATGTACAGAGAAGAGCAATTCTAGAACTAAAGGACATGTCCTGCTCTGACAGACATAGAGAATTAAACCTGTTTATGGTATCAATCAGAGGAGACTGGGTGAGGACCTAATCCAGGTGCTTAAAATTCCAAAAGACATTAATAATTTAGATCCATCACAATGTATTCAGCTTAAAGGTGAATCACATACTCAAGGACACCAGGGAAAATGCATTTAGGAAGCCTGGAGGCACTTCTGTACTCAAAGAGTTGTGGGAAACTGGAACAAACTCACAAGACATAAGGTTGAAAGAGAAACCTTGAAAACCTTTAAGAAGTGTTTTGATGATATACTGGGACAGCTTAGCTATTAACTAAACAATTGAGCATGATGGACTAAATGGTCTCCTCTCATTTGTCAACTTTCTTATGTTCTTAATCTTGTAAAATAAGGGCAAAATGTTTTATGTAGCATCTCCACAGGCCACATCATCTGTAGTCCCAGACAAAGTGGGTGTAGTATTAGCTATGAGAGAAAGTAAGCCTATCTGCATTATTTTGCATCATTCAGTCTAGTTCATGTTTGGTTTGTGCCATATACAATTTATATCAACAGACATTAAACGAGTGATTAGTATCACTGGTAATGGTTAGCTTTGCTTGTGGCTCCAGAGTCCTGGGTTTGAATCCTGACCCAGGCAGTCTTTATATATGGAGTTTCTATTCCTGTATCTCTGTGTATTTTTAACATTTTACCTTAAAATTTTCAGCGCCTCTGTCTATGGTAGCTTCATTTTACTGACTTTACCGTATATACTCGCGTTTAAGTTCTCCTGCGGAGAAGTCAGGGCTTAATTTTAACTTCCCGCATTTTATAATGTCGGTTGTATAAGTCGAATGCAGAAAACTCACACCATTGGTCCATGAGATGATATGCTAACGTCCACCTGAGAGAGTAACCACAGAGCACACTGTCTTTATTTCTATGTGTTGTGCCTATGTGACCACACGGTAATACCCACACTATTCCGAGGCAACGTTTGCACTGTTCTGTATGTCTGACACCCTCATACACCTTTATCGTAAGAGCATCCCTTATCTACGATGGAGTGTTCGATCAGAAGAAAATATGAAGCTGGTTTTAAATTAAAAGTCATTGAAGTGGCGAACAAAAATTGGTAACTGTGCTGCTGCAACAAAATTCGATGTGTCTGAGAAACTGGTGCGAGATTGGAGGAAGCAAAAAGATGTTAAAAAAAAAAAGTAAGTGTATTTTTGAATGGGCGTATAAGTCGGAGTCTGATTTTATGATCGATTTTTCAGGTGACCTGACTTATTCCACAATTGTATTTATTAAAATATGTAAGTGTAATAATTGCCAATGCTGTAGTGTATAATAATTCTAGTGTATACAGTACTTGATGCCAGCGACTGGGTAAAAATCAAGCCAAAAGGGAAGATAAGATGCCTTGTTAGTCTTTTTAAAAATTATAATAAAATGGACAAATCTGGTTATGCCAGCAATGTGGCATGCTTAATCTAAAATATTGCTTATTCATTAATGATGAAAGAAAAACTAATCTGAAAATATAAAGCTTAAATTGGAATACTGTAAATTGATTTGACTGTAATTTTAAGAAATGCATGTAATATAATGCAGTAATACATTTTAACTACATTAATGAGCCTTCCATCCTTGAGGCACAAAGAGTCTAGAGTGCATGTTGATGTTTTTTTTCCCTTCAGATCTTCAGTTTATTGTGAAAAATTGAAAACTACTAAACTTCCATCGTTAAATGCAAAAGCCATAACCAGAAATTCATTCACAGCAGGGTTCACTAAAAATGAGCATATGAAGAGTTTTTCAGGAAGGTGACACACTGTTTGCCCTGCTATTCTTGATACTTTATTAATAGGCTATTTGTTTGATAGTCTCATACCGAGCAAATTATTTTGAAGTTAAGCTAATTCACAGAAGAAACTCGCTTGCAGCTGAAAAGACTTTTTACTATTTCTTTAACAAAAACTCTATCCTCCGTCTTCCTTTATGGCCATTATAAATAATCTTGCAGTATACAGTATATTTCTAAATCAACGTAATGAATATGTTTGTTGCGGTATTTACATAATTCTATTATTCTGCATAAGCAAATAAAGAAACTCATGAACCTAAAGTCATCGATTCTGTACAAATAGTAAATGCCATCACAGCAAAAAAAAAGTGGAAAGTTTTTATATCGAGACTTTAAATCTTTCCTTGTTTTAAGATTTATTGACTTATCACGATATTTGTATTTAAAAGATTATTTAGTGTATATTAAGAACTCTTTTGTTATTAAATTTTGCTAACCCCACTGGCAGATAGTTTTACTAAATATAGCAAAGCAACTCCTGTTTGACGTTTTGTTTTTTCTGCTGCACTATTAAAAATAGCAAAAATGGCATTTTATGGTTCTTTACTGGGTTGTGTGATTCCTCCTAGAATTATTGCTCAATAAAGCACCATTTAATTCTGGGAAGGGTTCATTACATAAGAAGTTAGTTCTTTGTGCTTTGAAAAATGCTCTAAAATGAAGGGGAGAAAAAAAAAAAACTAAAAAGGTATGGTAGGCTACCAAGCAGGACACGAATAGATTAAAACACTTGGACTTAGCCTGTGTGGTTGTATGCAGCCTGAGTCCTTTTAAAATCATAAGTTAAATCTATTACCATCTATTCATGACTTATTACTATGTGGATCCTGTTATGGATCTAAATAAATAAAAGTTTGTCGATGAAACCTTCATGTGGATTGGTCTTTTGGGAACCAAAATGGTTCTCCTATGGCATTGCTCTGAAGAACAACTCTGGCACCTTTATTTTTAAGAATAGTTTTGCATGTGTATTTTCTGTAGTACATATTTGAATTTTTACATGCACTTGTGTAATTATACAGTAAGTTCTTGTGTATAAAAGTTGATCGAGAGCTGCATGCCAACAAAAAGTAGTAATAGTTCTGAAATGTTTAGAAAAACATTTTACTGTCCAGCAAATTAAGATGTTGTGATGGATGGCCGGCTTCATATTCCGGTCCTCACCCCCAGGACGCCAGGAGGAGCTCTCCCTACAGCATGGACGGGCCCTGAATTCCAGCAGGGCCTCATGGACTATGTAGTCTTTATGCACAGCCCTGCTGGATACCTCGGGGACCACTGGGAGTCTCTGTCGGGAGGCCAGTGGAGTCATTTATGCCTCATAACCCAGAAGTGCGTCATAATCCCGGGACAGGAAGAAACGATGTGTTTCCGGGGTGAAGATAAGGACTATTTACCCTGACCCGGAAGGAATAAGGACTTGTGGACTGTTGGGCAGGAACACCTCCGGGTCAGGGAGTATAAAGGACTGTGGGAGCTCCCAGATGGCGAGCTGAGCTGGGTAGTAGGAGGGCAACGCATCTGGGAGCTGGAGGATTGGATTATTGATTGTGTTTATTGTGGATTTATGAATATAGTGGAGGAGAGGGTGCTTGGTGCACTTTATTAGAATAACTAGCAAAATACCCGGCAAAGTACTGCCTTAAAATTTTTATTAAGAAGAAATTTAAACCTTTTTAAACTGAGGGAAGAAAATATACCAATAATTATTTGTTAAGGATCTCTTTGTATACCACATTGTGAGTTCGGCCCTCCGGTTGTAATATGACCAAGCTGTGCGCTGAGCTTACTCTTGAGCATGCAACGTACAGTTGGCCATGTGAAAAGTAATCTTGTCTCAAATCTCACAGCTTGGATTGCTGCTGTCATAATCGGTTTGAGTTTCATGGGTTGTTTCAATTACGACAGTATTTGCAGGACTTGTGTTGAAGTGACATTCGGCATCTGTCAAGCGTTGTAAGCATACAACCGGTTTCATTGATAACTTCGCATCCAGCTTTTGAGAGTTTAAACATTCATAAACATCAAAGTGTCCACTACTGAAATCGTCACATGTCAATCTAAGATGTTTAAGAGGCATTGGCGGTTGTCGAAAGGTGTAAAATATTTGGCCATTTCTGTACACTTGAAAGCGACAACCGAACAATTCAGAGGCAGCCATCAACTCACATGCAGAAGCATAGGTGAAGGGCTTAAGCATTTCAACCTTCTAGTGCTCCTGTGTAGTATAATTATCTCCTGTACCATCATCAGTGCACACCTTGAACCTGTCCCAGTCATTCAATACATAAGACACAATGTTCCTCCGGATATCAAGTGAGCCTGATATGGTCGTGCAATATGTAACAAAGAGAATGGAAAAGGCAGGTGCCATCTCCGGGCATAGAAACCACTCAGTAAGTGACAGTTCTTTAATTGATGGTGATCACCTCGATAGACATGTTAATGGGGGTACAGTTGGAAAAATAAAAGAAATGGGTACCTGAACAATCTAAAGTAAGTCTAAAATACCTACACAATAACTATAATCGTAATAAACGAACAATAAAACAGCGGAGAAGCCGTGGATTAAATAAAAAGGCTGTAGTTATCAGCAGGGAGACGTGAATCCCGTGGCGAAGCAAGGAAGGGAATGTAGAGACCAGAGCGATGGACGGCTTTATATAGTCAGGCAGCCAACAACATGGGAGGCGTTGGGGTGGGGGACCCAACGCCGCCTCACACTGTGTCCGAGCTGCAGGCTATGGATGTATAAATGTACGTAAGTAGGATTCAGTTAGTGTTGGGAACCCGCATAACAAATTTCTTGAAGATGGGCCCATAAGTAACAAAGACTGTTGGAAAGTTTAATATGGCGGCTGACAGTGGTGTCATACCACCGAAATAAGTACATACATTGGTTTTGGTTAGCGCAGGGAAGCCACCTACCAAATTTCATGAAGATGGGGCCATAAATAAGAAAGTTCAACATGGCGAACGTTGTCGACCGTTATGACCGTTATGCATAGAATTTCGAAATGAAACCTGCTTAACTTTTGTAAGTAAGCTGTGAGGAATGAGCCTACCAAATTTTAGCCTTCTACCTTCACAGGAAGTTTGAGAATTAGTGACGTTGGAAAGTTCAATATGGCGGCCGACAGTGGCGTCATACCACCGAAATAAGTTCGTACACTGGTTTCAGTTATCACAGGGAAACCACCTACCAAATTTCATGAAGATGGGGTCATAAATAAGAAAGTTCAACATGGCGGAGGTTGTCGACCATTATGACCGTTACTCGTAGAATTTCTAATTGAAACATGCTTAACTTTTGTAAGTAAGCTGTAAGGAATGAGCCTGCCAAATTTCAGCCTTCTACCTATACGGGAAGTTGGAGAATTAGTGACATTGGAAAGTTCAATATGGCGGCCAACAGTGGCGTCATACCACCGTAATAAGTACGGAACATCGGTTTTGGTTAGTGCAGGGAAGCCGCCTACCAAAATTTCGTGAAGATGGGGCCATAAATAAGAAAGTTCAACATGGCGGAGGTTGTCGACCGTTATGACCGTTACATGTAGAATTTCGAAATGAAACCTGCTTACTTAAGGAGTAAGGATTAAGCCTGCCAAATTTCAGCGTTCTACCTACACGGGAAGTTGGAGAATTAGTGATGAGTGAGTGAGTCAGTCAGTCAGTCAGTCAGTGAGGGCTTTGCCTTTTATTAGTATAGATAAAAATAATTATTATTGCACTTTTACCTGGTGTTTAGTGTGGTACCTGAGGGTTCAAGGGAGCGCTAGCGCCCCCTACTGCTACAATGTGTAGTAGCCCAATTGAAGGCAGGAGAAAAACATATTTTATGGATGGGGTCCTACTATATTTAATAGACAAGGCTCTGTTGGGTTACACGTACAACCAGTGCGTAGACAGTTGTGAACAGGAATGAAAAAGGGAAAACTGAAACTGATAAAAAAAAATCTTGTCAACTCCAAATATGAATAATTAAATTAAATTTATTAAAAACGTGAAAAATGCAACAACAAAAAAAAAATCAAAAAGGATCATGTTGTGTCTACAAAGTACACAGTTTCACACTTGCTAGAACACTCTTTATTTTCCAAGTCTAGAAAACACAACACCCGAAGGTGCACGCTATTCTCACACATGCGCAAAAACATATGCGCTCACTTTCCATGCGCACATGCAATTAACATTACAAACATCCTGTTATCCAACATTCCCCCCTCCCTTCCCAAAAGTCAAGTATTAAAGGATGTGACAAAATCCCGTAAATAACCTGGATGTTGGGGGACCCGCTGGGGTCGTTGCTGTTGAGCAACTGATGGTTGGGAGATCTGGGGTGCCACTTCAGATGCATTGCTACAGCTGTCATCTGATGGACCTGCTGACATAAAATGGGTACTATGAAACTCAGACCTTGGTATGGTAAGGTCAGGTGCTGACACTTTATGCAGGCGACGGGCATGCCAGCGAGAGCCATCCTGTAACAGAAATGTGGCTGGCCCCAATTGCCTAGTAATTTGAAGAGGCGAAGAAAGAAAGGAGTGCAGCTTATTAGAACGATGTAACTTCTGTACTCTCACCCAGTCACCGGCACTGATATTAGGCAACTTCACTCTGTAGCGCTGATCAAATTGCTATTTCATTTTCATTTGCCCTTGTCTGACTTTGACAATTGCTGAGGGTGCAGAATGACTTAAGGCCATTGGGCAAAGACGATCTAGTGGAAGTGGGAGTTCCCGACCCATCATTAACTTAGCTGGTGATTTCCCAGTAGTTGAGTGTTGAGTTGCCCAGTAGTGAAGTAGGGTTTGGTTGAGGGCAGTATTAAAATTGCAACCTCCTTGAGCAAGATGTGCCCGGATACCATTCTTAAGTGACTGATTAAATCTCTCTACCCCTCTATTTGCCTGTGGGTTATAATAAGCTGTCTTGCTGTGTTCAATGCCATGATTCTTTAGGAATGATGTGAATTCTGCCGAGATAAATTGAGGCCCATTGTCAGTTGTGATTACACGTGGAAGTCCGAAACGGGCTATCAGAGCCTCCAGTACGTTGATCACAGTCTTTGAAGTGACTGTACTCACCAGAACAACTTCAGCCCACTTAGAGTGCAGATCATATATGACCACAAGAAAACGATGATGGGAGGAGCGCTGTGAAGTTCACCACAAATGTCTAGCTGCAGGTGCTCCCATGGGTGTGCTGGCCACTGAAGGGGCTGAAGTGGTGGAGGAGTAGGTAACCCTGTCTTTCCACTAATCAGACAAGCAGAGCACTCCTTAACAAGGCCTTCTATATTGTTGTCAATACCTGGCCACCATACCCGATCTTGGCACCTCTGTTTCATTTTGACCATTCCTAGGTGACCCTCATGAGCCATCGCCAAAATACGAGACCGCAAACTTTGTGGCACCACAGCACAATAACCCCGAGCAATGCAGGTATCATTCCAACATGATAGTTCCTCTTTTACATGTGCAAATGGGATCAGCTCATTGGATACATGTTTGGGCCAGCCCTCTCTAATATAAGTGCGTAATAATTCAAAAACAGTATCTTCTTCTGAAGCTTGCTGAAGCTCTGTAAGTGATACAATATCCTGTAGTGGTCCATGCACCATCTGAATTAGGTCATTGTCTGTGTCAGCAGCTAGGTTGTGAAGTGGCTCCAGTACCGGTGTAAAGCGTGACAGTAGGTCAGCTACTACATTTTCCCGTCGTGGCTTAAACTCCAGTTAGAAATTATATTGTTGTAAACGATCAGACCACCTATGTAACCGGAGGGGCTTGTGTCCTGTTCCAGATGTTGACAGCAAAGAAGTGAGAGCTTGATGGTCTGTCCTCAGAAAGAATGGTCTTCCATACAAATAAATATGCCATCGCTCACAAGCCCAAATGCATGCTAAAGCTTCACGTTCCCCTGCAGAGTATTTTTGTTCAGTCAGGCTCAGTGCTCTGGAGGCAAATGCAACTGGCTTTTCCACCCCTTCTTCCATCTGTGACAAAACAGCTCCCAAGGCCAAGGCAGAGGCATCACAAGTGACAATTGCCATACCCTCTGGGTTAAAATGAGACAGAACTGGTGCAGTCGTGAGTTGTTGTTTCAGGAGATGGAATGTTTCAGTGCATGCAGAGGTCCAATCCCAGGGTGCATCCTTTTTAATGAGCTCGCGTAGTGGGGTTGTGATAGCTGAGTATTGTGGCAGGAAGCGTAAGTAATAGGATGTCATGCCTAAAAATGAAGAAACTTGTGCAGTTGAAATGGGTTCAGGAAGACTGCAAACAGCATCCACATTGAACTGCAAGGGTTAAATACCTTCAACTGATAAGTGGAACCCAACAAAATCAATTTCTGATGCTGCAAAGATACACTTCTCTTCATTTAAGGTGAGGTTGTGTTTTGTAAGCTGCTGTAACACATGTTGTAGCCTTTCATTATGGAGAGAGAGTGTTGGTCCGTGCACTACGATGTCATCCAGGTACACACATACTCCTGACATCCCAGCCAAGAGTGATGACATTATTTTCTGAAAACAACTGGGCACTGAACAAAGCCGAAATGGCATACGGGTATAACGGAACACCCCAAGTTGTGTGACAAATACAGTGAGATCCCTACTATCAGGATGTAGTGGTATCTGCAGGTAGCCTTGTCGTAAGTCCCGTTTAGTAAAAATAGTGGAACCATGAAATTGAGATGTAATCTCCTCAGCTGTTGGTAGTGGGTATCTGTCTGGGACCACAGCCTTGTTAACTGCATGAAGGTCAATACAAAGACGCAACCCACCTGACTTTTTACGAGCAATTACTAGATTGGAGACCCAGGGCGATGCACTAACTGGTTCTATAATCCCTTCCTCCAGAAGCTGTTTCAACTCTGCAGTGACATCATCTCTCAGTGCTAGTGGTGTTCGGCGCAGTGGCTGAATAACAGGAGGTATGGACGGATTAAGTCTGGGCTTGTGCACAAACTTCAATAGGCATCCTAGGCCATTAAACAGAGCAGGCCATTTCTGCTCCCATGGTGAAGTAACTTGCAGGATTTCTGCACCATCGTAATCAAGAACAGTGAACCCGAGTCTGAGGAAAAGGTCATTACCCAGAATATTGGCTCCTTGCTTTGTAACATAAAAGCAAAATTCAGAAAGAGATCTTGTTCCATAACGAACATGTAACAGCAACGTTCCGAGAACATCAATCTTAGTGTGCCCATAACCAGCCAGAGCTATTGATGGCCTCTGCAAAGGTAAGTGAGAATAGAACTGCTTGTATGTAGCATAATTAAGAAGGGACACTTTAGTGCCCGTATCCAAAAGCAAAGGTATACACACATCCTGTATATATACTACACAAGTCTTGAAGTTAAAAGAAACAAATTGCACTGCATGGATAGATGCTGGTAATGAATGTGAAGGTGAAGGCTGCCCCGATGCAGGCAGCTGGGATGAACGACAGCATTTTGCAAAATGGTTTAATTTGTTGCATTTTCTACATCGCTGACCTCTTGCTGGGCAACTTGAATCTCTGTGCTGGTGATGGTTAGATCCACAATTCCCACAATATTGTCCTGAAATATTGGGCTTTCTCCGCGCTTGCAGGACTGGGGCAGCTGCCTCGCCATAGTTATCACTGAAAACGGGCTGTAACGTCTGCGCTGACAAAGCTCTGCACTGCTGATTCAACCTGGCACGCAATCTCTATCGCTTTCTCTAGTGCGAGTTCATCAGATTCTATCAATAATCTCTCCCTCACAGGTGCACTATGCGTTTTCTCTATAAGCTGATCCCTTATTATCTCGTTCTGAAGCGGACCAAAATTGCAGTACCCTGCTAATTCCCGTAGCACGGCTGTATATTGTCGGATTGACTCACCCGCTAACTGGCTACGCTGACGAAAGTGAAACCGCCGTAAGAGGACGCTCTGTGTTCCAGAAAAGTACTTCTTGAGAGCCTGAACTGCCGCGTCGTATGAATCGGATGCCCCCAATGTATGAAAAACACGCTGCCCTTCTGCGCCCAGACAATGAAGCAAGATGGCACGCTTGCGTATATCAGGTATGGAGTCCAAGCCAAGCGCGATCAGATAAGTTTGAAAAGATTCAAACCAGCGAGTCCAAAGCACCGAAGGATCACCAGGTAAAGGTAAGAAAGGAGGTGGAGGTGGCAGCGAAAGTTCAGCCACAAAGTACACCATTTCACACTTGCTAGAACGCTCTTTATTTTCCAAGTCTAGAAAACACAACACCTGAAGGTGCATGCTATTCTCACACATGCGCAAAAACATATGCACTCACTTTCCATGCATGCATGCAATTAACATTACAAACATCCTGTTATCCAACAGATCAGTAATCCTAAATTTAAAAAAAGTAACAAATCCAGAATTGAGAAAATTGTGAAATTGAGAAAATAATAGCAGTGCTAGAATTACTAAGTTTGTATACAAATCCACAATTCAAATCCTAAAAGAAAGGAGAAAAAGCAAGTACAATTACTAAAAGTAATACCAACAGAAATGTGGCTGGTCGCAGGTTTTTTGAATGACCGTCAAGTACCTGCAGGCCTGATGAATTCAGCTTTAGAGACCACTGACCTAAGGGAGCTGGCTATCTGATTATTAATAGATACAATAACATAATTAAAAAAACAGGATAATAAAAATGTCAATAAGTAGCAAATAAACTACAATTAAATGCATTACAACTAAAGAGAATCTAGGCAAAAAAGGAAGCTGCTCAAAAAAACAAATAAGAAAACTAAGATCAGGGGTTGAGCCTTGTAAAATTCTGACAGACCTGCTCCTGACCAGGAAGTGATTCTGATGGATTGGAAGAGACCTTGGAAATTCTAATGGTTTTTAAAAGGTCATTCTGCCCAGAGAGCTTGAGGGCCTTGGAAGTGGGTGGTAAGAATAATGAAGGTTCAACTGGAAGGAGGAAGGAGAACAGTAGTATTGAGTGTGAGAAACTGTAGTAAAGAAGAATGGTAATATTTTGATTTGAATGTGCAGGTAGGTAAAAGGCAATCAGTGTGATAGCGTTACTTAGTGGAGTACACAGGGGTTTGTCTGTCTATCAGTTTGATACTTTGTATTTCCATATGTTTTCTCTTTCATTTTCATTGTTACTTCTTTAAAAAAATGCCTTAATTTGGAATACATCTGGCTACTCTGAGTTTAAGTTTTTCACATGAAAACCCTCTAATGCAGGGGTGTCGAACTCTGGGCCTGGGGGGCCACGGTGGCTGCAGGTTTTCATTCTAACTCTTTTCCTAATCAGTGACCAGTTTTCACTGCTAATTAACTCCGTTTCCCTTCATTTCCATAGCCTTGTTTTTAAGGATTCAGTCCTCTGAATTCAATTCTTTTCTTCATTAAATGATAGCCAAACAGAAATAAGATGTGAAACGAGTCAACAGATGACCAGCTAAACTGGGATTTCAAACTCCAACTAATTTCTTAATGAGAAGCCGATTCTTGTTAATTAAACCCATTATTTAATTCCATGGCTTGTTGCTGCTCTCATTCTGGCACAGCATACATTTCCAAAACTGCTGATTTTTCGTTTTTTTCTAAGAACATAGTCAAAATATTTTGGTGACCTCAGAGATCAGCCTGAGAACTTCACCTTTCTTTACTTTCAGATATTGTGTGATGTGCACAGGTGAGCTGGTCATGTGGCAGCTTATTTTATGTCTCATTATTGTTTGGCTGCTAATTAAGGAAAAAGAGACAACTAAGGGGCCTAAGTCATGTCAATTAAAACTAACGCAAAAGAAGTTAATTAGCAGCAAAAACTGGCCATTAATGAAGAAGATGGTCAGAATGAAAACCTGCAGCCATGGCGACCCACCAGGACTGGAGTTTGACACCTGTGCAATATGTGACTGCGCTTTCATTTCAGAATATGATCAACACCAATTCCCTTTTAGTACAAACTACTCGATAAACAGCACTTTACTAATGGGGAATTCCAAAACTGTCCATTACACCTTGCCCAAACACAAAAACTATTAGTATTTAAATTATTTAATTAAATAAAGGTAATAAAAAATTCAGATATCTATTGAAATGTCCAATCTCCAAAATAACACAGTACAAAACTAAATATAGAAATATTAAAAAGAAATACAAAATACAAAAGAAAAAAGCCAATGCAAACAAATTAAAAAGGTTAACCCAGAATCAACAACGAGAAGACCAGAGCTAAATAAACAAAGTAGAAAATCCAAATAAAAATGACCAAAAGACCAACAACCTTAGGTTAGGTTGACTTTATTGCCCCAGAAGGAAATGTGTTTGCAGTGGGAAAGTACAAATAATACAGCAGTGGTTCCCAATCTTTTTTGACCCCATTTTTCCAAAGTAAATTTACCACATCCTGTTTTATTCAGTAATTTGAGTTTATATGATATTAAGTTTTTCATGGTAGTTGTTTACTCACTTTACACATAGGGTAGAGACGCGGAGGTCGGTAATCAGCTCTATACATCGACAAAACCCTTTGTTGCATTATAGTTCATGTTTTCACACATAAATCAACATAAAATATTTATTTATGACAAATGTCCCTGTATTTCATGTTCCATGAGCCTCAACACTATGTGAATTTACATATCTGTTACACGGCACAGGCCTGCAAGGCAAGGTAACATTAGAAGCAGCCAATGGCTTGCATTGCCACAATACATATAGGGTTGGCGGTAATCAGCTGTAAACTTCGACAAAACCCCCTGTTATGTTATAGTTCAACTCTATTTGCTAGCAGTATGCTGATTACATTATTTGTTACACTGGTGAATACTTAAAACAATGAAGACTGATCATTTATGTTAGGTAGAATGCCCAGAGGGGGCTGGGCGGTCTCATGGTCTGGAACCCCTGCAGATTAGATTTTTTCTCCAGCTGTCTGGATTTTTTTTTTTGTTTTGTTTTTTCTGTCCTCCCTGGCCATCGGGCCTTACTTTTATTCTATGTTAATGAGTTTTGACTTATTTTAATTCTTATTTATTTTGTCTTCTTTCTTCATCATATAAAGCACTTTGAGCTACATTATTTGTATGAAAATCTGCTATATAAATAAATGTTGTTGTTGGTGCTACTGTTTCAGGCGTCTGTTGCTGTATATTGTGACCACTGTTAGCACCAGCTGCTGCTAGCTGCACAAAGATGGCCACCGTTGGCTGAGCAAAGACGGCTGAGCGAAGATGGCTGATCGAAGACGGCTGATGAAAGACAGCTGCTGCTGGTTGTACAACGATGGCCACCACTGATTGTGCAAAGAAAGCTGATCGAAGATGGACGTTGCTGAAAAGCTTTCGCCTGGCTGCCAGCTGCCAGTGGTCACAATGGCACCAGTCCTTCACAGAGCCTATTTAAGCAAACACCCCCATATATAGATAGATAGATAGATAGATACTTTATTAATCCCAAGGGGAAATTCACAAATTATATAAAAAATTATATATACATATATATAATCATGTGTGTGCGCTTTGGAGACAGCTTAAAGGCTTTGGTCATGGTAAATTTCTGTGTATTAATGCCTCATCTTCTCTTCCCTCTGCAGAACAGAGGCTTGTTTGTGTTATCTTTTACTATATATATATTTATATATATATATATATATATATATATATATATATATATTTTTTTTTTAACTCTCATCGCATGGAATGGACGCAACTTGGTTTTTCCAGTGCTACAAAAAGTAAAGAAACAAGTATGCATCTTTTTGAAATTTGAATCCATCTGCCCATTAGGAATATTTCAAAGCAGTAGTCCATTTTACCAACATTTTTGAAACAGTTTCACAGCAGAAGAAAACTTTTAAAATTTGCAAAAACTTGTGCATAGAGTGGTGGCTGTGTTGTGTGGGTGAAATTAGATGGGACTGATCTAATTTTCACATTCTATCTGATAACTGCTAATGCATATAATCAAATTTAGTTCTTTAAATGATACGGTTCTTTTTGGTGACTAACAGTTAATTACAGTGTAAAATGAAAGTGCAATTCAGGACACAGAAAATCAATGTTGTGCCAAACAGAGTAGTGTGGTGTGATCCACAAAGATGCCTAATTTGAAAATAGTTTTTTGTTGTGTTGAAAAAAAATAAATCTTACCACTCTGTGATAATAACAAGTAACCATGTCAAAAAAAGAAATAGCTGGATGGTGGATTTACAAACATGCCATTTTATAATTGTGTAGTGTTAATCAATTTTTAAATTTTTGCAGTATTCTTTATTTATTTTGCATAATTTTAATGTTTGAAAAAGTATCTTTTGCCCTACAAAGTACCAGTATAAGATCAATGCTTTCTTGCCGAATAAAAATTAGTTTCATGGCATATTATTTGATGAAAGTCATAGAAATACAAAAGGACAACTTAAGGACAACATTAATCACCATTCCTTAAATGGCCACAAGCTTAACAAAGGCACAGTTAAAAATATTCATCAAATTAATGTAGAAGACTCTTAAGGTCAAGATATTAAGTACATTTATCTCACAGATTGTGGACAAATGCTGTTTTGAAATCTGTTTTTTCTGGTCCTTACTGACCTAAGCACTTTACCAGACAGAAGGAGAGGGTGAGAGAGATGCAATGTGTCAGAAAAGATATTAATTAATCTACAAAAGTTCTACATTTAACTCCACTGCTTCTTTTAGAGCTATATTGTTTGCCACTTCTAGAAATCAACACAAACTTGTCAAATGCTGCACTTCAAGTACAGCATCTATTAAATAAATATGATGAACAGTGTTATAACAAGTGTTATACTAAAAATTTCATCATAAGAATTTCTAGCACTAGAATAATTAAACAATGCTTTGATTGTAAATACGAGTGGAGAGAATCATACATACAGTTTTGTTGGTTTCCTGCAAAATTTTATAGGGTAGGCAGCAAAGATAAGAAGCATTCTAAGTGTTAAGATCCAGAGGTTTGCAGCTAAAAAGCCAAATGTTGATGGTTATTCTGACATGGGCAAGTAGCCAGTGTAGTGTAATCAGCTGAAAGAATATGTAGTGCTTGAATGTGGTCTAATCCAGGACTCTGGTAAAATCAGAAGTATTACTAGGGCGCTAAATGTTTATGTTTTATTGTGCTTAATTACGTTTTCCTCCTCTTTTTTTCTTTTCTAATTATTTCATGTGTACCCTAAATGAGACTGTTCAATATCATACCCTTGGTTTGCTGTTATTGCTATTACTGCATTAAGACTTGTTATGCTTGTTTTGGACACATCTTTAACACCATCACCTGGGTTTATTATCTGGGGATATCATCTTAATGCACTAAAATTGATGAAGATTATATGTATATGTGTATGTGTATATGTATGTATATATGTATGTATATATATATATATATATATATATATATATATATATATATATATATATATATATATATAAGTGCAAAATTCTTTTCTTTTTTTTTTTCTTTTCCTCTTTTAAAGACTATATTGGTAACAGATATCTCTATCTTTTAACCTTAAAGCGCCACTGCATGGGGGCTTGATGTGCTTTGGGCGTGCTCTGTCTCTGGGTATGTCAGAGGACTGGGACTGCATGAAGTGGGTTTTAGCCTCACCTGGGGAGGCAAAAGGGAGGGTGGGGGTTAAGGGGAAGAGAAGAGAGCAGGCTTGATCTATATCTAATCTATCATCTCAATCTTTATAATTATAACTATCAACGTAATAATAAGCTGCATGGCAACAACTCTTGGGAGAATAGGAAATTAAGACCTAAACTATTTCACTTCCAGTTAAGACTATAATATGACACCAAAAACTCAGAATCAGTGTCTCCATGATGGGACAGTTAACCGTAAGCTGGAATGTTAAAGGCCTGAATCACGAATTAAAGAGAAAGAAAGTACTTTCTCACCTAACAGGTCTAAATGCTAAAATAGTATTTTTACAGGAAACCCACTTACTAAGTAAGGATCAGTTCCGGCTGCAAAAGACTGGACTGGCCAAATGTTCCATTCTAGTTTTACAAAGAAAACTAGAGGGGTGGGAATTCTCATACATAGAACAGTACCATTTGTAGCATCAGATGTAGTATTGGATCCTGAAGGGAGATATGTGATGGTCATGGGAGACTTATCTAACTGTAAAATGATTTTGATAAATGTTTATGCACCTAATGTTGATGATAAGGAATTTATACAAAATTTATTTGCATCCATTCCCAATCTGAACACTCATAAACTTATAATGGCTGGGGACTTTAATTGTGTTCTAAATCCACTTTTAGATAAGACTTCCTCCACAGGGGGACCGGCAACTAACACCGCAAAGATAATTACAAAGTTTATAACTGATCACAACTTATCAGATCCCTGGAGGTTTTAAACCCAAATTCAAGAACATATTCTTTCTACTCACCAGTACATCATTGCTACTCAAGGATTGATTACTTCTTTATAGATAATAACTTCTTGCCTAAGATTAAATCTTGTAAATACGATGCTATTGTTATTTCAGACCATGCTCCGATGATCTTGGAGCTGAAATTACTAAGCCCCATACACTCACCCGCAGATGGCGTCTCAATCCGCTTCTATTAGCTGGCGAGAATTGTACTGAATTTATATCCAAACAAATTGAATTCTTTCTAGAGACAAATACATCCCCTGAGATCTCTGCAGGAATACTCTGGGAAACTCTTAAGGCCTTCTTAAGAGGACAGATTATCTCATATCTTTCCCACAGAAATAAATCCGAGCGAAGAAAGTAGCAGAGATAAAAGCGAAATTACTAAAATAGATGAAGAACATGCCAGACTACCAAGCGAGACTCTACATAAGAGGAGGCAGGCTCTACATTCAGAATTAAACCTCTTGACAACTAAAGAAACCGAACAACTAATTTACAAATCCAGACATCATTATTATGAACATGGAGAAAGCTAATAAGCTTTTAGCGCAACAAATTCACAAGCAAGATGTATGCAACGCAATCTCGGTAATTACTAACACGAACGGAGATAAAATCATGAACACAAAAATATAATGTACACTTTTAGAGACTACTATAAATCCCTATATACTACTGAGTTTAAAGAAGACAATATACAATCTAATGCATTTCTGGATAAATTACAGATACCACAAATTGACGCTATTAGTGTGGAGGAGCTCGATAAACCTCTGTCATTATCAGAATTACTGGATGCTATAAAGTCACTCCAAGGTGGAAAAGCAGCAGGCCCTGACGGCTACCCTGCAGAGTTTTACAAGAAATTCTCCGCTCAGCTAGCTCCCTCCTATTAGCAACATTTACAGAAGCCAGAGATAACCAATCTCTTCCACAAACCTTTAAGCCAAGCACTAATCACTGTCTTTCCAAAACAAAATAAGGACTTATTACAATGTGCATCATACAGACCAATTTCACTTCTGAATAACGACGTTAAAATACTCTCTAAAATCATAGCTAGAAGGATGGAGAAAGTGCTCCCCTCAGTAATATCACAAGACCAAACTGGATTTATTAGGGGCCGACACTTATCTTCAAATCTTGACGCCTGTTTAATGTAATATACTCACCAACTAAATCAAACACCCCAGAAATATTATTATCATTGGATGCAGAAAAAGCATTCGACATGATTGAATGGAAATACCTTTTACTATTTTGGAGAAGTTTGGGTTTGGCCCGAACATTTGTGCATGGATTAAATTACTGTATACTAACCCAGAAGCTTCAGTTTGCATCAATAACATTTGCTCAGACTACTTTAAACTAGAGCGTGGCACAAGACAAGGATGCCCTTTGTCACCACTGCTGTTTGCAATTGCCATTGAACCACTGGCAATACATTGTCGAAATACTGATCAGATAAAGGGGATTAGCAGAGAAGGACTGGAACAGAAAATCTCATTATATGCAGATGACATGGTACTGTATATATCGGACCCAGAAAATTCTGTGCCTGCAGTCTTAGCAGCACTCACAGAATTTCAAAAGCTCTCTGGTCTCAGAATTAATCTGAATAAAAGTGTACTCTTTCCGGTGAATTCGCAAGCATATAATATTAGATTAGACACCCTTCCTTTTATCATTGCAGAACAGTTTAAATACCTCGGGGTAAACATCACAAGTAAACATAAAGCTCTTTATCAACAAAATTTATCGTCTGCATGGAAAAAATTAAACAAGACTTGCATAGATGGTCAACCCTTCATCTCACACTAGCTGGAAGAATTAACACTGTTAAGATGAATATTCTTCCTAAGCTCCTTTTTATTTCAAAACATACCAATATACATTAATAAATCGTTCTTTAAGCAATTAGATTCAACAATAACCTCATTTATTTGGAATTCTAAACATCCACGCATCAAAAGAGCGACCCTACAAAGACAAAAGGCAGAAGGCGGCATGGCTCTACCTAACTTCCAGTTTTATTACTGGGGCAAATATACAGTCGATAAGAACCTGGACACAAATAGAAGAACATACACAGGCATGGACCGCAATAGAAGTAAAATCCTGCAGTACTTCTTTGTATTCCTTGCTTTGTGCTCCAATAAACACACGTTATCGGCAATACACTAATAACCCAATTGTGCTCCACTCACTTAGAATCTGGAACCAATGTAGAAAGCATTTTAAGACGGAGAAGCTTCTTTCTGTGGCACCTGCAAAAGAACCACCTCTTTCAACCCTCACAAACATATGCAGTTTTAATATCTGGAAAAATTTGGAATTAACTTGCTTAGAGATCTTTATATAGACAACGTCTTTGCATCCTATGAACAATTACATTCCAAATTTAACATTCCAGCTACAAATTTCTTTCACTATCTTCAAATCAGGAACTTTGTTAAACAGAACCTTCCAGATTTTCCTCATCTTGCACCCTCATCCACGCTGGAAAAATTATTGCTCAATTTCAAGGAGTTAGACTCCATCTCTACAATATATAAAATCCTTTTACAATCCCTTCCTTTCAAAGATCCAAGAGGACACTGGGAAAATGACCTCTCAATTAATATATCAGAAAAGGAGTGGAAAGTAGCAATGCAGAGAATTCACTCAAGCTCCATATGCAAAGCATACAATTATACAACTCAAAATTATATATCGAGCACATCTGTCTCGACTAAAACTCTTCAAAATGTTTCCAGGGCATGATCCAACCTGTGAACGCTGCAAAAGCCCCAGCCTCACTAGGTCACATGTTCTGGGCCTGCTCCAAATTAACATTATTCTGGACAAAAATTTTTAATTACCTCTCAGACAGTCTTGGACTCACAATCCCTCCTAACCCATTAACAGCTGTGTTTGGGGTTCTTCCAGAGGGTCTTAAAGTGGAGAAAGACAAACAAATTGTGATTGCATTCACTACACTGTTGTACGCAGACTTATTCTGATAAACTGGAAGAACCCAAACTCTCCTCTTTTAAGTCAGTGGGAAACTGATGTGTTATATTATTTAAAATTGGAAAAAATCAAATACTCAGTTAGAGGATCTGTGCAGACTTTTTTCAAAACATGGCAGGATCTAATCAGTAATATTTTGAAATGATTTTATAAAGCACAGAGAATTTGTTGATTTAGGTATTTTTAAAAGCCTTAAATTTTACACCGTTTGGCTTGCTCTCTCTCTCAAGGGTGGGGATCGATCTGTTCTTAGCATAATTCTTTTTTTTGTAAAAACGTGATTGCTATGTATTGATTGTAATAAAATTAATAAAAAAAAAAAAAAAAAAAAATCAGAAGCATATTTAGGATACGTTGATGTGATAAACTTTATGTATGATGCACTTAAAGAAAGAACTGCAGCAATCCACTTGAGAAGTAAAGATACTTCAATACAGAGAAAAAGATCTGGACATGGGTGATGATTCTTATGATGATTCTGATGGCATTAAACATTGGCTGCATATGAAGCATGAGATTCAAAATTCAAGCCACTGCCAAGGACCTCTGACATTTGTCACAGAGGATGATGGAAGATCCCAGAAGAATGAAGCTTCTTTGAATGATACTAAATCTTCCATAAGGTTTAATCCTATTTTGCTGGTACATTTTATTTTCACAGAGTATCTCAAGATATTTAAATACCATTGGAAGATCTAGTAAGCTTTACCCCAAAATTATGTCCATGTTACATTTATGGTTTAAACATTATGTTTTTAAATGTAGGGATAAATACAAGTCATGGAAGTGGTTTTCTTTCCCTGCTTCCAATAAGAGCTGCTAAATAGATGCTAAAAAAGATTGAATATCGTGGAATTTGATATTTCACAACTTCCATTCTTCTTCAATTTGTGCAAATTATACTGAATTTCAGGTGAAAATTGTTCACCGGCCAAAACTCTCAAAATTAAAACAAATCTCAAATACAGTATAGCAGAGATTGGACTCTAATTGTGAACCACACCCAACAGGCTTGGCCTCACTCAGACATCTGTTTTGGAACTGTCCAAAATTAAATCAGTTTTGAGAAAAAGATTTGTTCTTATCTGTCAGATGGTATTAGATGTAGATCATCGCAAATTCTCTCTGAGCAGTCTTTGGAGCTATTTCAAATGAGCTTATCTAAAGATTATCTGGCGATAGACTGGCCCTTATTTCTTACACTACATTGTTAGCAAGTTGACTGCTCAATTTCAAGAATCCTAATGATATTTGATATTATCTAAAATTAGATAATATTAAATATTAACATAGAAATTATTTTGAATTCTGTAATGAAATCACTAATTTTATTCTAAAATAAGGTTGCTAACATCCTTCATGTGTGTCTACAAAACACAATTGTTTTAATGAATAAGAGGCTGTATTACAAAGTGGGCCTCTTTTTATTACTAACTAGCTCTCTGTTCTTTGGTAGGGTGGGTTTACTGTGGTTTATGATTACAAATTTTAATTGTTACTATGATGTGTGGGATCAGTTATATTTATGATTGAATAGACTAAGTATTGTAATTTTGCTATATTGCAAATTTATGTTTAATTATACAAATTCTGTATTGCACAGATTTTTAACAAAACTTAATTTAAAAAAAAAATCACAGCTGTGAGCCTACTTACCAGTGGTAGGACATTATCTACACATTTATTCTTCAGACACAAAGTGTGGCCTAACTTTTTACCCTATAAGCACACATATAGTTTATAATTAGCATCTATCTCACATGACCCAAGACTGAGTAATGCTAACAACCTTCATTATAGTTTACTTTGCAACATGGTTCTCCAAAATTCCTGAAATCCCTACTGTTCTTAACTTTTACCTTTAGACAATACCATTATCCTTCCACTGCCCTGTTACCCCAAATGATATTATAAATATAGCAGCCGTAATAATGTTTGAAATGTAAACAGGATAGAAAAACAAACAGATCTAGATGTCACATTAATACATTTTTATACAGTAAACACAAATATAATACACATATAAGACACATATATATAACCTATCAAATGTTCAGATTCGGAAGCTATCCTTAATTGCAGGAAAAGCAATCCATGATAGGTTATTTTTGTAGTTGTCATTTTAGGTCTAAAATGCCAGGATCCCAAAGTTTGGAATGTGCATGGCCCACCAGTTCTTTTCCACTGTAGGTCAGCCAGATAAACATAAGTATTAATCATCCACCTGCACAGACAGCTCCTCTAAGTTCCCAGGCTCAGAACCTTCCGACACGTCTACTGCTAGATTTAGCCATTTCTCTCCACCTTGGCTTGTATTCTTTGTTGCATCCAAAAAAAAAAAAGGGATAAACAATAACTTTTTTCTTAACCGCCCAGTATTTCAGTTGTTTTCCTGGTCATGCAGGCAAGACTACAGAGGCTTGTTACAGAAAAGGTTCATGAGGAATTTTCTTCTAATTGGCTTGCGGTGCATATTCAGACAAGCTTGAGGAGAATCCTGGCACATATAAATGAATTACAAATTATGAATTTGTTACAACAGACATACTGTATGTAATTCATTACAACTTCTTGCTTCACTTGTATTTTTAAATAGACTACAGTATGCGTAAGTGTCAACACTGGCTGTCTGAAGCTACTTCAACCTGAGCTTTACAGACAATGAAGAGACAAAACCTTATATTCTCCAGCCTGTTTAATCCAATTCAGAGTCACCTATTTTTTCGTCACCATTTAGATGTCACATTAAATAAATACTTTTTTTTTCACATCAGTTATCCAGTTGGATGCAGAAAATGTGTGTTTTTTGTTAGAATATCATTACATATATACTGTTGGGATTTTTTAGTGCACACCATAGTCAGGAAATTACAGATGCATGGGTTCAACTTTTTGAACTGAAGACCTGACTCTCCCCCTCATTCGCTAGTCAAGAGTCCAGTCTTCAACTCAAAACGTGACTCCCATTATTCTTTAGTTTAACAGAGAGCATGAAATGTATCCTTACCTCAAGTACCAAGAATCTGTGATAAAATGTACTCTTTCCAGTTTATTTTTGTTTTCACAAACGTGCCTCTGAAAAGCAGAATTCACATTACCTTTACTGCTTCAAAGTGGACGTGTTCTAAAAGTTTAAACACCTTTGTTTTCATGTTGGAGCTCGGTGCCCTTTACCTCCATTATGCAGCACAAGAGCAAGCTAAGTATTTTTTTTTTAATTTATAAAAAATTATTCACTTTAAAAAATAGTTTAATGTGGCAAATGAATATATGCCATGGTTGTGACGAAATAACTTTGGCTTGAAAAATACTAAACTTGTCCTTTAATTGTTATATCAACTACTTTTTCAATAAATTCATATTGACAATTTAAATAAATTGTGAAACTGAGCTCTTCTGAGACCCTCCCCAAAGGTGTCACTTCCGGAAATGCGATTGACATGTCTGTGGAGGGTTGCTTGTCCGTCACCATTCACAGCACCACTAAGGCAACTGCAAGTTCACAGCCTTACCACGTAACACGTCTGTTGCCCAATGATTAATACACGGCACATGCTAACCCGGCCACTGACCTGGCACCATCACTGCTCGTTTGCTGTGTCTGTGTGTACTGAAGTGTTTGCTCCCGTCGGAATAAATATCTTGACTGTTCCTGATTTGATTGGAATAAAGTTGGTTTTCTTGAAAACTTTGAATTTATCGTTTTCTCTTGCATGCAAGAGAGGGACCCACGTGTTACAAAATATAAAAGTAATTATCCCCATTTTTTCTTTAATACTTAATTTTCCTTTACAAGGATGTGTAAAAATATTCATTCGCTGAATAGAGTGACCTTACACTGATCATGCAAACCTTTCTGAAAACATGTTTTCACTTTGTTATGTTGGGTTGCTGAGTGTAGACTGAGAGATGGGCAGCAATAGCAAATGTATCCATTTAAAATGAAATCTACAACACAGAAAATGTCCTGAAAACTTTCTGAGTCCACTGTATGATCCTTAGCACAATCTAACAAACTTCCTGCTATCTTAGGGCAAGACAGCAGTTTCCTAAAACAATAATCCTACATACTTAAGTGAATAAGACTTGGTTGCAGTTTTCTCTAAGTAAAATAGAGCGTAATTTAAAACATATAAAGTTTATTAATATTGTTTTCTCAATTTAATTAATAGCAAAGTTTTATCAGGGCAGTTAATTGGTTTTATGTCATATAATATTGCTTGCTGTTTCCTCTGTTATCTTTACTGTTTGCACCTGTCTTGACCTTGAGATGTGCCTACACAATTTAAATAACATTGCCAGGGGCAAGACACCTGTTCTAATCCCAAAATATGGACATTAAATTAAGTACCATACAGTGGGAAACTGCTAAAAGGAGAACAAATATCTAAACTAGAAATGTGAGACCATGTTATACTGTAACATAACTATAAAACTTGTAAAATTCAAGATAATGTCCATTGTAGAAGATCACTTGATGAGGGCAGGAAAACAAAACTGCTTCTGAAATAAATTGCCTATTAATAAAGGACTGATTCCAGCATCAAACTAGCTGCAGTGTTGGGGCTACTCAACAACTCATCATTGGTGGAAATGTTGACCTGCTTCAAAGGCATGAGACATAATCTGGCTAATGGGACTGCAGGTCAGCATTGGGCAGTTGTTTTTTGCTTTTGTATGGATTTATATGTATTTGATTTATTCATTTTCTTCTATTGCCTAACCTGATTCCATCAAGATAAAGTAGGTGATACTGGATGGTGGTTGTGAGGCTCTCAATATACTTAGCATATAAATCATATAAATGTATATGGCTACATTTTGACAGATGATGATGATGATGATGTCAGAGTGAATTGAGACAGACAGTTGACCAGCACCTTATTATTTGATTGACTTTTAGTGACATGGACAGGTGAACGAACTTGCATGTTTTGCTTTTTATTAGCAAAGCATGGATAGATATTATTAGTTAGGTAAGTTAATGTTAACATTAATAAGGGAAAAATCAGGTGAGGTAGGGTCCCACCAGGATTTCCATGTCAAAAATATCAGTGGTCTCGTGTCTTTTTCTTGTTTTGAAGTTTAATTTCTATATTTTCCAGATTGGTACTATTTGGGAAAAGCTTTCTTTGTGAATTTCTAAAGAGCTCGTGCCTGTGCTTGTTTTTGTAACTATGACATTCTGTACCATTTGTTTCCAGGACATTTATTATGGAGAGGAGCTCATATGACATTTTATTTTCTTAACTGTGGCATTATATATGCAAAATTCTTCTTTAGATATAGATTTGTAACAAAGACTTTTAAACTGTTTATTTTGAGATCTTTAGATATACAATGATATAGGAGTTCTAAAATCATACCATTTATGTCTATGCTGATTGGTGCAAACTGATTCCTAATGGTTTTATGCAAATGAAGATACTTTGAAGTTACTTTGTTATATTTTTCTGTCTTGTCAAGATGAAGTGAGGTGTTCATAAGGAAGGGGTGCCTCAGGGTTGTTGTAATAATGGTGTCCTTCTAGAGTCATTGATAACGATGATCTTGACTTTTATTTAAAAGAGCATTTCCCTAACATTACTCATTAATCAGATTTCTTATGTTTACTTTAAATCTTGATTCTTTTATTTTTATAATCTTCCAGTAATGCTTTTCTGTGATTGACCAAATTATTTTAATTTCTGATTAATCTAGCATTGAACCAGATTTGAGCTCTACTAATACTGCTTATTTATTTTCTGGGTTCATTTAGTGTGCAGTGAAATTGTATTTCAGTTTATACACATTGATTTGAATTAATTTATCTTAGTAACAAGATTTTATTCCATTCATTTTTTATTAACTGAATAAATTACACTTCTATGCCATATATTCTCTCTCTATCTCCCACCTTCTTATTCTTGTTCAGTTGTCTTGTGGCGTCTATTCACTTTTTAGTTAACTGAACTTTTTTCAAACGAAATACTGCATAATAGGATATTGTTATCCAATCTGAATAGATATTTTCTACATTTGAGACTGCAGTTTGTGTAAATCATTACTTTTTAACCATTTTTACTTAAAACACGTCTAATGTCTTTTACTTAATACATAATGTCTTTGTCCCACAAAAAAGATATCTTTGTCCAAAATATTTTGGAGGGCACTGTAGTACTGTATATAATATTGAGATAGTAAGAATCATTTACCCAGTTGCAGTAATCTGTACTTTGTTTTTTTTATCATAACATTTTTCAAATTTTTCTTAATTTCATCTACCACACTATTGTCCTTGGCATATCTAAAATTCATTGTTCTTCCACTGATTTTTGTTATAGCTTCCATTCATAGAATAATAATTCTTTTATTTGCCAGAGCTTGAATCAAAGGTACTGTATCAAAGCATCATCAGGAATAAAAAATGAGATTTTAGTTGTTCTGTTATGTTGAATTTAATAGAACCCCTAGAGTATCCAGATATTTAATTTTACTGCAGTTACTCATACCATGGAAGAAGGTGTATACAGTGGGATAGTCCAGCTGTGCCCCCCTTCTTTGTACAACCTAGCATTCAATTTTCAGTTTCTCAGTTTTGTGACATACACTGCTTTGTTCTGTACATCTTTTAATTAGGAGACTTCAGATGACTAAACATTTATTGTATTATTAAAGGTGTACAAAGCTGCTGAAAAACATAAACAAGAAACCGAAGAGGCACATTCTCAGGAATACGCAGAACATTACAAGGTAGAAAACTGAAAGGTTTCTTGTCATTTTTTCGTTTATCTTCTGACAGGTGTGTCTATAACTTTGACAGTTATGTCATTTTTATGGAAGTAACAGATTCAGACATAAAAGGGCAAAAGAAATTGATTTTTTTAAGATAACATAAATGTGTTCTTCCCTTAGCAATGGCACAATCCTGCAAAATGAATTAAGCATTATGTTTATCAGGTATCTGCCAAAATTAAATGTATTTTTCCAGAAAAAAACTTTCTCGTATTTGAAAAGAATACAAATACTGTACTTAAAATTATATCAACAATTTCTAGTTATTCTTGAAGCAAAGTTACAGCTACAATTGAAGCAAAGTTTTAAGATAGAAGATATTAACATATAATACTACTACTACCAATAATAATAATTTTCATTTATATACCGCTTTTTTTGCAACTCAGAACACTTTACATAGTGAGTGGGGAGTCACTTCAACCACCACCAATGTGTGGCATCCACCTGGATGATGTGACAGCAGCTACTTTTGCACCAGTACACTCACCATACATTAGCTATTAAATGATGAAGGGGATTGAGAGAGAGATGAGACGATTAGGGAACAAGAATGGACAAGGCCGTGTTGGGCAATTTAGCCTGGGTGCCAGTAAACACCCTGCACTTTTTGAAAGATGCCCAGGGATTTGTGATGATCATAGAGAGTCGTTACTCAGTTTTATGTCTGATCCAAAGGACAGCACCATACTTACAGCACAGTGTACCCGTCACTGCACTGGCGCTTTGGGATCCACACACAGACCACAGAATATGTGCCCCCTGGTGGTCTCACCAACACCTCTTCCAGCAGCAACCCAAACTTTTTCTAGATGGTCTTCCATCCAAGTATTGGCCGGGTCCAAACATGCTTAGTTTTAGGTGGATGATCTGTTTTGAAGCGCAAGTGGTATATATGGATAGCATTACTTTTTCATTGTTGTGGAAAAAGTATTTGAAGGACAGGGTGTATTACCTTCCATGTAAAATGATGCTTTTCCTATGAAAGTCAATGTTTCCTCCAGGAGCTCAACTTCTTGTATTAAAATAAATTTTTTTGGGTCACATGAGATAATGATGCATTGCTCCAGAGTTTGTCTAGAGAACATGGAATTGGTTGGCAACACTCATTTTCACTGGCAACTCAACTATGGTTGTTCAGTAGCCCTTAATGAATTTAATTTGGTAACAAAATACATAAAATTTATGACTTAAATATAAACTAAGGGATCATTATTTAATTAACACTACCTGAATAGTCAGAGGGCAGCACGGTGGCGCAGTGGGTAGCGCTGCTGCCTTGCAGTTAGGAGACCCAGGTTTGTGTCCCGGGTCCTCCCTGTGTGGAGTTTGCATGTTTTCCCCGTGTCGGCGTGGGTTTCCTCCGGGTACTCCGGTTTCCTCCCACAGTTCAAAGACATGAAGGTTAGGTGCATTGGCAATTCTAAATTGTCCCTAGTTTGTGCTTGGTGTGTGGGTGTGTGTGTGTGTGCGCACCCTGTGGTGGGCTGGTGCCCTGCCTGGGGTTGTATCCTGCCTTATGCCCTGTGTTGGCTGGGATTGGCTCCAGCAGACCCCTGTGACCCTGTAGTTAGAATATAGTGGGTTGGATAATGGATGGATGGATGAATAGTCAGAGCATAAAGTCTTAAATCACATGATAACATCTACACAGCGGATCATTGACATCTGACAACGGAAAATCTGATATCAAGTATATTTGTGAGAAGCCTTGTTTGCTAATATGTTTGATTGATACTGACAATTCACGACTGGAACAGAAATCCAATTACAGTTTATTCAGTTTCAGATCAGGCAGGCTTTTCCTCGTAATCACATTATATCATGCATCTCCTTTATTGCCTAAATGAATGCTAAAATGTTTCAAAGGACCGTCATTAAGAAGGCACTCTTTTGAGTACCAAATCAACTGTCTCTAGAAAAAGAATGAATATTAAAAAGAGCTGTAAGGTTCAAATAAAATAACACAAGTGTTTTATCTTGGTAGAATAATATATGTATTGCTCTACTTTCCCCTATTGTATTATTAATATGTAGCCTTAGAATGCCTAACCTCACAAACTTACCACTGTATATAACTTATCCCCACCTTCCCTTCTATATCTATAACCTCAGGCAATTAGATGTAGTAAAAAGACAAGCAGGAGTTAAGTTACACATAAAATAATGTATTACTGATAATATTCATAAATAATAACAAAATGCAAAGTACATTTGAATATTGGCAACCATACAACCTGATAAAATGGTGATGTGTAATTCAGGTGGCACACAGACTTGCAGTTACTTAAAATGTCTCTAGTTAAGGCATCGTTGGTGCTCAGCTTTCAGCCACATGTCTGTTCAATATGGCTACTGAGCTGTGCTCTTCATTGTGTTGTCTTCATCATCACAGGTTAGCAAGAGAGATGCTTCTTCATCATATGTGGGTCAGAGAGAGAGAATGTGGTTGAGCAAGTACATTTATAGATGTTCTCTCCAATTCTTAGAACCAATAGGACATCATGGTACTTAAAGGCCTCTGAGACAAGCCAATTCCAAACAGCCATATCTCAGACCAATGGGAGAAATAGTACATTTTAACACCTCAACACCCCAAGACCATATGTTACGCTAACCTGGCTTTGTGTGGGGGATGAGACAAAGACTTTAGCAAAGAAATACTCATCAAACTGGTTTAAGACACACCCCCCCAAATCCTGTCATAAAATTATAAAGAGACAGTCGTAAAAAGGGGGTGTTGTGCAAACACGAATACCTCTCACCACTTGGTTTGCCTAAATTATAAATAAAGACATACAAAACATTTATCAAGTTATATGCAAAATCCCACATCACAACAACAAGGAAAATGTCTCTGCAACTGAAAAGTCCCACTTAGGTGAGACATATCTTAGGTGAACATATCTGAGGACCTTATTTGGACATACAATAACACTTCCTTAATGAAAAAGGCCCAGCAGAGACTATAGTTTTTGTGGCCACTGAAGCTAGCAGCCCCTCGTCGCCTATTCTCATCGTGCTTTACCGAGGCACCACTGAGATTGTTCTGCCCAACTGCATTACAGTCTGGTATGGAAATTGCAGCATGTCTGAACCGAAAAGACTACACAAAATAATGAGGTCAGCAGAGAATAGTGTCAAGGTGCCTCTCCTTTCTCTGGAAAAGACATTTTCTCTCACAGATTCTTCATTCTTTTACCATCTGGAAAAAGTTAGTACAGCATCAGAGCCAGGTCTGTCAGGTTATATATTGGCTCCTCAACAAGATCATCCACCCTACCCTAACTCCAGTTTATGCACAAGTAACTTTACTTATCACATTGAAAGATTAATCACTGCACTGATCTGTGGAATTTGTATTAAAAGGGTTTCTGTGTAATTGCGACAGTTAATTTTATTTTCATATTTATGCATGTGTGTTGCATGGTTTTGTCTGTTTCAGCACACTATTTTTTTAAGTTTTAGTAATATTGAATACAAGCTAACCATTCAAAATGATGAAATGGCCATTCATGGAAGTAAAGTGCAAAAACAGACCAGTAAAATACTGTAACTATACACAGTGCATCTGGAGTAATTTGTTGCCAAAATTAGTGCAGGTTAAGCAATCAACCGTTCTTTCTACAATGGAATGTCATCTTTTGCCTTTGAATAAGACCTTTTTTTTTTAAATACATTTTGAATTATATTTGAGTAGTGATGTTTGATCAGACAGCCCCAGTATGGGTGTGCATAAATAAAACATGCTGCATTTCTGCAAACACAGGTTTGTCTAAATCAACTTTTTTGGAATGGAACTAGCCTGATTTCCATGAATCCCAATTTATATTAACAGAATTTCATGCTAATCCTACTTTCTGGAACAGACAGAAGAAAGTCTTCTATAGATTTTGGCCCCTAGCACACCATAAAATGCAGCGCAAACAGGGAGTGGGGCAGCCATATGTATTCCTGGAAAAAAACAAGAGAATCTGATTGATCAAGTTTGAAACTTTTACCAATGTGCCCACGGACACACCACATTTCACATGTGTGTGGGAAATTATGATCTGCCAATTTAAACATAATTATCACAAAAGTACGGATAGTCATTGACATACCCTCATACAATTTTTAATGTCTACAGTCCAAACAGTAATATGTAAAAACTGCCAAGAGGTCAAAACTTGAGTGGACAAATAAAGCAGAGTCCAGACATCAAACAAATGACGCTATTAAAAAAAAATTAAAAAGAAGAAGAAAAAGTAAGAAGTCAAAAACTCAACATTTTTAATTCCTTTTAACTTACCAAAAACAAACAATGCTAGAGCGTTTCCCCAATGTTACTAGCACAACACCAAAGCATTACTTATAGGCACTGCTCCCCTTTTATATTTTTCTAGCTCATCCTATATTTGACTGCCAGGCCATGTAATAAAGTGGGTGGGGTGGGAGCAAACAACACATGAGTGGGGGGCAAATAGTGGGGTCCAAGTCCTCACCTGACTCAGAAGTGTGTATACTGCTTGTCTTTACCAGCTCAGATGTCTCATATTGTTAACATGTGGCTCTGCAGTGAAAACCATCATAAAAAATGAGAGTTTATAAAGCCAAGCCAAGCCAATAAATTACGTATGGAAATGAAAATAAAACAGTTACTGTTAATATTATATGCAATACTATGAAAAGATAAAATAGAATAGAATTGCCATTTAAACATCAGTTTAATAAAGGGTGACTCAACAACAGGACTAGCTGAGAGAATAATCACATGGCTTGTGCTGTATGAAAATGTCATAAAAAAACAAGCTTGAATTGGTACCAATAAAGTGCAGACAGCTATGAAAAAAGTCATTATGAAATTTTGTGAAGTGAGGAAGGCACTTAACATTAAGTAGTGTGTTGACTCAAAAATCCCATCAGAAAGATAGACTGTTAAAACAGCTGTATTTAACTATGACTTGTTGCAGGACTACCTCAACAGGTTTAAGGACTTCTGAGACAGTAATGTCTTTTTACTACTAAAATTAATTGCTTAAATTCAGAAATCACAGGGAATCGAAAGTAATTAAAAAATCTCTACTCTTACTAATCATGTGAAGGAATTAATAATTTGCACTAGCAGATGACTCTCGAAAGTGAGAAAGATAAATAATTTTATTGCGAAAAAGAAGAATGTGCATGCCTTTGTTGTTTGGTTATTGCTAACTAATTGAAGTATATGTGCTGACAAGGAAAGATGATTATAATGCAATGATAAGTAACAAACGTTTATCTCTCCAATGCTGGTATCATAAATGGCTAGAAAATGCTAGCTAGAAAAGATTTGCCTAACATAATTATAAATGTTTAACATGGGTAAGAAAGGCTTTTGTTGGTCAGCTATTAAAGTCGATTATTGTTGACAGGATTCCCTTTTTTCATCTTCTACTTTGTAAAGATGTTGTTTGAAAATGATCACTAGCTGTGTTCTTGAACCTTCTTAATCTGTTTCAGCCAGGATTGGGCAAAAGGCAGAATACTGGACTGGACAGGACTCTGGTCCATCACAGAGATCACTTTCAGTCACACATGCACACAAACACACACTCTCACCTTAGTCACACACAGTGACAGTTTACACTTGCCAATTAGCATAACCTGGAAAAAAAACATTGTTGCAATTCCTTTTTTTTGATTGAACATATCTGGCCATTGTAATTTTCATAATTTTCATAAATGGGTATTCAATTATTGCAAACATTAGGGGATAACAGAAGTGAAAGACAAACTTTATAACAGCGACTAAACATTATGGATACCAGTTGAATGTGGCACTCATACGGTAAATTATAGTGTGACCAGATTTTCAAAGTTGAAACTTTGTGCAGCATGTAGGCCCATACATGAATCCTTTGTTTAATGTATCTAATCATCATGAGAGAGGGATCAGGGCACTGAGAAAAAAATACTTTCACAAGTAAACACATCCTGTATGATTGCACACAGTGCTTGAAGTGAAAACAATTAAATGGCAGTATACTGTCTGGTTTTCTGAGCTTTTTGGTCCACCTTGTGATGCTGTTAAAATTTAACACAGGTTTTCCTAATCAAGTAGGATTTGCCCCCTTGGAGTTTTATGCAAACTGTTGTCAATGTATTGTGACAATGTTTGCATCACTAAAAAACTTTATTAGATGGATAGAATGTTAAAACTGGGAAATTTTGATATATTTCCATAAATTATGGCGTCAGTGAAATAGCTAATCATTATAATCTGTAGATGATGGAGATGTGAGGTTGGTTTAGAGTGAAGATAATACTGAGTAAATATTTATTTATTCTTGACACGCTGCTTTATATATATATATATATATATATATATATATATATATATATATATATACACTCACCTAAAGGATTATTAGGAACACCTGTTCAATTTCTCATCAATGCAATTATCTAATCAACCAATCACATGGCAGTTGCTTCAATACATTTAGGGGTGTGGTCCTGGTCAAGACAATCTCCTGAACTCCAAACTGAATGTCAGAATGGGAAAGAAAGGTGATTTAAGCAATTTTGAGCGTAGCATGGTTGTTGGTGCCAGACGGGCCGGTCTGAGTATTTCACAATCTGCCGAAGTTACTGGGATTTTCATGCACAACCATTTCTAGGGTTTACAAAGAATGGTGTGAAAAGGGAAAAACATCCAGTATGCGGTAGTCCTGTGGGCGAAAATGCCTTGTTGATGCTAAAGGTCAGAGGAGAATGGGCCGACTGATTCAAGCTGATAGAAGAGCAACTTTGACTGAAATAACCACTCGTTACAACCGAGGTATGCAGCAAAGCATTTGTGAAGCCACAACACGCACAACCTTGAGGCGGATGGGCTACAACAGCAGAAGACCCCACCGGGTACCACTCATCTCCACTACAAATAGGAAAAAGAGGCTACAATTTGCACGAGCTCACCAAAATTGGACAGTTGAAGACTGGAAAAATGTTGCCTGGTCTGATGAGTCTCGATTTCTGTTGAGACATTCAAATGGTAGAGTCAGAATTTGGAGTAAACAGAACGAGAACATGGATCCATCATGCCTTGTTACCACTGTGCAGGCTGGTGGTGGTGGTGTAATGGTGTGGGGGATGTTTTCTTGGCACACTTTAGGCCCCTTAGTGTCAATTGGGCATCGTTTAAATTCCACGGGCTACCTGAGCATTGTTTCTGACCATGTCCATCCCTTCATGACCACCATGTACCCATCCTCTGATGGCTACTTCCAGCAGGATAATGCACCATGTCACAAAGCTCGAATCATTTCAAATTGGTTTCTTGAACATGACAATGAGTTCACTGTACTAAAATGGCCCCCACAGTCACGAGATCTCAACCCAATAGAGCATCTTTGGGATGTGGTGGAACAGGAGCTTCGTGCCCTGGATGTGCATCCCACAAATCCCCATCAACTGCAAGATGTTATCCTATCAATATGGGCCAACATTTCTAAAGAATGCTTTCAGCACCTTGTTGAATCACTGCCACGTAGAATTAAAGCAGTTCTGAAGGCGAAAGGGGGTCAAACACCGTATTAGTATGGTGGTCCTAATAATCCTTTAGGTGAGTGTATATATATATAACATTTTGTCTTCCTTCTTTGCATTTTATACTTTTACAGTTAAGAGGATCATTTAACTTACCTGTTATGAGTTAAAGCTTTTTTACATTTTTTAAATATTTCACAAGAAAACTTGGTACCATATAATATAAATGTAATATACGTAATATACATAAACGTAATATAGTCTGTCTGTCAAACATTTCACTTTCCTTGGGCTGACTTCTACTGTTGCCTTTGAAAGTGGGAAGATATTTAATAGAAATGTTTTGTCAATGCACTTTAAGATTTTCACGTGTTTACAAAGTAAGATAAGTTAAACACAATTCAGTAACATTTGTGTTTCTTAGTATGTATTCATTTCTCACACAATCGACTTGACTTGTATTTTTTTTTTTTTTGCTATCAGATCTAGTAAAGGTCATCGGCTAAATGTGTCAGATCCTAATGAGATTAATTCATCTTTCCTTTCTTTATATTCAACTGCCATTCAACTAGACATTTTTCATTTGTTACTGGCTCAGAAGAATCTGAATACTTTTATCTGAATGGTTTTACTACTAAACTTTTATTTTACTTATTTCAGACCAATGATTTTAATCTTAATAACAATTCCTAAGTTGCCAAAGAATTCTACATTCATTCTTTGTCATCTGTGTTTTCGTTTTGTTTCTTGTACTTTATGAACTTTTTTTATCTACTGAAATTATATTGGTAAATTGTCATGTTTAAATTAAATCTAACAAATCATGACACAACATTCTCAAACTTACTTAACCCAGTGCAGAGTTGTAATAGGCCAGTGTCTACCTTGACAGCATACATTAAAGACAAGGACATCAGTCAATTGCTGGCACTGCTCACTCACAGCCACACTCACACAATGCTTGTCAGAAATCATCAGTTAAACTCTTCTCTGTTATAACCCACTCTACACATTTGGTGTAATCTTGTCAAAGCAGGATCAAGTGCTCTTTATTTACTTACTATGTAAAGCTATTCTTATTGATTTTTTTTATGTAGTTCACCATGAAGTTCATTCTATACAATACCTATTCTAATTTCTACCCAATTCAATTTTACTGAAAATGTATTTCAGTTATCCAGTCCCTGTCATGAAGTAGTATTTTGTTTAATGTTTCTGTGTCATTTTTGGATCCTTTTACACAAACTATTCATCTCTTTGAGTTTTTTTTTCTATTTACGATACTCAGTTTTTACATTTTTATTTATAGAAGCTTCCCAAAAAGTTTTTTTTTTGTTTATTTGTTTGTTTTTTTTTTAATCATGATTATGTGACACAATTTTGTTTTATTATGGGCACCAACATTTTCTACAAATTAGCATTGTGGCTTGCATAAAAATTTTTCGCAGAAAAAATCGGATAATGCAGTGTGTGACATTACCACAGTGACCATATAAAGGAACACCCCACACGAAGATGATATTTTTTTATACTCGATTTGCTCGCCAACCCCCCGACCTGTGCTACGCGCCAGCCACTTCGCTTCTCTGTTGCTCATATATGTGAATTTCACTTTCACCAAAGAACAAATCTTTTAATTCTCACGGATACACCTCTTCATTGGGAAGAAACACTACTTTTCACTGATGGTAACACAAATTAGATGATCTACAAGTCTACAGGAACTGCTGTGTCTGACAATAGCATTCACATGAATGAGAAATGATTGGACCGTGGGTGTGGTTGTAATTGTTTGAGAAGAGGGCGGGACTTGTCAAAATCTCTTGGCAAAAAGTCTCGTCTCATGGGACCTGAAATTATCTCTCATGAGAGTTGAAATTATCTCCGAGAAAGTCTCATCCCAGAATTTCCTTTAATAATTGAGAGATATATTACTTACCCTATGTAGTTTGTAGTGGCAGCCAAGAAAAAAATGTAACCTCATATTTTCTCAGAAAAAAGTTCTCCTTCATTCATTGGTCAAGAGTCCTGTTTTCAATATAAAAACAAACCCCATGTGAAGAGGTCTCCTGCTTGTGTTTTCTGGAGTTTTATTTACTAGTATTTTAGCAAAAAATGCATGTGCTTTACATGTTATGAGCATATGACTGGATCAGCTGATGTGAAGATTATAACACCTGAGTAATGAGAGATTTTTTCATAAGCATTTTTGATGTTGTTTGCAGTTGTCTGGTATTTGGGTTACATTCTATCAGACATTTTTCAAGTCTTTTTTATGAACACACACAGAGACCAATTTAGCAAAGCCAATTCATCTAACCTCTTTGGACTGTGGGAAGAGCACAGTATTACAAATCAAATGCATCTGAGCATTTTCTGTTTTTGTTGACAAGGTTGTTTTCCAGAATTGACTTATTTAAGAATATTTTAGTAAAAACACATGTGTTTGGGATGCTCTAAGCATATGACTGGATGACTTACCATGTGGACTATGTGTCCTGGGTAATGTGAGATTTTGTTATGGATATTTTGATGCTTAATTACTCTTGTCCAATTTTGGTGACCTTAGCCTTATATAGTATCAGAAATGTTTTTATCTCTGTTCTGCATGAAAACACAAGATTAGGAATTTTCTTGGCCATCACTACAAACTACATGGGGTCAGTAACTTGGAAGATTTTAGGTGAATTATTTCTGCAAGTATCCGAGGATGAATAATTAAAGTTCACATTAATGATTCTACAAAGTTTCTTCTTTTTTGGTTCCATGAATTACATTTTTCCTGATTTATAACTTGACACGATTTGGCATAGACAAAAGATAGTATTGATTTCTGGTTACCTAAACTTCAGATGTAATCTTCCAGGCCTCTCTTTTAAAATATTTTTCTCTCCTTGTGATGTCAGAGCAATCCCATTAATAATTAGCTACAACCTTTTCACCAGGATATACAAGATTTTCAGGTCAGATATTGAGAAAAATGAGAAATCAAATCTGTACAAATATTTTAAAACGGTTCAACTATAGGATGTTATCCACCTTAGTAAAAAGATGAGTGTCTGTGTGTCTGTCATTCTAACAGAAAACACGTCACACACATGTGTAGTAATAAAATGCATTGTATTTTTCATTCCAACAGGTGGTACATCACAAACAGTAACCTTGATTTTACAAATACAATACTAAATGGCATATACCAGAGACATTGCAGAAACATTTGTAGTTATATTTTTTATTACTACAAATGTTTGTGATTTACCATCTGTTGGAATGACAAATGTAATGCATTTTTTTACTACATACATTACAAAATACATTACATGATTCACTGTAAACTTAATGCTGAGAATTATGTTGATTACTTAGATTCATCTAATCTGATAAAATGAGTCCAAACCTTCTTCAAATGGATTAAAAAATAAATTGCCATACCATTGAACATTGACTTGATTCATGTTCACCCTACAATTCTAAAATAACAAGCTGAGATCTAAAAGTGGCCAAGTTGCTACTTTTAAAAACACTTCTTGAAAACTTGCTCCATCTACCCATTTTCTTCTTTATGAAGAAAAACCTCCAAATATATGTGTGAAATTTATTATTAACCCCCTTTCATCTGTGCCCAGTACTCTTGTTGAAAACTTAATAACAGTTGTCACCTACCATCATTGTTCTTCAAATTTAAAACACATCCATTATATGAACTCATTAGGTTCATTTGCTTAATCTGAAAAGAAGTGCATCCTCCTATTCTTCGTCATAACCTGGAATCATTTAACAAACATAGCAGCTTCTTTCTAAACTGTCTGTTCAACTGTTATGTGGTTTGAGTAATTATAGATGGCAATTTTTGGGTTCTACAGCCAGCTGGACACATTTTGTACCGTTTTTTAAAAAACTTTTATTATTTATTATCTTTCACATTTTTCATGTTATATATTTTTTCAATTCTATGATTCTCGGCTATCCAAGATGGCCACTTCATGATGCAAGGCAAGGGAGTTGATCATTTATTACCTAGTTGATGAGTGATGTCATGGCAGTGTGTTAATTGCTTAGGATAGGAGTAGTGCTGAAGCCAACAGTACAGGCTGCTGATCAAGTCCTAATAATGGTCAACCCCAAGAACATTACCTGTCCATTCTGATATACTTGTCATCCTTACAGACAAACATGGAGGTCTCCTATCCCTAACCTAAGGACTTGAAAAGGACCTTTTTATTGAGGCACCAATCCCCATGTCACAAACTCAACAAAACACTGAACTATTTATTTTATTCACAGTAATTCATTTACTGACTGAAAAAGAAATACAAAAGAGAGGACTTTCTTTGATGGATAGTGTTTGGTGCTCCTTCAAAGGCTGAAAAACAAGTCCAGCTTCTGATGTCAGATAAAACTGGCAAAGAACTTTTGGTGGAAAAAGTGCTGACGTTCCAAAAAACGCAGTTAAAAAAGCCAGTTTGCAGCAGCTGTTTTCTCCATTCTCCATTTCTGTGTATAGAAGAGCCTGCACAAGGTGTAATCAAAAATTGATTAGAAGGTTCAGAAGCAATAAGCACACTGATTGGGAAGACACTCGAAGATGGCAATGATGAGTAGCCAGTGTTTACCTCAATAAAGTACAGTGGTGAATTTGATTACCACACAAGTGTAATCATTTGTGAGAAATGTTAACACTGAGGCATTGTACAGAAAAATGATAACCTATCTGTGTTTGTGTGTTTCTCAAATCTTATAAGCTCAAAATAAATTAGGTCTTCCCTTTATTGTGCTGTCTATTATCTTTCTGTTAAGCTGACCATTTTAATATTTGTCTTTTTACAGGTTTACTTTTTTTGCAGATATGTCTGACTTTGGGAAAGATGAATGTATTTCAGTTGACTGCTAGGAGGAGATGCAAAGGAAGGAGTGCTTTAGGTATTGTAAAAATGCAACTATTACTCTTTTTCTATCATGTAGCAAGACCTTAACAAACACTTCTTTGTTTTCTCATAATGCGTAAAAAGCATCAGTAAAGTGTTTGTTCATCTCTACAATGTGACCTACTAAAAATTTAACGTGCTTCTCTTGACAGTTCATATTTAGGATAAGACCTGTGAATCTTTCATATTAACAAGTAATTTTATCATCATGTCAATGTGCCACACTGCACAGAGATAAATGACCAATCAACTGAGTTCCTCTTACTTTATACATCATGAAGAACTCTGAGAGATTTGTCCTTAAAAAGCTACCACCTATGGTTTCAGAACATCTGGATCTCCTGCAGTTTGCCTATCAGAAACATACAGGTGTGGAGGAAGTTCTCACCCTACTCTCCTACTCCCACTTGGACGAAGTCGGCACACCACATTCAGGACGATGTTCTTTGACGTTTCCAGTGTTTTTCACACCATTCTGCCTCACTGACGGAGAAAAAGCTCAAGGCTTTGAATCTTGATGCTCGCACAATCTCCTGGATCATGGACTACACTGACCCGCAGACAGCACTTTGTGAGGCTGAGGGACTGTTTGCCAGAAATGGTGGTGTGTAACAATGGAGCACCACATGGAACTCTCTTGTCTCTCTTCCTGTTTACCCTCTACACAGCAGACTTCCACCACAATACCAGTGGTTGCATCTACAGAACTTTTCAGATGACTCCTCTATCATAAGCTGCATTAATAATGGAGATGAGACTGAGTACAAGAAGGTTGTGGAGTTGTGATGTAAAGACAACAACCTGCAATTCAACAGCAGTAAGACAAACAAACTAGTGGCCTAGGAGCCTCTGAGACCAGTCACCATTCAATGTACGATGTGGAAGTGGTACAGAGCAGCAAGTACCTGGGGGTTCAAATGAACAACAAACGGGACTGGTCTGACATCACAATGGCGCCGAACAAGAAGGGCCAGAGCAAACTGGACTACCTGAGAAGTCTCAGCTTGTTTGATGTATGCAGAAAGCTGCTGGAAATATTCTACCAGTCCATAGTAGCCAGTGTGGTGTTCTATGCTGCAGTCTCGTGGGGAAGCAACCTGAGCTCAAAAGAAGCACAATGCCTGAACAAACTTATCGCAGAATCCTGCACCAACACATGCTGGAAGCTACTGTGGAAAAGAGGATGATGGCAAAATTGGATGCCATCATAAAAAATTGTATGTGGGAGAGAAACACTGAGAAATACTGTCACCTATAGAACTTTAAAATGCTGCACATATGCTTTCTGGACAGGGTTAATTTCAAAGAAAGCACACTTTCTTACAAATAGTAGTCTGAAAGTTGGCAGATCAACTACATGTCAGCTGCCTTAACACGCAACTCTCATATCTTTAAAGTAATATAAGTCTTTAAAAAGCTTTTCCCAGGCTACAGGGCTTCAGTCTTTCTGCTGAGTCTCAAACATGGTGGCCCCAAAAAAGACATTTTGATATTTTATTGAGACTGAGAAGACTGGAACAGAGTTTAATTTTATTTAGAATTAGATATGTTTTATTTTGTGTTTTATTTGTTGTTCAAAGACTGTAAATCAATTTCTATTTCTTTCAAGAATAAAACCTATGTTACATTTTGAAAAAAAATCGAACCCATCCTCAAGCAGACAATGAAATAAATGGAAAACATGAAGCTAGTTCTTAGATTGTTGTAATTCATATGCTATGTTTGTGAGAAACTGGTGTTTTCTACATTTTCTTAAAATGTTTTATTAATGCACACTTGCATACAGGCTGCTGGTGTACCTAATGTTTTGTTTTCTTTAATAGAAATGCCTAAATAGAAGATATATGGCCCTTTTTTCCACCTGGTGTTTGCATATGCCAGCCATGATTTAAGTGACTGTAAAATCTTTTCAAAAATCACACTTTTTTTTTTTTTTTTTAGGTTTACTGTTAATTAGGATTGTAAACATGGCGGAGATGGGAATGACACTACAGGCTACATTCTGCTCTCTGTGCTTTCAGGTGATTGATGAATGACATGATTGCCAGAAAAAGAATGAAATAAATCCATTCTCTGCTGACTGTGAATGCCTCATCCTGACTAACATTGTATTTAATCTGACCTTCTGCATTGTAAGGTTATATGGTTAAATTTCTCACTGTTTGCAGGATGAAATCAGAACACACTCCAGTGCGTGAGTAAATGTCAGGCAAGACAGGCTAATCTCCATTCCTGGTTATAACTGATTAGATTTAGAGAAGTTGTACAAACTCCAATATTCTTTCCCTCCCCAAGTGCAATCAGAGGTTGGTAAGCTCTCAGAGTGTAAGGAAAAAAAAAAAAAATTAAATAAATACATAAACATTTGTCCTTCACAATATTCTACACTATACAGCTTAATATTTTCTCCTTGAAATCTGCTCAAAAGTAGTGCTTGCAAACTGCATTTAGTTTTTTACCTAGTTAAGGAGAAGTTATTGGGAATTAAAATGGATTGGTTTTCTTCTTTTTGATAGTATTGACATTTATATGATTGCCAATGTAAAGATTCTATAGAACAGTACTTTAATTGTGGAGTATTATTTGAATATTTTCCATGCTTCACACAAGAGACTAGAATATACATTTTCTAGAATTGAGTTCATGATCATTGATCAAACTGGAAGCAAAATGTGTGAGCAGTGCGTTTAGAAAGCATTCAGACCCCTTGAATTGTTTTACATTTTGCTACTGTATGTTGCAGCCTTGTGCTAAAATCATTTAAATTATTCCCCCCCCCCCACCAAGCAAATTTCAAAATCCCAGAATGACAAAGCAAAAGCAAGATTTTAGAAATGTTGGTAAATTTTTTATTCATAAGAAACTGAAATACCCCATTTACACAATTATTCAGACCTTTTGCTTTGAACCTTGAAATTTGTCTCAGGTGCATCCCACTTTATTGATAACTGTTTCTTTACTTTGTTTGGAGTTTACCGCCAGTCAATTCATTTGATTGGATATGCTTAAGAAAAGCACACACCTGTCTATGGAAGGCCCCACAGTTGAGCAAAAACCAAGCCATGAGGTTGAAGGATTTGCCTGCAGAGCTGAGAGATGGGATTGTGTTGGGCGGAGATTTAGTTAAAAAAATTGTGCAGCACTGAAGTCCAAGAATACAGTGGACTTCATAATTCTTAAAACGGAAAAGATTTGAAACAATTAGGACTATTTTTAGAGTTGGCCACCCTGCCAAAATGAGGAATCGTGGGAGAAGGGCCATGGTAACAGAGGTCACCCGATGGTCACTCTGGCTGAGCTCCAGAGAACCTGTGTGGAAATTGGAGAAACTCTGAGTAAAAGAACCATACTAGAGTAAACCAGGCTGTACTCATCACCTGTGCAATACCATTTCAATAGTAAAGCATGGTGGTGGAAGTGTCATCATGCTTAGGGATTGTTGTCAGCGTCAGAAACTGAAGAAATGAGACAGTGTCCCCGAGAGATGAATGGAGCAAAGGCCAGAGATATCCTTAACGAAAACCTGCTCCATAGTGTTCTGCACCTCAGACTGGGCCAAAGGTTCACGTTCAAATAGGATAATGATGCTGAGCACAAAGCAAAGACAAAACACAAGGAGTGGCTTAGGGACAACTATTGGAATGTCTCTGAGTTGCACAGCCACAGCCCAGACTTGAACACTATGGAACATCTCTGGGGAGACCTGAAAAGTGCTATCCACCAATAGTCTCCATCTAACCTGACAGAGCTTCAGATGATCTGCAGTGAAGAATGGCAGAAAATCCCCAAATCCAGGAGTGTGAAGCTTGTCACGTCACATCCAAGAAAACTCCAGGCTGGAATCGCTTTAAAGGGTCATTTAACTAAGTACTAAGTAAAGGGTTTGAATACTTGTGTCAGCATATTTAAGTTTTTTGTGTTTAATAATTTTGCAAAAAACTTGTAAAATGCCGTTTTTGCTATGTCATTCATTGGTGTTTCATGTTGCTTAATGATTGGAAAAAAGCAATTTAAGTGATTTTAACACAAGGCTGTAGAATATCAAAAGCTGAAATAAGGAAGTCTGAATACCTTCTGAAATTCACTGTGTATATATTGTAATTCTGCAAACATAACAGACATAATATCATAAAGGGTTGGGGACTAGCCAGTTTTAAAACGAAACTGAAAGTAAGATTACAAATTGGCCATCTTGGGTCCTTGTAGGCTCTTTTCCAATTAGGCCTCTCTAGGGCTGCGTAGGACTAAAAAACAATCCTCGTGAACTTCATCAGAGACCCCTGCACAGTGAGCATGTTACAGTTTGGGGGCACCACTGCAGAATTTGGCATTGTTGGCTCTTACTTTTCTGAGGAGCGGGGAGCAACGGTCACATCACTTAAGAATTTTACTTTGAAATACTAGAGAACTGAATGTCGTGGATGCCTGGTTTCAGCAGGATGGAGCAAGAGCTCATGCGGAGCAGGGATCCATGTAAGTCATGCAAGAAAAGTTTCCGGGAAAGATGATCTTTCTGTGCAGCAGTCAGGTGGCCTTCACGTTCACCTGATCTCGCTCTGTGCGATTTCTTTTTCTGGGGCTATATGAAGTGAAAGGTATACACACACTGACCTCAAAACCTTGAAGCCCTTAAGGACGCTATTTGCCACAAAATGACCGCTATTCCCCTTGAAATGGCCGAACAAGTCAAGCGAGCATTCAGAAATCGTCTCAAAGAGTGTATCGCTAATGATGGCCACCACCTTGAAGGCATCATTTTTAAAACATAGTGAAAAAAATGTGTTTTGTATACTCTTTCTTGTGTTGTAATGAAATGTATTTTATCTTGTAGCGTTTTTGTAGAATAAATGTTTGAAATGTTATCACTTCATTTTGGCTCAAGGTGGCAACTTTTAGGCCACCAAAGGAAATGATATCAGGGTGGTTTGGACCGGCAGGGTCTTCATCCATAGGCTCAGGCCCGGAAATGACATCAGAGGGGCCGGAACCAGAAAGGTCTTCATCTGTAGGTTCAGACCCAGAAGTGACGTCAAAGAGGTCAGAACCCGAATTGACATCCCGGTCTGGTTCGGAATTACTGTCATTCAAGCCAATTAGCTGCCTCCCATGCATGTGTGACTCTCTCTCTCTCTCTCTCTATATATATATACTAGCAAAATACCCGCGATTCGCAGCGGAGAAGTAGTGTGTTAAAGAAGTTATGAAAATGAAAAGCAAACATTTTAAAAATAACGTAAGATGATTGTTAATGTAATTGTTTTGTCATTGATATTGAGTGTTGTTGTCATATCTATCTATTTATATATATATATATATTTATATCTGTATATATATATTTATATATATCTGTATATATATATATATATATATCTGTATATATCTGTATATATATATATATATATATATATATATATATATATATATAGCAAAATACCTACGATTGGCAGCGGAGAAGTAAAAAGAAAAGGAAACATTTTAATAATAACGTAACATGATTGACAATGTAATTGTTTTGTCATTGTCATGAGTGTTGCTGGCATATATATATAAATATATATATATATATACATCTATACACATATATATACACAGTTATATATATATACATATACACACATACATATATATACATACTGTATATACACATATACATATCTACATATATACTGTATATACACATTTATATATACAAATCTACATATATATATCCACATATATATATATATTAGGTGGGACTCGATTAAAAAATTAATCCAATTAATTAGAGGCTGTGTAAGAATTAATCTTGATTAATCGTATGTAATCGCACACGTAAATTTGCCCCAAATCGCAAATGTTTTTTTTTTTAATTTAAAAGTGTTTTAGTGGGCGACAGAATCAAATAATAGACATGTACATGAATATTGTAAACTGAAGCTGTTTTAATTTCTGAAAAAAAGCCTTTAAACTGCATTTGAATTCAAAACAGAAACAAAAATATCATCCCTGGTTAAAATTGGGCAGACTTAAAAATAAAGTGGTAGTTTAAGTACTTTAAGTAGATTTTCAGAATAGTATTGTCTTTAAATAATAATAACCAAAATTTCAACATAAAGTGCAGTTTTTCTTCTTAAAAAATAAGTCAGAAACATAAAAGGTAATTTGACCAACTTAATCTTTAAACTCTGAGTAACCTTAGCCAAAATTATTTTGTACATTAGGCTAAAACAGTGTGATCATTGAACATTTTGTAATTAGATGTATTTAGAATTACTAACGGTCACGGAAGTCCAATGATCCCCAGTAAGAGCCACAAAGTCTGCTTTCTGTAATGCATCTAATTTTGCTTGCTTTTCATTGTGCACAAAACCATGCTTTTATCAAGGCTTCGGAAGTCGAAATGATCAGTCGTAGGAACGCGCTTTATTATTTTTGTAGCTGTGATGTGTGCATCAGTGTAATGGATGTACCAGGAAATGATGCATTGACAAAAGTTCCCGTTTGCTTGGAATTGAAAGTGTGATTAAATGCGTTTTAACGCGTTATGGAGTACATGCATCGAAGCTTCTCAGCTGTGCTTGTGCTAATAAAGGGAAACATTTTAAAAATAACGTAACATGATTCTGCGTTAACCGAATATTTTTCATACGTCCCAAACCAAGGAGATCGAAGGTAAAATGAATCAGTAGCGCGTACATACTCAGTGCATCCCTCTCGGGAATCGAACCTCGAATGTCGGCATTAGAGGCTTAAGACTCTACAATTAGCCACAGCGTGTGGCTTGTCTATGCGAGAGTATGTACTGTAGATAGGGGTATATATATACATTTAAATATATACCCGCGTATCGCAGTGGAGAAGTAGAAGTTATGAAAAGAAAAGGGAACATTTTAAAAATAACGTAACATGATTGTCAATATACAGTAATTGTTTTGTGAGTGTTATTGAATGTTGCTGTCATCAAGGATTTGATTATCATTATTTCTTTCAATCAGGTTCGTATTTGTAGGATGTGTTGTGTTCAAGTTACATTCCGTGTTTGTCAATCGTTGTAAAGATGACAGGTTTCATTCATCGATTCGTTTCTTACTGCATCAATAAACAGCTCGTCTTCCTCTTTATCTGAGACCTGACACACTGCATGCACGGGTTTTTTTTACACTGTCTTCCTTTAGCGGGACATTGACTTTTCCACCGTGTGCTTTGTTTCCACAGTAGCTGCATTTATGAATATGCTTATCAGGCGCTTCATATTTTTGCTGCCTTTTCAATTGTGTAATTCGGTTTTGTTCAGCTCTTTGGAACTGTTGCTTTTATCTGTGCACTGCGTCAGTTCACGTGAGCCACTCGGTGTACTTGCATCGAAGGTTCCCAGCTGTGCTGGTGCCATCTCGTGCTATGTCCATAGCTTTATTTAATGTTACCTTAGTCCTGGCACTTAAAACTTTCTCTCGCAGTTTCGCTGAGTTTGTGTCAAACACCACCCTGACCATCTCATCTTCCTCTCCATAAGCACAGTCCTTCACCCGTGAATATTTACCCGTGGCAGTTTGCTATTGGATTGCGCTGACGGACGGCCTTCTATGGGCAGGCACTAAATTACAAACGCCAGCGCAGCCTGTCTATGAACTTAATTTAAAGTGTAGGTTTACATCGTGCTTTGTTTCAAGTAGCAGAACTCGCTTCTTATTGTTTCGCTGCCTTCTCAATTATATAATGCATGTTTTCTTGGCGCTTTTTGAGGTCTTCCTGGTTTTCTATGTACTGCGTGATTACGTGGGAGGCGTGATGATGTCACACGAAACTCCCCCACGGCGTTGAAGCTCATCTCCATTACAGTAAATGGAGAAAACTGCTTCCAGTTATGACCATTACGCGTAGAATTTCGATATAAAACCTGCCCAACTTTTGTAAGGAAGCTGTAAGGAATCAACCTGCCAAATTTCAGCCTTCCACCCACACGGGAAGTTGGAGAATTAGTGATGAGTCAGTGAGTGAGTGAGTGAGTGAGTGAGTGAGGGCTTTGCCTTTTATTAGTATATATATATATATATATATATATATATATATATATATATAAATATTTATATATATACATAGCTATCTATTATATAAAAAAATTTAGGTTGAAACATGATCATCTCAGGGAGACACTTTGAAGTCCCGCAAGATTACTTGCACATGTCACCCGAATTACGAACAATTTCTCAGAGACACTGTAATATCCCAGGAGACAAGGAAGTGAGACAAAAGGACAGCTGCTTTATAGGCTTTTAAATGATTGTCGTGCTGTGCAACATGCAGAACACGGAGCTCAGTAGCAGCAGCTGCAGGCCAGCAGCTGATTTGTCTGCATCTCCTTAGCGTGCATTCAGCCCCCCATTCACAACGCGAGCGGCAGAGACATGAAGTGGGGAGTGTGAAACGCACCCCCGGAGAGAGGGGCTGGGGGTGGTCGAGCGAAGGGGGCAAAGACCCCTAATATATACATTATATATATATTTATATATATACAGTAGATATATATTTATATATACATAGGCTCCAGCAGACTCCCATGACCCTGTGTTCGGATTCAGCAGGTTGGAAAATGGATGGATGGATGGATATATATATATGCATTGCCAGTCTAAAGTTTTACAACACCTCAGTTTTTCCAGCTTTTCTTTGAATTTAATCAGTTAAAATGAAATGAATGACCTAAAATGGTGAAAAGATAAGCTAAAGGTAACCTAAACGTTTAGGTTAGTGAAAACTGAAACAGGGCAATTTCAGAATATTACAATTGGGCCTTCTTCAGGGAGCAACTAATAGGTTATAACCTACAGATGTTCTGAGGCAATTAAAGTAAATTAAGCCTTGCACATTGAAGCAAACAATTTGCACAGATGTCTCAACTTCTGTTGATTACTTAAGAACATTCAGTCTGTCTTAAAGCAGAGTAGGAACAGACTGTGGTGGTATACCTGTGACACCCTGTAAATTCCAATGCTAATGCTAAGATTAACAAATGAAATGAGGCAGAGCATTACTACCCTTAGAAGAGCTTTCATTTAGAGAAATTGCAAAAAAATCAAAGTGTCAGTGAGTACAGTGGTGTTCTACACAATCCAAAGTCAAGCAGAAGAGAAGTTTGTGAGGATCACCAGCTTGTGTGATCACAGGCGCCTCACAGTACAACAGCTTCTAGCACCGCTTAACAGTGAAGGTTGAAAAAAGCAAGACTGAGTTTCTACTGTAAAGGGGAGACTTTGTGCTGCACGTTTGATATAATGAGTGGCAGTAAGAAAGCCATTCCTTTTTTTATATTAAAAAAAAAACATTTTATTGAATTTATTAAAAACAAATGACATTCCATACAAGCAAGTCAAATTTTACAAAACTAAGTTCAAATTAAATCAACCCCGTTCCTTAAAGGACCAAATAGGGCCTTGAAGTGCTGACTGTGGACTACTGCAGACTAGAAGAAAGTCTTATGCACCAATGAATCAAAATTCAAAATCTTCAGTTCATCATGCTGGGTGTTTGTATGCAGTCGTGTTGGTGATGTGATGGTTCCTCATTGTACGACACCAACTGTCAAACATGGAGGAGGAAGTGTGATAGTTTGGAAAGGATCTGATCTGATCACCCTACCTAAACTCAAAATTTCTTATCCATGTTTATCATTGCTCCTTGTTTCTAGTCTACAATATACAATTGTGTTGGGTGCAGAGAAGCACAATAAAATGTCTGCAGTATAATTTAATAGCATGTGTAAATACAACATTGTTAGGAAAATATTTTTCCATTCTATTTTTACAAATTTAGAAATTTAATAAAAAGATAATTTGTTTATTGTTTTTATAAAATCTTCATGCTTTTGCCAGCATTATAATCTGCTATTGTTTTGAAGATTCAAAGTACTGTACTTTATTTGAATTTTGTATGCAACTGAGTTCTAAAAATAATTCTATTCTTTTCAGGCATCTTTTTTCCAATGCAAGACAATATGGCCAGCATTATCATTATGCAGCAATATGCTATACTGTGATCTGTAGAGTGATGCTTGCTGTTATTGTTGTGTTAGATGCTCAAGGTAGATATTTTATTATTAGCAAAAGTCCTGTCTACTCAATACTACCACATACTATCAAAACGGCTACAGTTTTTCATTGTAAAAATGAAGTTGTAGTTTTGTTTTAGATTTCTAACATACTATCAAAAATGAGAAACCTATTAAGATTATTTTATAATATTTTCATTTATAATTAATTTTATATTATTTTAAGATAGTGTTCATGGTTGTAATACCCATCAAAATTAGACTGTTTAACCTGGTACTGTCTCTCTTTGAAGCTAACAAGCTGTCGCACACGTGTGATTAGGTGGCAGTCAATGAGCCGAAAGGTGAGTGAAATATTGCGAAATAGAGGGTTGCCACGTGGTACTTACCTAAATCTCTTTTCATTAACAGAAAATCAGAGGAAAAGTAATTGCCTCCACTATCAGATTAAAAATGGCCGCGACAGTGTCACTTCCAGTCAGACACGATGACATCACTTCCTGCTCCACAAGATCACCTCACTTCCAGTTCCTGTCTTAACCTGACAACCATTTCCTGTCCCATAATCCCTCGGTCTATAAAACCGCTATCTTTACATCAGTAAAATGTTCATTGTTCCCGAAAAGACTTTGAATCAGTTTATTTATTTATTGTCTGTACGACAATATATGGGGACGGTCCCCAAAGCTTTATCTGTTTTTTTTTGCAGTACTTTTTCTTCTTCATTGGACTTTCCACAATTGCCGCAGTCGGCAGGATTGGTTTTCATCTTTTTTTTTCAAGATGTCGGAAGAACAGGACCTAAACACAGTGTTGAGTACCATTATGGGCGATCTCCAGACCTTAAAAATACAGATGGGCGAAACTCAAACCCAAATAGCAGAAGCCGAGGCTCACGCTGCTGCAGGAATAGGGACGGAGGCCGCTCGGTCACAGCCTATTCAGCTGACTACACTTACCGAGTCTGATGACACCAAGACATATTTTTTGATTTTTGAACGTACCGCTAAGCGGAATGCATGGCCAAGGTCGGAATGGGCATACCAACTGGCTCCCTACCTGAAGGGGACAGCGCAAAGAGCCTATTATGACCTAGCTGAGGAGCAGGCTGCTGATTACGACGCTCTGAAACTGGAGGTTTTTAAACGCTACGGCGTGTCTCCAGAACAGCAGGTGAGAGAATGGAGGGAGAGGCAGTTCGATCCTGAGAGGCTGTTAAGAACCCAAGGCTTTGAAGCTTGGGGAAAATGTTGTCTCTGGCTATGGCCAGACATCAAAACCTTCCATAAAATGGCCAAGCTGTTAGCATGCGAGACATTCGTTCATGCCCTCTCTGACCATATTGCCCAGCAAGTCCGGGAGCATAACTTTGAGGATATGGATTCCTTAATTAAAATCGCAGAGTGTCAGTGGGCGGCCTGTAAATCAGATCGGTCAGAACGATTCTCTCGCAGGACCCAACCCAGGCACGTGGGGCAGCTCCTGAGCCCACCCAACAAGCTCCCGAGTCTTCCATCAGTAAACGGGACAGACCAGCCGGTCTTCCCCGCTGCTTCAAGTGTGGGGAGATCAGACATCTGTCCCCCAACTGTACATACGAACCTATGGATTGCTCATTAGTAAGGGGAGAAAGGTATTGTGCCACGGTGACTAACCCTTTATCTCTTCCTTATACAGATGCAGTTATTATAAATGGCAGGAAGGTAAGGGCAATGTTTGATTCTGGGAGTAACATCTGTATTGTTGCTGCCCGATTCGTTTTACCGCAGTGGACTAACATAAAAACAGTCTAAAATATATTCATGGGGACATCCGCTATTATAAAATGGCCAGACGTGTGGTAACTGTGAATCACAATCTAACCAGTATGGCCATGGCTGTGTTACTGGATCCCCTTTTTCCAGCCATATTAGGAAGAGATTGGAATAAAATTGCCAGCGGTAAAAACGTAACTGTACCTAAAAAGTATTTGGGATTAGTAATGTAGAATACTGCTCTGACTGCCTCCACATTGTGTCCCTCAGTAGCACGGACCCATGCCGGTACCCAATGTGAAGAAATTGATATCCCGTTGTCCTTGGCGGGAGCTAGTACAGTTAACAGGGAGGACGTGGAGGCAGAAGTCCCTCCCATTGTGGTCGAGCGAGAACCAATTCAAGAATTAACTTCCCAATTCTTATTAACACCCTCATCTTTTAAAACAAAGGAACGATGATTCCTTAAAATTTGCTAGGAATGCAATAGTATCTACCGAGGGTTATACAACCCTGAATCCCATGCCACTGATGCCTTTCTTTGTAATTAAAAATGAATTATTATATAGAGTGGCCGAACACGGGGGTGAAGTATGAGCACTGCTATTAATTCCATGCACTTTTCAGCTACAAGTGTGTGAGTTGGCACATGCTCATCTTCTAGGAGCCCATTAACACTAGAATTACCAGAGCCTATGAAAAAACTCGTAGATCCGTTCCACCTTAAATCGCTTCTTAAAACCGTTCTCACCTCTCCGCCAGCCTCCTTTGTCCTGTAAATGTGCCAATAAAAACAAACTGCAAGCAGCCGACTATTCCATCCCCCCACCGACACAGAACATGCACGAACTTCTCCGAGCTCATGCCTCAATTATCTGGGAGTGAAGTGGAGTTTTAGAGTGGAAATAATAGATTGTTATTTGGAACACACACATTTCATGTGTGTTCCGTTTCTACAGTAATCTGTGTAAACACAATGTTAAAACAGAAACTTTTTCATATTTTAGTAATAAATGTTACAAAATGTAGACATAAACTATAAAATGTGTGAAGCCTGACAGCCAAAGACCAAATAAACACTTTCATAAAAGGTTCAAGACTTCTAAAACAGCTACTGTGGTGTACTGGTAAGATTTCATCACTTAGAGCACAGCAGACTTGCTGTACTTCAAGAGATTCAAGTTCGATTCCCCGAGGGAGAAAATTAATTTATTTTTTTAACCTTCACCGTTCTGCCTGCCTGAACTCCCTGTCTATCTATATAATAATAACAGTAATTTTATTATTATATAGGAGCTTCCCTGTCTGCCTATCATATAGTGCCTTTCCTTCCTACCTATCTATATATCTATCCCCTTAGCTGTTTTTTATATATCTATTATACAGTGCCTTCCCTGTTTATTTATATATCTAGTGCCTTCTCTGCCTGTCTGTCTGATTGCATATAGCGCTAAACTTACTGCTCTGTACTATTCTGTCCTCTGCATGTCCTGGAGTACAAAACAAACATGACCATACAGCAACATGTGCGAACTGGCAAGATCGGGGAAAAAAACACTCGGTCACCGATTACAAACCGCAAGATGAATGAAAGAGACAATATATGTAAAAACATATTCGCACTAATGCAATATTATTTGAAAACGAACAGCATCAGATCGGGTTTGAATATGCTCCCGATCTGACACTGTTCGTTTTCAAATAATATTGCATGTACTATGCGTTGAAACTGCTGCACTGAATAAGCTGATTCCTTCTGTAACAGCGTCAGCGTGTATTCAAACCCGATTTGACGTTGTTCGTTTTCAAATAATATTTGCATGTACTGTACTATTTTAGAATAAAAACATACATTTGATTTCAGTCAGTCTGTAAGAGCCAGTGTAAATGCATGATAATTATAAAAGTTAGCTTTTTTTTTTTTCCAGTTCCATTCTCTGTCGGGTTCACGATCCCCCCCACCTCCCCATCTGACACTGCTGTTTTCACATAAAGACGCGCTATAGCTCAAATGTGATTTATTTGTAGACGCGCTATAGCTTGAATGTTATTTATATAGGGAAGAAAGTACAGTGTCAGGTGCTCATTCAGTGTAATTGGAACCATAGAACAGAGAGATGTGTACACTGCAACAAGTACATGTCGTAAATGTAGGAAGGGTGTGTGGGAATTGTTAATATTTGAATGTGATGATTTTATATAGCACGGATCGGAAATCAGCAGTTCTTAGCATTGCACCACGCAAGCTGTCATATCAACCGCCTACTGTAACTTGCTTTATTTTTTCTTCACTTATAGTCTAGAATAAAAGTGCACTTGTTTTGTTATACTTGTACATCAACATATGTTCCTTTGTTTGAGCGACACAGGCATGCTCAAAAAATAGATGTGTAATGCCACAAAAAGTGCACGCAGGCACTTCAGTTCGCAAGCATTGGTGTGCGAATGCAGTCACAAGTACGCTGCAGAGCTATAGCGTGTCGTGGCGAAAAATTCATCATCAGAAGGCTTTTTACCTAAAAATAAAGGCTATTAGGACTTGAGATAGACAGACAGAGTTTTATGGCTTTATTGCAATAAATCAACCACACGGACTCAACCCAATTCGGCCGAATGAGATTGAGCCCTGATCATTACAACAATTGAAGTATTTATGACAATTTCTTATCATTTTGGCATCGTCCGATTAGCTCATTCTGCACCTGGCTTCACTGTTCATTATTCCTCTTGGTGTCAGCTTGGCTTATTCTGATTGGTCTAAGACTGGGTGGAAGGCTTCCTCTTCATCATTTTTGGGCTTTACTATGTAAATTCCTATCTTTTCTGACCTTGCTGTAATGAGCTTGTTTGCTTAACTCCTCTGACTCCCTTTTACTTCCTTTTACTCCCGTCTAATCAGACTTTGAGTTTCCATGGGAACCCTTATTATTTCCTTACTATTCCTATTACTGGCCCCCTTATGGAATGTGTTATCTTTCTATTCTGTTCCCATTTTCTCTAACTGGCCAAGGCTTCAATTCCATATATGGGTTTTCCTCTCTTAAGCCTTCCAAACATTTTACAATAGTGACCTGAAGCTTAAGCTTTAATTAAAAAGTATAGTATGTGCTTTCATTTGATCATTGCGTGGCATGCTTGATTTGTCCTATTTTCTACACTAAAGTTAATTGCTAATATATTCTTATAATATTTTTGCTAATGCCTGCATTTACTAAGATTTTCTCTTCATGCATTAGGTCAGCGTGACCCTGCTTATAGTAAAAGCTTTTCTGCTGATTCAGCAACCCAGCTGGTTTCAGAGGCCTCTTCTCTATGTTATTGTTTCCTAGCCTTGAATCACAGGTGTTCTCAAACTCTTATCCTGTCCAAAACTGGTCTCGTTGTATCAATTAGCTGTTCTTTTCTTTACTTTGGAAATTTTAATGTAAGCCTATAAAATAATGCAATATAACTGATTTTTAGTTAAATATTTGCTAGACCTATCGTATTTGCTTCAATATTCTAATTTATGCTTAATCTAATGCTAATGTTTTAGAAGCTTTTAATTACTTTTTATGGCTCTATATGTTAATTTTGCTATTCTCTTATGCTAATAAAACATTTTCCTTCTACAAGCGCATCTTTATGTGAAAACAGCATTTTCAGATGGGGGTAGGGAAGGATCCTGGACACGACTGAGAGAATGAAAAGTGAATAAAAAAAAAAAAAAATAACCTTTACAAGTATCATAAATTACACTGGCTGTTACACACTGAAATCAAATGTATGTTTTTATTTTAAAATAGTAAGAATAAGAGATTTGTGTGGGATTGATCTCATGACCTTTTGATTACTAGTCAGCAGCTGATACCATTACGCTACCGTGGCAGGTGTGATAAGTACAGTACAGGCCAAAAGTTTGGACACACCTCCTCATTCAATGTGTTTTCTTTATTTTCATGACCATTTACATTGGTAGATTGTCACTGAAGGCATCAAAACTATGAATGAACACATGTGAAGTTATGAAATAAAACCATTTCAGGTGACTACCTGTTGAAGCTCATCAAGAGAATGCCAAGAGTGTGCAAAGCAGTAATCAGAGCAAAGGGTGGCTATTTTGAAGAAACCAGAATATGAAACATGTTTTCAGTTATTTCACCTTTTTTTGTTAAGTACATAACTCCACATTTGTTCATTCATAGTTTTGATGCCTTCAGTGTGAATCTACCAATGTAAATGGTCATGAAAATAAAGAAAAAACATTGAATGAGGAGGTGTGTCCAAACTTTTGGCCTGTACTGTATGTGTCAATGTGGCATGCTAAGGCGGCTTTTTTCTGCAGTTATATTTATGAATAAAAGCATACTTGTTCCGTTATATTTGTACCTTTTGTGAAACTGTTAATTTGATATTTGTACTTTAGGCTTCATACATTATATAGTTTATGCCTACATTTTGTCATTTACTACTACAATATGAAAAACGTTTCTGTTTTAAAAATGTGTTTACATGGATTACTGTAGAAATAGAACACACGTGAAACACATGTATTCCAAATAATGATCTATTTTTTCCACTCTAAAACTCCACTTCAGATAATCAATCAAGGCATGAGCTGGGAGAGGTTTGTTTACGTTCTAAGTCGGTGGGGGATGGAATAGCCGGCTACTTTGAACTTTTTTTTTAGCACATTTAGATTAACAAAAGACGCTGGCGGAGAGGTGAGAACGGTTTTAAGAAGCGATTTAAGGTGGGACGGATCTACGAGTTTTTTCGTAGGCTCTGGTAATTCTAGTGTAAAAAACATTAGAGAGAATAAAACTCCAATTTTATTGGCTGGGAGTTAATGAGGAAGTCCAACGGTTTTGCACTTCCTGTCCGGAGTGTCAACTTCGTCAGATTCCAAGAAGGACTCAAGCTCCTCTTGTTCCCCTTCCCCTTATTGATATTCTTTTTGAATGAGTTGAAATTGATCTCGTAGGATCACTAGAACCCTCGTTAAAGGGCTATAAATATATTCTAGTCCTAGTAGATTATGCCACTCGCTTCCCTGAAGGTGTTCCATTATGCTCAGCTAATACTAAAAACATCGCATGGGAATTAGTAGGGATATTTGCTTGTGTTGGGATCCCCAAAGAGGTTTTAACAGACCAAGGGACTCCCTTCACTTTGGAGACGCTCAGGGAAGTAGCCAAATTACTCAGAATAAAACATCTGAAAACGTCTGTCTACCATCCCCAAACCGATGGGTTGGTAGAACGTTCTAATCAAACTTTGAAACAGATGTTACATAAAGTAGTTAACGAGGATGAAAGAAACTGGGATCAGTTGCTTCCTCTCGTTTTGTTTGCTTATCGGGAAGTCCCTCAGACCTCTACTGGTTTCTCTCCTTTTGAATTATTATATGGAAGACAACCCAGAGGACTCTTGGATATGCTAAAAGAAGGATGGGAAGAGGAGGTCCTCCCTACTTCAAATATTCTTGAATATATCGCACAATTACGCGATAGGCTAGAGAAGTTTAGACCTATTCTAAAAGAGAATTTGGAAAAAGCACAAGCAGCACAGTCGTGTTATTACAACAGAAAAACCACCATTCGGAAGTTCGTCCCAAGTGATCGTGTTATGGTGTTAGTCCAGACTTCTCATTCAAAATTGTTAGCACATTGGCAAGGCCCTTATGAAATTAAGGAAAGGAAAGGACTCGTTGAGTATTTGGTTAAACAACCCAATCATCGACCGAGTGAACGCGTATATCATATTAATCTGCTGAATCCGTGGAAGGAAAGGGAGCTTGACCCCTCCTCCAGCCAGCCTCATTCTCTTTTTATGTCATGTACCCACCTTAATTTTGGTTCTGATTTGACTCCTGAACAACGACAAGATCTTGAATTGGCTATCTTGTCTGTCCCTAAAGTCGTGGATAAAATACCTGGACGAACTGCGTTGATGGTTCATGACATCATTACTAACCCTGAAGTGATTGTCAGAGAAAGACCTTATAGACTACCGGAAGCAAAGAAAGCAGAAGTAGAGTTGGAAATTAGACGAATGCTAGAGTTAGGGGTTATTGAAGAAAGTTATAGCCCTTGGTCTAGTCCAATTGTCTTAGTTTCTAAACCCGATGGGTCATGGAGGTTCTGTAATGACTTTCGTCGACTTAATCAGGTCTCTAAATTTGATGCATATCCCATGCCGTGAGTGGATGATTTACTTGAATGGCTGGGGAACGCACAATTCCTAACTACTCTTGACATGATAAAAGTGTATTGGCAAATTCCCTTAACGGACTCGACTAAAGAAAAAAACACTTTTAGTACACCCAGTGGACACTGGCAATACAGGGTCCTTCCTTTTTATTTACAATTCATATAGTGCCGCCTACTTGGATGACGTCGTCATCTATTTCGGCACATGGGACGACCATGTATGGCAGGTTAAAGCCATACTCCCCACTCTGGCGTCAGCAGGGCTTCGTATTAATCCAATCCAATTGCTAAACCACAATGTAATAAAATTGATGCCATCATGAATTGGCCCTGTCCGATAAATAAGCGGTAGGCACAAGCATTTTTGGGATTGGCAGATTACTATCACCATTTTGTACCTCACATCTGAAATTGCTATGCCCTTTTCTAATTTAACAAGGAAATAAGCACCTTTAAAAGTGGTATGGGATGATTCGGTTGAGAAAGCATTCAATGACTTAAAATTGGCCCTTACGTCAGCACCTGTATTGAGATCTCCTGACTTTTCTATTCCTTTCATCCTCCAGACCAACGCATCGGCCACAGGATTGGCTTCCGTGCTGAGTCAATGTGTTGACGGTGCTGAACACCCCGTTATGCACCTCAGCCGGAAACTGCTGGACCGTGAGAACAAGTATGCTTCAGTGGAGCAAGAAGCCTTGGCGATTAAGTGGGCTATCACGTCATTGAGGTACTACCTATCTGCAGAGTGTTCCCTCATACTGTGGGTGGCAGTATCCCATCTGGCAAGCCCCAGTATGGAAGTCTGCAGGGCAGCATGGACTTGTGCTTCCAGAGGGTGCTGTCAGATTTTGATGGCACAAGGACTGCTGTAGTCTTGTCTGACCCGGGGAATGCTTCATGAGGGCAGCAGATTGTGTACCTGAAGCACTCTTTGGTTAGGCGTTAAAAGAGAGCCCTCCACTTGATTTGGGCAGTCAGGGTCAGGAAAGGAGCTGGTATGAGTGCAGGAGAAAGAAAAGGATTGAAAAGAAGGAAATTGTGTACTACTGAGGTACTGTTTGTCAATAAAAATAACATTTGGTTAAACCCGGGCCTGTCCTTATGTAGTTGGGTCTGGGGTTTGAGGTGCTGGTATGACCCCTAGGTACCATAATAATCATACCAAGTCCATGTGTACTTATACTGATGTTTTCTTATTTATACTTATGTAATGAATAAAGTTGCTGTTGTACAAATGGCTTTGGTTAGTATTTGTATGTGACTATAAATAGCAGATTTGAGTGTGAAGATTTAATTAAAGGTAGTATGTGACTTGTAATCTGGCATAAGAACAGTGTACTTGAAGGTTGGAATGGACAAGTATCAGCACACATCATCATATTGTGGGGCATCCAGTAAACTTAGTCTTGATAGAAACCTTAAATTAATAGGTAACCAAAAAATAAGGTGTATAATTAGACCAAGGGATAAAACCAGACCCTCCACCAGGGGCATCTATAATAGAAATTTACTTCAAATTAAAACAAAAAATATATCACCAGTTCAGGAAGAAGCATGCAGTTTTAAATGTTGCTTATTGAACATTTGCTCTCTTGGCTGTAAAGCTGTTTTGGTAAATTATATTATATTAAGTACAAAATCTGATCTGTGTCTTCTCACTGAAACCTGGCTTAGTAAATGTGACACTGTTCCCCTAGCTGAGGTGTCACCAGATGGCTACTCGTTCCTTCATAACTCTAGAGATTCTGGTCGAGGAGGAGGCCTTGGAATAATTCATTGTAACAAAATGCAAATCACATCTAAAAATCTAGGCAACTTTACATCCTTTAAGGCATTCATTTTAAATATTAAAACAGATTCCAACACAATTATAGTGCTAGTCTACAGACCACCAGGGCCATACTCATTGTTCATGACTGAATTTAGCAACCTTCTATCTGATTTGGCTATAAATTATGATCACGTAGTACTGATGGGAGATTTTAATGTACACATTGATGTGGAAACTGACATTTTTAGCAAATGTTTTACTTATTTGTTAAATTCAGTTGGATTTTGTCAGATTGTCAAAGGTCCAACTGATAATCATAACCACACATTAGATTTAATTATAACTTACAAAGTTGAAATTCAAAATTTAAATATTACTGCTTTAAATGAAGTTATTTCCAATCACTACTTAATTACATTTGATTCAGTCCTGCCCTTGCCAACACACTCACAGATTAAAACAAAGACAGTGCGACATCTAGATTGTAATTCTGCTTCAAAATTTGTAGATACTTGAGTAAGTCGAGTGTAACTGTGGAAAACCATTTAGATCAGTTAACATTAAATGTAAACGTGGAAAAAAATTTAGATCAGCTAACATCACATTATAATGTGACCTTGAGAGATGCTCTAGACAGTGGCTCCCTTTAAAACAAAAGTGATCAAAGCACATAGAAACTCGCCCTGGTTTAATGAAAACACTCCAGCTCTTAAATTAGAGTGTCGAAAACTGGAGCGCAAATGTAGAACAATAAAGCTACATGTCTTTTAAATTGCATGGACAGAGAATGTTAATAAATATAAAAAAGCCCTCTTTAAAGCTCGCTCAGAATACTATTCTACAATAATAGATAGCAATAATAAAAATCCTCAGGTACTGTTTAGAACAGTGGCTAAATTAACAAATGGAAATTCTGATTTACAGTGCAAACTACCAACAGATATTAGCAGTACAGACTTTATGAACTTCTACAATGAGAAAATTAAAAATATAAGATACCAGATCTCAGCATCACAGTACAAACCAAATACTAGCTTAGCAGACCCTGTCTCACATTGCTTTCAGCACTTTAGTAATTTTAATCCTGTAACTGAGCAGGAAGTCTTAACTTTAATTTCTAAAATGAAGCAAACTACTTGTTCCCTTGATCCAGTCCCAACAAAACTAATAAAAAGTTCAATGGATGTTCTTGCAGCACCTATTCTAAACATTATCATTAAACCATTACTTAAAAAGTCTGACCTAGACCCACACATACTAAATAATTATAGGCCTATTTCAAATTTACCCTTTCTGTCTAAAATACTAGAAAAAGCAGTCACCAATCAGCTTCAGTCACACCTTACGCATAACAATTTATTTGAGAAATTCCAGTCTGGTTTCCGCACTGGTCATAGTACAGAAACAGCACTAATGCGGGTTGTAAATGACATTCTGATATCCTCTGATGAAGGAAACTTCACTGTAATTATGTTTTTGGACTTAAGCACAGCATTTGACACCATTGACCATTCTATTTTACTGCACAGGCTAGAAAATGATATTGGGCTTATAGGCACTGTGCTTGCTTGGTTTAGTTCTTATTTATCACATCGATTCCAATATGTACAGAAATGTGATGACGGTACTCCATCATTATGCACAGAAGTTCAATATGGTGTCCCGCATGGCTCAGTACTGTTTTCACTTTACATGCTTCCACTGGGATCTCTCATTAGGAAACATAATGTTAATTTTCACTCGTATGCAGATGACACTCAGTTATACCTTTCATTTAGATCAAATGAACTTTCTCCGATGTTGTCTTTAATTAGTTGTGTTAGTGAATTAAAGGAGTGGATGGATGAGAACTACTTGTCTTTAAATACAGATAAAACAGAGATGTTAATTGTTGGAGGGAATGACGCTGATGACAGAAATATTTGGTCATCATTTAACTCAGTTGGAATCCCCATTAATTTCGCTGAATCAGCCAGCAATCTAGGAGTTATCTTCGACTATAGCATGTCATTTAAAGCGCATATTACAAAGTTGTCCAAATCATGTTTCTTCCATCTTAAAAATGTTAGGAAATTAAGGCGCTTTCTAAATAAACAGGATTCTGAGAAATTAATTCATGCATTTATTTCTAGTAGGATTGACTACTGCAATGTGGTATTCACTGGATGTTCAAACTGTTCTTTATACAGCCTCCAGTTAATCCAAAATGCTGCTGCAAGAATTATTACAAGAACAAGAAAATATGAACACATAACTCCAGTTCTTAAATCCTTACACTGGCTCCCGGTTAAGTTTAGGGCAGATTTCAAAATCCTCCTTTTAACATATTAAACATTAAATGGCCAAGGTCCGGTTTACTTGTCTGAACTTATCATGACTTACAAACTACAGCGCACGTTAAGATCTCAAGATGCCGGTCTGCTTATGATTCCAAGGATTAATAAATTAATAGTGGGAGGTTGAGCTTTTAGTTACAGGGCCCCTAAACTGTGGAGTGGTCTGCTTGTTACTATAAGAGATGCCCCTTTGGTCTCAGCTTTTAAATCCCGGCTGAAGACTCACTACTTCAGTTTAGCATATCCTGACTAGAGCTGCAGATTAACTGTACATACTGGATCTCTGTTGTTAGTCATTAGCATTAAAATATAAGTAACATGATAGTTATAATTGGATACTAACCCTCACCTATTCTGTTTCTCTTCTCGGTACTCAAATGTGGCAGTTGGTGCCTCGGCCCACCTGCCAAGTTGTTTTGCCAGCCTAAGGTAAAGTCATCCCTGATGGAGGATCACAGGAATCGTGGGAAAGAGAGGTCCTTTCATCAGATTGGCCCAGCACTGTTCCAGCCATGGAATGGCCAAATGGGGGAGGCAGCTTGATGGATGAGGTCTCCATAACTATAAACAAATCCAAATCATATTATGTGATATCATTTACTGTTAAATTCTGCTACGTACTTCTACAAATTTTATTTTTATACTGTATTGAGGATTTGTTCTGTTCTGTGCATTGTATTGTATTGACCCCCTCCTTTTTGACACCCACTGCATGCCAAACCTACCTAGAAAGGGGTCTCTCTTTGAACTGCCTTTCCCAAGGTTTCTTCCAGTTTTTCTCTACAAGGTTTTTTTTTTTTTTGGGAGTTTTTCTTTGTTTTAGGCAGGGCCTGTTAAAGCTCATTGCGGCACTTCTTGTGTGATTTTGGGCTATACAAAAATAAATTGTATTGTATTGTATTGTATATTGCTTTGACATATGGCCTATAAAAAAGTAAAATCTACTGCATCTAAGGTTGGGAGCATGTGCTGATAGCATGTTGCTTCACCCACCACATGATCAACACCCTGAATTGGGACCCGAGTGCAGTGGGTGACACCTCAGCACCACACTGAAACAGTGTCAAGTTTTTTATGGTGGCTGGAGTGCCAATCCTGCCACTAACCCCCGAGTTTTCCCTGCAAGTTTAATCATCTGTATTTCTTCTTTTTAAGTAAATATGTATGGTAATTATCAAGTACTCATCATGCATTATCACTCTGAAAATGAATAAAGCACAAACAGAAATGAACTTTTCCATTCAGCATTCAGATGAATTTTGAGCAATAGTTGTAGACCATCTCTATGCAATTTACTGAAATTTTGATTGCTTTATCAGTCATTTCTTGTCATGTATGCACAACTTCAAAGCTTCAATATAAGAAACACTATTGATCTGTGCTTCACCTTGTTTAAACTTCATGTCGCTTATTTGGTACTAATGAGAAACATTATTCATTGAAAAGGTTCGTTGTAATCTACAAATAAAGGCAAATTTAATACTCTTTTGTTATTTTATGAAGACAGAGATGACAAGTGATCTAATACTGTTGGCAGCCAGTGAGCTGTGATAATGTTCAAATCATTTATTGAATCTATAAGTACTGCCTTGTGTGATTACTGTGAGTGTACATAGTGATAAGGGCTTTGGGCTAGTATCCTGCTCATCCCACAGAAACACTCATTAGATGGCTATGGATGGAATTTATGGAGAATGCCGAATATACCATAGTGCCGTTGCCTCAAGCATTTCATTTCACCATTCCAATCTACTTTGATAATAAGATTACTTTTAACATAAAGTTTTTTTTTCTTTTTTTACAATGCTTAGCATATGATTTTGAGTTCATGACTGAAGAGAAAAGATTACTGATGTGACGAGTCACTAAAATAGCTCTATTTTTACACTTATTATTATTATTATTATATATTTGGAGAAACTAAAATGTGCAGTAAATTTCTATATAAAGTTTAAAGGAGGCTTGATGAAAGCTAACAGTCTTAACATAACCAGACTTGACCAAAGGTCAATCGCCTGGAATGATTTGTATAAGCATTTATCATTGAAGGATGCCAGAACATCATTAATTTGGAAGCCATTTAGATGGTACTGGAAGATCATTTGGTAAGAACAGGCCATCCAACACAACAAAGCTGGTCAATTCTATCCACCAAACTCCTGCAAAATAACATCAAATCGATATTTGAATGTCTCTACTGTCTACCACACTATACATGGCAACTTATCCAATGTGTCCATAGTTCTCTGAGTAAAGGAAAAAGTTTCCTTCTGTGTCCCTGTGCTTTTGTTGAACTCATTTTAAAGTAACAGCCTGAATCCACTGTACTAATTCCTTTCACAGTTTTCAACACTTCACTCATGCCATTGCTTCAACTGAAAATGTTCAGCTCCTTCAATCTTCCTTCATACCTCATACCTTGCAGTCCTGGAAACCACCTAGTTGCTCTGATTGTGGGGATGAACAAAGACATGTCATACAATGCATTTCTAGCATGTCTGGCAATTGGAAGAACAGACACAGACAGGCTGAAATGGAAAAAAAGACGTCTTTTAGTGATATATGGAGAGACTAGAGACAGGACATACTGTGCAGCAGAGTCATATATATATATATATATATATATATATATATATATATATATATATATATATATATATACTCCATACAGTATGTGTTGTTGAAGAAACTCATATAGATTAACACAGAAATTTGAAATGGATCCTAGCTTAAAATGAAAAAAAAACTGGGGATAGTGAAGAGATGTGGGTGAAACAAGGCTAGAATACACCAGATGAACACCTGAGTTTTTAAATCAGTTGAGGACGGTCCTATTCAAAAGAGTGACATGTCATAGGAGTGACATAACGAAGGAGTGAAACCTCAGATATATATTTCAAAGGAGTGATGACCATCCAACCAACCATCCTAGTGGTAGGTGAGGTGACAACGATTTTTTTGGCGAGCGTACTTTCAGCTGTGTGTGGTAGGTGAGGCGACAATGATTTTTTTTGGCAAACGTACTTTCAGTGGTGTGTGGTAGGTGACTCATTATGTCACTCCAATAAAATGTCACTCCTTTAATACGGTATTTATGTCACTCCTTTGTTATGTCACTCCTATGAAGTGTCACTCCTTCGATACAGACCCGTTGAAGAGGCTGGATGGCAGACATTGGACAACATTGCTGATAAACAGTTGCCATATTCCAGTTCTGGGAAAATATGAGCCAGAAAAAAGAACTGAGAGGCAAAGGATGTGGGCAAAGGGCAGATTTTGTAGATGGTATAACAAAAAAGACAAGACACGAAGGGAATCAGGCAAGGTCAAAATGATGTGTCTGACAGTACCCAAAGGTGAAGGGGTAATGTTGTCAGAGTATCCTGTTGTTAGTTTTAAGTGCAGCATTCAACACCATTGACCACTCTATCCTCTTTATAGGTTTGAAAGTTACGCTGAGCTCTCGGACACTGCTCTTACATGGTTAAATTTATATTTATCAAATCAGTTTCAGCATGTGTAGAAATGTATTGATATAGATAGATAGATAGATAATCAGTCCCAGGAGTTATATTTAGCTTTCTCCAAAAACTCAGTAAATGAACTCCGTTTTAGCCACCATCAAAATACACATCAAAATCTCCCTCCCTCTGCCTTTCCTGGCAACCTGGTGAAGCCCTTGTACTTGGCAGTCTCCCTTCATATGCCTCAGCATCTGGAAAAAAAAGCATGCATAGCCTGTCCACAATGTTTAAAAAATATACAACATGCATATATGTATATAATCCCCTACAAATATATTTAGTTTTTAATTTGAAGCCTTTTTGTTTTCCATGATTTGATGGTTTTATGTTTTTTACTGTCCTGTTTAACTTAGGTTAAGTACCACTTATGTGAGTCAAAGCTCATTATACAGTAAAGTAATTCGCTAGCCTGCTGTGGTTTCCTGTAATTTTTAATTAGTTCTCTGTGTGGGACCAGCAATTACACAACCTTATTAATGTTGATATAGTGCATTCATGGTGTTATAGCATAACAACGCACTTAACCTGAAAAATACACCATGAAGACAAATATGATTCATAAAAAATAATAAAGGTAGAATTGTTTTATTATGGATAATTTTCTAAACAATTTTGAAGAAAACAGGAGAAAGTCGAAATTATGACTAAACTGAGTGGTCTATTTCAGAATAAGTAAAAACACAGAGGCAAGGCAATGGAACAGGCTTAAGGCATTAGGCAGAACTTAGAAGTCACTGGAGAAAGAAAGAAAATGTGAGAGAAATTGCATTTAGAAGAGAAAGGGAAAGGAGAAATGGTGAAGAAGACTGTTGAGGATAGATAGATAGATAGATCTTTATTTATTCCCAGCTCTTTAAATAAATAAATACATAAGTAGGCAGATAAATATATTATATATATATATATATATATATATATATATATATATATATATATATATAGTCACAGTGAGACATTACACGGCTGTATTGCTGTTGGCATAAAGGAGCCCCTGTAGCAGAATAATTCATTGTCTGAAAGTCTAGCACAGTGCCACTTAACAACACTTTAGACATCTAATACATAGAGGCACAGCAGACAATTTCATCCATTACTCACATGCTATTGACCGATTCTGAGATTATTTGGGTCACCCCTCGAACAGGTGTGTTGCTGTTGGTGTAATGGAACCCCACAGTACTTCTTGACACACTTCTGCTGAATAATTTGTTGACTGAAAGTCCTCAGTGTTGGTATGTCAGAAAGAGAATGTGCAGAATTGTTAATAACGGCGCTCTGATTTGTTTTAATTCTCTAGTCTGCTATAACTGACTATAACTAACCTTTTTAATTAGCTTGTTGACTCGGTGGGCCTCTCATGAAGAAATGTAGTCATGTTACCAGCCCAGCACATGACAGCATAGAAAATTGCAGTGGCCATCACAGAATTGTAGAAGCTGTAAAGGATGCCAGATAGATAGATAGATAGATAGATAGATAGATAGATAGATGTTACATTTTGTCCCAAGCGTTAAATTTAGCTTTCTCCTAAAACTCAGTAAATGAATAAATATTTTAACAAACAAAAAGAATGCCCCCCAAAATACACAATAGAATTACCAAAAACTAAAAATAAAAAGAGCAGTCATAGTCACAGTTTGGTATTATACGAGGGGGGAAAACAAATGATCCCAGGATTGTTAAAAAAAAACAAAACTTTATTATACAGCTTTTTACAGAATTTGCATTCTAGATGATTCATATGTCTGTATGACAGTTGTGAAAAGAAGCAGGCAATAATCAGTTCATTTTCTGTGATTACCATAAAAAGTTTTTAATGGAAGAAAAAAAATAGTCTTTATTCTTTTTTATAGTCTATTTACTGTTATGGTAGTAAACAACAATGGGTTAGTTTGATTCAGAATGTTTCATGTTTATAGTCATATTTACAGGATTAGAAAAAATATTACAGTAAAGGAAAGGCAGATTACATATTCACATATCTGTAAAGGATGTAACTATTAGCTATTAAAATCTTAGAATGGGTATTGATTTATGTAATTTAAGAGGTATACTATTTAGTTTAGTCCATACTGGTGTGTTATAGGGGCACAACACCACAAGACCAGCTTGGCACTCAATATAAAGATTGCATGGCACGTCTGACTATAAGCCCATGCTCACCTTTGTGCTGCATCAATATATCCCAGAGAAGTAGGTGTTCTTATTCTCTTGATTTGTTGTAAAAAAAGTACACTGCCTTCAGATAACATAATGCTAAATCATAAACTACTAAGTAAACAGACTGGGCACCACTTTGTTTACCTCTCAAATTTGATCTATTGTCATAACCTTGACCTCTCATGCCCAAAACCTTAGTCCCAGGCTCCTCAACTTCTTGATCAGAAAGTCAGTTATGCTAATTCCTGTAAAATGAATCCATTAATTCCAAGAAATGTTCTCTAATCCTGTCAGTATCTTCTTGCATTGTAATAACCCACACAATCAAATTTATGTACAGTACAGGGTATTTGATTCTACTCACATCAAGTGTACAGATTACTAAGTAGTAGTAACATTCTCCACAATCAAGTTTCTGATGGGTCACAATAACATTTTACAGAGGTTCACTTTACCACCGTTGTAGGGAATCGTTTAGTTCACCAATATGAACAGGCCAGTACTATTTCCACTGTAACAATCACACTCTCAGTAATCCATTTCACAGACCATTTCACAGGAGTGTTTTTTTTTTTTTTATTTCCCACTAATATAATGCATAACTTACTTCAAGTTCACTTTACAAACTATAATCAATTTAAAATGCATCACACATGTAATGATTTGTTTAAAAATTTTTTGAAAAACATGGGCTTATATTAGGGGAAAAGTAAGACAACATGCACATTGCTTCAGAGAAATATAAGAACTATAACAATCTAAGACTTCTCAAGGCCCATTGCAGTACTTTTGATTTGTCTTGATCATTACCATGCTGATTTGTCTGGCTATGTTCTGTCATAAGTTTTCTTGAACTCCATTTACACATTTCTGTCTGCACTATATTAACCCATTAACATTTTAACTTAACTTTTATTTTAAGTAGCTAGCCTCTGTGGGTTTCCACTATGTCTAACCTGACCAAAAGCAAATCGTTTAACCTGCCTGTGTGCCAACTGTAAAAAATACATATACAAGGGATTTTCAAAACCTTTCTGCACTATTTTATAACTCTTATTTATTAAGAATTTCAAGAAGATGCATGTATAGTTATGCTATGGATCTTTATGTATAAAGTGACTTGTATGGAAAATCATTTGTGTTGACCTGAAACAAATAAAATGGTAATTATAAAATAAATTATAAAAAAATGCACATCTAATTAAAAGTCATCAAATTATTATGAAATACAATGTCATTATTTAAATTTGGTTAAAAAATGTAGTCATTTTTCAGATTCAGCGGGTTGGAAAATGGATGGATTATTAGGGGTTTTATTTCAAAACAGCCTTGTTTTTAAAGACTTTTAATTTAACAATTGGACTTTTTTACGAACAGCACATTTCCAAATGTCTGGCTCTGTCTTTTTCAAAATGCGTCTCTTCATGATGGTTTTATGATTTGTCAAGTTAAGACAAAGGCCACCATGTTTAACATATTCTTATTGGTTAATTGTTTTTTTTTTTTTTTGCTGATTACGTTCTCCTGATTTTAGGCATCAGGCTACCAACGATATTTCCCTATCCCTTTGCAGCTGGTCCAAAATACAGCCACTCAGATCCTGACTGGTACAAAGAAGGAAGAACATATTTCTCGAGTTCTGGCCTCACTTCATTAGTTACCAGTAAAAACAAAATACAGTTTTATTATTTCAGTTTAGAGTATTTAATGGTAGTAGCCGAAGTCCACCATAGAATAGGTGTAAATGGTGTAAGAATAGGAACAGAAAACAGTGAGAAAGGAATTCAGTATAACAAAGGCTTAGGAAACCACCGTTGCAGTATAACGAAAATAGCAAGGAGCGAAACCAATGCCAATGGTCGAGAGAGTACCTTCCTATAGCAGGCTACGAAAACATAGACATATATAGATAGACGCCGCATTCACTGTGTTGCCCAGTCGACACGATAAGCCAGCGCGTCCGCACTATTACGAGTGGTAAAAGTGCCATTTAAACTAATACATGTAGACGTGGAAACTTTTGCACTGTTACTGCCAGTTATCTTTGTTTGTTTGCTAATTATTGCTGTTTGATTTAGCCTTCTCTTTAGCCTTGAGAGCGACGGTGGACACGGAAGGAGGATTAAAGATGGCGGGCGGGGCTCTGTCGTGCGTTCCCCATGACGCTGAGAGGAGGGTTACAGTGGGCGGGCGGGGCTCTGTCGTGCATTCCCCATGACACGAGAGGAGGGTTAGAGTGGGCAGTCAGGGCTCTGTCGTGCGTACCCCATGGTCGGGCAACTTGGTCAATTATATATATAGAAAAGCAGCCGGTATCAAAAAGAACAATGAAAAGTCAATGTAGCTCTGAGGTTCATATGGACTGTAGCAGAGACGAAAGTGGCTGAGGCTGTGTTTGGTGAGGTGTTCCGTGCGGGTCACATAAGCAGGCAATACGCATGCCTTGAGAGTGAGAGTGGACGGGCGGGGCTCTGTCGTGCGTATCCCATGACACTGGAGGAGGGTTAAAGTTGGTGGGCGGGGCTCTGTCGTGCGTATCCCATGGTCTTAGAGTTGGTGGGCGGGGCTTTGTGAGTTGGCGGGCGTGGCTCTCTGTCTTGCGCTCACTGTCTTGTGTGCCCTTAGTGAATTATAATGAATTATATATATTGATGGCACCACATTGTGTCTCAGACCTCCTTCACCCCTACTTGACCTCTACACTTTTGAGATCATTGGATCAAAAACAAACCCTACCCCTAACCCAGAGTTCAATCACCTTATCTTTGGGCAGATGAGGGGAGAGTAAGGCTAGACATACTTAACCCAGGGTCCTGGAGATGAAGTCAAAGCTTGCTGTGTTGTGTAATCATTCACAGAATGTGAGTGGGAAAAAAAGGGGCACATCCAAGGATAGAGTTCCGAAGGACAGCTATTGCCCAAAGGTAAAAAACACTGAATCCTTTGGTCTCATTTGAAGCTTGACAGAGATTGTGCCTTCTCTGTGGCTATCTCTGTTCTACAGAATAGTTTACCCTTTTACATTAGGTCTTTCATCACTATTGACATTGTTAAATCTCATTTAAATTCTTTTGTCAGTAGTATATAGACATGCTATTAATTTATTTTTGTTTTTTATTGTTTTTTGTGGATTTGTGGAATGATTGATGTTTTATGTGTTTTATTTTAGTATTTTTTTTTAATATTTTATTTAAAAATATCATTTACATACAGAACTTTGGACACACTCCACATTCAACAACATGATATTTTAACATTTCAGTTTACTTAAAACGATGTGCATTGAGAGGAAATTAGGCAGCGAGGGAGGAAACACTTTTAAGCACAGTTAGGAGGAAGGACAGTTTTTAGAGAGTTCAGATTGGGAAAGATCATTGTTTGAAGTCATTGATTATGAAAGAAATTAAGACCGGTGTGATTGATGTGACAAAAAACCTCAGTCTGCAAAAAGAATAAATAAGTTGAAGTGAAGAGTTGAAGTTTTTAACAAACTTTGAGTTGCAAGAGCAAGTGGAGGTGATGCAGTGAGAACCTGCCAGGAATAAGTTGAGGAAGTCATGAAGTGGTTTGTGCAAAACCCTACTGGGAATACGAACGTGAGGCAGGACTGACCCTTGACATGGCTGCTGGGAATGCCTTGGGACTACAAATGTGCTGGATTGGGAGTTTACAGTATATGGAGGTGAAAATAAGAAAGGAGCTCAGCTTTAATAATGCCGTGTGGACTGTGTTCTAGTGAAGCACATTATGAGTCGTGTCTTTTGGTGTCAGCATTACTGAAGGACGATGATTGTTTGACTCTCTGAGGGATTGCTCAGTTCATTTTAAAAAGCAAGTCATTTTAAGAAGACCTTTTACTAATTTGTCATTTTAATATTATACTGAATTTTACCGGTTTTACTCTTATAAACCATTGGGAACATTTTAATTACTGACAAGTTTTATTTGACTTGCCAAATTTGCACAATAAACCCTGTACCTGTTTTTGCACCTTTTATGTCTTCCACTAACATGCTAGAGAAAGGATTGAGACATATGAGCTATCAGGAGAGATTGAAGGAGATAAATGTTTTCAGTTTAACATGTATTTAGAATTATGAAAGGGATTTGTGCAGTAGATCCAGACTGTTACTTTAAAATAAATTCTGCAACAAGAACACAGGGACGTGGTAGGGTGGATTTTGCACAAATGTTAGAAAGTTTTTCTTTATGGAAAGAAGGATGCATGGAATAAATTACCAAGTAGTTGTCGTGGAGAGAAGGATTTTAGGGAACCTTCAAACCTTGGCTTGATGTTATTTTGGACTATCTGGGTAAATGGGATGGAAAAGATTATTGGGCTGAATGGCCTGTTCTTGTCACAGTTTTTCTAATGTTCTAAAGGAAATAGATGTAGCCTGGTGGTCTTGACTGACAAGTGACAAAATCATCATAATAAGAGGCTTTTTGAAATAATTAGTGCGGACATTAACATGGCCACTTGTAAATTTGCCATTGGAATTACTCTCAGTGTTAATTAAAGGGACGTTTTGAAATAAAGCATGCAATATTTAATTGAAAGGTATGTGCATTGTATAACCAAAGTAAAACGATAACATTGTGTTTCTTAGTAATTTGATGTCTTTCATTTAATTATATTTTTATTTCATTTTGTCATAAATGGTATTCCATAGCCTTGGGATATTACTTGTTAGAGAAATGTGCTATAAAAACAAGGTTGTTTCTCATCAAGCTTTGTTCACTCTTACTCAAAACACTCATTTTCTGGATATCCACTTCAGGGTTACATTTAGAAAAAGCTCAACCATCAAAATTATTTTTAACTTTAAATTATAAAGTTGCACTGTAAGTGAATTGGCCATTCAAACAGCACCACTGACTAAGGAAAAGAAACAAGAGAAAGGTCTGCATTTGTCTTAATATCACACAATTACATGAATGAAATGCTCAGCATCATGGTGTTGCTTAACCATTCACTGTCTCTTACTCCCCAAGGACACAAATTGAAATTCCATCAATTTTCAGTTGTGTTTAGATGTGACATCTCTTCATACCAAAATAAAACATTATTCCTACCAGCTGTACATTTTGATACATTCCCTCCAGGCTTATTAACAGAGTGAACCATTTTAAATTACTCAGCATGGCAGTTGAGAAGCTGTGGTTTGTCCAGACATTAAAATAGAGGCATGATTTGCCTGTTGTGTATTACATGATTTCTTTTGGGCAATTTTATATATTATTGCTGTTTTTCAGATTTGAAAATTGCTTCTTTGTTGAAACAGAAAACACATAACGGAGGTAGTTGGAATTACATAAAGCCGCTGACTCAATGGAAAATGGACACTCTGAGAGTCCTATTTAAAGATGGAAATTTCATGCAATAGGATAATTAAAAGTCTGCTTACATGAAATACAAGAACACTGTATTAACAGTGAGGATCAAATGTAATACAGATCAAATTAACAGAAAAAATGTATTGCTATGTGTTGTGTTTTTGACTTGATGCAGAGGGAGAGAACAGGTCTAAAAAATGGTTTAAATAATAATAAGCTCTCAGGGAAGTGACTTGGAAATAAACAGCAGTTAAGCTGAAATTTGTCTAAATTAGAAGCTGTATGTGGATGAGGCAGGGACTGAAAAAATTTAAAGGTCAAATAAGGGCAGAGGGAATGATTCACAAATTAGTGTGTTTCCTAGCAAGCAAGACATTTTTGGGAATACATTCACATTACATGTATGTGAAAGGTTTTTAATGTAAAGGACATAGGAGGTGATCACCTTAAATACACCTTAAATGAGGTGGCAATTAAGAACAAAATGCAGAAGGTATTTGCTCGCAGAATATTTAACTTAAAGTGCCTCTTATCATAATGAAAAATCATCCTATTGATTTGAAAATGAATATTACCTATATTTTTGTGTGATAATAATCTTATTACTAACCTAGAGATAGTAATCTGCCCATGAAAATGATTCAATAGATGCCCTGATATGTCATGCTAATATTTTCTGGAGATCACATGAGCAGCAAGGGGTCAGTTTTTCTAAAATTGTCTAAATTTCAAAAACATTCTCCATGGCTTCTCGAGACCCTTTCAGTCTGTCACATGTGCTGAGGGTGAACCTGCTCTCATCTGTGAAAAGTACAGGGCACCAGTGGTGGACCTGCCAATTCTCCTAGAATCTCCTCTTTCCCTTAAAGATAGGGTGAGAAGCTCAGTCATCCGGGAGGGGCTCAGAGTAGAGCCGCTGCTCCTCTGCATCGAGAGAAGTCAGATGAGGTGGCTTGGGCATCTGATGAGGATGCCTCCTGGACGCCTCCCTGGTGAGGTGTTCTGGGTACATCCAACCGGGAGAAGGCCCCAGGGAACACCCAGGATACGCTGGATGGACTATGTTTCCCGGCTGGCCTGGGAATGCCTTGGGATTCTCCCGGAAGAGCTAAAAGAAGTGGCCAGGGAGAGGGAAGTCTGAGCCTCTCTGCTCAAGCTGCTGCCCCCACGACCCAACCTTGGATAAGCGGAAGAGTATGGATGGATGGATGGATGGTAGAGAATAAGAATTTAAGGACATTCAAAACTCTGCTTGATGTTATTTTGGAGAAAATCTGGAATAGGATTGGCAGGCTTTATTTAGCTGAATGGCCAGTTCTTATTAAAAACTTTTTAATGTCCTAACAAGAAAATTAAATATGTAATTGAGTTGTGTTTGAGTATTACCTACATTAAAAAAAACACTGACTGATCGAGCATTGTAATATGGATACTGTGCCTGCCTTACAGTTTTGGATATTCAGCATCAAGGCACGCCTGATCCATGTCTCTATGTAGTTTGCGCATTCTATGCATGCCCTGCAATGGTCTGGCACCCAGTACACTGCATTGATATTTCAAACCAATGCCACAAAATTGAACAAGTTTATTTTACATATAATTGCAGTGCCTATAAGAATTATTAATCCCTCTGGAAATTTTTACTGTTTACTGTTATAAAACATTGAACAACAGTGGATTTAATTTGGCACTTTTGACACAGATCAACAGAATGTCACAGTAAAAACAGATCTCTAAACTAATTACAAATATGAAACATAAAATAATTGATTGCATTATCTTTGTTTGTATATTTGATGTTTTTAGCAAAATGTTTAATGTCTTAAGTCCACCCCCTCGCTATCATAATTCCTTTGACATTTTGGTGGATATTAGTTCTGAGATTACCTCTGTTAGCAAATATTGCAATAAGAAAACCAGATTCATACACGTAACATCGAAATTCTCTTTTAAAAATAAAATGTTAAATAAAAATATATTTTCACTGCCTGCTGAAACATCACAGACTATGAAATAATTTGCAGAATCTCTCTGTGGTTGGCAAGGAAAAGATTTAATGTGAGATGATAAAATTACAATTATAATATTCAGTAAAGCATACCATTTTCCCCTGCACTTGTATGCATAGCATAGCTGGTTTGAGTACAGTATACCATAACAAGACGGACGACATTACCACATGCTAATCACAGTTAGGAACTTAAAGGAAAGGCTCAGTATTTTTCAAGTCGAATTTATTCTTCACAAACATTCTATATTGCATTTGACATGTAAAATCGTGTTATAAAGTTGATTGCTTCCTATAAATTTAAAAAATGCCTTGCCCACACTGACACTTTATATTGTAGTTTATGGGGCACAGAGAAAAAGCTTAAAAACTAACCAAATGCTGTCAAGTGTTGATCTGCATCTTACAACTGTAAACACGTGGTTAAATAGTTTATACATGTAATTTTCAAACATAAAAAACACCAATATTATGAGATTTTTGGCATTTTCAAAAGTTGCACTTAGATTTTATGTGTATTTTCTTAGAATTATCTTTGGACATGTACTGTATCCCAGTATATGCATATGTTAAAATGCAGCATATTTCCAACAGAAGAAAAGAAAAACAGTCATGTATAAATGAAATTGCCTCTATTAGGTGGGCAAATACTGGTAACAGGAAGTTAATACTGCTGTTCATTTTTAAGCACAATGGGAATAATTTAATTATTTGTATATTGCTGTTTAATATATTGCTCTTTATTAAATGTTCATGTTATTTAAGCCACTATTTGTTATCGAGTACACAAGGATAACACTGCAGTAGCTGATGTCCTTTATCATTCAGTGCCATTTGCTCCTGTGTCATGTCTTGCTAATCAATAATTGTTATTATTCAGACTGAATTAAGATGGCAAACTACACAGAATCCAAAAAATTAAAAAGAAAATGACAAGATAGAGTTAAGAATTAAAGTTTCTTAATTTGCTCTTGCAATGACTGCGTAGGTTGACAGCAGTGTGAAGATTTTAACAATCAGGAGAGGGAAAGTACACAAGATTCAGCCAAGGTCATTCTTTACGAGAAAGCCAGGACTCTTTTTACACAAAGCCAAGAATGTGATATAAAAATAAAAGTAATAAAGTACAGAACAAAAGGGTCATAAGCCAGAACACATCAAGTAACTTAAAGCTGAAATGGAAGACAAAATTTTTATTAGTAAAAAAAAAAATGTATCAGTGAATGTTTTAATAATAGTGAGGCAAAAGAAAACTATACATGGTATAAAAAGCCCCAAATACATTTGTAGGAAAAGGAGCAAAACATGAAAATCCCATAACTGGGGACTGGGCGGTCTCTTGGTTTTTTTTGTTTTTTGTTTTTTCTGTCCCCCCTGGCCATTGAACCTTACTCTTATTCGATGTTAATCAATGTTGATTTATTTTGTTTTCTTATTGTGTCTTTTATTTTTCTATTCTTTATTATGTAAAGCACTTTGAGCTACTGTTTGTATGAAAATGTGCTATATAAATACATGTTGTTGTTGTTATTTAGGGCTTCATTCACCTGATTCTGTGCCATCAGCTTGAGCATTTGCCTATAAAAACTAGCTCATAAAGAGCATCACAAGGTAAACACATAAGTGGGGTTTAAAAATACATTTAAAGTCTCTAAATATAATGAGTAAATGCCCAGGAAAAAGAAAGGCGGAGTAGTAAACTTAATGACACGATAATGCAACTAGATTTTCTGAGATGGAATTTTAAAAGTCCACCGTCCTGCTATACTTTTAAAGGGGACAAACCGCCACCATGGCATCAGATAATAACTCATGTGGAAATCATTTTATGTGACCTATGGTCATGCTGTCAGACGTTGGGGAATGAAAGATTAACAGCCAGAAAAAATACAGTATTTACAATATTTACTTTTGCATATGGCCACTAAAGTACTTTAAGAAGAAGAATCAGTCTTTCATTTTTATTCAACAGAAACTACCTCAAATCTGGTATTAGGAAGCACATTGAATAAAGACATATGAAAGAATAACGGCAACTGTTCATTTTCTTTAAAATAATCAAAGACAGTTTAGTAACAGAATGAAAGTGAGATTTAGTTTTTGGCTAGACAAACCAAGAAGTCAATAACGTTTTATTTGGCAGAAAAGGATGGAACTCTTTCAATTACAAAACACACAAATGCTATTAGGAGGAAGCAACACAAAGCAGTATGGATGGAAATACACCTTTGAGAATTAAAAGAGATCAGCTTTTCAAAAAAAATCTTGTGGAGCTGTTGTTCTTTGGGTTATAAAGAGTTAAAAAGTGTGCAATATTCAGTACCATGCAAAACATAAAAATAAAAGCAATGAACCTATACGGGCAATAAAACGTACATGTTTGGTAATAGAAAAGTGCAGCGCATATTTTTTTAAAATGGGGATTTGTTTCAATTTCAAGATCTTTGTGTGGCATTTTTTAAGTTTTCCATTGAAAAATGCAGGAGATGTGGTGAAAATACGAAGTGCAGCATGTATCACTAAACAAAGTAATGGCAAAAACAATACAAGTAAAAATGCAACAATACAAAATGAAAACTGTAGATGCCAGATCTAAATAAGTAACACACATCAGAACAAATAACCACCAGGTAATACAAACTGCTGTCCAGTTAGTATTAATGAATTAGCAGTTCATACTGATAGGTAGTACACAAAGACATCTACTAAAATATACACAAAAGCAGAAGTATAAAAGTACAACACAGGAGTAGCTTAGAGACAACTCTGTAAATGTTCTTGAGTGGCTAAGTCAAAGCTCAGACTTATACCAAATCAAACCCCTCTGGACAGACCTAAAAATGGCTGTCCACTGATGGGCTCCATCCAATATGACAGAGCTGGAGAGGATCTGTAGAGAAGAATGGCAGAAACTCCCCAAATTCAGGTGTGCAAAGCTTGTCACATCATACCCAAGAAGCCTCCAGACTGCAGTCCCTGCCAGAGGTGCTTTAGCTAAGTACTGAGTGAAGGTTCCAAATATGTGTGATATTTCTTTTTTTTTTTTAATTTTATATTATTTGTTAACATTCTTTAAGTCCTGTTTTCCTCTTTGTCATTCTGGGGCATTGAGTGCTGCTTGATAAGGGAAAAATAATTTAAACGATTTTAACACCATTTCAATCATCTAAAGGAAATACAACACCACTGAACAATATATCAAAAGCAATCTTCATTATGGTACAACAAATATACTGTAATTTCCATTACAATAAGAGTCTATTGAATTATAACCTGGCGAGAAACAAATAAAATGAGAACAGCATCAATACAATCCTTGGAATCTAAATGAAACGAATCTATCAACTGTTCCTTATAAACTTCTTCATAAAATGACATTTTTTTTAAACTAAAGACACAAAAAAATCTTACAAGCAAAATTATTTGCTTTGTTCTATTTAAAGCTTGCAATTGAAAGGCAAATCTGTCCCTGACAAGAGCAATGATGACAATAGATACACCCTGACTTGACGACCTGTACTGGAAAGAAAAGCTTGCTTGTGACATTTGCATTAACACAGAGAAACTTTGTCACTGTAAACATGGTTACGGAATTAAAACATACTGGTTATTTTCTTAAGGAATGTAAAACCTTCTGTTCAGTCTCTCCTTTTTGCAAAGGTAACTGCATTTAAACTGACTAAATAAGGATTTAACATTTTTACCAAACATAAATCTTTAATGTGGGTTTCGTTTGTCTTTACACAAGTCTTGGTGAAAATTTTAAAATATAGTCATTTCAAAGATAAAATGACAAGAAATAAAATAATAACAGACAGGTCATGGCATTGCTGCTGAAAACTTAAACTTGGTTAAAAAAGACAGTTTTAACTCTGACAGGATCTCTAGTGTTTCCATCAGGTTGCCCGTTCTTATCTTGGAATGAGACCTAAGTGTGGATGTGTCATAACCAAAGGCAGGCCCAAAGTGTTTTTATTTTCACTATTAGACTTGATCTAGCACTATGTTTGAATTTTGGAGTCAGAGAGTTCCTATCTGATGTTCAATTCCTTGGTGAGTTCACATAATTTTAACTGTTTTAGTTCATTACAGCAGCAGCTCTTTTATGAACCCATTGTTAGAAGAAGTGTCTCATATTGTTAGAGGGTGTGTCTTCAGAGGTTGTGAACTTTCTATTCAACACCTTCTTCTTCTTCTTTATCTTTTTCTAGATCTGAACAGATGGTCCACCATTCATCTCACATTAGCAGGGAGAATCAACAATTTTAAGATGAACATCCTTCCCAAGTTTTTTTTTTCTATTTCGAAGCATCTCCATATACTTAAACAAATCTTTTTTTAAGAAATAAAATTCTATCATAACTTAATTTATTTGGAATTTGAAATATCAACACATCAAAAAGGTGACTCTACAACGACCTAAAAGCAGAAGGGGGCATGGCACAACCTAATGTAAACCACATTTAAAGTTGCTTACTAAAAATATATATAAGGCATGTATATGATTATCATTACTTGCATTTAGTTAAATAATTTAGTGTTTTAGAAAAATAACAGAATGGAGAGGGGAAGTATGTTATGTATAGCTTAAGATGGCAAGACTTTTAATCTGCCTGTGTAAGCCAGTAGTGGTAGCAGGACATTGAGTATGAATTGTCTGGCTGAGTGAAAGTGTATCTTGGGAGATGAACAGTGAAAGATTTCTTGTGCAGCAGTTGTTAGAGAAGGAACCTCCATAAAAAAATGCAACCCTTTTGATTTTTTTGCAAGTTAGAATTTAGTATAAAAAGTAGGACTATAGCTGGAATTTTAAAATAAGTTTGTATGTTACAATTACAGCTCTACAAATATTAATAGTTTCTGCTATGATTTTTTTTTCTCAAGAACTCCGGTGAGTAAAAGAAAAAAAACAAAACTTTAAGACAAGTCACATGGCGCCTAGTGTTTGTGTTATATGTAATTAATTGTAGTCATGTCTTACTAAAGGAAAAAAACAGTTGGAGTAAATAGCATTTGGTGGTTTTGAATATTTTATATTGTACTCTCTATATATATAAAATCGAATGTCTGCCTGTCTGTCTGTGTGTGTCTGTCCGCTTTTCATGAGGGAACTACTTAACGTATTTAGATGTTTTTTTTCTATAATTTGCTTGAACATTCTGGTTGATTTTGCGACCTCTCTCATCGAGCTAAGTATCATAGTTTGCTTGTGGTACCGATTTACTTGCATGAATCCGAGAGAGATGCAGCAAGGCACTTCTCACTAATGTGCCAGCCTCAGGGCTTATCTTACATCTGCTTAGCTAGTGAAGAAGAGAAATACTTAATGGATTTAGATCGGATTTTTTTTCTAGAATTTGCTTTAACATTACAGTTGATTTTGCAACTTCTCTCATCATGGTAAGAATCATAGTTTGCTTGCAGGAGCAATATATTCGTGTTAATCTGAGACAGAGGCTGCGGGCGGAAGGGAGGAGGAAGCGAGACATCAGGAGTGGGGAGTCGGTCTACCTCTGTGTTTTGGAGTGTAATTTGCCTCCACTTACCTAGCGATACCTTTTTGTTTATAGATTTTTAAACTTTGTCCTGTTTCACTACTATGCAGGTGGAGCTCCACAGAACAAGTAGTAGTAACTGAGTCAATTCTTTTGTTCACATTTGTGGAAAAGAGAGTGTATTGTATTGGAAATTAATGTTTTTTAGGAAGCATTTTAAGACAGAGAAACTCTTACTTGTTGCACCTCCATATGACAACCACTTTTTTCCACTCTCTCAAACATACACAGTATTTAATGTTTGAAAAATGTCTGGGATTAAAACATTTAAGAGACTTGAACACAGATAATGCATCCTACAAACAATAAAGCTTCAAATTTAACTTTTTAACTCATCAACACAATTTCTGCACTACTTTCAAGCTAGAAACTTTGGTAAATGGAACCTGCCCAATTTTACTCATCTTCCACCAGTTTCTATTCCAGAAGAAATAATGATCAATCTTGAAGGCTTAGCATCACTACAATTTATAAAAAAAAACATTTTAAAGTGCCTTCCTTTCAAAGATCTCAGGGTACAATGGGGAAAGGATCTGTCATTCATTATTTCAGAAAAATAGTGGAAGGCAGCCATGCATTGAATATACTCTAGCGCCATATGCACAGAGGAACTCAATTATTTAATTTTCAATGTTTTATTGTACGCATTTATCTCATTTAAAACTATCCAAAATGTTCCCAGGGCAAGAATCAATCTGTGAACGTTGCAATCGAGCTCCAGCCTCACTTGGCCACACGTTTTGGGCAGGCACAAAATAAACATTGTTTTGGATAAAAATCATTGAATACATATCAGACTGCCTTGGTGTTACAAACACTCCTAACCCACTAACTGATGTGTTTGGTGGACTCATAAATGGGCTTAAAGTGGAGAAGGACAAACTGTAATCACTTTTACCTCACTACTAGCACGCAGGCCTATCTTGCTCAACTAGAAGAATCCCACTCCACCACTTTTACATCAGTGGGTAACTGATGTACTACACTATTTGAAATTGGAAAATATAAAATTTTCACTCTGAGGCTCTACTCAAAACTTTTTAAAAATATGGCAGGATCTTATCAATAGCATTTTAAAATAAGCTTTTATATCAGGGAAAAGTATACGCTTCCTTCCTTGCTGCTTTTGAAGATTTGCTTTGTTGGTTGGCTCTCCTCTCTTTCTTTTGGGTGATAGTTGAATTTTGGTTTGTTAAGTTTGATTTGATTGTACAGATTGTTGATTGCTTTTAATTAAAATTAATAAAAAAAAAAAAACAGAACATTTGACCATTCTGGATAAGAACAGGCCATTCAGCCCAACAAAGCTCACCAGTTCTATCCACTTAATTCTTCTAAAATGACATCGTCTAGTTTTGAAATTCCCTAACGTCCTACCATTTACCCTACGTAGTCACTTATTCCATGTGTCTATGGCTCTGTGTGTGAAGAAAAACTCCAAATGTTTGTGTAAAATCTACTCTAAACAAGTTTCCAGCTCTGTCCCTGTGTTCTTAATGAACTCATTTTAAATTCATTGTCTCAATCCACTTCACTAATTCTCTTCATAATTTAAAACAATTATGTCTCCTCTTAATTGCCTTTTGCTTAAGCTGAACAGGCTCTTTTAATCTTTCCTCATAATTCATCCCCACATAGCTCTGGGATCAGCCAAGTCGCTCTTCCATGGACTTTTCTTAGTACCTTCTGTAGCCTGGAGACCTAAAATTGCACACAGTACTCCATATGAGGCCTCACCAGTTTGTTATAAAGCATGAGCATAACCTCTTTGGGCTTGTACTTCACACATCATGCTTTATAACCTAACCTTCTGTGAACCTTCTTAATGGCATCTGAACACTGTTTGGAAGTCAACAGCTTAGAGTCCACTACAACTCCTAAATCCTTCTCATAAAGTGTATTTTTGATTTTCACACCTCCCAATGTGTATTCAAACCTAACATTTTTACTTCTGACATGTAATGCTTTACAATTTACTGACCTGAAATTTCATCTCCCAAAAAGCTGCCCAAGTCTGTATGCTGTCCAAGCCCCAGGGGATTCCAGATTGTCTCCCAATCCACCTATTTTGATATCATCTGCAAACTTAACCAGCTTGTTACATATATTCATATACAAATCATTTATATAATATTTAAAATATCTGACTCAACCTTCTCAGCTACTGATTTTCAATTTTATTTCACTCATTAATAATACTTGTGCTTGTATATTGTATTATGTATTTTTAATGTTTAAAATTAAGCAAGTTTTTCATTTGCTAAACAGTGTTTATATGCTTGTTCCTACCATGAATAATACAAAAATGAAATAACCTTGATCTGGAAAAGTTAAGAACAGGTAATTGCTGTAATAGCCAATGTCAGAGTACAATATTAATTCACTCACTTTGTAGTACTATGCTGAACTTTGACTGTGATAATTATAATAAATAAGTACAAATGAGGAATTTGCCAGTTATGGTACAGAAATTAAATGCTGTGTACTTGTAGCAGCTAATAATTAGTTGTGGAGTATTTCATAAAGACTACAATTAAACTTAACATGATTTCTAAAAAAAATAAGACACTATTGAAAGAAAACCGAAGAAAGAACATGAGAAAATTAAAAAAACAAGCTGAGCAGTTACATCATACCATATCTAAAACAAGCTTTTTTAAATACACCTTATTCCGTAGTGCCTTTTTAATAGGGATGCCAAAAGGATTTTTGAAATTAAACATACAAAGGAATAGACATCAATTCATCCATCCATCTTTTTGTTTTTAAGCTGCATGGTTCAAAACATAAGCTCGAGTCTAACCAAACAGCAGTGGAATCAACCCTGGATAGGACACCAGTTCATTACACATGCCCTCAGTCATATAGCTCAAGTAAGAGATACCATTTAGCTTAACATGCACATCCTTAAAATGAGGTGGAGAATAAAAGTACTTTGGGGGTGATTGGGAATGATGTTAATGTGTAAACCCCAAAGCAGAAAGGGAAAAGACTTGGGTTTAAATTAAAGTTTCTGGAGCTGTAAGTTAGCCACAGTAACTGCTATACCAGCATGACACTTGAGTGTACAAAGAAATAAAAAAAAATAAATAAAAGATAGAATAGAGTATGTCGAGAAAAACACACAAAAAATTTGCAGGCAGAAGGGAGAGAGATCAAAGTCTTTCTGAATATTCATTCACTGACAGTTTTCTCAGGAGATTGTGGCACTTTTATTTGTCTCAGATAAAGAGATGGCACTAAGACTCCCAGTGAGCAGTCCAGAGAACTCAGCCAACAATATCCACAGACAGCGCGTCTACCACCAGTGACAAGATTTGATTGAAATGCAAGACTTGAAAAAAGTTTACATTTCCTTCAGTAAAAATATTTCTATTCAATATGTTAGTAGTAACATGGTCATGATATTCATATTATAAAGTATGACATTTTTTGATGTGGAGTCTTGTGATTAGTGATGAGTAAATGTCATTGAATTCATATCACTAGAACAGCGCTTTCCTATATGCAGATCACACACTGTGCTTGTGGCCCATAATCAGAGGACTAATATGGGGGGCAGGGGGTTTGGAGGGGTCTGTTGGGAGTTTACAGACCTCCGAGATTCAGGTGCTCCACTGGATAACCATTTGGGCTGCAAGTTTTTGCCAGTTGTTTTACTTGACTTGAATGAGATATCGGCTCCCACATCTCTAATATTAACTATTAACCATAGTGTAACTGGGTGTGTCTTATACAATCACTGATATATAATGCAAAGTGACAACCTCCTCAATGGAACAGAGTTCTGGAGGTCGGCAGCTTGACTATGCTGGAGTTACTGCTGTTTCATGAATCTTCAAATTAATGGCATTGACAGTCACCTGTTGTGATCATTTTCCATTAATGAGCAAAGAGATGGCTTCAAGTCAACACCAGTCAGGAAACCACAAAAGAGAAAGCAAAACAAAACAAAAAATAAATGAAACAACGAAAAAGCAGGCTTTGCTGCCACCTTCCAATAAGATGGCTAAGTTTACATCAGATGCCACTACACTAAAGCCTGCGGTTTACTGGAGTAATAGAGAAGCATTATGTGTAAAAGTTTCAATATTTTGAGTGTTTAAGAGATAATATCTGACATTAGAGTACAGTATCTAGCTGACACTCAGTTGTGGGTTATTTACAGTATTACTGCCATACAGACCTCAAGACCTCTGCACGTTATTAAAGGCTACTAATGTCAGTCGATATATGAAGCCCTCCAAGTGCTGTGTATTCATTTCACCATCACAGATGGCATTCCTGTTTGCTAGTCGGTTATGGGCTGAATTGTGGAAATCAAGATGCAAGTTCACTTACAAAAAAGAGCAGTCAGCTCAAATGAGCTCAACTGTTGATTAATTTTATTGCGTTGGTTAGGACATGTGCAGAGGAGAGATGCTGGGTATATTGGGAGAAGGATGCTAAGGATAGAGCTGGCAGGAAAAAGAAAAAGAGGAAGGCCTAAGAGAAGGTTTATGGATGTGGTGAGAGAGGGCATGCAGGTGATGGGTGTGACAGCGCAAAATGCAGAGGACAGGAAAATATGGAAAAAGATGATCTGCTGTGGCAACCCCTAACGGGAGCAGCCGAAAGAAGAAGAAGAAAAAGAAGAGAAAGTGTTTTTTACTTTTTTTATTATTGTTATTATTACTAGTAGTAGTAGTAAAATTGTTTTTGTTGTTCTTGTATCATGTCACAAATGATGCCATTTGATGTATCAAGTAACAAAGAGTAACAGCAGGGTAACACAGTGATACCCTGGACCATTATTATTACTATTATTACTAACTAGACCTTCATTTATAAAGGAAACAAATCAAGTGGTATATCACTGCCATTAAAAATACCTCTGTAGTCCAAATCCATGGGTTGCCTTCTGTATAGCAACAACCCTTCCAGTTAAAAGTTTTTCCAAACCCAAAAGAAACCCCTAAACATTCACTTTCAAGTTTTGAAATATTAAAAAAAAAGGTTTATATTAAATGTTAAACGTTAAAGTTAAGTTTGTGATATGTGTTTCTTTGTTTACTTATTATTTATTTATATATTTTTTTTCAAGTTATAGCTGTTATAAGAAATGCAAATGTAGAGGATTTGTGGTGGGGAGATGGGGGTGCGGAGAGGGGTGCCCAAGAAGATTCCACTTACAGCTCTAGATTACAGCTCAGCTTGGCTAGAAGTGGCACTGTATGTCACCTCAAGTTTGGCTTAATCAAGGAAATGTTCAGAAACTTCACCAAATGCATTGACATCAATGAGAATGATAAACTGAACTGGTTTTGAGTGGATTGTAAGGATGCAGTGGTCTTTTAAGTGTCTCTGAATGCTAGTGAAACATTTGCCAATTATTCTGGATCGTATTTTGTGGTCCTAAACTGATCTGTGAGGTAGCTGTGATAACCACTGCGTCATTGTGCTTCCCTAAGATAAAATTAATAGAATTAATAACATTTCTTGCAGACAGGAATCAGATTTTCATAAAGGCTTTGTCCCCTGTGCCCCCTTACAGATTCAAAAGCAGGTACTCACCAAAATGTACAGTTTGTGTTTTGTTTCTCATTCCACTCCTTCTTGCTTGCTGGCACTACTACCAAGTAAGCACAACAGCACTCTGGGCAATACTACTGAAAGGACACTTTCACATATTACACACAGGTCACATACAAGTCAATGCAAAAAGACATTCTCTTTATGGCAGAAATACACCGACACATGTCCAGTTGCCTTCTATAAGTGCATTTTGTGTGTATTTTGCAAGTTTTCCACAAATTATTAGCCCAATATTGGGATCAGGGTTATATACTCGGGGGGGTTTGGGGGCAGTGTCCCATTCAACACTGGCTGATACAGTAATACAGCTCTGTGATGGCTTGCAAAAGCATCATGGGGCTCTGGGAAAAAAATGTCTAAGAAAACTGTACAGCACATTTTCAGGAAAATATTCAGTGAAAAATGTCACTGGTGAACCAAGTATATAGTTTCACTAATCAACAGCACTTGTAATGCTTTTTTAGTGCGGCTACATTGTAATGGAAGCTCTTTACATATGAAGTGAAAAAATGTAACTTAACCAATTGTGGTATTGGACAATTCCCTTACTATCCCATTTCTGATATTCATTTTCCAACACAATTTTGCATTATATTAATAGTAATGATTCTATGAATTTCTTTAATATAGTAATTTAGACAGCATACTGGTGTCCCATATTGATTTTTGCTCATTAATGTTTGAGTTATTTGAAACACTGTGATGAATGCAGCAGGTTTAGCAAATTAACAAATTAATAAATTCCTAATTATTCTCATCACGTCAGAATATTAATTAAAAATATTAACTATATATCAATCCACTTTGTTATAAGCTTTTATTGTAAACTTGAGTATATACAGTACAAGATACACATGTCAACCTTTATAAAATGGTGGCACTAGAAAACAAAACAAGTATGGTGTTACGGCAGAAAGATATATGTTTTCCAGTTTTTTGAATCTCCATAAAATGAAAACTAACTTTATTTTTGGATTCTTCTAAGTTCAAAACCCATAAATAAATCCATACTTATTGAAAATGTATCTAAATGACCCTACAAATATTATTTAAGACTGCTAATCATAATTTGGGGCATAGTTACCCCTAAAGCAAAGTATGTACTAGGAAGCTGGAGTTTAAAAGTGATTCCTAGTCAAAGCTATAGAGCACAGAACCTAAAGAGCAGGTGCTGACAAGATCTCGGCTGTTAGAAAGGAAACTGTATCCAGCTGGAAGTGCACATTCCATGGAAATATGATCATAAGAGATTGCAGCTTTTACTAAATCAAAAGTCTCCCTCCCACTCTCCCTGTATATATAATAAAATATCATATCCTAGTGGTATGGCGGTGATTCTAAGATGAAGATAGAAACAATAAGATTAAAGAAGATACACTTAGCTTCTTTTAATATCAGCTAGAATCACAATAATTCCATGTTTAAAGGAGAGCTACTGGCGAGAAGTGTGCAGCTATGGGGTTCCTGCAGTCGGCATTAGCCTGCTTCTAGAGAGTGCGGGAGGCGTATTTCAAAGGTACAGGCAGCAGCAATGTCATCCATCCATCCATCCGTAGGTGATCTCTGATGTTCAGTGCAAAGCTTTACGAGAGCCAGAGCTTTATACTTTTCACAATGTCCTTGTTTCCAAATTAAGAACATGCATTTGTCAATAATGGAATTCATTCTTTGCTAACACAGGTAAACTCTAAATAGCAGATAGTAGCCTGACCATATATTGACCATCACCAAATGGGGGGGACATCAGCCTAAGTTGCCTCCACTTGTCTTGTCCCATCTCAGTTGAGCCTTCTCCCTGTCAGGATGCTTACATGGCAGATGGTTTTTGTGGCTTCAGTTCTATTTATTTATGGCCTCAATTACCAGTTTTAAATGAAATTATATCTGTGGAAAAACTTCACAGATGCTTACTTCAAATCTTTGGCTATAGTGACCACAAATGGTATGAAGAGGCTCTGGGGTGGTTTGAAGGTATGTATCCAATAATGTGCTGTGAGAAGTGCAGTAGGCATCCCACATAGATTGTCAGGTAGTATCCTCTCTAGGAAGGGCCAGTTAGGGAAAATTAATATGTTTACTGGCCAGTTTGTGATTGTTTATTTGCTGCTTGTCAATTTTTGTATAAAACTATCCTTGTCTTGACTTCTCTGCTCTTTTTCTTTTCCTTATCCAGATTCAGGGATGGTGAAAGTGCTCCGTAAAAACTACAATCCTAATCACTTTTCCCTATTCATCACTTTACCAGGCATTTAAAATATTTCACAAATCAGGATGAAAGGATGATCTTTATTCCTGATCCCCTAGGCAGTGTCTGCATTTATCTAGTGTTACCTTTATTCACATTTAAAGACAACCCTAGTCTATCATGAGTATGAAAGCTTTGAGTGAAATACAAACAGAAGTTTTAAAACACATTTCTGAACATTATTTAGATAATTTAACTGAATAATCTGCAAGTGGAGTCTGCTACAATATGAATGATCTGACTGGAAATCCAAATACATAATTATTGAGAGAACACATAATAAATCTGGCTAATATATAAGCCACTGGAAGGTATACATCTATTTTAAAAGAATACATGCCAACAAAAGACTTGGTGTTACTTGCAGCCACACATAATTCAAAGCTGGCACAACAACACCCATCAAATACAAACTACTACTAATATTACTGGCAGACAGACCATTTTAATTTTCCTTTGAGTTGCAGTGTTATCCATCATTTTACATAGGGCATAATCTAAAAGCCACATTCAAGCAAAATTTATTAGTTTTTGTCTACTAACAGAAATGCAATAAACATAGCTATTCAGCAGCTCTAGTCAGGTTATGCTAGACAAAAGTGGACCCCGTAGATAAAAATATAACCTTTAAATGTTATTGTGTTAATTTTTGGAATCTTTAGTAGGCTGGCATCTCCAGATCATGTGTGCTCCAGCTTATAAGTGTTATATATCAGACATGGTTCCTCCTCTGTCTAGGGATCAAATTCATGTTTTATGTTGTCTTTTTTTATTTTTAATCCATTTCTATATATTCATTTTATTTATTTTGTCATGTATGTGCATCTGGGAACCACCTTCTAGGCTCTGAAAAGGAACAAATATGGTCAGTGGCACTGTTTCTTCTGTCTCAACTACAATTCCAAGAGGATGTCCCAGGATGACACCTATCTCCACCGACAACACACAGAGCAGACCCTGCCCCGCTTAGTTTCTTGAATACATAAAATGGAAGATCCATTGAAGGAGGTGGTCTTTCTGGACCAGGACTTAAAAGGAGGACTTGCTAGATGGCGCATTGTAGATGAGAAGGATGTTCTATACCAAAATGTAAACAAAATGAGACAGGAGCTGCTACCTTACTGTGAAAGGCAACATAAGAGACGGTCAAGGAAGCAAACAATGAAGTGCAGAGACACAGCCACGTGACAGAAAGCACCTGCAACAAAAGGGAATGACTGCAGACGACTGTTGTGGACAATTTTATATTCAATCCATAATGCAGCTTTTCATTTATCTATATATTTCACAGAATATATTGGTAAACAGCAAGTAAAGGAACATTTCCGGCGCCGCATCCGAGTGGTAGCCTTTCCAGCAGCTCTGTGTATGACTTTATCTTTTTATCTATTTTTTTTTCTCTATTTCACTGATCACTTCTACCACTTTCTTTTATGTGGAATTGCTCCTGACACTTTTACTATTTTACTATTTGACATGGATTTTTACACTCCGAGAATCGCCTATTCAAGTAGTCAGCTTAAAGCACTGAGAAGAAATGCTTATGACGGTGTGGTTCCTTATTTACCTGACGAGGTAAGAACACGATATCGGGGCAGCCGAGCCGGCGCAAAGATAAAAGATAAGTTTAAATCGAGACAACTTGAGAGAAAATGGTGTTATAAACCGTCAGTGCCTTCTGTGATCCTGGGAAATGTAAACTCACTACCATATAAGATCGACGAACTGGCTGTGCTGGTGAAAAATGTCAGAACCTACAGAGAATGCAGCTTGCTGTGTTTTAGTGAAACGTGACTAACAACTACCATCCCAGATGCTAACGTGGAGCTACCTGCGTTTAGCACAGTTAGAGCGGACAGAGACGCAAGTACCTGCGGGAAGAAGAAAGGAGGAGGACTCGCTCTCTATGTCAATACAAAGTGGTGCAACTCAGGACATGTAAACTTTAAAATCTCCACTTGCTGCAGGGACAACGAACTGTTGGCCGTAAGTCTGCGTCCCTATTACTTGCCCAGAGAGTTTGGACACGTGATTGTTGCTATTGTTTACATCCCCCCTCAAGCGAACGTGGAGATAGTGAGTGACATCATCCATTCCGCAGTTGCTAAGTTACAAACGCAGCACCCTGAGGCACTTGTTCTAATCTCTGGAGACTTTAACCATGTAACGCTGGACAAAACATTACCTGCCTTCTCCCAGTATGTGGATTGTAACACCCGGGGAAACACGACTATCGACCTACTGTATGCAAACATTGAAGACGCATACAGCGCCACCCTGCTGCCTGCGCTTGGGAAAGCAGATCATAACCTGGTTCTGCTTCAGTCTCACTACAAACCAAGAGTGAGTGCGCTACCTACAACTACACGCTCATTCAGGAAGTGGTCCCCTGAGGCAGAGCAGGCTCTGAGAGACTGCTTGGGAACTACAGACTGGGATATATTGCTGGGGTCACATAGTGAGAACATTGAAGAGGCTGTTGAATGCACAACTGACTTTTTTTAGCCTTGGATTGCCGTTTTAGTCACATTCCTTTGCCTCTTTTTTGTTTTTCTTTTTGTAATGTTTAATATGTATCTTCACTTATATAGATTTTTTGTTGAGATTTCTCTGTACAGGCCTGAGATTGACAGTTTCTCTCTCTTGTGATGCATTTTATTTTATGATTAAACTGCATTTTGAACTTTTTAAAGCAAGTTTTCTTTTTTGAAACTTAGCAGGCTGACGCCTGTGGATAGTAGTTATGAAATTACTTTCTTTGTGGCAAGCCTCTTCTGGAAAGACTGGTAAAGGTCAAAGCCTGCTCATGTGAAGAGTTTTGGTGGACCTAATCCCTCCTAGTCATATTTCTGAGTCCATATCACAAAATTTTATGTACTGTCTACAGAACAAATGTAGTCTATGCTGTATATGCTGCAGAAAAAAAAAAACACAGGTAGAACTTATCTTTAGCATTGAACCTAATTTCAGCTATTTATGTTCTTGAAGGTCAAAAAAATGCTACAGCTGCTGTGCAGTACCACATGATATATACGAAACACTCACATTGCGGCTTTCACCAGTGGCTAGACAACCAGTTTCATAACTATTCAGATGTTGACTAAAGTCTGGTTTTTGCTCCAATATTATTTTTCATTCTGTTTTGTTTGGTTTTATTCCGTGTTTTTTCATGCAGGCTTTTAAAATCTTCAGAATCTCACCCTTTTTTTTACCGTTTTTTAAAACTTTGTTTGAAAATTAGCCAATCACTACTGCCAAGATGATGTTGACAGGTCATGAAGCCAAAAGAGTAAATATCACTAGGTAATTAAACCTTAGTTAAAGGACAAACAGGGGTTTAAACTGGAAGGACCAAAGATTGATCATCGAATACATGAGTCAAAATCAAAGACAGTGAACCAAGGCAGAAAGTTGTTAACCCTACCAGTGTCTCTCAAAGGCACCTTAGTCCTTCGGAGATTATCCACAAACTAGGACAACTGATTGATACCCGATGCCATTTGAAATAGAAACACATTATTGACAATCACCTGACAAAACTTCAGCTTCAGGTGGAACATAACAGTGGAAGCATCAAAATGGTGGTGGCCATAATGACAATAAAAATACATTATAAATGAATAATATAAAAGATTGTCTTAAAACAATATGGAGAGGCAAAACAACAGTGAAAACAAAATAAAGACTAGTGAAATCTAAAAGGAAAATTTCCAAGGCTAAGGAAAATTAAACAAAATCATAACACTAACCAAGTATCTATTTGCTATCAGAAAAAATAAGATTCATCTGGACTTAGCACATACATTTTTGTTATTGGTAAAAAAAACATTTATTTCTCTTGCCGTCATCTCACTTTATATTTTACAATCTATATCAACCCCCTCATCCCACCCAGGCTCACTTTAGCTTATTTAAATACAATATTTTGCAGAAGGTTTCTACTATTGTCTACTGTAATATTTGTATAGATTTTGTTTATATTTTAATTGATAAGCTGGAGGACCCAGCACCTAACCCAACGAGTAAACAAACCGTGTCCATCACAGTGCACACTCACATATACCAGTTCATTCTAGTTTTACCAATAAGATTAACACTCTCATCTTTGTGATGCTGCAGTAGGCTGGTGCCAAGCCCGGGGTTTGTTTCCTGCCTTGCGCCCTGTGTTGGCTGGGATTGGCTCCAGCAGACCCCTGTGACCCTGTAGTTAGGATATAGCAGGTTGGATAATGGATGGATGGATCTTTATGATATGGGATGGAAACCAGAATACAGCATGTACAGGAACAATCACAGGATTTCCAGGTTGAAGTTTATTCTTACAATCAAATGTTTACAGAATATGTAAAGTATTTTTCAAAGATAAAGTAATGGGGGCCTTGCACTACCTACTTTTTTATTTTACCATTGGACAGCTAATATACTGGTCGTCTCCTATTGGATGTTTCCCAAACTTGGTGCACTCCCCACCGTGGTTACAAATTGAATGTTCTCTTGTACTTTTTTATCATTTCCTGTACTGATGTGTTCCTCTTTTCTTCTTCCATTTGTGTCCTAGTTTAGCAGTAACTCCCTGTCATGATTTAGAGTCAGGACTGTAGTGAAGAGGAAGTGACGCTTTCAAAGCAGCAGCAGAGCAAGCTGGGATCTCCACTGGTCTGTCCAAACAAACCTCACCATAATACAGTCAGCTATCCCAATATTGCTTAAGGCTGCAGTCTACCTAGGACCATAAACTGGGAAACTGGCTTTGAAGTTCAAAATGCCTCTAAAAATTCTAAAATAACTTTGATGTCTCCCAGGGGAAATTTTCACCATAATAAAAACCTTTGGCTTGGAAAGACAATCCACAAAATAATCTTTATATATCACAAATATTTATTGAAAACTAGAAAAATTTTAAGAGAAACGAAGAAGAAAAAATAATATGCCAACAAAAGCAATCCACAGCAAGCAAGTCCCAATCACAATTCAGAATCAGAGCCCTTAAATACTCAGCTAGTCCAACACAGATAGTAAATACAATACTGGAAAAAAACCCTTCACAACTTGAAACGCACAATGCCCGAGTTCTACTTCTGTTTTACTCTAAATAGCCAAAGGAAGGGCTTGGGGCAGACACCTGTATAATACCCCTGGCTGCAAAATGGGTATTTTTTCATGAGTAGTGAATAGTACAACATCCAAAACATAACAGATTTGATAGTGAGAATGTGGTGGCTTTAAAGGTCAGTACAGGAAGTGACGTCTTCAGGACCGGAACCAGAAGTGATGTCATTGGGACCAGAAGTGATGTCCTTAATAGCTCCAGATCCGGAAGTGACATCTTTAATGGCGCCAGTACCGGAAGTGAACTAGATATGACATCATCAATGGAATGGCGCCGGTACCTAGTGGGATTTCATGTGGATAGTCTGCAGAGAATTGAGAGAGAGAGAGAGAGAGAGTTAGTGCAGCTCTCCACCCCCTGAATTGGTGTGGTATTACTAATATTCAGGCCCTCTAGCTGCCTCCTAATTGCATGTGTGTGACAGCAATTATAACCGGTTCCAATGAGATAACTTAAAGTCACATGCAATCGCTTTTGCTTTATTTCCTCCCTGCCTTAATCACCTTCATTGACCACTACCAACTTCTTGAAACAGTGCACAACTCTTAAAAAGTTGGTGGGATAGGCCTCATTTCCACTGTGATCATGCAGTCGGTGACAAAAGCACATCAGCATTGGTCTTAAGCAATTTACTTTTAGGTGGCACAGCAGGTTTTTTAATGCTCTGCTGTAATGAAGTGCTGCAGAGATGTTAAACATTGTGCTTCAGTGTGGTGATTTGTCGATTACAAGTCAGCAGGAAAACCTCTTTGATTGGAACTACAGATGTGCCAGTTTCCTGACTGTTTTCCTTCATTGAACTCACAATACCAACAACATTTTAGGGCCGGATCTCAGTTTTGAGTCTCTCCTTCCATGGCTGCTCTGTAATTCCTCAGCGATCTGCCTCTTTCTTTGCCTGCACAGTTTTACAGCTAGCCCCGCTAAGGTCAGTAATATGATCAGACACATTTTCTCTAAGCTGGTATTCATACACTCAGGTGAAAGGACCTTAGGAAGCTGGAAAAGCATTGGCGGAGCTGCAGAGATAACAGTCTCTCAGCTGTCTTCCTACCTGTACTGATGCTGAAAATGGCACTTTAGATCCCAGATCTCAGCCTTGGGGGTCTCCAGCCATGCAAGTCATTTTTTTTTATATAAAGACCATCAAAAAGCATAATCACAAACAGAACTTTGCACAATACCTTGGCGAGCTCTGTAGGCCCTGCTGTTTCTTTGAAGGACGTGTATGTGGCAGATTCACTGGCCGGATGACGCCCGACCTGTTGCTGCATCCAAACAGTACCATCTGTTGCCTTTACACCTGGTGCAGCTGCGTTGTTCTTGTTCTTTTTCTCCAATGTAGAACCCTCATCCTCATCTGAGTTCACCTCTGTTATAGCACGTCTTTATTTGAAAAATAACAATGTCAGATTGGGAGGAGCGTGAATGCGACTGAGAGAATAAAACTAAATAATAAAAAAAACTCTAACCTTTACAAGCACCATATATTTACACCGGCTGTTACAGACTCGATTCAAATGTATGTTTTTATGCTATAATAGTAACAATAAGAGCAGCTCAATACTCAAAATGTTAAATGCAGGAAGGACCCAGAATCAAACCCACCACCTCTTGATTATGAGACAGAAGTTCTTACTTCTGCACCAGCCAAGCAAATGTATCAGTATCATCCCATAACCCAATTTATTTCTCTTTGGTTATATCTTCTAATATACTACCGTGGCTGTTCGTTTGTCCAGGATTTTAAATCACCTGTAGCTCGCAAACCGTTTCACCTATTAACTTGAAATTTGCTACACATATTTTATGTGACGTCTACTATCCACTTTCAGGGTGATGATTTTTTTTATTGTAGAAACAGCTCTCGGCAGCGTGCAGCAGGACGGCTGTGCGGCGCATGCGTACAGGCGCTGTTCTCATTCCCTACCATCTTCGCTAATCATTCTTGAGGCAGATTGAAGACTTGATTGCCAGCTTAAGTGAAAAATTAAAGAAAACATACTAAGTAATTGCAACACAAAAACTAACTTAATCAGTTTTAACGCGAAAAGATGCCGACGAAAGAAGAGAAGAAGCGGGCCACTAGGGTGGAGAAAAGAAGAACTGCTCAGGAAGCAGCAAGCACCTCAACCTCTTAGCAAATGAATGCTAAACGTACAGAGAAAGAGTCTGAAAACTATGAATGCTCAAGTCAAGTGTATTCACTGCACGTTATCGTGCAATACGCCGTTACTGGTACTTGAATAAAAGTGCACTTGTTTTATTATATTTGTACCTTTTGTAAAAATGTTCATTTGATATTTGGACTTCGGTCTTCACACAAAATTTACACTTCATGTGAACATTTTGTCATTAGTACTATAACATGCAAAAAGTTTCTATTTTAGTTCTTGCCTTGCATTTCCTGTCATCCTAAACTTACCCAGATCACTGTAGACACAGAACATACATGAAATGCATGTGATCCAAATAACGATATATTATTTACATTTTACAATTCCAGACCTACCTCACACCCACCTAAACAGATTTAAGCAGGCTGAACTTTTTGTCTGACTTGAGGTGCTTTGGTGGGGAATGGGATAGCAGGCTGCTTTGCAGCTTGTGCTGATTGACACATTTACAATACAAAGACACTGATGAGGAGGTGCAAAGGAATTTAAGGTGGCCCAAGATTATGACTTTTTTCGTAGTCTTCATGGATTCTAGTGTTAATGTTGGGCAGGTAGAGCAGAGAGAAGAGCGTTCAAGTTTGTATATATTAATGAGGACAGTTTACTTCTGATTTGTATATTTTTTGGGTCGAAGTAATCTTTGGTTTTGTGTGCTTGTTTTTTCATCACTGTATTTGAGCATAATTATTTTCACTTTTTATTTTTGATTATTTTTCTGTCCGTCCTTTGTGAACTGTCTGAAGAAGAAAAGGCTTTTTGTTGGAATTTTTTCTGATCAATTTTTGCTTTGGTGCCACTGTAATTATTGTATGCAGCACTTGCACTTATTTTTCTTCTTTTTGTTAATGTTCTTGCATTTAACTGTTACAGCACACCCCCAAAATTCATGAGGGTTACGTTACTAGAGCACCCATGAACTGTGAAAAAACGGCAATTTTGGATATGGTTAAAAAAAATGCCTGTTTTATTGTTTAAACCCTAGATATGCCCTCAAAACACTTTAACTTAATTTCAGACTCAGCTTAATACATTACCTAAAAATAAAGAGTGTAAAGGTAAACCTGTATACTGTACTGGTATGTCTCCCGCAGTGCTAGAATGTAAAATACCGATGTTACCGCTATATGTACTGTAATTCATGCAAGCACGTTTTCATTGCCAGAAGCCTTAGACAGTGCAGCTCGTATGGCGGCATCTCAGAGCTTTAAGTTAAACTGCCACATACCTGGGAGTTAATGCATCCCTAGACGCCAGATACTTTTTTGCTGCACTTTAAGTAAACGTCACAATTAACAAAGAAAAAGTGAAATTGTAAAGTAAAAACAATTTTACAAACAATTACTGCAACACTGATCATTTTGCACACTGCTAATGAACTGTAAAAACTACTGGAACAATATGTACAAAGTGGAACTGACACCATTGATGTAAATCACTGAGCCAACTGCGTTTAAACTGGCTGCAAGCAAGCACACAGAGATAAAGCGCTAACGCTAGCAGGCTAGTCTTAGTGCAGCTTGGGTCACAGAATTGCACACAAGCACTTTAAAGAAATACGTCTCTTTCAGAAGTAAAAGGTTCTCAGCATGCAGTTAGTTAACGATTAAACAACAGACAAACATCATAGGGGAGCACAATCCCTGTCTGGGGGAGAAGAGGAAAACAAAGCAATCAGCCAAAAAGGACCTGTACGGTTCAGGCTTTTAAGTAAGCGTAGCATCCCGTGAGAAGTCGCAATTGAGAAGATGGTGATTTTTTTATTTTTATGGTGGAGATTCCAGCCTTGACCCGACCTGCACTCACTCACAAACAAAGACAAAAACAAAGCACACCAGTAATCAAACAGCAAATAAATAATGTAATGAAAACAAATGAAATAAGATAACATTGATACCACTCCTGTTTCCCTTACGGCGATTACACATTAGATACAACAAAGCACAAACAAAACACACACAGTAAATCATGAAAAAGTTCATGAAAAACGGCAATAGATGAAATGTAATGATGAAAATAGATAGTCCAGAAATCTGCACATTGAATGGGAATGTACAGATAGTCCTACCAGTAGTTCCTAAAATGGTGAAGACGGCTGGATGGGTTCAGGAGCGTTCTTTTCTTTGCAGGTTGGCCATGAATCCACTTACAGTCCTCATGTAAACAGGTAGACAATCCAGATGCATGAAACGATCCAGGACAAAATGAATAAGTACAGGTAACCCAACAGATGGCAGACAGACAGGAACATGAAACACAAATTACAAAAACTTTTTTTTTTTTGGATTTTGGTCACCGGCCCCCTTTTTAAAAGCTGCGCTGACATCCTTTCACCTCAACAGCCCCAGCACCCTCAGCAGAAGACCAATCATAGCCACTGCAAGGACTGCTGGGAGTTGCAGTTTCAAATTCTATTGCCTACTTTCACCATCCCAAGTCGTGGTTTTCTCTACACCTGCTTCCTGTTCTCTCTACAGTACAGTATTGCCACGAAAAAAGCCATAGAAATTGCGGAGGATATTTGAGTTTTCCGCTAACAATTATTAGTTAGGTTCTAACTATGACTGACTGAGTCTGCGAACTTTAAACCGCGACTTCGCAGGGGTCTACTGTATATAGTTGCAAGACATTACTGTAAATTGTTATTGGCACATCTGGAATAAACCAGAATTCTGTTTTTTGTAACAGTCATCATTGTCTGTGTTTCACTTTTTCCATCCCTTGGTTATTTGGTTATGGCTCCAGGTGCATGGAGTCTGAACTGTGGAATGGTGCCATTGCATGAGGCACCACAAACAGTAAGCCACAGGGATTCCTATCGCATTACTACCAGGGGCAAGGCAGCAACCAGCCCTTGACAAGATGCCAGGCCATGTCAGGTCTTGATTCTAGGTTTTTTGGAGGTATGGACAGGAGATCTGGGAATTCAGATCAACAGTGCAAAATACCAACAGATATTAGCAGTACAGACTTTATGAACTTCTTCAATGAGAAAATTAAAAATATAAGATCCCAGATCTCAGCATCACAGTACAAACCAAATACTAGCTTAGCAGACCCTGCCGCACATTGCATTCAGCACTTTAGTAATTTTAATCCTGTAACTGAGCAGGAAGTCTTAACTTTAATTACTAAAATGAAGCCCACTACTTGTTCCCTAGATCCAGTGCCAACAAAACTAGTAAAAAGTGCAATGGATGTTCTTGCAGCGCCTATTCTAACCGTTATCAATAGTTCATTACTGCATGGCACCGTACCTGATGCACTAAAAGTGTCAGTCATTAAACCTTTACTTAAAAAGTCAGACCTAGACCCACACATACTAAATAATTATAGGCCTATTTCAAATTTACCATTTCTCTCTAAAATACTAGAAAAAGTAGTTGCCAGTCAGCTTCAGTCACACCTTACGCATTACAATTTATTTGAGAAATTCCAGTCTGGTTTTCGCACTGGTCATAGTACAGAAACTGCACTAACACGGGTTGTAAATGACATTCTGATATCCTCTGATGAAGGAAACTCCACTGTAATTATGTTGTTGGACTTAAGTGCAGCATTTGACACCATTGACCATTCTATTTTACTGCACAGGCTAGAAAACGATGTTGGGCTTACAGGCCCGTGCTCGCTTGGTTTAGTTCTTATTTATCAAATCGATTCCAATATGTACAGAAATGTGCTGACAGTACTCCATCATTATACACAGAAGTTCAATATGGTGTCCGCAGGGCTCAGTACTGGGACCTTTACTGTTTTCACTTTACATGCTTCCACTGGGAACTCTCATTAGGAAACATAATGTTAATTTTCACTGTATGCAGATGACACCCAGTTATACCTTTCATTTAAATCAAATGAAGTTTCTCGATGTTGTCTTTAATTAGTTGTGTTAGTGAATTAAAGGAATGGATGAATGAGAACTACTTGTCTTTAAATACAGATAAAACAGAGATGTTAATTGTTGGAGGGAATGACGCTGATCACAGCAATATTTTGTCATCATTTAACTCAGTTGGAATCCCAATTAATTTTACTGAATCAGCCCGCAATCTAGGAGTTATCTTTGATTCTAGCATGTCATTTAAAGCGCATATTACAAAGTCGTCCAAAACATGTTTCTTCCATCTTAGGAAATTAAAGCGCTTTCTAAATAAACAGGATTCTGAGAAATTAATTCATGCATTTATCTCTAGTAGGATTGACTACTGCAATGCGGTGTTCACTGGCTGTTCAAACTGTTCTTTATACAGCCTCCAGTTAATCCAAAATGCGGCTGCAAGAATTATTACAAGAACAAGAAAATATGAACACATAACTCCAGTTATTAAATCCTTACACTGGCTCACGGTTAAATTTAGGGCAGATTTCAAAATCCTCCTTTTAACATATAAAGCATTAAATGGCCAAGGTCCGACTTACTTGTCTGAACTTCTCATGACTTACAAACCTGCGCACATTAAGATCTCAAGATGCCGGTCTGCTTATGATTCCAAGGATTAATAAAATAACAGTGGGAGGTCGAGCTTTTAGTTACAGGGCCCCTAAACTGTGGAATGGTCTTCCTGCTTCTATAAGAGATGCCCCTTCGGTCTCAGCCTTTAAATCCGATCGAAGACTCACTACTTCAGTTTAGCATATCCTGACTAGAGCTGCTGATTAACTGTACATACTGCATCTCTGTTGTTAGTCATTAGCACTAAAATATAAGTAATATGATAGTTATCATTTTTTACTAACCCTCACCTATTCTGTTTCTGTTCTCGGTACTCAAATGTGGCAATTGGTGCCACGGCCCACCTGCCAAGTTGTTTGCCTGCCAGTGGTAAAGTCTTCCCTGATGGAGGATCACAGGAATCATGGGAAAAAGTGGTCCTTTCATCGGATTGGCTGGCCGAGCAACGTTTCAGCCGTGAAATGGCCAAATGGGGAGGCAGCTTGATGGATGAGGTCTCCAGGACTCTAAAAATATCCAAATCTTATTATGTTAAATTCTGCTCCGTACTTCTAAAATTTTTATTTTTATGCTGTATTGAGGATAGTTCTGTTCTGTGTATTGTATCGTATTGACACCCACTGCACGCCCAACCTACCTGGAATGGGGTCTCTCTTTGAACTGCCTTTCCCAAGGTTTCTTCCATTTTTCCCTACAAGGTTTTTTGGGAGTTTTTCCTTGTCTTCTCAGAGAGTCAAGGCTGGGGGGCTGTCAAGAGGCAGGGCCTGTTAAAGCCCATTGCGGCACTTCCTGTGTGATTTTGGGCTATACAAAAATAAACTGTATTGTATTGTATTGTGTATTGGTAACCACTGCACCATCAAATCATGCATTAAAATTTAAAGTTAAATTACTGTTTCTCTGTTATTAATTCAAATATAATGTTAAATTATTATGTGAATCCAACATAATTTAAAAAATGATTTTAATGTAAATAAGTGATCAAATGCTGCTCAAATATATTTTATTAGACACACATGGCAAAGAGTGCTTACACAAAAGTAATGCACGAAGATGCAAAACAGCCCGAGGCAGCCTCTGTACAAAGCAACGGCAGATGTTATCTGAACTCAGTGTCTCTTCCATCTCTTATAACAACAAGAAAAAACATTTTTACAGTGCCAAAAATATACAGAACAGTTACAGCCTGAAGATAAGAAATTTACTGTTACCACTAATAAGTCCATGGGTAATACATTTAAATGGTTGTTTCTGTTTAAAATGAATATCAATCAACTCCAAGTGCTCTGAGCCTCTGAGTGTTTTAAACATCTACCATTCTTATATTTCATTTCATCCAATTAAGTTTTAATTTTTTAACTTTTGGTGCCAAAAAAAAAAAAAAACCTGAAATATCCCATGGGGTGAACGGATGCCAGCAGGGCCAATCAATATGTGTTTTACAATCTTCTAATTTGTGAAGTTGAAAACACGCATATCAAAACCTTTACAGTATCAACTATTGAATATGGCAGATTTTTTCAAACAATTGTGTAAACCCCTAATCGTAATTTGCAATGCAATATAAAAGGACAGCCGGGTCGCAGAGCACTCTTTTATTTAATTTGATGCATGTGACATGAGTGTTTACAGTGAAGTCACAAGGATGTAAAGGTAGCTGTGTGAGTAGACACTAGCATCTGAAATATTATATACTTCTTGTAAATTAATTGAGGGGAACAGGTGGTTCTTATGGAAGAAATATAAGCAGGTCTTATGAGTAAATTGGCACCACTAATGATACAACTAGTGAGTGGGCTTGATGCTAAAATGTAATCATCTGTAAAAGGAACTTGTCACAATTAAACTGATTACAATTAGAAGAGATTGTGCTGCTTCCTCATCAAAGTCAACTAAGCCTATCAATGCCAATTAGAAAAATGAAATAATACAATTACTTCTGGACATCTGGTCCACTGTTATGTAACAACACATCTGTATGATAAAGGCTCAAACATGTGAAAAATTGAAAATACTCTGGAGATATCAAAATCATTTGAAAGTTCTTTGATTATCTTCATACTTTGAAGATGCAATTCAGTGTGGAGAATGAGGGAATTGAAATACGTATCAAAATTCTCTAGAATCCCAATACAGGTTATAGTGGTAAGTGGACGCCGCTTCGCCTCAATTTTGGCAAAATTATGGACATGTTCCAGAATTTTGCCCTTTAAACTCTGAAATTCATTAAAGTCATTAACTGGATAAAAAAACTGGATTGCTTTTAAATAAATTATAATGGGGCTGTGATCTTTTACGTGTCCCTGACAGCTAAGAAAATGCCAATTTTGTTGGACTAATTATTATGGCCAAAAATGTGACCTGAGCTGAGAGGCAGCAAGAACAACAACAACATTTATTTATATAGCACATTTTCATACAAAAAGTAGCTCAAAATGCTTTACATAATGAAGAAAAATAAAAGACAAAATAAGAAATTAAAATAAGACAACATTAGTTAACATAGAAAAAGAGTAAGGTCCGATGGCCAGGGAGGACAGAGAAAAAAAAAAAAACTCCAGACGGCTGGAGAAAAAAAAAATCTGCAGGGGTTCCAGGCCATGAGACCACCTAGTCCTCTCTGGGCATTCTACCTAACATAAATAAAATAGTCCTCTTTGTATTTAGGGTTCTCACAGATGCTCTTGATGATGATGGTCATGCAAACTACTGGCTTTTAATCCATCACTGTTGGAACATTGTGGTGCTTTGAGTAGACGGTGGTGGCGCAAGACACCACCAAAAGGACACTGGAAAAAGAACAGAAGAGAGAGTAGGGGTGAGTACAGATTTTAGAGCCACCATGAATAGTTATTATGAAGAATTGAACATACAGAGTATCGGGATTAAATTGCAGTGAAGTTATGAGAAGGCCATGTTAAAATAATGTGTTTTCAGCAGTTTTTTGAAGTGCTCCGCTCTATTAGCCTGGCGAATTCCTATTGGCAGGCTATTCCAGATTTTAGGTGCATAACAGCAGAAGGCCGTTTCACCACTTCTTTTAAGTTTTGCTCTTGGAATTCTAAGGAGACACTAATTTGAGGATCTGAGGTTACGATTTGGAAAACAGGGTGTCAAATAATCTCGCTCCATTTTATATATTGGAATGTCTAAGGCTTTATAAACCATAAGCAGAATTTTAAAGTCAATCCTGAATGACACAGGTAACCAGTGTAGCGACATGAAAACTGGAGAAATGTTTCTTTTCCTGGTTAAGATTCTAGCAGCTGCATTCTGCACTACTTGCAAACGATTTATGTCTTTTTTGGGTATTCTGAGAGGATTGCGTTACAGTAATCTAGTTGACTGAAAACAAACGCGTGAATTCATTTCTCAGCATCTTTCAGTGATATAAGAGGTCTAACTTTTGCTATGTTTCTTAAGTGAAAAAATGCTGTCCTAGTGATCTGATTAATATGCGATTTAAAATTCAGATTACAGTCAAGAGTTACCCCTAAGCTTTTTACCTCCATCTTGACTTTTAATCCTAATGTATCCAGTTTATTTCTAATAGCCTCATTGTATCCGTTATTGCCAATCACTAAGATTTCAGTTTTCTCTTTATTTAGCTTGAGAAAGTTACTATTCGTCCATTCAGAAATACAAGTCAGACATTGTGTTAGTGATTTAAGAGAATTGGGGTCATCAGGTGCTATAGATAAGTACAGCTGTGTGTCATCAGCATAGCTGTGGTAACTCACGTTATGCCCCAAGATAATCTGACCTAACGGAAGCATGTAGATTGAGAAGAGCAGCGGACCCAGGATATAGCCTTGTAGAACACCATATTGGATATAATGTGTCTTTGAGTTGTAATTCCCACAACTCACAAAGAATTTTCTCCCTGCCAGGTAGGATTCAAACCAATTTAAGACACTCCCAGAGAGGCCCACCCATTGACTAAGGCGATTTCTAAGAATATTGTGATCAATGGTGTCAAATGCGGGACTCAGATCTAAGAGGATGAGAACAGATAAATGGCCTCTGTCTGCATTTACCCGCAAGTCATTTACTACTTTAACAAGTGCAGTTTCTCTGCTGTGATTTGTTCTAAAACCAGACAGAAATTTATCAAGAATATTTATTTAGGTGGTCATTTAACTGCATAATGACTGCCTTCTCTAGAATTTTACTTAAGAAAGGCAGGTTAGAGATGGGTCTAAAATTTTCAAAAGCAGAGGGGTCAAGATTATTTTTCTTAAGTAGGGGTTTAACTACAGCAGTCTTAAGACAGTCTGGGAAGACTCCTGTATCTAATGACGAATTTACTATGTCAAGCAGTGCTAACCAGAGCACCAAACCACCTTGACATAGAATTAATATAATTTAATATGTAAACAGTAAAATTTCTTGCAGACAAGAAACATGAATTCACTAAAGTTTGCCCTGCACAGAATCAATAGCAGGTATTCACATTCTTTGAACCTAAAAGTGCAGTTCGTGTTTCCTGCACCTCCGGAATGCTTTTGCTCGTTCACTGCCACTGCTACCAAATGCACAGCATGCACATGAATTCTTCAGTCCTTCCAGTTAGCATCAGCTGAATAGCAGTCACGTTACCCAGTCAGAGCTAAAAATCAGACCCACTTTTTTTTCACCAGTACATAATGTACTGGAAGGAATCTTTGGATCTACTTATGACATAACTCAACATCACATTCAAATAACATATATAAAATATGTTAAACAATATTCATTATAAAATAGTGAAAAGTTATAAAGGAGCTGTGGAAATGAAGTGCAAATGAAAGTGTACATGTGCATATTGGGTATGCACACACACATATATATACATGTACATATACTCTACAAAAAAACACACATATTAGGAGAAACATACACAGCTGTAAATTGAATTTTTATGTTGGTACTGTAAAAGCATGTTATATTTTATGTAATGTGCACCCACACCACAAGAAAACTGAATGGATGGCATGATGGAGTGAAGCTTGACTGAGATATTCCAGAGCTGTCAGCCAGTTCCCTCAGAATTGACATCAGATAGGCTGCATAAACTGATGAAAAACTAAAAAATGTTATTCAAATTGACCATCTTAAAAGGAACCTGAAATACAGTAGGTACATCATATTCATCACTTTTGAGATTTAATGTTTGTCACTTTAACAAACATAATAACAACTCATGTTATATTATGATTATATTGTAATAGTCTACAGTAATATTATAATAACGTGTATGCATTGTCATTCAGTTGGTTTAGCTGTATTTTCCTACTTGATCAAGAATGTCGTCATTTCTCGGTTTCTCTGAAATGTTGGAAACACATGAGTCAGAGCTGCAGCATACGCACGTTCCCTCGGCAATTTTTCTTTTAAAAACCTTGATATTTGAGTGGTAAGTTGCATACACACGCTTCTTGAGCTTATGCAAGCTTCACAAATGAGGCCCAGGACTGGAGCTAAGCACTCCTGTCCTATGATAAAACAGCTCAAGGCTAAAAAAAATAATGGTTCTAGATTATGCATTTGACCTCAGACATAAAATTTGCCCTTGATTTCCAATGATAGCAAATATGATTAAATATATTTTTGTGTGTTTATACCAGTGTCGTATTATAAACACTTGTAGGTTCTTGAATGTACCTGTTTTATCTCTTTATCTTCTTTTTATGACATTAAGACACATATCTCCAAAATAAAAAGAATCATTGTAATACTTTTGAATTAATCCAACTATAAACACATTTCAGAAATGTGGCTGTATCATAATTTTACCGTGGAATTATTTATTAATATAATCTTTTAATAGTTTTATTTATCTTCTTCATATTGGATTGGAAATCTATTAAAAATAATGAATCTAAGGTCAACGTGAAGTTAATGTGTACAGACAAAATTAACTATTGTGAAGTTGACTGATGAGCTTTATAAGAATTAGTATTAATTTTCAGCCCAAGAGTAGATCATTTCTTTCAAAAATAAAATATTAATAAGAACCTCCTAAATCAGTTATTAAATTAAGGCACATTAAATGCAATATGAAGACTTAGAAATTAATGTGGATCTTCCCTTTAAGCTGAATTGAAGCTGTTTCATTTGGAACTAATTGAATGTGATGCAGTAAGATATTATAAGTAATTCCATCTTAATCAGACAGGAAGATTTCTTGCTTAGTAACAAAGTGTTAAGCCTATGTTCATTGTTTTAAAACTGATGAACAAAGCTTAAATAGCTGCAATTACCATATCTATCCTATTAAGTTTAATACTTCGGAATTGACCAAAATAGTGAACATGACATAAATTATATTTATTGAGCAAAATAAAAAATAAAAGTCGTGTGAAATATTGTACTGTCACAAATTGTTAAAGGCAAGAAAGGCAAATACTTCTGAGATAAAAGTATAATTATTTTTCTAAAAAATCCTGTTTAATTGATTTACTTTGAATTTACTTACAAATGTGTGCTGGCCAAAAAAGTTAATCATTTTATAGCTGACATCTATTTTCAGACCCACATCTTTCGGATTGAAGTTTTTATTGCAGCTGCCAATAATGATTGATTAGGATACACTAATACAGTGGTTCTTAAGCTATTTTTTTATTCAACCCAGTTTTTCCTTTATTGTACGTTTGAGACGCAGATTCGCCCAGTTTCCCCTCAAAGAACAACCACCAACAGTCATTCCTTTCTTCCTTGGAGAATCACCGATGCAGGTGGCAGAGTCGCTTTCTTAACACTAGAATCTTTGAAGCTTGCAAAAAAAGTGTTTATGACCACAGTATCAGAAAGTCGGATTGACATTTGGGCTTTGATTTTTACACATTGACAACGACATGTAAATTGAGTAATTTCTTTTACTTTGGTTATATCCTTAAATAATGATGCAATTGTTTTGTTATACCTTTTGTGAAAGTGTTTATTTAATATCTGGTCCTCAGTCTTCACTAGGGATCTAACGGTATCAAAACTTCACGGTATGGTAATACCTCGGTATCAATGGCACGGTATGGTATTTATTGAATCATTTACAGGAAAAACAAAACTAATGAAGAAACTTGAAAAAAGTGCCAGAAGTGTTTATTAAACAGTTTACATGAACACTGAACATATCAATGGCATACAAATTAGCCATCTATCTGTAAACTTTGAAACAGGAACTTCAATTTTTCAATTTTAATAACAAAAAATTATTAAACCATGTAAAAAAATAAAGGTTCAATATAGTATTCTTGAAAACTCAGAAAAAATAAAAATAGCAGCCTACTTATTGCAGCTGGCCCATGTGCTGAATGAGTATTTGAGAACACTCACCTCATTCACTCACACACTCACTTATTCAGACAGAGACAGGTTTTCTTTTAAGGAAAATTAGCATATCAACATTATCTGGTAAAAGCTGTGATCTCTGGGCATTTACAATGTCCCCTGCAACAGAAAAAACCCTCTCACTTGGGACTGAGGTTGCTGGGACAGAGAGATATGACTTGGCCAAGGTTGACAGCAGTGGGTAACGTTGTGCATTGTCTTTCCACCACTCGAGAGGACAAGCCATGAGTGAGATAGAGGTCTCTTTGCGGTACAAGTCAAGGTCTGCATCAATCTGAGCAGTGTGCTGTGTTCTGCTGTCCCCTTGACTAAAAGAATCCCCAAGGAGATCTTCAAGAGCAGTCTTTTTGGATGGAGGAGAGACACCTCCCACAGCATGTGCTTTTTGTGGCAGGTCAGTTTTTGAGTGTCCAGCTACATGTTCATGGCTGCCTGGTGCTGCACTTTCCTCTTCACTAGGGTTCTGCAGAAGCAAGCAGAGTTACAAAAATTTTAAATGTTAGACACGGACACATAATTTTTGTAAATATTGGGAACTCTAAAAAAGTCACACACACAAAGTATTTTTAAATAAATACCTGGTTCTGCATGTGTGTTGCTTTTAACTTGAGCCTGTTGAAAATTTCATCCCTTTCGCTGTTATTCAGATGGGGGAGTGCCCGGAACCGGGGGTCCAACACACTGATCTCATACAGAAACTCTGCTTGCTCCCCTTGGTAACGGTCTGCCAAATCATTCAGTATTGCTGCCTTCATTTGAGAGATGGTGTTTGAGTTTACATCGCACGGTGCCATGCTCACTTGAATCATGTGTTTGAGAGGCATGATAAGAGAGATTGTTGGTCGAGATTCGTCGCACAGCACAGTGGTTGCTTTTTTCAAGGGTGTGAGAAGTTTAACGATGTCCTCAGCATCTACGATGTCAGCTGTGTCTAGAGTGTCTATTTTACATGCATTGCTCCTGACTTCAGAACTCAGTAGGGCTGAAGCAATTGCCTGTTGTTGCTCCAGGTAGCGCTCAATCATGTCAAGTGAGCTGTTCCACCTAGTTACTACATCCATTATCAGTTTATGTACTGGCAGGTTTAACATTTGCTGCTTGGAGGTCAGCACAGCTGTTGCAGTTGAACTGCGGTGAAAAAACGCTGCCACACGTCTCACTCTGCCAAGCAGACGACTGACACGGTTTACCTTCAAACCTGCCTGGGACGCAAGGTTGAAGGTGTGAGCAAAACACTTTACATGTGGGGACAGACCAGCCTCTTTTACCGCTACACCCATGTCTCTTGCATTGTCAGTAACCACAGCGATGCCCTGGTGATTGTTGTAAATCATGTCAAGCTCCCACTCTGAAACAGCAAATTTTAACACCTCGCCTATGTTGTGTCCAGTGTGTGACTCAAAGAGTACCCGTGTCTGTAGGACAAAAGTTTTTATCTCCCATTCACTTGTCATAGCATGTGCTGTGATGGTAACATAGCTCTGAGTAGCTCGTGAAGTCCACCCATCTGTGGTGATTGAGATGCACTCTGCTTGCTTGAGGCTCTGTGCAACTTTCGCCCTTGTCTCTTTGTAAAGAGCTGGTAAAATAGTTTGACTAAATTGTGGCCGCGACGGGATTTTATACTTTGGCTCCAGCATGTTTACTAACTTCTTAAAACCTTCATTATCCACCACCGAAAAGGGCCGTAGGTCTTTGGCTATATATTCACCAATGCATCTTGTGATTTCTTGTGCTCTCGCACTGTTGTTGGGGAGTGAGGCTGTAAACGCTTCTTTTATAGTCTTTTGGCCCGACTGGATTTTGCTCCTCATATCTTCACGTAACTTTTCGGGGTGATGATTTAACAAATGGCTCCTCATGTTAGTCGTATTCCCCGACTTGTATTTCGCCACAGTCTGGCAGTGCCTGCATACCGTATTTTCTTTGTCTGTCACCTTTTCTCCTTTCTTTTCAGAGAGAAACCGAAATGCTTCCACACATCCGACTTAAAACCCGCTTTAGGTTCGACCATTTCAAACTCTTTTTTTTCGCCGCTACTAGCAGCACCCGCCATTTCCGCATTACTGGATCTGTAGCGACAACAGACCGCAAAGGATAATGGGAATTGTAGTTCCCGCTACCTCCCGTTTGCTCCATTCGCCTGAGCAAACTTTTCTCAGAAGACCTATCGTTTTATTGAGTCACGCGACCACGGTAGTATTGAAAAAATTTGCTATTGCGGTACGACGGTATATACAATACCTTTACATCCCTAGTCTTCACACATTATTCACTTCATGTCAGCATTTTGTCATTTATTACTATAACATGAAAAACATTTCTGTTTTAGTTATGTATTCAAGATTTCTTGCCTCGCATTCCCTTTCATCCTCCTTTTACCCAGATTGTTCCAAATAGTGATATATTATTTACCCTATACAACTCAAGGCACCTTACACCCAGAGAAACAGACTTGAGCTCTGAGAAATTTGTGTCTGACTTCAGCTACATCAGTAGGGGATGGGATAGCAGGCTCCCAGTGCTGATTGACACATTTGACACTGATGAAGAGGTGCAAAGGAAGTTAAGGTGGCCCAGTATTATGACTTTTTCGTAGGCTTCAGGGATTCTAGTTTTAAACAACCTATGGTGTCCCATCACTAGACATTGTGCTAACCATATGCCACCCTTTCCTATTCATTAGAACTGCAAATCATGACTCTGCATAACCCAAAATCAGACAAGTTTAACACAAGTTTGAGAAGAACCTATGTACTAATATATTGCAATACACCTGCTGTGTTGTTTGAAGCCTTATTTTTTATCATCCTTTTAATTCAGAAAAAAAATAAAATACATAATAGTTGAGAACTGGCATTTATATATTGGAATAACATTAAGGAGATCTTGGCAAGTTCTGAAAAAATTCTGAATATATCCTCATCGATTTAGAATAACATAACTTGCCAATTGTGTTACAGAGAGTAGATTCTAATTCTTCCAGTTAAGCAAAATAAGTGTTTGTGCAAGAAATGGGGTACTGAATATTTGCTATTTTTCAAAGCACATTTTTATGCCATCTGATATTACTGCAAACATTGCTGTTAAATGCTTGAAATGATTTTAAATCCATGGCTTTCTGAGAGATATACAGATATTTTTTGTCAGGACAAATAGCACTTATGCTAAAACATCCCTGTATTAGATTATCAGCATAAAATTGGGTGTTAAAGATAAGGTACATTATACATTGAGAAGGAACTGAGGTAAGAAAAAACAACTTGTAACACATACTGTACCTAGATCTTACCTTGGTTTTGTTCAAGCCAAATAATTCACAAGTATATTCTTAACAGTTCAGCCATTTAAAGGGAACTGTGGCTGCTACAGTGAAATAGTTAATTGCGACTGAAATGTATACATATTTTCTTTTCCAGATTCTGATATTCTCCAATAGGTAAAACATTGAGAAATGTTAGTTTTAGTTTGGAGTATGTATACCTGAGAAAAATAAAAATTAATTCCTGTTGGTAATTATATGCTTCTTTGCATTATATACTGCTGCTGACTATATTTTAGAACAAATGGTTTCTGAGATATAGCATGTGCCCTGAACAATGAGACCTATGTACGACGATAACATGTAAAAAAATCAACCTGTGTTCTTCAAACAAAATGTATCATGTTTGAAAGAGTCCGGGCTTATTGTTTTTGGTCCAGTACATTTACACCATATGCTTCAAAAACAGACTGACTTATGTCCAACGATAACTGTTGCTCCTTTTAGAAATGGGACCAGACCTATTGAATTGCAACATTTTTTAACAAGTAATTTTAATATTATTCAAAATATACATGCACGCTCACACAGAAATACACATAAGCACACACGCAAAGAAATTTATAAGTGAAGACTGCTGACAGCTTGTTTGCCCTGCCAGAGTACATGCTAGATAGTGAAGACAAAGAAATCAACACACAACGATAAAGGTTGACATGCACAAAGGTATTTTAGCTGAATCTATCTGTCTGTGCAGCTATTTTACTTCAATTGACACTGTGTTTTGTTTTAAATTAAACATTTTTGAAGATTTCATCTGATTCAGTATCCTGTGTGACTGTAGATTACCCTGCAGAGTCATCTTGAGTAAGCAATCCCACCACTGGACAAGTGGGTGGCTGTCGCGAATGGTATTGTCTCTTTCTGTTCCCACAACCAGGAGAAGATGCCCAGTGAGATCAACTGATTTTGCATCTTAACGTCAGAGGAGTATAAAACCGAGATGCTCACAGAAGGCGGTATCTCATTCTGCACCAATGCTCAACAGAGACAGAGCTCTAAACCAGACCTGATTGCTTTAAACATCTTGTAATTCTCACTTACATTTTGTAGATGTACCATCGTGTGTTCTTTTAGAGTATTTAAAATTCGTTTAAATGCAATGACCCGCTGGCACCATAGCATTTCTTGGGATCAGTTGTCAAACTTAGCACAACCACAGTACATAACAAATATTACATAAATTGATGTACTTAATTGTATATTACTATACGGAACAATTGGTTGTATTACATTGTAAAATCTTCCATTGAGTGATCTCCTGTGGTATCACTAAAGTGACATTTACAAGGTAGTATTGCATGATCTATTTAATAAAACACTAAAATGTGTGTGTGTATATCCACACCCGCTGAGTAATATGGTTGGTCATTTTGGGTTTGCTCCAACTGCTTAATTTTGCTGTGGTTCCTCAGTCAAATGCTATTGAGACAGGAAGTGCTGGGGTTCACGTATCATGGAGAGTCACCTTCAGAGGTGGGAACTATTTGCTGAAATACTAATTATGTTTTTATGGTGGGGAACGGGTGTCCATCTACCATTGCCGTTAGTCAAAAAACAGGCAGGAGGCAAGCAACGCACCTCAAAATGACAAGACTCTGAGAAGCAGGGTTCACAGAAACACAATAGAGAGAGGAAGAGTCATCCATCACAGGCTGAGAAGCACGATGATCCAGAAGAAATGGCATAAGATGAATGCTGAGGATACACATAAGGCAAGAGATAACAAATATCAAATATTTTAAAATTTATTCTATTGATAGCTAATATTATATACCAGTAACAGCACATGCAGTCAATACACTTGACTTAAGCATTCATAGTTTTCATCCTCTTTCTCTGTACATTTAGCATTCATTTGCTCAGAGGTTGATGTGCTTGCTGCTTCCTGAGCAGCTCTTCTTTTCTGCACCCTAGTGGCCCGCTTCTTCTCTTCTTTGGTCGCCATCTTTTTGCATTAAAACTGATTAGTCAGTGTTTGTGTTGCAATTTCTTTGTATGTTTTCCTTAATTTTTTACTTTAGCTGGCCCTTAAGTCAATCTGCCTTAAGAATGATTTAAGATATGGAGAGGTAGGGGAGGTGACAGCAAAGGTGGTAGGGATGAGAACGGCGCCCATATGCATGTGCCACACGGCCCCCCTGCTGGCCACTGCCAAGAGTTGATTCTATAATAAAATAAAATAAAAATAAAAAGAGGAATAACCTTGAAGGACAATCATGACCCCAAAAGCAGATAGTAGATGTCACGTAGGATATATGTATCAAATTTCAGGTCAATAGTTTAAATGATTTGCGAGCTACAGGTGATTTAAAATCCTGGACAGACAAACAGACAAGCCGCGGTAGTGTATTACATATAAAGACAGTAATAGCTAAGTTTTCTTCTTGAGCTTATAAAAGTGTAATCATTTCAGAACAAAATCAACAGATCTGAAACTCCCTAATATGTTAGTCTGACATGAAATGCAAAGTTCCTGGGCTTTTCCCCTTTTATTTAAAATTAATATTGAACTGGCAAACTATTACGACTCTTTCCATAAATATTGTAACAATTGAATTCTAGCTAAAATGCTTAAGAAAAAAAAGTTATTTGCCCTGAAATATGTTAAAAGGGTTTAGATTTAATGGCAGTTCTAATTAAAATCTGGACCATTGTAGACTTAATGTGTCTATGTTGCGACTGAAAAAAATATATATGCAAAGAGTTGTACAAGTGTAGCAGATGTAATATTTTTACGGCAAAGGCAATTCACATAACCATGCACCATTTTGAATTATATTATCTAAAGACAAATGGTTTGCCCAGAGCACAGATATTTTTTTTATCATTCTTGCCTGTGTTTGACCTATAAAGGAAGCTGCTGTGCTTACTGAGCACGTATGATAAATCTTCAGTCAACCTGGCTAATCACAATTCTGCAAATGGTATGGATTCAATGCAGGAGGCCTCCTCCTTTCTCCATTAAACCCATTGGAACAAGGTGCTATATAAGCACCCAACACAGATTGGACACGGGAGGCATGTATAAAAATAAATAAACTTTAATTCTCTTCAGCTGGAGGGCATGTCTTAACCGGGTCCCCGCAGCCGAAACACAGTCCCAAGCACAAACTGAAAACACACAAGGTATACCACACTCCTCTTTCTCTTCCATCACCACTCCTCCTCAAGCTTTGTCCTCCTCCTCCCAACTCTGGCCGCTGAGTGGTGGTTGCTGGCTCTTTTATTGGGCATCCAGAAATGCTCCAGGTGCTTGATTGCCGACATTCAGCTGCTCTTCTGGGTGTGGCGAAACCAGTGCCAAGAAGGGCTCAGGAGTCCCAGCTGCAACACCCCCTGGCAGCGACTGTGGAGCCCAACAGGGCTGCACAAAATTCCAACCCCCATGAAGCCCTGGGGGAGTCCGAGGCACCGCTGCAACCTAGGGAGGATGCCATCTATTGTCCAGGGGAGATACTGGGTTTTCCATCCTTGCACCCCTGGAAGATATAGTGCAGGGGCGTCCTGCCACACCACATTTTCATTCATGGATTGAGCTGTGCTCTTTGTGACCAGGTGGATTGCAACATTAATAGAAGATGCATTAAGACTTTACATATAGAAAAATGTTCAACAATTGGTCATGCTTTCATCTGATTTTTCTTCTGATAGATATTTAGATAAACACACAAGATTTTACAACACCAAAAATAACTTTTTTTTTAATTATTGGTTTTTTGTTGTAACTTTGCATGGAGCCAGGGCTTGTTTTTGTTCCTTTCACTGGTGCAACTGAACTTCATAGAAAAGCAAATAAACACAATCAGATTTCTCGGTGCTGTATTGTTTTGCAAGCTTTACAAAATGCTGGGACCGTCCTGTTTTAAATTTTGGCTTTTTCATTACTTTTTAAGTACTGGTATACTGTGCATCCCTAGTTATAGATAAATGAGTGAGTGGGAATAAATGGCAGCTATGAAGCGCAGCCTCATTCCTGCTTTGTGCCTAGTGATGACAGGACAGGGTCTGGTGTTGGTACTTCTTACCTAGCTGGTTTGATAATAGATGGAACGACAGAAAACAGTAACTAACTGTACAGGAAGGCAAGCTCAGCTCTGGATTAAAAAAAAGTGTTTTTGGTGGTTAGAAATGCCACTTGCAGGGAAACTCTCTATAATTTTGTAAGACACAAAAGACTTTTTCTGGCCCAACTCTATTATATTTAATGCAATCTGAACTGTATTTCAATAAGATCTTGTTATTGTAACTTACATACCATGCTGTGCTACAAACATGACAAGCTATTTGCAGCATTTTATTGATTCTTGATGCGTCACCTCACACGTTTTTATTTTCTCCGTGAGTCTTATGCAAAGTAACAGTGGGCCTACAAAGCATACCACAGCAGTCACATTTTTGTGGCAGTTATGACCCAATTTTCTGTGACCCAGCTGCTCTAGTGGAGAACTAGGTCAAAATAAAACATGGCAGAAACAGAAAACATTTCCACCAAAATAATGTAATCATTTATTTTTTAATATTAAAAAAGGAAGTAAAATCAGAGTATGGAAAAATGATTGAACCTTCTTGGGTTTCATTTTTAAGTAACATTAAAAAATAATTGCTTTAACTGTTTAATTAGCATTTCAAAATAACTGCTATAAGTTGTTATTTTAATAATGCATATATTTCACTATTAAACATACTTTAACAATCGTTCTGTCATTTTTATTTTAATTAGTGATTACAATGTTTCATTTCCTATAAAGGGCTTCTGCAGTAAGCAGATGTATTTTGAAGAATATGCAGCCATACACAAACATTTTTGCAATAATGTTTAAGGATTAAATCATATATTTCATGTTTCTCTCCATGATATCTTAGAGCCCATGTGTCCCTCCATACAATCAACACCTTATTATATATTAATGGTTTCCTAATGTCACCAGACAAACAGAGGTGCAGCAAATTGTCATATTGTAGTGCTGTTTGACTCTGAGGAACATGATATGTCTGCAAGTTGCTGTCAAGCTCATTAGATAATTCCCCAGTTCAAATGAGCTCAGAATGCTTACAGGTATTTGTGTTCCTTTCCTGCTATGCCGTAAGCTAGGAAAAGCTAATTAACAGAGACCTACAGATTGGGGAAAAGCACATCTGGAGTGAAAGGCAGCCGATTGTTTAAGGATATGAGAGCTACCTGGAATGATCTATAACCATTTAAGAAAGGCTTTAGATATCTGAATTAATTTCTTTTTAATACAAAATACTGAGAGCTTCCAATGTATACTGTATATTTTTGCAGTATTGATCTGAAATATATGCCTTACCACCATGATTCTTTACATGTCAGCTGTCGTTAGTAGGCGAAGAGCGATATGTGAGTGCATCTCATTGACAGGAATGCCCTTTAAAGATTCTGTGGATTGTCAGCTTGTTATAGAGAAAAAGAGACATATAGCACTTCAACGACATGTAGCATCATGAATGTGGATATACAAGTTATGTCACTCTGTTGCAGACGAAAGCTCTAATAGTCACTCAAACTTACAGTGCTCTCCTTTAGCTCAACTGAATAGGAGGCTTTCTTTTCATCACTCCACAGGGAGGCTGCAGCAGTCACTAGTGACCGAGTTCAGATCCTAGAGGGGTTGTATGATCACAGTAGTGAAGTGCAGGTTCTGTCCAGGTCTGCTGCTTTAGAGATGTGTAGTAGACTCAAGAGAAATCTTTGTGATGTGCTCAGGGTGTATTTTAGAGGGAGATGGTTTATTTGAGCTCAGGTGAGTGAGGACTATTTGAATTGTACTTTAACTCAATATTATATTAGACCTACTGTTATTCACTGTGAAGAGAAGTAGATACAATTGGCAATTATCAAGTTTCTATAAGACACCACAGTGATTGGCCACATAAGTGATGATGATGATGAGACCGTTTATAGGTAGGATGTAAAACACTTGACCATATGGTGCCATGAAAACAACCTCTCCCTGAACATCAACAAGACAATGGAGGTCATTGTCAACTTAAGAAAGAACAAAGACAATCATGTTCCACTTCATTCCTTCAGCTCCCTTGTCCAGACACATAGCAGCTTCAGGTTACTGAGCGTCCAGATCACCGGCTGCCTTTGGTGGGTTCTCAACAACACCCACATACTCAAAAGGCTCAGCAAAGGCTAAAAAGCCTTGTAGCGGGAATTACAATCCTGGCGAACTTCTACTTCTGCCCCATTGAGAGCATCCTTACTGAATGCATCACAGTCGGGTTTGTAGACTGACTACCTGAATCACTAGGATGGTAAGCTTTTCCAAAAGACTCTCCATACTGTTTCCAAAATCATTGAGGATTATCTTCCTTATTTCCATACCAGCTATACTGCCTGATGTCTGAGGAGAGCTGTGTGATGGCGGCCTGAGTCAGCTCTACACTTGCTGACTGCTTCTGGGAGCTTCTTGAACCCAGAACCTATGACAACGTACTCAAGGAAGATCCAAGCAAATAAGGACACACGCTGTCAGCAAAGTCTTGGTACAAAGTGTTTAGTGCTCTAGTGCTTTTATTGAACAATAACAACACAAACAAACAGTGTCCAAAAATGCACTGGAGATTTCTTCAAATCTTTTATATAAACGTCTGCCTGTGGAAATGTGTGTGTCTGTCTGTCCATCTTGGAAGTGCAAGGCTACAGCATGAATCTCAAAGAGTCGCCAAGGTGGCCCCAAGTTAACAAGTTGGAAGAAGAAGCACGATGCTACAGCATGCAGCTGAAAGAAAGCAGCTCGGTCGCTGAAGTGAAACCCCTGAGGTAAAACAAACGAGAGAGAAACTTGCTTAGCCGCTGATAGACAAGGGGCGAGCACGTCCACAAAACGAAACCGCTGACTCTGCATTTCAATTTTTTTTCTGAAGATTTCAATACGGGCTTTTTACAGCATAGGCTTACACAGCTAGTAGTCAATAAATATCCATAAAATGATGTGCAAAGTGGAGGTTAAAATCAATAAATAGATGCAGTAAAATTGAGCTTAAAATACTGTACATACAGAATCTTCTTTTAAAACAGTCACAACCCCCTAAAATTTGGTATCTTCTCTGCTTATCCCATCGGGACCTTGCAGCAAGAGGAGATACATACAATACAATACAATTTATTTTTGTATAGCTCAAAATCACACAAGAAGTGCCGCAATGGGCTTTAACAGGCCCGGCTTTTTGCCAGCCCCCCAGCCTTGACTCTCTAAGAAGACAAGGAAACCCCCCCCCCCAAAAAAAATGGAAGAAACCTTGGGAAAGGCAGTTCAAAAAGAGACTCCTTTCCAGGTAGATTGGGCGTGCAGTGGACGTCAAAGAGAAACAGGTCAATACCATCCAGTACAATACACAGAATAGAACACAAGTAATCCTCAATACAGTACAATAGTAAAATAAAAATATTACAAGTACAGAGAAGAATTTAACAGTAGATGATATCACATAATATGATTTGTATTTGTTTACAATCCTGGAGACCTCAGCCATCAAGCTGCCTCCCCCATTTGGCCATTCCACAGCTAAGTCAGCGCTGAGCCAGGCAATCCGATGTAAGGACCCCTCTATTCGATGATTCCTGCGATCCTCCATCAGAGATGACTTTACTTTAGGCAGGCAAAACAACTTGGCAGGTTGGCCATGGCACTAAGTGCCACATTTGAGTACCGAGAAGAGAAACAGAATAGGTGAGGGTTAGTAAGAAATTATAATTATCTTATTACTTATGTTTTAAAGCTAATGAATAACAACAGAGATACAGTCTGTACAGTTAATCAGCAGCTCTAGTCAGGATATGCTTATCTGAAGTAGTGAGTCCTCAGCTGGGATTTGAAAGCTGAGACCAAAGGGGCAGGGAGACCATTCCACAGTTTAGGGGCCCTGTAACTAAAAGCTCGACCTCCCACTGTTATTTTATTAATCCTTGGAATCATAAGCAGACCGGCGTCTTGAGATCTTAATGCGCACTCTGGTTTGTAAGTCATGATAAGTTCAGACAAGTAAGCCGGATCTCGGCCATTTAAGACTTTATATATTAAAAGGAAGGAATTTGAAATCTGCCCTAAACTTAATCGGGAACCAGTGTAAGGATTTAAGAATAGGAGTTGTTATATGTTCGTATTTTCTTGTTCTTGTAATAATTCTTGCAGCAGCATTTTGGATTAACTGGAGGTTGTATAGAGAGCAGTTTGAACATCCAGTGAACACCACATTGCAGTAGTCAATCCTACTAGAAATAAATGCATGAATTAATTTCTCAGAATCCTGTTTATTTAGAAAGTGCCTTAATTTCCCAACATTTTTAAGATGGAAGAAACATGATTTGGACAACTTTTTAATGTGCACTTTAAATGATTCAGTAAAATTAATGTTGATTCCAATTGAATTAAATGATGACAAAATATTTCGATCAGCGTCACTCCTTTCAATAATTAACATTTCTGTTTTATTGGTGTTTAAACATAGGTAGTTCTCATCCATCCACTCCTTTAATTCATTAACCCAACTAATCAAAGACAACATCTGAGAAACTTCATTTGATCTAAATGAAAGGTATAACTGGGTGTCATCAGCATACAAGTAAAAATTAACATTATGTTTCCTAATGATAGATCCCAGTGGAAGTTTATAAAGTGAAAACAGTAAAGGTCCCAGTACTGAGCCCTGCAGGACACCATATCTCAGTTCTGTGCATAATGATGGAATACTAAAAGCACAATTCTTTACATATTGGAATCGATTTGATAAATAAGAACTAAACCAAGTGAGCACAGTTCCTGTCATTTTCTAGCCTGTGCAGTAAAATAGAATGGTCAGTGGTGTCAAATGCTGCTCTTAAGTCTAACAACATAATTACAGTGAAGTTTCCTTCATCAGAGGATATCAGAATGTCGTTTACAACCCACATTAGTGCCATTTCTGTACTATAACCAGTGCAGAAACCAGACTGGAATTTCTGAAATAAATTGTAATGCGTGAGGTGTGACTGAAACTGATTGGCGACTACTTGTTCTAGTATTTTAGAGAGAAAGGGTAAATTTGAAATAGGCCTATAATTGTTTAGTATGTGTGGGTCTAGGTCTGACTTTTTAAGTAATGGTTTAATGACTGAAACTTTTAGTGCATCAGGTACTGTGCCATGCAATATGAACTATTAATAATTTTAAGAATAGCTGCTGCAAAAACATCCATTGCACTTTTTACTAGTTTTGTTGGCACTGGACTGGATCTCCACCGACAGGTGCAGTCATACTTTAAACATGGATTCGGGTTCCCACTGCCTGTTCCTCAGCATCTGTAGGACTCCACTTACATATTCCTCAGCCAGGCTGGAGGTTGCAGTGAAGGAGCAAGAAGGCATGGCTGAGTTTGGGCGATGGGCATCAGGGCTGCTAAGTCAGAGCAGCGGAGATGGGTGAAGTAGAAGCGAGAAACTCCGGTTGGCATGGCCATGGAGAACAAGGCACTTGGAGGGAATAAGCATGCAAGGCGTCACTTGTGCTTTTTCATCTGGAACGGGGTGAATTCAAGTGTTGCAGTCACCACTTATGGCCTGAGTGTGGAATCAAAGAGAACATTGAACTGGTTTTAATTATTTATGTCTTTTGTTTTAATGCACTGGTTTTTTTAACATCAATTTATTGAATATTTATTAACTGCACGTTGGACAATTTTGCTTAGAATAAAAATGCACTTTGAACTTTTGGACAATTTGAACCTTGTTGTTGTCTGTCCCTCGCTGTTGGCCCATCCTCAGTTATGAACTACTAGAGGGTAATGAGATCAGTTTGTTGTCAGGTATATGTTCTGTAACAGTGACCCCAGACACTCTTATTGTCTGTCTGTATGCATTTCCCTGCCCCACCTCCCCACACCCTGCACTGCAGCATAAGAATTTTATTATGTTATTACAGAGTAAGTGACAATAATTAAAGGTAACACTCAAATTTACACCCTAATAGTATGCTTCTGGGCAATATGGTGCAGACATTTCAAAAGTTTCCTAGAGAAAGTATTGCAAAGATGAATGAGTATTTGTGTAGATGCTCAATGAGTTTTAAACAGCAAGAAAGCAGAACAAATATCTTGTTGCACTGCATGAACTCTCATATCATTTCACTTGTACTAAAAAAATGTATAAATACAAGCATGCATAGGAGTGAACAACTGTTTGTGAGTAAGCTGGGTAGGATTGGTGTACATGGGGGTATATTGCGATATATCCACTGAGGGGAAAACAGATCAAGTAATCAATGGGGGTTAAAAGCCTTTTGCTGTAGAACACAAATATATCAGATTCTGTAGGTTTGTAACCTGCAGTAAGTGTTGTTTCGCTTGAATATTCAATTAAGAAGTAAGACAAGCAGTTGCTGATGGATCTGAAAGCTCAGAAATTTAACTGATCATTTAAATTAATTTTTGCACGTTTTTCTGTAAAAATGATGTTCACATAAAAAGGAGTTAATTTCTAGTCTTGGGGGAAAATAATTCAAATTATGCTTTGTTCTAAAAGAATAATAAAGTTAGATATTTGTGCTAAGTGTTGCTGGCATGGGCACTGGTTCCCCTGTCATTGAACTGGTTACAAGGGTAAAAAAATGAGAAATAATTGAATTTCAAAATGATGTTGTAAAACATTGTAACGCAAACCCTAAAAAATGAATGCATCATAGTTAGCTGATGATACTAAAAAATAAAGAGAATGGTATGTAGTCTGTTCTCGTGGCTGAAGCACTGGACTGCAAAACTTGGGTTTGCTAATTCATTCTCCCTTACTGACTCATGGCAAATCCAGCAGTGATAACTGCATCCAAATCCACATCTTTGATCTTTCATTTACTGTTTCTCTTTCTTCCAATCATGAGTTGACTATTTTGAAGACATCCTGTACCGTTATAATGCACTGGAGAGGCCTCATCTGGAGTACTTTGTGCAGTTTTGGTCAACTGGCTACTAAAAGACACAGCAGAGCTAGAGAAGGTCTACAGAAGAGCAACTCTGCTGATTCCAGAATTACACGGGATGAGTTATAAGGAAAGATGAAAAGAGCTGAGCCTTTACAGTTTAAGCAAAAGAAAATTAAGATGAACATTCATCAAGTCACTTAGCCACCATATCTTAAGCCTTAGAAATGTGGTCTTCCTGTAATTTGTATATGTAGTACTGGTTTAATATCTGCAGTGCATTTTCCCCCCACAGAATCATACAGAAGTATAAGTAGTAGCAGAAGTAGTTTTGTCACCACCGGCATAAGGTGTCCTCATCACACTTTCTCAAAACCATCCACAATCAGATATTTCTAAATTATTAAAATAGAATAAAAAAACATTTTGCATATTTTTAAGCTAAACAAAGCAGCAGGAAAAAGGTGTGGCGCATCATGTGACTTTACAGGAAAGAGCCAGGTAGGCATGATGATACCTGATATCTCCTTAAGTTAGCTATGTGGTAGTCAGATCAAACAAGTGACATTACAAGCCATTGCAAAGCTATCAAAGATAATATACACAATAAGGCCAAATTTATATGGACACCCCACCAAATTATTGAGTTCAGATGTCTGTCACAGATCTGATGTTTTTAGTGAAGTGTGATAATTTTTCAAAAAGGATTTGTAATGACTGTTTAGCATCTGATTCGCCCACTAGTCTTGTCTCCTGTCCTTTAGGCCAGTTGTTTCTGTTTACAAATCCAGTAGTGATAACTGCATCCAGATCCACAGCTTTGATCTTTCATTTACTGTTTCTCTTTCTTGCAATCATGAGTTGACAAATTTGAAGCTGTCCTGCACTGTGCTTTATAACACACTGGTGAGGCCTCATCTGGAATACTGCATACAATTTTGGACTCCTGGCTAACAAAAAGAGCAAAGCAGCTCTAAGGTCCAGAGAAGAGCGACTAGGCTGATTTCTGGGCTACAGGGGATGAGTTATGAGGAAAGATTAAAATAGCTAAGCCTTTACAGTTTAAGCAAAAGAAGATTAAGATGAACATTCATCAAGTCACTTAGCCACCATATCTCCAGCTGTAGAAATGTGTTCTTCCTGTAAGATTAAGAGAAGACATGATTGAAGTGTTTAAAATTATCACAGGATTTAGTGCAGTACGTTAAAATGAGTTCATCAAAAATACAGGGAACACAGTTGGAAACTTGTTAAGCGTAAATTTTGTGCAAACATTAGGATTTTTTTCTTTCACACAGTGAATCACAGACACATGAATAAGCTACCAAGTAGTGTGGTAGACAGTAGGACTTAAGAGACCTTCAAAACTTGACTTGATGTTTTTTTGGGAGAATTAAGTGGATTGGACTGGTGAACTTTGATGGGCTGAATGGCCTGTTCTTGTCTTGATTGTTCTAATGTTCTAACTATAATACACGAGTAACAATTCATTTGGTTCCTTTTGCAGGGAGAAACAGCATATTGACAAATATGAACATTTCAATGCAAAGTCTTGCAGCAACCAGCATCTATTTTGTTAGCTTGCAGCTGTCTGAAATATTTTGTTTTTGTTTATTTGGTGCACACAAATACTGATATCCAATTTAGATGAGTTGTAAAATTAATTTTGGCAGTCAGAAAAAAAAACAACAGATACAAAGCAAAAATCAGAACACAGTCACTATTAGGTGCAGTGTAAAAATTGGCTTAAACACTTGTGCTAGTTCAGACAAGAGCTGTTTTATGTCAACAACAGCTTCCATTATAATGGTAAAAGTTGGAAAATGCTATATATGGGTAAGTTAAATTGGGGTTCTATTCTAACTTCTTTTTTCGAGGTTGGGCCATATCTCCACTTTTGCTGGTGAGCTCACTATTATGGTCACGTGAAATTCTTACTTGAACATTTGACTAAAATTAACACCGTAAAAGGTCAAAAAAGGTTTGAGGCACCAAGGTGAACCCTGCATATCACGATGTCAAAAAAGTGATTGAAAAGAAAAGCAAAAAAAAAAAATGAGTAACATCATATTCAGATCGTAATCTTCTCCAGACTAATTCAAGATGGTGATGAGGCAGGTTTTCTATGTGGTGACCCAGAAGAGTGTGGAAACCAGAAGTGATAGCCAAGATGGAAGGACCATCAACCATCCGTTCTGCAGAGGATGAAAGAAAAAAAGCATTAGACAACAGCACCACCCTCTGGTTTGGAGTGTAACAATAACTGCATTAGCCCAGATGTTGTGTGACGTGTGCGACAGCATGTATATGTATTATGACAACAGTAAACACTACACTACAAGAATCAAGTTCACCCCTCTGCTTTCCAAACCTGCTGATTTAATTTCTAAGTTGTGAGGAGCCAGAATTGCTCTGGAAACAAGGTTGGAACTAATCTTGTATGGGGTAACAGTCCATCACACTCATGCACACACTGTTTGGAAGACTAGCTAGATCCACCTCGCTTGCAAGTCTTATGGGATGTGGCAGCTAGAAAACAAAGAGATACTACGAACAAGTGCTCAAGCAGTCAATCAGCCACTGCATCACAGTTTTCCTCCTGAAGTATAATATTAAAAGCTAACTATACCTTAAAAATTCTTGTAAACCATGGTGATTAAGGCAATGTTTTAGTACATTATTTCCCATCTTGCAGTGTGATGACACTTCACCTCCATTTGGGCCTCTGGATTTAATTGGGCACAGGGGACATGTGCCAGCATTGAGAGATGAGAGTTTCTAATGGCACTGCTTTAAGATGGATTCAGTGAGACATTCACCTTGAAGACACAGATGAAAAAAGAGCAGACAAAACAGGAAAGGATGCAGCCGGGATCAGGAAAAAGTCATGCATGAGAAAATGGCAAGAGATCAAAGCTAAAAAAACTGCTAGAAAGATGTAATCAAAAGGTCAACATTTCAAAAGCAATGGAAGAGAGCCTTAAAACTAGGAAACTGACCCAAGAATCACATAATAAATTAATGTGAGCAGTCTGCTGAAATGTGTGGATAAATATATTGAGGTGATGATAGAGTAATTGACAGACTAAAAGTATGGAGTATGCCCTGAAATGTGAGCAGATTTGTAAAATGACAGTACTCTATATCGGGTAGGTGAAGCATGTTCTTTCTCAAAGAACTGTTGCTTAACAACAACATTTATTTATAAAGCACGTTTTCATACAAATTATATAGCTCAAAGGGCTTTACAAGATGAAGAAAGAAAAGTTTATAAAAAGTAAAAATAAGATTAGGCAATACTAAGTAACAAAGAATAAAGTAAGGTCCGATGGCCAGGAGGACAGAAAAAACAAAAAAACCCCCAGAGGGCTGGAAAAAAAAAAACAGGGGTTCCAAGGCCATGAGACCACCCAGCCCCACTGGGCATTCTACCTAGCATAAATGATCTCAATCAGTCCTCATGGTTTTCAGGCTTCACGTGAAGGAATTATACAATGATGGTCACGTGGACCTCTGACCTTGATCCATCAATGTAAGGACTGTATGGTGCTTTGATCAGGTGGTGGGGGTGCAGATCGCCACAGAAACCGGAAAAAGAAGAGCAGAGACAGTAGGGGTTAGTACGCATTGTAGAGCCATGAAAAAAGAATTCATTCAATGCATATACAGAATATCAGGGTTACATTAAAATGAAGCTATGAGAAAGCCTTGTTAAAATAATGAGTTTTTAGCAGTTTTTTAAAATGCTCCACCGTATTAGCCTGGTAAATTCCTATTGGCAAGCTATTCCAGATTTTAGGTGCATAACAGCAGAAGGCCGCCTCACCACTTCTTTTAAGTTTAGCTCTTGGAATTCTAAGCAGACACCCATTTGAAGATTTAAGGTTACGATTTGGAGTGTAAGATGAAAGACATTCTGAAATATAAGATGGACCGAGATTATTTCAGGCTTTGTAAACCATCGTATAGTATTTTAAAGTCAGTTCTACATGGCACAGGTAACCCAATGTAGTGACATCAGAACTGGAGAGATGTGCTCGGATTTCCTTTTCCTAGTTAAGAGTCTAGTAGCTGCATTATGCACTTGTTGCAATCGATTGATGTCTTTTTTGGGTAGTCCTGAGAGGAGTGTGTTACAGTAATCTAGCTGACTTAAAACAAAATCGTGAACTAATTTCAGCATCTTGCAAAGTCAAAAAAATGCTGTCCTGGTAATCTGATTAATATGTGATTTAAAATTTAGGTCAAAGTCATTAATTACCCCTAAATTTTTTACCTCTGTCTTGACTTTTAAGCCTAAAGGATCAAGTTAATTTCTAATACGTTCACTATATCAATTTTTGCTAATCACTAAGATTTCTGTTTTTCTCCTTATTTAATTTGAGAAAATTAATACTCATCCACTCAGAAACACAGGTAAGATTTTGAGTCAGTGAACCAAGAGAGTCATCAGGCACTATTGATAAATACAGTTGTGTGTCGTCAGGATAGCTGTAGTAGCAAAGCACCATTTCATTGTGAGAAGGGTTCCTTGCATATGAAGTTGTTTCTTTGAAAAACTTGCTAATATGTGGAAAAAATCTGAAATCTTTAATATAGAACAGGCCACCTAGCAGGACATAACAGAATAAGAAAACTGGACTTAGCCTGAGTTATTATATACAGTGAGAGTCCTATTAAAATCATGATCCATTGGTGTTTCACAAATTTGTTACAATCTTGTTATTATTTACTGTAGGGGTCTTGTTATAGATCTGAATCACAGGTGGGCAGATTCAGTCCTGGAGGGCCGCAGTGGTCACAGGTTTTTGTTCCAACCCAGCTGCTTAATTAAAAACCAATTCTTGTCAATTATTTAATTTCATGGCTTGTTAGTGCTTTAACTCTGCCATGTCAAGGCATTCTCATATCCTAGATTTTTTTTTCCTTTCTAAGGATATCATCCAAATGATCTGAAGTCTAAAACAGACGAGTTATTCTCAGTGCTTCACTTTTTCCTCTTCACTTTCCTTCCAAGTATTTAATTAAACAATTTAATTTGCCTTTACAAAAAATGGACACAATATCTCAAAAAGAGAAAAAATATAATTTAGGAAATACACCTTATGGAATAATTGAAACATTTATTAACACAATGTATTCAAAAAAGACACAAAGACAAAGCATAAAATAGAGAAGAAATATCTTTGATGGCTAACTAAAGCATACAAAACATTTCCACAAACCTCAAAATATCATCCTTCAAACCAAGCAAAAGTCCAGAACCAAAGAGTCAAAGAACGAGAGAACTACCAAAATATAATATCCAAAAAAAGAGAGCTGTAAGACAGAAGTTGAAACCAGTGCCATAGCAGCCATTTTGTGCACTGCCAGCTCTTAAATAGTACTGGGAGCAGACCCTCAGCTGCATCGTCAGGTGATCCTGTCCCCTTAACACCACACAAGGAGAATAAGGAGGATGACTAACACAATAAACAATAACACAAAACCTAAAAAGGAAAACAGAACACATAATATTAGAAAAACAAATGATGGAATTAAGAAAAGCATTAACGTAGAAACATAACCACACTGCAAAAAATTCATATGTTAAAACTAAATGAAAAACATTAAATGGGAGTTGTTTTTTTTTTTTTTAGCAAAAAAAAATCTGCTGAAGAGGTAAGAATTTTATTTGACAAGATTTCTTAAAGTAAGCTAAATAATTATAAATACAAATTTTTGGACAATTCAATAACTTTTACAATATGGAAAACTAGATTTAATGTCATGATTTAAATACCTTTCACTTGGCTTAGATTTCATTTCTTGCAGTACAAAGATAATTAATACAATTTAGCAATATAAACCAACCTAGAAAAAGAAAACAAATGAAACCTGGCCAAACCGTAACGTATCTAGTAAAACATCTGTGAGCACAAACTGAGATGGATTGTTAGAAGCTTTTGGTAATGCCCAAAAACTTCACTTGCAGATGTTCTTCTGTACACATTTTTCACTTTGTTTTCTCACATGAACAAATCTTTCGTGAAACTCTCTTTCACGATTTTTCACATATTCACCATTTTAGTTATGGTATTTTTGACAGATACTGTAACTTTACCCAATGACAGTGTACAGGTATATGTGAGTTTGTGCAAGAGCAGCCCAATGGCTTAATAGGGGAAATGATTTCCATGCATCCATATGGAGACGTACAGTACACGGTGCAGTCAATTTCTATGTTGGGCTCCAGGTTTTGCATTTGCAACACCTGCGCCTGATCAGTATTTAAACAGAGCCCAGGACTTAAATCCATAAAACCATCCTTACCGTATATACTGTAGAAGGAAAATTTTTTATTAGCATAGAGAATAGCAAAGTAACATAAAGAGCTATAAAAAGTAATCAAAAGCTTCTAAAATATTAGATTAAGCATAAATTAGAATGTTAAGTAAATAAGATAAGTCAAGTAAATAGTTAACTAAAAAATCAGTTATATTGCATTATTTTTAAGCTTACAGCAGAAATTACCAGCTTGAGGACATACAGGAAAAAGAACAGAGATTGACACATAGAAACCATCTTAGAACAGGATAAGAGTTTGAGAACACCTGTGTCCAAGGCTAGGAAGCTAAGGAAGCGATAACACAGAGAAGATGGCTCTGGACGGCATGTAGCGAAACCAGCTGGATTGGTGAATCAGCAGAATGGTAATAAAAGGCTTTTGCTGTAAGCAAGGTCACACCGCAATGCATGAAGAGAAAATCTTAGTAAATTCAGGCTTTAGCAAAAATATTAGAATATATTAGAAATTAGCTTTAGTTAGCAAACAAATCACCAGGGGCCTCATGTATAAACGGTGCGTACGCACAGAAACGTTGCGTAAGAACTTTTCCACGTTCAAATCGCGATGTATAAAACCTACACTTGGCGTAAATCCACACACTTTTCCACGGTAACTCATACCTTGTCGTACGCAAGTTCTCCGCTCGGTTTTGCAGACTGGCGGCACCCAGCGTCAAAGCAGTGCTACTGTTCCTGTGTGGTTACACCTTATTTTCCTGACGCGGCTTTATAAATACACCGAAACTAACCGCATATTGTTTATTAGTGTAAGTTTATTTTTTCTCCAGCCGTCTGGAGTTTTTTTTGTTTTTTCTGTCCCCCCTGGCCATTGAACCTTACTCTTATTCGATGTTAATGTTGATTTATTTTTTTATAATTATGTCTTTCATTTTTCTATTCTTTAATATGTAAAGCACTTTGAGCTACTGTTTGTATGAAAATGTGCTATATAAATAAATGTTGTTGTTGTTGTTGTTGTAATGCATCTGATTGTAACTAACTTGTAACAATATAATGGTAGAGGGAACAGCCATAGTATTCCAAATACCATAACTGCTTTAGCGTTGTTACTCTCACTTCTTCTTCTTCTTCTTCTTCTTTCAGCTCCTCTTGTTAGGAGTTGTCACAGTGGATCATCTTTTTCAATATTTCTCTCACTGCACCACTCAGAGTATTTATATCACTGTATCTGAGTGTGAATCACAGCAGCAGCTGATCGGAAGGGGAATTATCGGTATACAGCTTCAAGGACACGCTGTCTCAGCCACTGCAAAATGTTTTAAAGTCTTTCCTGTACGGACCTCGCGGTTCAGAAACAGAAACAATATCATTTATAAGGTGAAGTTCAGCAAAATATGTTTATTAAATTCTTTTAAAACTTTAACTTCATTTAAATAATCTATACTCTTCACTGGGAGTGTCGTTAAGGATAGAATAATTAAACATGTACTACGAAGATATTTCAATGTTCTTTAAACGTTTTGAAGAATCGGCGCTAAGCTTACAGATGGCTTAACGTCTATTACAGAGCTGATTGTATGGCGATCGGTTACTTGGGGAAAGAAAAGCACTGACTGCAGTGATGGCTACCAATATATATTGAATATAAAACAGAAAGAGAAAATAGCAACACAGCTAAAAACACAGCGACAAATTTCGGCAAAAGTTAAATGCTTGTGTCATGAGCACGAGGCGGCTATGCAGTGTCCGCAACGGACGTTGTGCATAAGCTACCTTACTGACGGGCGGGCAAAGGAGCCACCGATTCTTCCTCTGCCCAGTGCCACCACAAGCCTAGAGCTGCCCCTGATTGTACTGCTGCAATAAATTATTTCACGAAGTGAAACACATGTTTAATAACGTGCTTTAACTCCTATCATCATGAAAATGATATCACGTATACATCTCAGTATTTTAGTTATTCAGAGAGCTGTAATATCACAAATGTAATGGATTCTGTGTCCAGTTGGAGGAAGAGAGCCGGTTTAAAAAGCAAGTAGTGATTAACACACATAGAGCACATAGAAGATCAAATACAAAACAAAGCATTTAACGTGCTACTTTAATTACGATGTGATTTGAGAAACTGGTTAATTAAACGATTTTAAGATGAAGTTTATGATGTTCTACTTTAATGACAAAATAAACTACGTGATTAAAGTGGAAATGTCGAGATTGAAGTTGACATTTCGTGCTTTTTCCTCACTGTGTGCCTTTTTCTCTGTACCCTAATAAGCTTTCATATGACACTCAGACAGTGGGCTTACAACTCGGCTTTTCATGGCAACTTTGATATGTGACTTCTTTTTTATTTCCGGCAATGTGTGAGTTGTGAATGTGAGCTTTCAAGTTTCTCCAACACGCTATGTCACTCGATCAACTTCCTTTTGTTGATTATACCACGGTTTATTTGAACAAATAGTATGTTTTTCATTTGCCTCCACTTGGTATTCGCTGAAATTCTTATATTTTCCCCCGTGCTTTTCCCATTGTCTTTTCATAGAAGGCTGCGCTTAAGGGCGATTTATATTGATTTGCATATTCAAATAGGCGTAATTCTGGGAGGATTTGGGGCGTTACATAATGCACGTGCACGAGCGTTAGTTTTCACGCTGATCGGGATTTATGTAGCGGAAGAACGTGGAAGTTGGAGTACGCACAGATTCCTGCATCTGGATTTTTCTGTGCGTAACCACATTTCGGCTTTTGTGCTTACGCCATGTTATAGTGTGAGTTCTACGCACGGCGTTATACATGAGGCCCCAGGCCCAGATAATATTTATCCTCGTGTTCTTAAGGAGGCTAGTGAGTACATATATAAATCCTTGACACATATTTTTAGGAAGTCACTGAGCACTGGAGAGATTCCGAAGGACTGGAAAATGGCAAATATCATCCCATTATATAAAAAGGGTGAAATGGCAGATCCAAGCAACTATAGGCCAGTAAGCTTAACATGCATCACAGGAAAATTAATGGAAGGAATTATTAAGGATAAGATTGAGCAACACATGGCAAGGACAGGTGTTATTCTGAACAGTCAGCATGGTTTCAGAAGAGGGAGGTCGTGTTTTACTAACATGTTGGAATTGTATGAGGTTGCAACAAAAGCATACAATCAAAGTGGAGCTTATGATATTATTTATCTGGACTTTCAGAAAGCATTTGATAAGGTGCCACATGAGAGGTTGGGCATCAAGTTAAAAAAAGTGTGAGTTCAGGGTGATGCTTTTAGATGGGTGCAGAATTGGCTCAGACACAGGAAGCAGAAGGTGATGGTGCGAGGAACCTCATCAGAACTGGCCGATGTTAAGAGTGGTGTTCTACAGGGGTCAGTGCTAGGGCCGCTCCTATTTTTAATATATATATATAAATGATTTAGATAGGAATATAAGTAACACGCTGGTTAAGTTTGCAGATGATACCATTAGCAGATAATTTGGAATCCATTATATCATTACAGAAGGACATAGATAGCATACAGGCTTGGGCAGATTTGTGGCAGATGAAATTTAATGTCAGTAAATGTAAAGTATTACACATAGGAAGTAAAAATATTAGGTTTGTATACACAAAGGGCGGTCAGAAAATCAAAAGTACACCTTATGAGAAGGAATTAGGAGTCATAGTGGACTCTAAGCTATCAACTTCCCAACAGTGTTCAGAAGCCATTAAGAAGGCTAACAGAATGTTAGGTTATATAGCACGATCTGTGGAATACAAGTCCAAGGAGGTTCTGCTCAACCTTTATAATGCACTGGTGAGGCCTCATCTTGAGTACTGTGTGCAATTTTGGTCTCCAGGCTACAAAAAGGACATAGCAGCACAAGAAAAGGTCCAGAGAAGAGCGACTAGGCTGATTCCAGGACTACAGGGGTTGAATTATGAGAAAAGATTAAAAGAGCTGAGCCTTTATAGTTTAAGCAAAAGAAGATTAAGAGGTGACATGGCTGAAGTGTTTAAAATTATGAAGGGAATTAGTGCAGTGGATCGAGACTTGTATTTTAAAATGAGTTCATCAAGAACACTGGGACACAGTTGGAAACTTGTTGAGGGTAAATTTCGCACAAATATTAGGAAGTTTTTCTTTACACAAAGAACGATATACACTTGGAATAAGCTTCCAAGTAGTGTGGTAGACAGTAAGACATTAGGGACTTTCAAAACTCGACTTGATGTTTTCTTGGAAGAAACAAGTGGATAGGACTGGCGAGCTTTGTTGGGCTGAATGGCCTGTTCTCGTCTAGAGTGTTCTAATGTTCTAATGTTCTAGTGTAGAAATTAAGACAAATCAAGTATGCCAAGCAAATGATTAAATAAAAACATATACCATATTTCTTGTTAATAAAAGCTTAGCTTTAGGCCACCATTATAACATAGCTTGAAAGGATAGAGAAGGAAGTGACACCATGAAAGACCAAATATGGAATAAAGAACATCTGCTCAGCTGAAGAACCAATCAAGAATAAGAAAAACAGAAACTGTAGTGAACAATAGACAAAATGGCCAGGTGCAGAATGAGCAAATCGAACAAGGTTAAAATGATAAGAAATTGTTATAAAAACATCAATTACGGCAATGTTCGGGGCTCAGCTCAATTTGGCCGTATTGGGTTGAGTCCTTGTTATTTTTTGTGTTGTTTTATTGCAATAAAGCTCTAAAACTCTGTGTGTCTATCCCGAGTCCTAATAGCCTTTATTTTTAAGTAAAAAGCCTTCTGATGATGAATTTTTCGCCACCACAATGCTCACGTATAAGTCGGGTCTTGAAACCTGAAAAATCGATTATAAAATCAGATTCGACTTATACGCCCCTTTCAAAAATGTGACACTTAATTTTATTTTTTTTTTTACATCTTCTTGCCTCCTCCAATCTCACACCAGTTTCTCAGATACAATGAATTTTGTTACAGCAGTGCAGTTACCAATTTCTTTTGCCACTTCAACGACTCTTAATTTAAAACCAGCTTAATATTTTCTTCTGATTGAATGCTCCATCGTAGATTAGGGATGTTCTTACGATAAAGGCGTATGAGGGTGTGAGGTACAAAAACACAAATCAGTGCAAACGTCGCTTCGGAATAGTTCGGGTATTTCCATGTGGTCACATAGGCACAATACATAGAAAAAAAAGGCAGTGTGCACCATGGTTACTCTCTCAGGTGGATTGTGTAATGGGGATGAGTAGCACCCGTTTGGACGAGTGCATGACAGGACTGGGAGATCAGCACTTCACAACTGGACCCCTTAAGATAACTAAAACTCACCCTACCCAAATGGACATTATTCTAAAGCTAATAAGAAGGCTAATTATGCCATACCTACAGGATTGTACAATATATATACAGTAAACAACTGATAAGATTCCACTTGAATGCCTATTCAATTCAAGTCACGATATCTTGAAAAGTCATTGAAAGCATTAAAAAAAATAAACACAGTGGTTACTCCATTCGAACTGCCTGGTGATACTTCATCTGTCATGCTGCCTCTGAGTCAAAGGTCTTCTGTTGCAGTTCTTGAGGCTGTCACTATAGTGTCTATTAATCCATGGGATACAAACAATCTTTTTTTCCTCAGAAATGAGATCCATCCTACAGCATGTAGAAGTTTCCTGATGCAGACTTCATTTTTTTTTAAATTATAGCTTTCTTTGTTTTTTGCTAAAAAAGTAAAAATTGCCTAAATCATTTTCAAAGGAGGCCTCTTTTATGGGTCACTGTGGCTTGCAATCATGGACACCCCTGCTGATAGAACCTACTTTTATTTATAAAAGAGCTGATGTCTGAAAGTTGAAAGAACTAACTTCTCAGACATTACTCAACCTTCATCAGGGAGACACAGATATTTCAAACCGTTTGAAAATATATAATATACATGCTGCAGACAGCACTGTTGATCTGCCTTTTTCACAAGAATTTTGTTAACCTGCTCACAGCGCATTCTCATGATGTCAATATTTATTGTTAAGGCAAACTACCAGAATCTGATTCTAGAAGTGCAGGAGCAGAGGCAAACTTTTACTTGGAGTAGTTTTATGCTTCAGTTTTATGGTATTTAAAAACTAAAAAGGTTACGATCAACTAACTACTTTTCTTTAAAGTTTTTTTAAATATATCTATGGATTCAGATGGTTGCATTGGTAAATGTCTTGTAAATTCATCAAGTCTTTGAGTTTTGTAGCTTTTCATTCTTTGCCTGTTAACCCATAAAGGCACTGCAATGGGTGGACAAAAAATAAATCTCTTGTAGATTTCACCTACACTTGACAAATTTTATACACATATAAAATAGATAGATAGAATAAAATATATAATTTTTGTTGAGCCTGGTGGCTCTAACTTGGGATGTGAGGGTACGGTAATGATGTGCAGCTTGTATTTCTAATTACTTCATGGTTTGTTTTCTCTGCTAGAAGTATGCTCAGCAACTAGGTGATTGTGATTGTCACGCTCCCATGTGAACCCAATTTGATGTATCTTTCAGGGGATTCAAAATATACTATGAAAAATCCCTCCCTGCATTGTAAATATCAAAACCAAAGCAGATAAACCTCCATACAAAAATCACTTATTTAGATTTATTAATACTGTTACTCTCCTGGACAGAAATGCTGAAGGAAGATGACAGACAACACCATAGTAGACACAGTGGTGTAAAGTCTTTGCTGCTTTTTAGAGAAAGGTTTGACAGTAGACCTCCAGTGGGAGACCCTTTAGTGCAGGGCTATTCAATTGACGGCCCGCGGGCCACATGCGGCCCAGAATCAACCTCCGAGTGGCCCAGCCCGTGGTTCTGCCCATAGATAATAAATTAATATATATTATTCATAAATTGTTATTTTAATATAATGTAATATAAATATATATATTATATTAATATAAAAATATAGTATATTAATATAAATATAAAGTATTTATTATGTCTATGGTCCCGCCAAAAACGCGCATTCCTACGTAAATTCCGTAGCCTGCAACACGCAAACAATGCAGAGCGTGCCGGTAGTAGCTTAGATTACTATCAATATGTCTTTCTCAACACTGAAACGTAAAATTGCCAGTGAAAACCGTAAGTTTAACCCTGCCTGGACTGACAAACACTTGTTTATTTTACCGTCACATCCAAACTCCAAACCGATGTGTTTAATTTGTAATGAGTGCGTTGGAGTATTTAAAGATTACAATGTGCGGAGGCATCATGTTGAGAAACACCACACTTTTCGCACCAATTTTCCAGAGGGATCTCAAGAGAGGGCTGCATAAGTGCAGAGTTTGATTGATCTTACAACCGGATTAGTACTACCATGGTGCGGTCATTTACAGCCCACTAGAGAGCTACTGCAGCATCCCTTCGTGTTTCCTGGATACTGGCAAAAAAGAAAAGGCCATTCACAGACTCTGAAACCGTGAAGGACTGTATGCTGGCTGTCGTGGATGAGGTGATAAATGACGATAAAATTAAAATGAGCGTGGTATCTGCTATAAAAAACGTACCCCTGTCAGATACTTCAAACATTTGTAGGGTTGAAATTCTTGCTGCAGATGTGTATGAAACGCTGTTAGGAGACCTGATGAAAGCTGATACTATGTCTATAGCAGTAGATGAGTCCACAGACAAAACTGATACTGCTCAGTTGTGCATATATGTCCGTTTTTTTATGGCAAATGCTTCCGAGAGGAGCTGCTCGGCCTACTGCCGTTAGAAGGACACACAACTGGCGATGTAGTCTTTGGGAAAATTTCCGCCTTTTTTAAAGACAGTGGTCTGGATATGAAGCGTGTGTGCATGCTTGTGACAGATGGGGCTCCGTCCATGACAGGGAAAGTGAATGGTTTGGCAGCACGTTGGTCCGCTGTTGCACCTCAGTTGATCTCCTTACACTGCATTGTGCATCAGGCGGTGTTGTGCGCAAAACTAAGCGGGGCGCTCAAAACGACAATGGACAGCGTTATGGCTATAATTAATTTATTTGCTCCACATCAAGCCTCCAACACCGCTTATTCCGCATGCTGCTGTCAGAAATGTCTGCTGAGCACCACGACCTTCTTTTGCATAATGACGTGAGGTGGCTGTCCAAAGGCAAAGCACTGGAGCCTTTCTGCGGTCTCAGAGAAGAGATCATAACTTTCCTCCGCGGCAGCAAGCAAAAAAAGGCAGAAACGCACTTGAGTCGCATACTGGACGACAACTTCATGGCCGATGCCTGCTTTCTGAGCGACATATTCAAACAACTAAACGATCTCAATTTGGGACTACAAGGCAGAGACAAAACTGTCATCGACCTTGTGGAACAGATGCGCGCATTCCAAGTTAAACTGGACCTTTTCGCAAATGATTTGAGCACAGACCGAATGCTGCATTTTCCGACACTCCGCAAATGCATCTCATCCCCGCACAAATCACGGATGTGATGACAGATTTCATTGCGATGTTGAAAAATAACTTTGCTGGTCGATTGGATGGACTTGATCTGCCCACAGAGTTGGCCGTTTTTGTCAGAGACCCGTTCACTGTTGCAATAGAAGGGGACTTATCTGCCAGAGCTAAGAAACTGGTCTCTTCCATTGACGAGGGGAAATTCACACTTGAACTTGTTGACATGCAGTCATCTGTAACCATGGCACAGGAACTTTCCACTAACGGGCCTGCAATGTTTTGGACTGATGTCAACGCACATCAGTTCCCTAACATTAAGAAAGTAGCGATCGTCATGCTCAGTATGTTTGGATCAACATATACATCTGAGTCAAGTTTTTCACACATGAACTCCATAAAAAGCAACTCTCGTTGCTCCCTGACTGACCATACTCTCCAACAATGCCTTCGAATTACATTGACAACTTACGAGCCTAAAGTCACTGCTCTCGTTCAAAACAAAAAATATCACTTCTCCCACTAAGTCAGCAGGGTAACTGTAGCCTACAATACATCAATATAATGTGGGATGCGTAACAGAGCATGCCTAATCACACATGGTGATTTAAAATATGTTCCCTCAGTGTTGTTATAGTTGTGAATACTGTGCACTTTTTATTTTATGCACTTTGAGATGTTCCTGGGTCAAATGTGTGCAAGTTGTTTATTTTATTTCAAAAGGAAACAATGTTATTTCTAATAGCCTACTATTGTGCACTATTTTGTTTTATGCACTTTGTGATCAGATAGGTCAGATATGTAGCCTAGGTCAATTTTTTTTTTTCTTTTGTAAGTGGAAAAAATAGGGGCTACCTCAGATTCTGTTAATTCAGCTCTTTTTGTATGCACCTTTTGCTCTGCAAACTGACCAAAGTTAAAAGAGAAACAACGAATAAACGTTATGTTTTTCAATAAATTTGTTTGTGTTGGTTTTAAAATTTGTCATTATGAGCTGCTTTGCCGCTAAAATGACTGGCCCAGCTAACCTTCTTGGTTTGACAATCTGGCCCAACTGAATTTGTAATTGAATAGCCCTGCCTTAGTGGATGTTCCAGCCACAGGACGCTGTTATGTCATTCAAGGCCTGTGACTAGAGATTAGAAGTGGAGAGTCTTGGCACAGTGTGATATGTGAATGTAAAGGTGAATATAAATGCAGGCTTCCAAATTTTCCCAAAGACATGCCTTGCCAATTGTTGGGATTGCAATATTCCAGGTAAGAAGCCCATTTGTACTATAAGCAAAACCAAAAATAAGCAAAATTCAACTTTTTTGTGATCAAGCAACACATACATACACACACGCACACATATATATATATTGTGGCATCCGGCCGGGGCTGGAGCCCGGCCGGGACGCCCAAGAGGACCGGAGGAGGGCTTGTGCCTCCTCCAGACCGCGAGGGGGTGTCCGCCCTGGTTGTGTTGGGGGCCTCGGGTAAAGGGCTTGGAATCCCAGCCCTGCAGGGATCCGTGGCCACTGCCAGGCGGCGTCCTGGAAGTGCTGGGGGGAAGAAGACAGGGGACACCCGGAGGCATTTCCGCCACACTGGAGCGTGTCTTCAGAGGAATGCCGGGAAGCAGCTGGAGCCCATCCAGGTTCCTCCCTCCAGTCATCGGTGGATGTCGGGTGGAAGCGGACAGAGCTGGAGAAAGGACTGGAGGCGGCCAGGAGAGAGGCATTGAGCCTGTGAGGCCTGGACTTTGGGGAACGGTGCAAGAGGCACTGGGGAGTGCACGTGACCAGCTTGTAAATAGTTATTGTAAATAAACAGTGTGTTGGGTGAAATAACGATGTCCGTCTGTGTGTGTCCGGGCCAGCGTCCACAATATATATAACAAAACAAATCTGTTTTGTACAGGTTTTGCATTTAGTGTTGGACAATCATTGTTATAGTTTGGTTACACTTAAATGTATAGTTCTTCTCACAAGAGAGGTGATATACAAGTTAAAGAGTTTTTGCTTTTCCGTCTTCTTTGGACTTCCATCACCATAAGCAAGACACTATGTGAGTGAACCCACTTAGATTAATTGGCTACCTCTGGTATTTGATTTTCTGAACCATCTGCTGTAAGTATTAATTTATACAGCATATATTTTGTCTATATAAAAACTATTTATAAAGTTCTATGCTAAAATAGTGATTGCAAGATAGCAGCCTTTGTCCTGTTTATAGAACTCTGAGCTCTGTAAGTGAACATTGGCAAGCACGGTGTTATTACACTATTCATCAAAGCAAATTGGTAAAATCAAATTCATTAACCTCTGTTATGAAACTGATTATTGTCAGGAAGCAATATCTAAATTGCTTTAATTTCTGTAAAGAAATATACTATCTTTTTCAAACTAGAATGTCAGACTACCACTGCAAGTTTCTGTCATCATGCCTGCAGTCATTCCAAAGTTGATTTACCGAACACTTTTCTGCTAGCCTGTCGCCTGCAGCCTGATAATGGCCTGGTTATGTCGAATAATGCTAATTTAAATGTTGGGATTTACAGGTGAAAGGTAATAAACAGACAGATATATGACAGTACTGTTAGTACATTTCCACCAAGCAATCATTCAATATAATCTGGAAACAGCTCAATTATGTTAAAAGTATTAAACCTCCATGTAGGTTTTTCAATAATTTAAGAAACGCTGATGACCCTTTTTATACTTTGACTGCAAACTAGTATTACTGGGTTAACTTGACCCAAACAAAAGTTCATTCTATTAAAATGAAAGTTCTGTTCTGTGTAAATCTTGGTGGAGGGAGCACAAACAGAGAACTGAATAGAGTGATGATCAAGACAAGTGAAATGTGTTTAAAAAAAAAGTTTTTTTCTGGTAAGATCTTTGTTCCTAAAGGCTCTGACATTTTCATGTGGCATCCCTGCTTCACCTATTGTATATAAACTGCAGGATACATTTGGCAGGAAATGCAATATATATGTTGATTGAATTGTCAGAAGGCCCCCAATATGATAATACAATGTACTGCAGTAACAGATGTGGCAGTATGGTGGAGAAGCTGTGCCTGTTGCAACTGTCTAGGTTAAATAATGTTTCTACACAAAATACGGGGCTGTGGAGAACTGATTTTTTTTTGTAAACCCACTCCAGCTCACATTCTGAAGGTTCCATTCTGTTTCCCACCACTTAAATCCAGAACCAACTTCACTCCTGTCTACTTTCAATTACAACACTAATTGTTATGTCTCACACTTGCAAAGAAAGCTTCTGCAAATCTCACTGGAATTCATCCATGTAAGTGTCAGTCAAGTTCTGCTTAGGTTCAACACTGCCTTTACCAGAGAATGTGTCTTGTTGAATATCACTACTACTACAACAACAACAGCAATTTATTTCTTGTTTAGCTCAAAATCATACAAGGAATGACCCCGTTTTTTGACAGCCCATGGCCTTGACAAGAAAAAACTCCCAAAGCAAAAAAACCTTGTAGGGAAAAAAAGAAAAGGAAGAAATCTTGGGAAAAGCAATTCAGAGAGAGACCCCCTTCCATGTAGGTTGGGCATGCAATGGGTGTGGAAAATGGTGTGAATACAACACACAAAATAGAGTACAAGTAATCCTCTGCACAGAGCGAGATGGCCAATCGACCATTACAACGTCAGAAATACAATAGTACAAAATACTTTATTCTTGCACGGCGCTCCTCACCTTGTGCAATTTTTGTGCTTTTGAATTCTAGGTTAATTGTTAGTTTTGTGTTAGTTGTAAAAGTAAGTTTATTTTTTCTTTGGCAGTGGTGCAAAAGAGTGACAACTCTGATAGGATATGCCTCACATATGGATATCATGCACTACCCCTTTTAAACATCCATCACAGCAAGCGACCGGCAATGACAATAACAATGGAATATAGCTGCCATATATCTGACTTTCAGCTTATTATTTTGATGGGTATATTAGCTGCCATTGTAACAGCCTTTTTAAAGCCAGAGACTCTTTTTTTTTAGCTAGACAGAGCTCTCAACATGAGAGAGACATGTCTACCATGATGGCACCTGCTGCTTACCACAGTGTAGTTTAAAATAATGACTATCATTGAAAAAGGAAATAAAAAATACATATACAGTATTTATGAAGACTTAAAATATTTTATTCCTTGGCCAATCCAATGCATATGCTGCACTAAAATTATGCCTTGTGCCCAAGTAATTTAGTCAGGACCCACGGGATCCATGAATACGAAGGTCTTGAAACTGCAAAGGAACAATATATACAAGGGCAGATTTCCTGGAATTGTTAAAAACACCTTTATTATAAAACTTACAGCAATTCCCTTTAAGTCACCTTCAAAATATTCTAATTGAAATACAATACAAGTATTTGACGGACATCGTGGTGCAAAATTCAGTTTTGGATGCTCCACTGTGTTTTTTTTCTGACATTTTCTCATAGATGCCACAACAGTTTAATGTTATGTATTTGATTACCAGTCAGCCCAAGAGTAACAAACTCTTTGTAAATAAGTCCATCAGTGTCGGAAAATGCGATCATCACTACCTGTTGAAAATCTGCCAATGTGACTTGGAAAAAAGGAAAAAAAACGCTAAAATGATTTGTGCGATTGTAGAATAAATAGCAGAAATATGCACTCAATCAACTCAGCTCAATGTCAGTAGGAGGAATGATTTACCAGACTGTAGGCATGCAAAACCTAGTGGCATATTCGATAACTACGCTTTACTCCTATGTTATTGACTGATTCCATCAGCTTTTGAGAATTATGTATGGGTTTGAAAGAAGGGCGGTTATGAAATAATCAAGAAAATTATATTTAATGACCTGCAGAGAGTCAGTGTTGGGGTGAAAAATGCAGATGATTGATGTGTGTTGGGTTTTCTACCCATTAGGAATTATTTGAATTTAGTTAGGCAGTTGCAGTGATCACATCCTATAAACTAAGTGGAGAATATTGTTGCTGTCTAATCTTAAGGGTAACGTTTACTGTCTTGCTTTAAACTACATCTTATTGAAAAATGGTATATAATAATGAAGATGATACTATCAACATCCTGAACCTGAAGCTGTCACACAAATGGTGTATAGGATTATCTTCTTTGAAATATTAAAGGAGATTATTAACAAGCGGTCTGTATTGGTGGTCAAACAAAGTGAGAAATGTGGGAGAGAACCTGCAGTAGCAGGAGGTTGTACGGGATATCGAGTTTCTTGGATTTGCCAAACAATAGAAAAATGGGATTTCTAGTCATTTTTAGCAATTAGATGATTAACTTTAATGGATATTTTGCGTTAATAAATACAAAAATAGTACAAATGACCACCTGTTGTTATCTTCTGTTAAGTATTTTAAATGAGGTGTATAAATTCTGTGTAGGAGAATTGTTTTGGAACATTTGATATTGCTTCAGTGGTGGTATGGCCAGGGTTTCTGTGTTTGACTCTTAATAAGTTTGGATCTGGGCAAAATGGGTTCATATTTTATCAGTGCACTGATTGATGAAAAAATGCCATCTTTGGCAGCTCCAGAAATTCTGCTTTACATTATGTGGCATAAGGCCGAGGCCCTAGCCCAGCTGGGATGCCTATACAGTGGAAAGACTGGGGGAGAGAGCATATTCAAAACATTACCTCTCACAGAACAGTAGTGGGCAGCACCCCCTGGGTTGCAGCGGTGCCTCGGATTCCCTCAGGGCTCCTGGAGAGTTGGACTTTGGAGCAGTCCTGCTGGGTTCTGTGGGCATCATCAGAGTGTGTTGCAGGAACAGCTGAGTCCTGTGTGGGCACACCCAGAAATGTTGCCGGAAGAAGGTTGTCAAACACTGGAGCACTTCTGGGTGCCCTATAAAAGGAGCCAGCCATCACTACTTTGGGGTAGCCAGAGTTGGGAGGTGGTGGGCAAAGCGTGCTGGAGGAGGAGGAGTGGAGGCGAAGAGACAGAAGGAGAAAGGATGAGAAAAAAAGAAGAAAAGAATGTCTTGTGTACTGTGTTAGTGCTTTGAACTGTGTTGTGCAGGTGGGAAATGAGGGAAAGTGTTTCCCACAAAAAATAAAATAAAACCATGTGTGTTGAACAATTGTCCTGTGTCTGTCTGTGTCGAGTTTGGGTGGCAGAAGCGCACTCTGCAGGCCACAATTAATTGAGTTGATGGGTTCAGTGATAGCGCTAAGCAAGGAACTTTCACTTTTGCTTACAGTTTGCATGTTTTACCTTATTTAATCATCTCAGGACCCGGAAAATTGTAAATGGAGTGAGTTTTATCGTGTAAAGGCCTTTGGGGATTCCTCTCCACAAAACAAATACCTTCTCTTACTTGTACAGGTTCTTTTTAATGTGGACTCACAGTATGTCTAATGTCTAATTTAGGGTATATGGCTTGCACTTAATTCAATATCATGTTACTGTATTCATTCTATACAGCATACACTTTATTCTGTATTGAACTGCCATATGATGCTCTATATCATGGTACTGTGTAAAAATCTGCTGTGGTGCCCTCTTCCTCATCAGCTGACCAAACCAATGCAATCAGTCCCTGCTTGTAGACTAAACAGATACGCAAGCCAGAGAAGTAGGTGGTTAATTCAGTTTAATATTGCAATGTTCCCAGTATTAATATTAAACAATCTTATATGTCAAATCAAAAGCAAATAATGTGACAATCCACACCATACAACATATACATAGTGTTTGATGTTCAGTCTCTCACGTCGCACTGTTTTTGCAACGCTATTTACCATCTTAAGCGTTTCTGTGTTGCAAGCATAGTACAGTCGTGATGGTGTTAGGAGACTCTCGATCAGGTCTTTTACAGGGCTTTTATAGGTAATCCAAGTGTGGTGTGGTCATTTTGTCTCCAAAGAACTCAGAAATCCATGTGGGGTCATAACACCCAAGTTTTTTTTTTCTTTAAACGTTTGATGCCTTCACCTTTCGAAGCTCATTAAACTAAAGTACTCTCCTGATATAAAAAGCGGGACAAGCTGTTGGTATTGTTTGAGGTTGGGTGGGTATGAAGGAGTTGGAGGAGGTGTTTATGGTTGACAGTGATGTAAACGATTGGTCTGATGTGATTAGGTTTTGGGTATTTGGAAATGTTCCTCTAAAGTGGGTTCCATTGCTTCCAGGTGTATTAGCCCCAAACTCCACCAATGTAATGTAAGTGTGTTAAGGGGCGCTGGCACTGTATACACTTATGTATTCATTCCTTAACAAGTTCTTCAAAGAAAATGAGACTTGGACATCAGATCTCAGCTTGAAAAATATATATATATATATTTTTGTAAACATTGACAATGGGCCTTAGACCCAAACACCACACAATTGTTAAAAATAGAAATTTCTGTATTCCTGTAAACTGCATTTTATTCCCTTTTCATTGGTCAATACTGAGAAATGACAACACATACAAAGATTAAGAAATGCTTATAATTGTGGTATTGTGGTTTCTGTGTAATTAAGTTCAGTCCCCATTGGAAGGGATGCCAAGTAAAGTTCTCAGGAGGCTTTCCCTACAATGTATTACTAGTAACAGTGCACTGACTTGTAAACAAGTGCGTTGACTTAGTAAACATAGTTTTCATCCTTTCATCCTCTTTTTCTGTACGTTTAACATTCGTTTGCTCAGAGGTTGATGCGCTTGCGGCTTCCTGAGCAGCTCTTGTTTTTTCCATTCTAATGGCCCGCTTCTTCTCTTCTTTCATCGGCATCTTTTCGCATTAAAACTGATTAAGTCAGTGTTTGTGTTGCAATTACTTAGTACGTTTTCCTTAATTTTTCACTTAAGCTGGCACTTAAGTCTTCAATCTGCCTCAAGAATGATTTAAGATATGAAGAGGTAGGGGAAGTGACGCCGAAAGTGGTAGGAATGAGAACGGCACTTGTACACATGTGCCGCACAGCAGCCCTGCTGGCCGCTGCTGAGAGTTGATTCTACAATAAAATAAAATAAAAATAAAAAGAGGAATAACCTTGGAGGTCACTCATCACCCCGAAAGCGGATAATAGATGTCACGTAGTAGATGTGTACCAAATTTCAGGTCAACAGCTTTGCGAGCTACAGGTGATTTAAAATCCTGGACAGACAAACGGACAGCCATGGTAGCACAATTTATAAGAAGATTAAGTATCTGATAAATGCTACCACTTCACCTTCTGTATATGGCATAACAAATAAACCATATGAAGATTTTAATATTCAGGCTCACAAGAATTAACTAAGCAGTTTACAATTCAAAACTGATCCTGTGCCTAGTTGGAATATCATGAAACTAACTTTGATTAACCTGTTAGCAATAAGGGCACCTACATAGAAAGACAGCATTTAGAAAACCTGGACCTTTTGACCTTATTTAAACAGAGTCTCCTTAGACTTTTAAACCCTGGACTCTAAATCTCATTTTAAACACACTCTTGTGTATATTTTAAACAATATATTTAATGCACATTCTGCAGTAGTTTCATCTTACTATAACATAAGAAGGTTTTGGTGCCAGATGCATGTTAATATTTAAATCGTTAAAATTGAAAAATTATACAAGTATTGCATTTACATAAAGAAAGATGCCCCCCTGACACCCCACACAATTTCTTTCATTAATTGCTAATATTGAAGTGAATGAATAATATCTTAAAAAATTGCAGTGTGAGCATTATAAATAATTGAAACAGTAAACATAATACAACAAATAAATGAGTTGATCGCCTCCAGCAACAACATTTAATATACTTTTTATCTTCTGTTTTATTCAAATAAAGTATAGTTTGTTATCTTCATAAGGTTGTTTTGTGCCTTGTACTTTCCTGACTGGGAAGAGGTTGCATTCTGCCCTGTTAACATCTGGAGGAACCCTTCACCCATGGAGAAAGTCATCAGATAAATCCAGGGTGATAAATCACGCAGCTCAGATGAACAGAATGGCCTACAAGATTTCATGAACAATTTAGCTAGTGATTATCTTCACTGTTTAGTGCAATAGCCTCTGAATTATTACTTCACTTCCCATATTTCTAAAGCAGTTCACATGCCATTATATATTTGTTATTAAAATACAGCCATGCATTTGTTATATGGGAGTCATAATACCCTTTATCTTTTGTCAATGATGACTTGAATTATTAGTTGTATTACAACACAATCTGAATGTGCTCAGTATAGGAAATCTTACTTTAGCTATGAATAATTTGACTTTGTTCATTTCTGCATTTAATCAGAAGACACTGTTTCTCCTGATGCCTTTGACCTTGCTAGTACAGGGAGGCCATATACAACAATGGTGCTTTACAGTCGTGGCCAAAAGTTTTGACAATGACACAAGTATTGGTTTTCACAAAGTTTGCTGCTTCAGTGTTTTTAAATCTTTTTGTCAGATGTTTCTATGGTATACTGAAGTAAAATTACAAGCATTTCATAAGTTTCAAAGGGTTTTATTGACAATTACATTAAGTTTACGCAAAGAGTCCATATTTGCAGTGTTGGCCTTTCTTTCTTTTTCAAGACCTCTGCTAATCACCCTGGCATGATGTCAATAAACTTCTGGGCCAAACCCTGACTGATGGCAGCCCATTCTTGCATAATCAATGCTTGGAGTTTGTCAGAATTTGTGGGTTTTTGTTTGTCCACCTGCCTCTTGAGGATTGACCACAAGTTCTCAATGGGATTAAGGTCTGGGGAGTTTCCTGGCCATGAATCCAAAATTTAGATGTTTTGTTCCCCAAGCCACTTAGTTATCACTTTTGCCTTATGGCACAGTGCTCCATCATGCTGGAAAAGGCATTGTGGGTCACCAAAGTGTTCTTGGATGGTTGGGAGAAGTTGCTCTCAAAGGTACCATTCTTTATTCATGGCTGTGTTCTTAGACAAAATTGTGAGTGAGCCCACTCCCTTGTCTGAAAAGCAAACCCACACATGAATGGTTTCAGGATGCTTTACTGTTGGCAGGACACAGGACAGATTTTCTACAGAAATTAAACTCCACATAACATACTAACAATGGGGTGTCAATTATAAGAAATGTACAGCATATATGTGTAGCCCTCTGGAAAACCTGTCTAGCCCCCATATTAAATACTTTTCTTTTTATATACATTTTTGGTTGCTGCACCCAGAGGTTATTGTTTCAAGGATCCTGTTTTTTTTAAGTAAATCCAGATAAATATCTTACACTCAGCTCTTTCATTTGAGGTTCTTTAGTACTGATAAGCAACACAATTACAGACAAGGTCATACATGGCACTGATGGAGGTCAGTGATGAATCAGAACTGACCACTAAAGAAGAGAATGAACAATGAAATGCTTCCAATAATGACACACGTTTCCATTACACACCCCACATTCATGCTAACGATGATGGTCTACCTGTTGCACTGTAAATCTCTGTAAATCATTTGTAACCTGTCCATTGCTTAGTTCAGATAAACTAAGCTACACAATTACGCAACCTCTCAATCACCTATTGCTTGAAACATTTCACTATAATTAATTTAATCTTTAATTTATAGTAAGCTCAGTTTCAGGGGCTTAAAGCTATGTCTTGTCTTTACAGGAGCCATTGCACCTTTTTCACTCAGAATTTCTTTTCCTACAATTTTATTATTTACGTGTATAAGGTTTAGTAACTGTTCTATAGCTTTCAATTTCTTTTTTTTTTGTAAACTACTTTCACGATCATTGTCATAAGGCACTTTGACCTACTTTCATGTCTGAAAATGTGCTAGATGTACCACCATGTCAAAAGTTCAAGAATACATCCATTTTTTTCAGTTTTTATGGAAATGCCTGCAATTTAATATCTTAATGTTTCCTGAAATCAAGGGACAGAACAAATAAGCAATGGCAAAAAAAAAAAAACAGTAAGTCAAGGAATCAGTAAGTTTAGTAGTGTAGAAGTTTTTCACATAGTTTCTGACATAGCCTGCAGCTATGTTCTGGGTCATTGTCTTGCTATAAGATGAACCCCTGACTTAATGGACATAGACCAGAAGGTACTGTGTGGTGCTTCAAAATGCTGTGGTAACCCTTTTGGTTCAGAATGACAGTCACTCTGTGCAAGTCACCCACTCTGCCTCCAGCAAAAGAACCCCTAACCATCACACTTCCTCCTCCATGTTTGACAGTTGGTGTCACACACTGAGGAACCATCCTGTCATCAACTTGACGGTGTACAAACACCCTGTGTGATGAACTGAAGATTTCAAATTTTCATACATCGGTCCATAACACTTTTTCCAGTCTGAAGTACTCCACAGTTTTTCTTTAAGGAATGGCTTTCTTACTGCCACTCACCCTGTCAAACCTGCAGCACAAAGTCTCCTCTTCACAGTAGAAACTCAGACTTGCTTTATTCGACCTTCACTGTTAAGCTGTACTTAAAGGAGTGCTGTGCAGCACCTATCGTGAAAGTTAGTGACCCTCAGAAACGTCTTCTGATTGGGTTGTGACTTTGGGTCTGCCAGATCTGTTTCTGTCAGAGTTTCTTCCAGTTTCCAATTGCCTTTGGATTGTGTAGAACACCACTGTACTCACTGACAATTAGATTTTTTTGCAATTTCTTTAAAAGAAAGCCCTACACTTCTACTGTAAGTACAATAATGCTCTTGCCATTATCACAGGAATTTACAAGTTTCTGGGGTGTAGAGGGTGTAGTAACACAGTCTGTTCCAACTCTGCTTTAAGACAGAGGGGTTTTAAGTAATCAACAGAAGTTGGGACACCTCTGTAAATTGTTTCATTCAACTTGCAAGGCTTAATTTACTTTAATTGCTGCAGAACATTTGTAGGTTGTAACCTATTAGTTATTCTCTGAAGAAGGCAATTTAAACTGGCTGAGGAGGTTGAGGAGATGGGAATCATTAATTTGCTGGAATTTGAGCGAGTATTGTGTATTTTATGTTGGATTTTTCTGGATTTTTGTTTTAAGGAGTTTGATTTTTGGATCTTGTATTGGGACTTGTTTGCTGTGGGTTACATTTTAAGCAACTCGTTTGTGTCTATTTTTTTGAGCCATTCTTTGTGTTTTTTATAAAATAAATATAAACCATGTAATATATTACAAAACTAGCCAAAGGACCCAGCTTTGCTCAGTTGTATTTGTATAATGGGCTAAGGTAAGAAGGCAAATATTTTTTATGTTATTTAAAAGTTGATCTTTTTGTCATTGCTGACTGAATGTCTCTGCTACCATGAGTCAAGTTTTTTTTTTTTTGTGTATAATTGGATTCTGGGCGGCATGGTGGCTCAGTGGGTAGCGCTGCTGCCTCGCAGTTAGGAGACCCAGGTTTGCTTCCCGGGTCCTCCCTGCGTGGAGTTTGCATGTTCTCCCTGTGTCTGCGTGGGTTTCCTTCCACAGTCCAAAGACATGCAGGTTAGGTGGACTGGTGATTCTAAATTGGCCCTAGTGTGTGCTTGGTGTGTGGGTGTGTTTGTGTGTGTCCTGCAGTGGGTTGGCACCCTGCCTGGGATTGGTTCCTGCCTTGTGCTCTGTGTTGGCTGGGATTGGCTCCAGCAGACCCCCGTGACCCTGCGTTCGGATTCAGCGGGTTGGAAAATGGATGGATGGATAATTGGATTCCATAATTCCAGTAACTCCTTGTTGGCTTGGACCATGAACTCTGTCTGGATCATCTAATATCTGCATGACTTGTTGAATAATTGAGTCACTGAAAAGACATGCCAGCTGGGCACAATTTTCAGTTTTTGTGCTGTTTCCTCTATTCAACCCCTATTCACTTTTGAAACTCCAATGAACTCTATATGTTAAGATGAGTTAACTCTCATATGCGTGCAAAATTTCATAAACATCTACATAGCCTTTCTGGAGTGATGTGTGGTTTTTGTGGTGAAACGCCATGAAGCCTACAGTATATGTAAAAACATTTTAAATAATGTAAATATAACAATTTTGAGTGATGTGCGATTTTTGTGTTGGCCTCCCTTCACATCATATCCATCCCCTTACCATCATTTCTGTTGAATCACTGATTTAAAACGTAGCCTTCACCATTAGAAGTGCAAACCTAAACAATATGCCAAATGCATTAACATTGTCTAAACGGTTTTGGTGTGATAATGTGGTTTTAGGTTTGCCCCCCTAATACAACCCATTTTCTTGATTGAAAGGTAGCAACAGTAATATGCATGCCTAATGTCCATAATTTTGACTTGGCCATTTTGGAGAAGATTCATATTTTTACAAACATTACAAGCATCCTTCCCTGATGAAATTTTAGAAACACTGTGTAGTTTTGATTTTAAGTTGGTTCGGCTTTACTATAAGGTGGAACCTTGGTTAAAACCCCTTATCAAGCGGGGTAATTTTTGCTAAATCGCTTGTAATTCAACCTCTCCAAATTAGAATCATTGCTGTTATTGAACTATCTGGAGTATAAACACATGTTTGGTCTCTTTGTAAAGGTAACATTCTCTAGTTTCACCCTTAGTAGTCAGAATCACTGTAGGTGTGACTGATCAAAAGTTATGCACATTAGAACTCACAAAAAAAACGAATTCTTTTGTTCGCGCCTAAGTTTTTTTTATGAAAATAAAGGAAAATAAAGCTGCAGTAGGTAGGTGGGGACATAAACACACTATGTACCAACAGAATAACTTGTTGACTACTCAAATTTCAAATTTGAAAAGAATACCTGTAAAAATGACATTTTTTACACCAGTTTTTATGTGGGCATGCCCAGGGGCTTTTTAGAGGGACCATTATCCACATTTTGGAACATATGGAAAAAGTGTAATAACTTTTGAATGCTTCAACCCACAGATATCAATGAGGGCTCTACTGAAAGCTTACACCTAAAGGAATCTATATCTACACACAGTGTCACTCTATTAGTTATGGAAATTCATGTTCCATAATAAAAACAATAAAAAATACACATTTCTATGTAAAAATAGTCAATACAAGTTATGGGCCAAAAATATATTTATATTTTTTTTACTTTTTTTTTTTATAAAATGCACACAAACTATATATATTTCTTTTACAAACTGTTACAACACAGCTCAGCATTTTTCCATGTGCCACTTGATGGCAGCAATCACTAGCAAGCAGAAAGCACAAGGGCGTGGCACATGTCGCTCTCTGCCATTAGAGGTCTCCTGGGCCGGTTGACTACTTTCGCAACGCGTACATGCATCTATTATTTAATCGAGCATTTATTTACGTTTAAACTTCTACTTTTATTCATATTTAAAATGCGAAAAAACGCAATGGCGAAATCACAATAAACAACCACGCACCAACTCTGCAGACTTGCACAAATGCCACCTTCACGCAGCTCCGATCGTTTTGTTTACAAGTTAGTATGGCAAGTTACATATCAAAATGCTCGGCTGCTCATTGGCTGTAAGTTTTGAGTGTCAGTCACAGTGTCCAATCAAACTGTTAGATTCTACCAGGGTTTGGAGCTATACGTCATCCTCCAAGCTGTCTGTGACACTCGTTGGCTATATGAGGTGCCAGTCAACCCCAGACCCATCGTAATTGGCCAACTTAGGTGTCGATCAGAAGCTAACACTTCCGTGTTTCATGCAGTAGCATGGTTATCCCCGACAGAAACAAATTACATCTGATATGAGCAATATAAATGAAAAAAAATTACGTAAGTGGTCTCAAGTTATGAAACGTTTTCTGGAGTTTTTGTCCCTTTGAGAATATATCGTGTGTTTTGGACCTAAATCGTTTTACTGGATTATATTCGCTGGAGCCTTACGGACACAATGGGATCAATACTGCTCGGAAATATTGATGTTTGACTTGCAGGGGGTCTTCAAAGGTAGGGACAGTCAACTCTTAAAAGTATGTACTTCTCTGTAAAAAACGCTTTAGTATCAGTGCTGTGGTTGTTGTGTGTCAAAATGGTTTATATCATCGGTAAGACGAGACTTTGAAGTTTCATTTGATGGGTAGGGTGTCGAGATGCACTGCAGATGGGCATGCACACATTACTGTAACGTTTTTAAAACGCTGTTATGTCCCGGGACCGGCACGTGTGCGCGTTAAGAGGTAACTTGATCTGTTCCACGACTATTTTTGCTAACCAAAATGTTTGCTAACCAAAACAATTTTTCCCATTGAAATTAATGTAAATACAATTAATCCGCTCCAGCTTCAGAAATTTTGTAATTTTATTTTTTAAGGGTTTTTCTGTGATGAAAAATATAGAAAAAATTTATACATCATTAGAACAAACAAATAAACTAAATTACATAAAACAGCACTGTATTTACCTTGTTTGTTGTAGTTAGTGGCATAGGTGGATGGCGGAGGAAGAGGAGAAGGAAGATACTGTTTTGAAGAGAATCCCCCTCCATAAAAACATTGGGTAACACTGATTCGGGGTATTTTTCATGTCGCGATTCCTTTTCTTTGGGCACAAGAAAGCAATCTAATAAGTATTGTCTTTTTCTTTGCTGCATAATTTTTCTAAAATGCGATATTGCATTGTCATTCATTATGTTAATTGCCCTATTAGCCACAACTTTGTTAGGGTGGTGTTTCTCAATAAATTCCTGCACATCATTCCACATATTGCAAATTTCCTTTATCTGAGCACTGTTGATTTCCTCCCTAACCTCCTCTTCCTCTGACGAATGCTCTTCCTGTAAGGCTTTCACCTGTTCTTCCTGCAAGGCAACCAGCTCTTCTGTGGTTAGTTTATCTCGATGGTCTTCCATCAACTCCTCCACGTCCGCATCACTGACCTCTAATCCCATATTCTTGCTAATGCACACGATTTCATTCACTACTTCGGCAGAGCTTTCTGTCTCGGACACAACTTGGCCAAAGTTTCCTCCAGGCAGATTTCAATGTGCAGGAAGAGACCTCACTCCAGGCTTTGTCAATGAGGTTGATACAGTGGAGGATGTCAAAGTGCTCCTTCCAAAAAACTCGAAGGGTCAAATCAGTGTCATTAGTGACATGGAAACACCTGGAAAACAGTGCTTTGGTGTATAGCTTCTTGAAATTGGAAATGACCTGCTGATCCATAGGTTGCAGCAATGGAGTAGTATTGAGTGGAAGATATTTGACGTTGATAAAGTCATACTCGATATCCAGGTCTTCCTCCAAACCTGGTGGATGCGCAGGAGCATTATCCATTAAGAGAAGACATCTAATAGGAAGATTCTTTTCTTGAAGATAATTTTTGACAGTTGGGGCAAACACTTCTGTCAGCCAATTCATAAATAAGTAGTTACCCATGCCTTGCTATTTGCGATCCATTGTACAGGCAGTTTAGACTTTATCACATTATTGCACTTAAAGACACCACTTGCATTAGTGAAAAATAAAAGTGTAAGCCTGTCTTTCATAGGCTTGTGTCTGGGTAGTGCCTTCTCCTCTTGGATGATGTAGGTTCTTCTGGGCATTTTTTTTCCAGTATAGTCCTGTCTCATCTTAATTAAACACTTGCGAGCGACGTAGCCTTCACTTTCAACAAACTCAGCGAATTCATCCACAAATGCATTTGCTGCTGTTTCATTTGAACTTGCAGCCTCCCCGTTCCTTATAACACTATGAATTCCACTTCGTCAGTAAAAATAATCAAACCACCCTCTACTCGCTTTAAAGTCTCGCTCATTGGCACTTGCACTAGGTGTTTTGGTCAACAAACCACTGTGTAACTGCTTAACGTTTTCACAAATTATTGCTTCGTTAACACTAGAATTACCAGAGCCTACGAAAAAACCTATAGATCCGTCCCACCTTAAATCGCTTCTTAAAACCGTTCTCACCTCTCCGCCAGCCTCCTTTGTCCTGTAAATGTGCAGAAAAAAACAAACTGCAAGCAGCCGACTATTCCATCCCCCCACCGACACAGAACGTGCATGAACTTCTCCGAGCTCATGCTTTGATTATCTGGGAGTGAAGTGGAGTTTTAGAGTGGAAATAATAGATTGTTATTTGGAACACACGCATTTTATGTGTGTTTCATTTCTACAGTAATCTGTGTGAACACAATGTTAAAACAGAAACTTTAGTAATAAAGGTTACAAAATGTAGACATAAACTATAAAATGTGTGAAGCCTGACAGCCAAAGAGCAAATAAACACTTTCATAAAAGCTTCAAGACTTTTACAACAGCTTCCGTGGTGTACTGGTAAGATTTCGTCACTTAGAGCACAGCAGACTTGCTGTACCTCGAGAGATCTGAGTTTGATTCCCCGCTGGGGAGAAAATTTATTTTTTTGTTTAACCTTCGCCGTTCTGCCTGCCTGAACTCCCTGTCTATATAGTAATAACAGTAATTTTATTATATATAGGAGCTTCCCTGTCTGCCTATCATATAGTGCCTTTCCTTCCTACCTATCTATATATCTATCCCCTTAGCTGTTTTTTATATATCTATTATACAGTACCTTCCCTGTTTATTTATATATCTAGTGCCTTCTCTGCCTGTCTGTCTGTCTGATTGCATATAGCGCTGAACTTACTGCTCTGTACTATTCTGTCCTCTGCATGTCCTGGAGTACAAAAGAAACACGACCATACAGCAACATGTGTGAACTGGCAAGATCGGGAAAAAAACACTCGGTCACTGATTACAAACCGCAAGATGAATGAAAGAGACAAAATTTGTAAAAACATCATCGCACTAATGCAATATTATTTAAAAACGAACAGTGTCAGATCGGGTTTGAATATGCGCCCGATCTGACGCTGTTCGTTTTTAAATAATATTGCATGTACTGTGCATTGAAACTGCTGCACTGAATAAGCTGACTCCTTCTGTAACAGTGTCAGCATGTATTCAAACCCAATCTGATGCTGTTCGTTTTCAAATAATATTGCATGTACTGAACTATTTTAGAATAAAAACATACATTTGATTTCGGTCAGTCTGTAAGAGCCAGTGTAAATGCATGATAATTGTAAAAGTTAGCTTTTTTAAATTCAGTTCCATTCTCTCAGTCGCGTTCACGATCCCCGCCCTCCCGCCATCTGACAATGCTGTTTTCACATAAAGACGCGCTATAACTCAAATGTGATTTATTTGGAGACGCGCTATAGCTCGAATGTGATTTATTTTGAGACGTGCTATACTTGAATGTTATTTATATAGGGAAGAAAGTACAATGTCAGGTGCTCATTCAGTGTAATAGGAACCATAGCACAGAGAGCTGTGTACACTGCAACAAGTACACATGTTGTGAATGAAGGAAGGGTGTGTGGGAATTGTTAATATTTGAATGTTATGATTTTATATAGCACGGATCGGAAATCAGCAGTTCTTAGCATTGCACAACGAAAGCTGTCGTATCAACCGCCTACTGTAACTTGCTTTATTTTTTCTTCACTTATAGTCTAGAATAAAAGTGCACTTGCTTTGTTATACTTGTACATCAACATATGTTCCTGTGTTTGAGCGACACGGGCATGCTCAAAAAATAGATGTATAATGCCATGAAAAGTGCACGCAGGCACTTCAGTTCGCAAGCATTGGTACGAGAATGCAGTCACAAATACGCTGCAGAGCTATAGCGCATCTTTATGTGAAAACAGCATTCTCAGATGGGGATTTATGTTGTAGGGAAGGATCCTGAACCCGACCGAGAGAATGAAAGGTTAATAAAAAAAAAAGAAATAACCTTTACAAGTATCGTAAATTACACCGGCTGTTACACACTGAAATCAAATGCATGTTTTTATTCTAAAATAGTAAGAATAAGAGCAGTTTACATCTCAAAACTAAATCGTGCAGGATCAAACTCATGACCTTTTGAATACTAGTCAGCAGCTGATACCATTATGCTACCGTGGCAGTTGTAGTAAGTATGTGTCAATGTGGCTTGCTAAGGCGGCTTTTTTCTGCAGTTATATTTTTGAAAATTAAAGCATACTTGTTCTGTTATATTTGTACCTTTTGTGAAAGTGTTTGATATTTGAACTTGGACTTCAGACTTCAAACATTATATAGTTTATGCTTACATTTTGTCATTTACTACTACAATATGAAAAACGTTTCTGTTTTAAAAATGTGTTTACACGGATTACTGTAGAAACAGAACACACGTGAAATGCGTGTATTCCAAATAATGATCTATTTTTTCCACTCTAAAACTCCACTTCACTCCCAGATAATCAATCAATCAATACTATACTAGTGTTAACACTATCTCCAGCCAGCTGCTTTTCATTTATCCAAATTAACAGCAGTTTTTCCACTTCTTCTAGCACTTCAGACCTTTTTTTCGTTAACACAGTCACTCCTTTAGCCACTTCAGCCACCTTAAATGCCTCTTTGTTTTTTAGAATTGTACAGACAAGTCGATTTCGGCATATTGTATTTATTTGTGATGTTGGAAACATGAATGCCATTCTCGTGTTTTGCTATAATTTCTTTCTTTGCTACTACACTAACCCGTTTCCTACTGCCACTATCACTAACACATTTCTCTTTCTTAGGTACCATAACGAGTAAATATGTAAGTAAAAAATAACATTGAAACTGAAAAAATAAAAAAGTAACGTTAGTGAACACAACATTCAGAAAAGCAATATTTACAGCAAGCGTGTCAAAGCACAAATGAGCACGAACGCACAAAAACTGGTCTGTGCTTGCATTCGTTATCCAAATTTTCGGTCGTTAACCAAGACAAAAATTGTTCAAAATAAAAGTTTGTTAACCAATTTGTTCATTAAGTAGTGCGTTCTTTAACCGATGTTCCACTGTACATGCAAAATTTCATTACACTTTTTTAACCCCCTGTTACAAACCACTTCTGAAATAAAAACACCCTTACTCTGTATATTTCAATGGCAACCAACGTAAAAAACTTGCTGAAAATCAGTTTAATGATTTTGGCATGATTAGCGAACAAATAAATGGACAAGATGTGATCTGATGGCTGAAATGGGGCTCTTAATGTGAAAAATAGATGAATAATATCAAACGAAACTGAAAAATTCAATTCTACTATCTACTCTCTATATATAAATTCTTAAGCCTAAAAGAGCAACGATTATATGTGATGTTTTTGGTCACGCCTTAAATTGGGCTTATTTTAAAACCTACATATGTATGTTTGTTATCATTCTTTTCAGAATTTATTTAACTTTAATGTGATGTTGTTAGATTTTCAGATTCTTATTCTGTTTTTAAATTATAAACTAAAAAATATGAAGAGAGATTTAACTATGCCTGGGGCCGGAAATAAAAGGCAAAGAGTAGGACAGCTGCTGTACAGGCTTTTAAATGCTCGAAGCAGTAGCAAGCCAGCAGCTGATCGAGCAAAGAGGAGGTAAAAACAAAACTGTATTTGTTTCCCATGGTATCACCTTTTAAGAGGGGGTTTTGGAGGAACAACCGCGTCTCCTTGGAGTACGTTCAGCCCCCATCGTCACAATGCGAGCAGTAGAGATGCGAAGTGGCTGGTGCATAAAGCAGGTCAGGGGGGTAAGCGAGCAAAGCAATCAGGGGGTGAATCCCCTCGTTTGATTTATATAGTTATAACAAAAGGACTTAGAAAATCATGAGGCCTGCAGTTAAATTAAAAGTACTTTTGTCAACCACATAACATTACGCTACTAAAAAATTTCTAAATGATTTATAATGCATGTATTTAAACTTTACAGGGACAATGCACATTATCAGTCGTGAATAAGAAATGTATAACAACTAAATGAAAGCAGCCAACGCATCAACAGCTGAAAGATTATGATGCATGAGTCAAATTGCTAATTAGTGAAATCGCAAGCAGTTAAAATGAGTTCACATATATTGTAACTATGAAATATTCTTGGAAAGATAACAGTATAAAATATTTCAAGTCCCTTAGGTCACTGAAATGTGCAGAAAGAGTCCCAATATAAATTATTTAGTGGAGCTTTCATATCAGTGCTTGCAAAATAATTTATGATAAGTAATTCACATCAGAATATGCTGATCTAATCTGGAAAATGTGTGCAAAGTTGTTGTTTTTTTTAATTTATATTTATGCTTATAAATCTGTAATCTACTTTCTTTACTAATGCACTGCCAGTTATGCATGCAGCTAAGGTTGACAAATGAAGCAAATCTGGATATGGTGAGACTTAGATCTACATGAACTCTTGTGCAGAGAGGCAAGAAGAGCAGAAAAATGAGATGCTTGGCAGATTTGGATGCCAATAAAATGCAGAGAAGCATAAGACTATAGGGAGAAAGACAGAGGGAAATCATATGGTAAATTAGTTAATATATTGCATATAAAAAGATTTTACGACTTAATGAAGTTGGAGTTAATTTCAAGAGGAGTCTTTCCATCTTTTACAGGGTTTGCAGTTTTTAAACACAATCAAAAAGAGAGTCAAAAGGTTAATTTTTCTGTTATTGTGACCTCTTCAATGGATTATTAATTGTATGTTCCTCATTTGTGTATTTGCTATAGAGATTAATACATTTTATTTATATAGTGCCTTTCCCATGCTCCAGCCACTTACAGAATATAAGAAAGAACGGCAGGGTATACAGTATATAGCATTGTACAAGTCAGATAAATAAATAAAAAAGAATATGACAGTGAATTCAGAGAAAAAAAGCCTAACATAATTGATGGTCTAGCATACACACATACAGGCTACATGAGCATCTTGACAGAGAGGTAAACTGAGAGAAGGGTAGTAAAGTCAAGTAGAGCTAAAAGCCTTCCTGAACAGATGAATTTTGAGTTGTTTTTTAAAAGAATTCTTGGAGTCAGCTGATTTAATTAATTTTGGTAGGTTACTCCAGAGTCTGGGAGCTATACAGCTGAAGGCCCTGTCACCCATGGAGTGTAAATTAGTGTGGGGCACAACAAGATTGCCAGAATCAGAGGACCTTAGTGGATGGGCAGGCACATAGTAATGGAGAAGGTCACTGATGTAGTTTGGTGCAAGGTTATTTAAATCTTTTTAGGTTATTAGTAGGATTTTATATTCGATTCTGTAGGACACAGGGTGCCAGTGAAGTTGGAGCAGGATGGGTGTGATGTGCTCGCTGCTACTGGTTTGAGTAAGGACTCTTGCAGCTGAGTTTTTAATAAGCTGGACCTGTGATATAAGATTAGAAGGGGCACCTGCCAGTAGGGAATTACAATAATTGATGTGGGATGTGATAAAAGCATGGACAAGTTTCTCAGCATTAGACAAGGAGAGGAAGGAGCGAACACGGGGTATGGCATCCTTCGCTCCCACCTTCTCCTGGTATGCGAACTGCAGAGGGTCGAGGGCGTGGCGGACCTGTGGCCTCAGGTGGTGAAGCAGCAGCCGCTCCATGGTCTTCATCACATGTGATGTCAGAGCGACAGGCCGGAGGTCATTCAGCTCACTAGGATGTGATACCTTTGGGACTGGGGTGATGCAAGATGTTTTCCAAAGCCTCGGGATTTTCCCATGTTCCAGGCTCAGGTTGAAGATGCGCTGTAAAGGACTCCCCAGCTCCAGCGCACAGGCCTTCAGCAGTCGTGGCGATACTCCATCTGGACCCACTGCTTTGCTGGCATGAAGTCTCCTCAGCTCTCTGCTCACCTGGGCTGCTGTAATTGTGGGTGGGGATGTCTCTCCTATGCTGGTATCAGCAGAAGGATGGGTGGAGGGTGCAGTACTCCAAGGTGAGAGTGGGTTAGGGTGATCAAACCTGTTGAAGAAGTTGTTTATTTGGTTTGCTCTCTCTACGTCTCTCTTGATGGTGGCACCCTGCTTCGAGCTGCAGCCAGTGATGATCTTCATCCTATCCCACACTTCCTTCATGCTGTTATCCTGCAACTTCTCCTCCAGCTTTCTCCTGTACTGCTCTTTCGCCACCCTGAGCTGGACTCGGAGTTCCTTCTGCACGCACTTGAGCTCATGCTGATCACCACCTTTAAAAGCCCTTTTCTTCTGGTTCAAAAGGCCCTTGATGTCACTTGTAATCCATGGCTTCTTGTTAGCATAGCAGCCTACTGTTCTTACTGGAACTACAATGTCCATACTGAAGTTGATGTAGTCAGTAGTGCAGTCAACAACCTGCTCAATGTTCTCACTATATGATCCCTGCAGGATATCCCAGTCCATAGTTCCAAAGCAGTCTCTCAGAGCCTGCTCTGCCTCAGGGGACCACTTCCTGAATGAATGTGTGGTTATAAGTAGCTCCCTCACTCTTGGTTTGTAGTGAGGCTGAAGCAGAACCAGGTTATGATCTGCTTTCCCAAGCGCAGGTAGTGGGGTGGCGCTGTATGCGTCTTTAACGTTTGCATACCGTAGGTCAATAGTCCTATTTCCCTGGGTGTTACAATCCACATACTGGGAGAAGGCAGGTTATATTTTGTCCAGCGTCACATGGTTAAAGTCTCCAGCGATTAGCACAAGTGCCTCAGGGTGCTGTGTTTGTAATTTAGCAACAGCGGAATGGATGATGTCACCCGCTATCTCCACGTCCACCCGAGGAGGGATGTAAACAATAACATCAATGACATGTCCAAACTCTCTGGGCAAGTAATATGGACGCAGACTTACGGCCAACAGTTCGATGTCCCTGCAGCAAGTGGAGATTTTGACTTTTACATATCCAGAGTTACACCACCTTGTAATCACATAGAGAGCAAATCCTCCTCCTCTCCGCTTCCCGCAGGTATTTGCGTCTCTGTCCGCTCTAAGTGTGCTAAACCCAGGTTGCTCCATGTTAGCATCTGGGATGTTAGTTGTTAGCCATGTTTCACAAAAACACAACAAACTGCATTCTCTGTAGGTCCTGATATTTTTCACCAGCGCAGCCAGTTTGTCGATCTTATTTGGCAGTGAGTTCACATTTACAGGATCACAGAAGGCACCGAAGGCTTGAAACGGCACTTTCTCGCAAGTCACTTTGCTTTTAGCTTAGTTCCAGCTCTGCTGCCACAATACTGCCTTCTTACCTCATCAGGTAAATAGGGAACCACACTGGCGCGGGCATTTGTTCTCAGCGCTTGAAGTTGACTATTTGAATAGACAAGTCTCGATGTGTAAAAATCCATGTCCAAATAGTAAAAAGTAGTAAAAAGTGTCCAGGGAACGAGTCCACATAAAAGAAAGTGATAGGAGTGATCAGTAAAATAGAGAAAAAGGTAGAAAAATAAAGTTGTACACCTTGCCACATGTTCGTACCTTTTTAACCTACTTTGCTGTACTTTCTTCCACTTTTGTTGTACCTCTGATGGTCTAATTTCTTACTCTTTCCTTTTTTGTAACTCCATACATCCATTTCAACATTGCCAGTTTTGCCATATCTAACTTCTTCTCCTGCACTCCTTTTAGTTATCTTACCACTGTCTTAAGAACCTTACCTTCAACCTTTGTCTTATTCTTTCATCACACAATACTCCTAATACCTTCTTCCAATTGTACCATCTGCACTGCACTCTATGGGTTATCTTTACTTCTAGTTTTCCGTCTTGGGCTACCACTTATCCTAGATATTTAAATGTATCCACTTCTTTCAGTAGCTCTCTCTGCAGGCTAACTTTTGAATCTTGCTCATCATTAAACCTTGTATATTCTGTCTTCTTCCTGTTTATCTTCAATTCTCTATCTTCTTACAGGATGCTGTATGACGATTAATGAGACAAAAATAGTAGCATGTTCTAGTATAAGGAGGACTTTCTAAATAAAGCTTACTAAAACAGTATGTAACATAGTAGCTATAATATAATAAAATAACTATAATAATCATTATTACAACGCTTAAACTTATTAAGGTACTGTTAACAAAATGAATAGCACTTACAGTTCCATAATACACCATGTTTGTCCAAAAGTAATTCTTTAATGTGCATTTGCTGAAAATTACCCTGTCAGAAGTGAAACCCAGGCAGCCAATTTTGCAACAGGAGTATAGAAGAAAATGAGCAGGAAGTAAAGTACAGTGTCATATCAATCTGCTTGCTAATGAACCAAGTAATTGCGTGTTAGCAAATAATACCACTATATGCTGATCCATTTCCCGTTGACCTTGAGTGCCTCTCCACTCGGGAGTCCAGAGGACACATCATTACAAATCAATGGCAATACTCCCTTTACATGGCTGTCACTGAATCATTTAAAAGCAGTGTATTGAGAAAGAAAAAGGCTCCTTGCATACTTCCACATGATTATAAAAGGGCAGTGCTCAAATATGTACCTATGATATATTGCTTCAATTCAAAAAGGTAGTCCCATGAGGCCTAGTTTCCTGTTTATGATGTGTGCTGATTTTTGTAGTATATTTTACAATATTTTTGGAAAAAAGCATACACGTCGCACATTTCAAACATACAACTGGATAACTGACATGTGGATTATGTGGCACAAATAATGTGAGGTTTTTCTTTCTGTTTTCTGTGGATGTTTTCACATCATTTGCCGTTGTACAGTATTGATCACCATTGGCTTACATTATTTCATAAACTATATTTCTCACCATTCTACGTGAAAATAGATCAAAACTACAAAGTACACAAGGTAGGTAACATAAAAATATAATTTTTGAGTGGAGTATTCCTTTAATGCTGCCTGCTCTGCATCAACTGTTGAACACATTGGAGATTCCATGGCCTAATAGCTCAGCATTATACTTTCAGCACCACGGAGAGTTTGTGCATCAATGAACACAGGTTATTCTAACTTGCTAAGATAGATTAATGTAGTGAAGTGGCCATATGAGTTACCGCAATGTGCTGTATGAAGTGGAGACGCACAACATTAATGCACAGCATCCGGACAACACTTTCAACTATTCAAAACACTTAGAATAAAAAAAAAGCCCCCCCATACGAAGAGACTATTAGGAATATTTAGTTTCTTCAAAAAGACTCCAATTTTACCTTTTTACTTGTTTTATACACAGGCAGAAGATCAGCCTGGCTACAGACAGATACTGAGATACAATGTCCGAAAACACACACATTTATTATTCTCTTCTGCACAACCAATACAGAAATCACTAACAATGCTCAGTCCTTTCTTCTTTTCCTCTCTTCTCCAGCTGCCTATACTCCTCTCCCGCAAGCTCTGTCCTCTACCTCCCGACTTTGGCTCCTCGAATTGACGGAAGTGCTTCAGGTGCTTTTCCTATCAACTTCCAGCAGCACTTCCGGGTGTGGCGGAAGTGGTCAATGGGAATCCGGCTTCTCTTCTGGCTGTACTTCCGAGTGTGGCGGAGGTGCTGCACACCACGGCTCTGGAGCTGACCAGTTGCCCCCAGGCGGTGGCCACGGACCCCAACAGGGTTGAGCTTCTACGCTTCAAGCCTATGGCCCAGATGCAACCCAGGGGGGCAGCCCACTCGTGTTCCGGGGGAGGTACTGCTGTTGATATGTCCTCTCCCCCAGTCCTCTCCTCTGAAGGGTGTCCCGACCGGGCAAGAACCCTAGTCGTCTATCATACCAGCATTGTATACTTATTTTTGTATAATGGGTTAACTTCAGAAAGCATATATTTTTATGTTTTTTAAAAGTTGAGTTTTTTGACATTGCTGGCCAAAATGCTGCTGTTTCATCCATTATCCACACTGTCTCTCTGATAGCTATCAGTTTATCACCATTCTTGGAAGTGCATTTAGAACTGAAGCAAGAAAGCACTTCTTTATGCAACAAGTTGTTGGATTCCAGTACAAACTCCTGAGACATGGAGTTGAAGTAGAAACCCTCACAACCATTAAGAAGAATCAGGATGAGAAACTGGGACTGCTTAATCATTAGCTAAACAAACAAGCCTGATGAACTGAAGTCTCCTCCTGTTTGTCAAATTTCTTATGTTCTGATTATTGGCATACTCATTGACATCATCATCATCATCATCATATTATCATCTTAAGAGGTTTTTTGATCCCTTTCTTCAAACAAATGATTTTGTTCTGTTGTAGCAGGATAATTTATTTTCTCATATCTTTGTACCATGCTTTCTCATTGCAAGGCTCTTTAAATACGAAGAGATTGTTATAATGGTAGTATGAAGAGTACTTTCCTCATAATTTTGAGATATTTGAAATAGCAGGCATCCTTAAAGATAATTAATTTTTTATTTCTTTGTTGGGTGCACATATAAACAGACTCTTAGTGCCAATGACCAGAGAATATTCTGCATATAGTTGCCAATGCAAAAAAACAGCTGGATGTCAAATCAACACCAGCTACCCTGAGAGTTTGACACTGAGACTTGTTAATTGTCATGACAAAGCACACACTAATGACTGCAGCCTTTTGAATTCAAACAGATAATTAGTTGGCATGAGACGGATTCTTGGAATAAACACAGATTTTTCTATGTTGCACCCTGTCAATATTGTTGCTTAAATGAACTTGTGATTGAGAGACCTAACCTAGTCTAGTATCATTGTACAGCTTTGTGGCATTTAGATTTCTCATTAGTATTACGCAATTTACAGTAGAGCTGTGTAGAAAGACCAAGGGGCAGTAACAGAATTTACGTTTTTTGTAGTGTTACATGTTGAGTAGGGTTACATATGCACCCTTTGCTTCTGTGAAAAAATGGCTCCACAAAACAATTAAGTGGTCAAAGTAATCCCTTAAAGGCTAAGAAGCGTAACGTGCTATCTCTCAACAACAAAATAAAAATCTTAGATCTTTCCACATTGGCATGTTGCTTAATTTTATTTTAAGTATGGAGCATGTGCAGAGGTTATATGCAAATACTATTTTAGTGAATTATATAGGTGGCAGGTTAGTTAGGCGTAAGTATGCCATGTGAAATGAAATGATGCTTTATAATTATTCTTTTTTTAATGATAATTTTTTTGCTAAGTTTGTTTTTTTAAAAATAGAACAACTCAAGAATGTGAAATGGCTAAAACACACTCTGATCTACAGTTATTTCCTTTTTTCAGATGTTTAACTTTTATTAATAAATGCTTCATGAAAAAGTTGGTTTCCCTTTTTTTGCTGAACAGTAAAAAATGAGCTTCTGTTTAATGAAGTGCATTTTCCAGTCACAATTTAATTTAAATTATGTTTACCTTGTTATACCATTTTTATGCACTAGGTTACATATCTATTCCTGAAAGTATTCAGAATAAGTTACCTATTTTGAGTATTCAATCAGAACACAAATCAGAATACATTAAGAACTGTATGTTCAGTATTTAGTGACTACATATTTTTTAGAGTGTTCGGCCCAACACTGTACAGGCAAAATGAAACATTAATAAATGAGTTGAAACCACCTGACATGAACTGACCTATGAAGGTGGGTAATTTTTGACCCTAAGGACAAGGGAACTATGCAGAATATTAAGACAGGGTTAAGTTGGCTCAGTTTTATTATATGTGCACAGTTTCATTAAGATCAACCGTTATGAAGTAATGCATCACTTTTGGGATGCCCCCATTACAACCATAATCTCCAATGACATTTCTGAAATGCCTCCTAGCCTTTATTTTAAGTTGGACCAACAGTAAACGTACTCTACATGCAAACATTTTTTTAAAATTGGTTCAGCTGTTTTTGCATGATTGACGAATTAACAAGCAGGCAAATAACAGGTAAGATGAGATTTGAGGGTTGAAATGAGGTCCTTGGTGTGCAAAATGGCTAAATAACATCAAATGAAGACAAGAAATTGATGCTGTTGAAGCATATCTAAAAATCGGTTACTTTATGAAAGAGAAGCACCTTGAAAGGCCCTCAATTTCCTTCTGACTATAACAAAACAACATATAAGAGAAGTCCATGTAAAGCTTTAAATTAAAACGGATAGGGAAAACACCATTACAAAGCCAAAATCCTGACAGTACTCAAAAGTAGTTAAAGAGGGAGAATTAGTAACACGTAGCATGGGGCTACTCTGATAGTCTTGTGTTGGATAATAATATCTGCAAATGTGGCCTTATCATGGTTAAATTAACATCAGTTTGACATTAAGAGTATATCAAGGATATGGTGGTTCCTGAAAAGTCATGCTTACAGCAACGTTACACTATGTAATTATGTTAATTTTGAAGTCGTAGCCTCCATTTACAGATATCTAATCTTAGCAACTTGTAGGCAGTCCGTGACCTATTCGAATGGAGCCAGTCACACAGTATAACAAGCTCAACGACTCGCTCCAACTAGTCTGTGACTCTCACTGATAAAATCAAATAGGTTACATTTTTGCCTTTAGTCATAGGGACAAACTCTGTGCATGAGAGCTGACAACCAAGGCATGTAATGTAGCAATGAGGATTAAATGACATGGGTGTTTTGGACCTCACAAACAAAAGAAAAGCCAGCCTGTTGTGTGTTGTGGAAAAAATAAGGAAAATGACATAGATAGCAAACTGAACTCGCCATAGCTTTCACCTCTTAATACAGCATGGGATCTATCAGGTAGCACATTAGTGGCTGGCAGTAAAAACTGCAAGCATGACAGCACTGGAAGATCAGCATTCAATCCATAAATGTGACATGGAAAGCAATTGTTAGTCATGGAAAGTGATATGGTTTGGCATGCTCCATGACCAGAAGGCGAGTAATGTGACAATCCCTTTTTTGTCAAGTAGGTAGACTGCTTGATGAAATAAATTTGAAGTAAAGAATTAACAAAGCTGGTTTTATTGTTGCTATGTAAATGTGTAAATGTAAGAACATTAACAGCAGAGGTAATCTTGGGGAGTGGTTTGGTGGGTCCGTTAGGGTATGCAAGTGGGCAACAGGATTTCAAGACCCATAGACCATGGGTATCTATGATGACTTCCTGCCAGTTTGTTGCCAGGATAATCAAGTTCCTGTTGAATGTTGGTCAACATACACAATGGAGCAATCTGGACTGTTGTTCAGCTGTTGTCTCAAAAATGTTCCCAAGCTGACCATGGCATATATTACACAATTAATGGAGCTCAACTTTGCATCTTAAAAACTTGTAAAGGGATACAAATATGTTCATGAAAATGATCTTTTCAACTGCAAAGGTAAGTGCTCTCTTGTTAATACTATTTTGCCAGCTGGCATCATATGCCATGGTAATTTATAGATCGAACAATTTTCATTTTCATTTTTCTTTTGTTATTTCTTTGTGATTAGTATCAAACGTGTTGAATGTGGAGGTAGTGGTAAGATGCAGGTGTCACAGATCATCGTGTTTTGATATTTATTCACTGTGGTTATAATAATATCTGTTACTGAGTACAAGTATTGAATATCCGTATTAGATTTACATTAGCACTTGATTGGTGATTCTTTGTTAGTCACATAAGTGGTACAGTGAATTTTTAATAAAGATTACGTTAAAAATCATTTTAGTTAAACACGTAAACAAACTTGATTATGGAGTCGCGCATAATCGTTGTCTGTCAACATATCAGTGTCACACATTTTCTGTGTCTGTCTCTTACATTTTGAATGGCACATCAGAAACAACTGTAAATGACTGCGAAATCATTCTGCATGTAGGGGACATAATGACGTAGGATGCCGGGAGTTTGGAGGAACTTGTAGTGATGTTTTAACCTTCATTTTTTCCTGTTCCTTGAATGCTCTCATTACATTTATGTTTGATTAAATTATTGAATTGTAAAGTATGTGTTTTTGCTTCAACTGTGCACTCGATATTATCAGTCTGACGTACGAGTTAGATTACTTGTCGTTTTGGCTTCTTTCCTGTATCAACTGAAAGAGAGGAGATAACAGCAGGCAAATACAGATCTTTGAAATGGACAAATCTTAAAAATTGTTGAACCCTTGGTAAGCGAAGCAAGGAATGCAAATTGGATTATATGCTGTTTCATTTATTCTGTTTTTCTGTGAAATTTGTGTGTACAATATTAAATATGTATGTAAATTATTTCCTTTTGTTTATAGTTTTCACTGTGCTTGTGACTGTGCAAGGTTAAAAATAGATAAAAAGTAACATATAACAACCAGTCTGGGACTCACTTCATCTTGATTTAAGAAAACCATGGGCTGCTACAACAACATACCACAAATCATCTCCCAGACTGCTCTCTGCTGGGTCAAACGCAGAAGGCCGTCCTTGTTTACCATCTTCCCAGCTGTTCCACTTAAAGCGGGTTGGGACAGTGTAAATTTTAAGAGGCTTATGATGTAGAGATGGAAGGTAGTCATTCTCAGTGAAATGCAGACTATATACAAAAGAGCTACCTCAATTAAAATGAAACGCTGAGATACAGTTAATCTTGTTTTGAAGTAGAACATAAAGAACACTACAGAATCTGTTCAACTTGGTTTTAGATCTTGGTGTGATATAACCAGATAAGTCAGATTCCAGCAAGCAAACGCTTCTGAATTTATAAACCCGGAAGTGCGAAAGTTGTCTATTGAGAGATCCAGAGTAGCAACAAGTCTGTCTTCTGCTTTTTTACACTTTGATTTATCCCTCATGATCCTTCACTTATGTGTTGTGTTGAGAAATGATGAATTAGCTATCAGTTCTCTACACTTTTGGCCATCTCATCATATATCTGTGTGTGGGGATCAGCTGTGTCGTTGCCCCCTTCCTGTCACAAAGGCATGGCTATAATCAGTAATGATATTCCTGATATATGTGCCTAAGGGGTTATGTGTAGGGCCAGAGAGATGTCACCATCAGAATCGAGCTGTCAGCATGAGTCAATTCCATTCTTCATCACAACTGAAGTGACTACCTGAGGGCAGTAGTCGTTCTAGAATGCTATTGGTTTACCTGGGTAGCAGTACTAAGATGATTTCCTCAAAGGCCACAGGCACAGTAGACAGAGAATAGTGAGATATTCAAAATGTCTGAAAATGCAGAATTTAGATGGATCTGTGAAGATTTGAAGAATGTGGAGTAAAACATAACTCGAAGCTCAAAGTAAATGGATGAATGGGAATCCTGCTGGAAATGTTTTCAGCTTCTAATACTGTATAATGTAAAATGTATTCAGTTCATCTGGCACTGAAGTGTCAGTGTTGGTGATTTCACTGACATTCCGTTTACAGCTGGTGACAGCTTACGCTCCCCTCCCGCATGTGTTATGAATTGGTGCCCTCAAACCTTGTTTCTAGTTTGTCCTTTACCTCCTTTCTTGCCTGTCGGACAACCTTCTTGAGGCCACATTAGTTTTGTTTTTTTTACAGCTCACTATAACCAGAATAAAATGTAGCAGCCTGATTTTTACGCTTGATGTGAAGTTCATTATCAATCCAGGGGCTTTACTGTTACCGATATTTCATTTTTTTGTTTTTATGAGACCTTCTCATTTTAGAAAAGATCAAGTACTTTTTAACCTATTTGTTTGGAAAATCTGCTCATCCCTAGTGAGGAGCCTCCACCACTTGTCCTTGCTGCACTTGGATACCTTTGCTATCTGTGTACTTGAAATGCCCGCCGGCTCCCTATGACTTCACTTGTCAGCTCATAAGTGCTATTGTTGCAGCTTGTGCCTTGCATAGTGTTTTCATATTAAAGGACCAAATGACAACCAGGTAGCTATTTTAAATAGTTTTACTTACAAAATAAATAGAAATATATATATATATATATATATATATATATACTGTATATATATATATATATATATCCATCCATCCATCCATCCATTCTCTTCCGCTTATCCGAGGACGGGTCGCGGGGGCAGCAGCTTAAGCAGAGAGGCCCAGACTTCCCTCTCCCCGCCACTTCTTCCAGCTCTTCCGGGAGAATCCCAAATGCGTTCCCAGGCCAGCCGGGAGACATAGTCCCTCCAGCGTGTCCTGGGTCTTCCCGGGCCTCCTCCCGGTTGGACGTGCCGGAACACCTCACCAGGGAGGCGCCCAGGAGGCATCCTGATCAGATGCCCGAGCCACCTCATCTGACTCCTCTCGATGCGGAGGAGCAGCGGCTCTACTCTGAGCCCCTCCCGGATGACTGAGCTTCTCACCCTATCTTTAAGGGAAAGCCCAGACACCCTGCGGAGGAAACTCATTTCAGCCGCTTGTATTCGCGATCTCGTTCTTTGGTCACTACCCATAGCTCATGACCATAGGTGAGGGTAGGAAGGTAGATCGACTGGTAAATTGAGAGCTTTGCCTTACGGCTCAGCTCCTTTTCACCACGACAGACCGATGCAGAGCCGCATCACTGCGGATGCCGCACCGATCCGCCTGTCGATCTCACGCTCCATTCTTCCCTCACTCGTGAACAAGACCCCGAGATACTTGAACTCCTCCACTTGGGGCAGGATCTCTCCCCCACCCTGAGAGGGCACTCCACCCTTTTCCGCTGAGGACCATGCTCGGATTTGGAGGTGCTGATTCTCATCCCAGCCGCTTCACACTCAGCTGCGAACCGATCCAGAGAGCTGAAGATCACGGCCTGATGAAGCAAACAGGACAACATCATCTGCAAAAGCAGTGACCCAATCCTGAGTCCACCAAACCGGACCCCTTCAACACCCTGGCTGCGCTTAGAAATTCTGTCCATAAAAGTTATGAACAGAATCGGTGACAAAGGGCAGCCCTGGCGGAGTCCAACTCTCACTGGAAACGGGCTCGACTTACTGCCGGCAATGCGGACCAAGCTCTGACACCGGTTGTACAGAGACCGAACAGCTCTTATCAGGGGTCCGTACCCCATACTCCCGAGCACCCCCACAGGATTCCCGAGGGACACGGTCGAATGCCTTTTCCAAGTCCACAAAACACATGTAGACGGTCGGGCAAACTCCCATGCACCCTCCAGACTCTGCTAAGGGTGAAGAGCTGGTCCACTGTTCAGCGACCAGGGACTAAAACCACACTGTTCCTCCTGAATCCGAGGTTCGACTATCCGACGGACCTCCTCTCCAGAACCCCAGAATAGACTTTTCCAGGGAGGCTGAGGAGTGTGATCCCTCTATAGTTGGAACACACCCTCCGGTCCCCCTTTTTAAAGAGGGGGACCACCACCCCGGTCTGCCAATCCAGAGGCACTGTCCCGATGTCCATGCGATGTTGCAGAGACGTGTCAACCAAGACAGTCCTACAACATCCAGAGCCTTAAGGAACTCGGCGTATCTCATCCACCCCGGGCCCTGCCACCAAGGAGTTTTTGACCACCTCGGTGACTTCAGTCCCAGAGATGGGAGAGCCCACCTCAGAGTCCCCAGGCTCTGCTTCCTCATTGGAAGGCATGTTAGTGGGATTGAGGAGGTCTTCGAAGTACTCCTCCCACCGACCCACAACGTCCTGAGTCGAGGTCAGCAGCGCACCATCCCCACTATATACGGTGTTGACACTGCACTGCTTCCCCCTCCTGAGACGCCGGACGGTGGACCAGAATCTCCTCGAAGCCGTCCGAAAGTCGTTCTCCATGGCCTCTCCAAACTCCTCCCATGCCCGAAGTTTTTGCCTCAGCAACAACGAAGCCGCGTTCGCTTGGCCTGCGGTACCTATCAGCTGCCTCCAGAGACCCACAGGACAAAAAGTCCTATAGGACTCCTTCTTCAGCTTGACAGCATCCCTCACCGCCGGTGTCCACCAACGGGTTTGGGGATTGCCGCCATGACAGGCACCGACCACCTTGCGGCCACAGCTCCGGTCAGCCGCCTCAACAATAAAGGCACGGAACATGGCCCATTCGGACTCAATGTCCCCCACCTCCCTCGGGACGTGGTTGAAGTTCTGCCGGAGGTGGGAGTTGAAGCTACTTATGACAGGAGACTCTGACAGCCGTTCCCAGCAGACCCTCACAACACGTTTGGCCCAACAAAGGTCTGACCGGCATCTTCCCCCACCATCGAAGCCAACTCACCACCAGGTCACACCGTCAGCATGGCACTGTCAGATCTAATCATTAGTGTGGTGAATTGCTCACTTACTACAGTGACTATAGCTGCAAGTGGAAGTCCCATTTTACTTATGGTGCCAAGCAGAGTTGTGTTGCGGTGCAGCAGTCTATTAGCTAACGAAAGCAATGTGAAGAAGCTGTCGGTTATTACTGTTCTGCTTTTGTCCAGAAATGGCTTCATAAGCTTCATGACCAAAGACTCGGAAAGTCTTTACCCTGAGTTGTAACTCAAAACACAGTTCTCAACAAAACATTGCTAGATGTCTGAGATTGCAGCAAATCTGTCATTTTTCACACATTCTTCATGGGTATCTTTGTTGTCAAAGCGCAAATGCCACATGACAGTCTGATGGTGGTCACGGGACATCGTATCTTTTATTTCCGGCACAACAAATAGTTCTGAGTATGTATCAGCCACAGCCCCCACTGTGGTCAGCGCTGCTCATGTGAAAAGGATGGAGATAAACAGCATCAACTCAGAGAGGGAGAGGCAAGTTCATTGTACCATGTGAATGTCACTGAGAGAATAAAACTGAATAATAAAAAAAAGCTAACTTTTACATGTAGCCAAAATTTACACCGGGTGTTACAAACTCAAATCAAAGTATGTTTTTATTATATTATAGTAATAATAACAACAGCTCACTACTCAAAAGATGCAGTGTCCAGACTCAAATCTGGAACCTTTTGATTATAAGGCAGCAGTTCTTAGCTCGGCACCATCCAAGAATACATATCAACGTTTGTCATTTGAGCTTGAGTTTTTAACTCATTCACAGCAACATGTAAACTGAATGATCTTTTTTACTTTGGTTATATTCTTGAATAAAAGCACACATGTTTATTTGATATTTGGACTAAAGTCTTCACACATTATACACTTCATGTCATTATTAGTATAACATGGAAAACGTTTCTGTTTTAGTTATGTGTTCAGCATTTCTTGCCTTCCATTTCCTGTCATCCTATATTTACACAGATCGTTGTAGACACGGAACACACATGAAATGTATGTATTCCAAATAACGATATATTATTTACCCTATACAACTCAAGGCAACTCACACCCAGATAAACACACTTGAGTTGTGAGAATTTTACGACTGACTTCACCTCTGTTTTTGGGATAGCAGGCTGTTTGCTGCCTGTGCTGATCGACACATTTGCAAAACAAGAGACACTGATGAAGAGAGGTGCGAAGGAATTTAAGGTGGCCCGAGATATTGAGTTTTTTCATAGGCTTCATGAATTTTAGTATTAAATGGGGCAGTCCAGTTAGTGCCTCAGCTTTTCTTTGGGACTATTGTCAAATTCATCTAATACTCCACAACACGTACAGAAAATAAAAGTCCAAAGTGGAAACACAATGTAAGCTTTATAGGTTATATGTCATAAATGTGCTTCTAACAACACATGAAGCTACACACATTGGTGTCATCTATGTAGTGACTACTACTGGCCAGAATTTAAGAAAATGCATCAGTATTCTAAAAAGGTAAAATTGTAGAAAAAATGTAATGGATTTATTGAATTTAACTAAGTTATCTTTGAAGCCATCTGTCTGTAGCAACTCAGTTGAAAAAGATAGCAAAATGTTAGGGGGTTTTATTTGAATGCTTGTCTTACTTCTTGGTATGGAGGGGGATACCAAAACACTGTAGTGGCAAAATGATACCAGTATGGCACAGAAAAAGACTGGGCCCAAGAGCATCGTAATAAAGACAAGGCAAGAAGGACACACTGGCAAGAGGAGAGCATTTGCAAATAAAATAGATGCCGGTGTGCAAGCAGAGAGCTGCTAGAGGTAGGTGAAAGAGAATATTGTTTTGATCTCCCAAGGTGCAAGAGAGTAACTGACCTAGCAGTGAGCATTTACAATTGGTCCTTTAACCCGAAAGAATGTTTTTTCCAGGGAGGGAATGTGACAGGATATGTTGTGTTGTGGATTCACACACATATACACCATCAAACTTCTCAGTTTGCAAATTTGCACCTTGACACCTGTCGGCAACCAGCTGTGAACCCTCAACCTCTGGAATCCAATGGCCCTTAAATCAGATTCTTTGTCAGCATTTTGAGCTTAAGATGAAACTCTTTTTTTCTCCAAGCACAAGGACAGGCTGTATGCAGAGCAGGGCGCTTCCTGGTGATGGAAGCTGGGCTCTTTCTTTCTGTAACCTAGCCTCCATTCCACTGTACAGCTCCGCTCAACACCAAACTCCACCCTTAATACAATGTTGATCCTGTCAACTATGCCAATTGTTCTGTCGTGGTTTCACACACACACACTCCACAAACCTTCTCAGTTTGGAAATTTGCACTGTGGTAACAGACAGCGGCTAGAAGCGATCTTGCAACCTCAGGATTCTAATGGCACTCTAAATCAGGCTCTTCGTCAATATTCTGAACTAAAGGAGTAACTCCTTTATCTATAGGTGAATGGACAGGCTGTAAGCAGAACAGAACGTTTTCTGGTTATGTTAGCTGAGCTCTCTCACTATCCCAGCCCCTACTCTTCTGCTGCACTGTTTAAAAACTCACCACCAGATGGCCCTTGAGTTCAAAATCATTAGAGGATTCGGTTAATACTGAAGGACAAAGTCTAAGAGATGGATAAAGAAAAAAAATGCTTATGGGCCTATGTGCTACATCTAGTATTAAACTGGATAAGCCCATCAAGCCTAAAACTTTCCTTCCTCTTACATTAAATGCAATTATTTACAGGGCCAGCTCTACCATTTAGATGAATTAGGTGGTCATCTAGGGTGGCAGAATTTGGTGGGAAGATGGCATTTTTTTAAACAATATTGACTCTAAGTGTCTTCTGAAAACTTAGGCTCAATGTAAAAGTATGCTTACTGTTAAACCAATGATCCAAATTATATTGTTTCTATTATATTTTCAAGCGAGCAGTGTTTGGTCTTAATGTTTGACAGCCTGCACATATCTACTATGGTTCGTAATTTTGTTGTTATTTAGGTGGCAAACATTATGCATATATACAACATAAATCATAATCCAGCGATTACAAGAATAATAGTAATAATCCTCAAGCTGGTGCAGCATAGGGCACACAGACACAGCAAAATAAAGTTAAGCAACCAAAATGGCAACAAAACTGAAGCTCTAGGTGGCATTGCTAAAGTCCAATTAAATTCAAGCTATAAACACATCCCAATGAACTAATTTTAAACTTGCATTAAAACTCGGCAAGTATCATTTTCCATTGTTTACCAGAATCTATGGCATTCACTCTTCCATCCATCCATCCTCTTCCACTTATCCGAGGTCGGGTCGAGGGGGCAGCAGCTTGAGCAGAGATGCCCAGACTTCCCTCTCCCCAGCCACTTCTTCCAGCTCTTCTGGGGGAATCCCGAGGTGTTCCCAGGCCAGCTGGGAGACATAGTCTCTCCAGCGTCTCCTGGGTCTTCCCCGAGGCCTCCTCCCGGTTGGACATGCCTGGAACACCTCACCAGGAATGCATCCAGTAGGCATCCTGATCAGATGCCCGAGCCACCTCATCTGACTCCTCTCGATGCAGAGGAGCAGCGGCTCTACTCTGAGCTCCTCCTGGATGACTGAGCTTCTCACCCTATCTTTAAGGGAAAGCCCAGACACCCTGCAGAGGAAACTCATTTCAGCCGCTTGTATTCGCGATCTCGTTCTTTCGGTCACTACCCATAGCTCATGACCATAGGTGAGGGTAGGAACATAGATCGACTAGTAAATTGAGAGCTTTGCCTTGCGGCTCAGCTCCTTTTCACCACGACAGACTGATGCAGAGCCCGCATCACTGCAAACACTGCACCAATCTGCCTGTCGATCTCACGCTCCATTCTTCCCTCACTCATGAACAAGACCCTGAGATACTTGAACTCCTCCACTTGGGGCAGGATCTTGCTCCCAACCCTGAGAGGGCAATCCACCCTTTTCTGGCTGAGGACCATGGTCTCGGATTTGGAGGTGCTGATTCTCATCCCAGCCGCTTCACACTCAGCTACGAACAGATTCAGAGAGAGCTGAAGATGACGGCCTGATGAAGCAAACAGGACAACATCATCTGCAAAAAGCAGTGACCCAATCCTGAGTCCACCAAACCGGACCCCCTCAACACCCTGGCTGCGCCTAGAAATTCTGTCCATAAAAGTTATGAACAGAATCTGTGACAAAGGGCAGCCCTGGCAGAGTCCAATTCTCACTGGAAACGGGTTTGACTTACTGCCGGCAATACGAACCAAGCTCTGACACTGGTTTCACAGGGACCGAACAGCCCTTATCAGGGAGTCCAGTACCCCATACTCCCAGAGCACCCCCCACAGGATTCCCTGATGGACACGGTGAAATGCCTTTTCCAAGTCCACAAAACACATGTAGACTGCTTGAGCAAACTCCCATGCACCCTCCAGGACCCTGCACAACACATTTGGGCCTACCAGGCCTGACTGGCATCCTCCCCCACTATCGAAGCCTACTCACCACCAGGTGGTGATCAGTTGACAGCTCCGCCCCTCTCTTCACCTGAGTGTCCAAAACATGTGGCCGCAAGTTTGACGACACGGCCACAAAGTCGATCATCGAACTGAGGCCTAGGGTGTCCTGGTGCCAAGTGCACATAGAACATCCCTATGCCTGAACATGGTGTTTGTTATGGACAATCCATGATGAGCACAGAAGTCCAATAACAAAACTCCACTTGAGTTCAGATCGGGGAGCCATTCCTCCCAATCATGCCCTTCCAGGTCTCACTGTCATTGCCCACGTGAGCATTGAAGTCTCCCCTCAGTACGAGGGAGTTCCTAGAAGGTATGCCCTCTAGCACCCCCTCCTGGGACTCCAAAAAGCGTGGGTACTCCAAACTGCTGCTACCCTCCAGGGTAAACTCCAATGAACAGGCTCCAAGTGGAGGGGCAATAAGTATGCCCTCACCTGCTCGGTGCCTCTCACCGGGGGCAACTCCAGAGTGATGGAAAGTCCAGCCCCTCTCAAGGAGATTAGTTCCAGAGTCCAAGCTGAGGTGAGCCTGACTTTATCTAGCCGGAACCTCTCGACCTTGCGCACTAGCTCAGGCTCCTTCCCCTTCAGAGAGGTGACATTCCACGTCCCAAGAGCCAGCTTCTGTAGCTGAGGATCGGACTGCCAAGGTCCCTGCCTTCGGCCACCACCCAACTTACACTGCACCCGACCTCCTTGGCCACTCCTACAGGTGGTGAGCCAATGGAAAGGGGGACCCACGTTGCCTCTTCGGGTTGTGCCCAGCCGAGCCCCATAGGTGCAGGCCATGCCACAAGGCACTCGCCATCGAGCCCCAACTCCAGGCCTGGCTCCAGAGGGGGGCCCCGGTGACGTTGTTTGTTCTTCATAGGAGGTTTGGTTGAACCGCTCTTTGTCTCATCCCTCACCTAGGACCTGTTTGCCTTGGGTGACCCTGCATGTGGTTGCAAAGAAAGTACAAAGAAATCATCAGTATACATTTAAAGCTAACAATTATACTTAACGTAATCACAAAATTAAAAAAAAAAAAACATGAAGATTTTAAATGTATTTCAGTACTATAAATGACATGTAAATATTTAGAGACATACCTTGGTAAGATTATAACTAGACTGTCGCCATCATCGTAAGCTACCTGTGAGGCTGGAGGTTTAAATAGAGAGATGTTACACATAAAATGTGAACTAAACTGTATGTTGTTAATATGTTTTATTCCGTAGAGAAATGTTAAATGCAAAATAAATAAATACAGGCTGCTAATCTTCTTATATAATAAGCTACCATGGCTGTCTGTTTTGTCTGTCCAGGATTTTAAATCACCTGTAGCTTGTAAACCATTTGACCTATAGACCTGAAATTTGGTTTACATATACTATGTGACGTCTACTATCCACTTTCAGGGTGATGATTGGCCTCCAAGGTTATTCCTCTTTTTATTTTTATTTTATTGTAGAATCAACTCTCAGCAGCGGCCAGCATTGCAGCCGTGTGGCGCATGTGTACAGGAGCTGTTCTCATCCCTACCACCTTCGCCATCACTTCCCCTACCTCTTCATATCTTAAATCATTATTAAGTCTTCAATCTGCCTCAAGTGCCAGCTTAAGATGAAAAATTAAGGAAAACATGCTAAGTAATTGCAACACAAACACTGACTTAATCAGATTTAACACAAAAAGATGCAGACAAAAGAAGAGAAGAAGTGGGCCGCTAGGGTGGAGAAAAGAACAGCTGCTCTGGAAGCAGCAAGCACATCAACCTCTGAGCAAACGAATACTAAACGTACAGAGAAAGAGGATGAAAACTATGAATTCTCAAGTCAAGTGTATTCACTGCATGTTATCATGCAATGAACCGTTACTGGTTTGTATAAATTTTCTGAAATAGCACTCCTCAAGCACGTATTTTTCTGAGACAGTCTTGTAAGCATATTTTGCTAGAAGTAATTAAACATAACCCTCGACATTCTCAAATTGTAAATTCACTGCATTGTATCCAAACTCTCTGTAGTGTGATCTTCCTATTCCTGGCTCCCTTAACATCTCTTCAGGTTTTTATCTAGAGATATGGCAGTGGTGATTTCACTCAAATCAAAGAGTGTGGTGGGGAGCTATTCACAATTTCACCAGGGGGAGCAAAAATGGTAGAGCTGGCCCTGATTGTGTTTTACCATTTAAATGTAACAATTTGAAAACTTTGTGACAGTCCAATCACAACAGTGTGCTATCCAAAATTTGCTCAAATCAGTAAAGGCCCTTCACACATGTATCACATGCACTCCATTATATTTAATAAGGTGTAATGAATGCTCGTCACTGTAGTATCATGTCTGGTTTAGTGCAGGAGATATGCATGGATATTCTCCCACCAGATCATTTAAAAATCTTCAGTCTCACTTTAGCATTCCTTCTTCTTCTTTTTTCTTTTATCTACATCTACGTTTAGTACTAAAAGCGAAACAGATGTAGTTGCGTTCCTCACCATCCTTTTTTGTTCTCTTGCAAGCTTCTTTTCCGCATCTCTCAAAGCCTTGTCTTGTAAACAGTTTCTCCACATTTTTCAGTGACCCTAGGATCCCACACTATCCTCACCTGTCTGCCAAAATATCATTATTAATGCCATTAATTGATTTACATATTTGAATGGGCTTTATCTTAAACCTTACAACCTATACCTAATGGATCTTTGCCCTGATCTTCTCTGCCATCTTTGTCCCAGTGGTGTTCCCAGCATGTTTATACACATAAACTTGTTTTATCCTCTTGTTTTGGCTTTACTTTTTTGATATTTTTCTTTGCAATTGCCTGTTTCAAGTTTCCCTTTACCTCACATTCCTATTATCTTAGACCTCTATGGCCTCATTCTCTCTGCATCAATGTTAGTTCATCTGTTTAGGCACAGTGGCTGCTAAATTGCTCTTTGCTTCCTTATAGAAGAGCCCTGAATTAATCACTTTGAAGAATTGGCTGTCCTCATACTATAATTTGATTCACTAGGAGTTATTTGCATCACGGATTAATGACATATCCAGTGAGTGTATGCAAAACTGGTAATTTGCTGCTTCTCTGGTGAAATCCTTTAATTCTAAAAAGTTAGAATACACTGCCTTTACATTCAGGTGTTAAGGTGTGTGGTAGGCTGGCAACAGCACGGTTCCTGGTGAAATAGTGCTAGCCATGGAACAGTGTTGGGAGTGGTAAGAGAGATCATAGTTGGAATTTATTATACACTTATAGTCATCTCTTGTTATGTATTATTTATTTTTTGATTGTTCTGATTAATAAAATAATCACAAAAGATTTCTCAGATTAAATAGTGTCTGAAAATACAGGTTGAAATTAAAGGGGAACTGCTCTCAGGATGGAGTTCAGGAATCTCTTATTTGCATATTGGAATATAGAACAAAAGTGGAGACAATGTACCTTTTTAAAAGGATCTGAATGAGTTTTTGGAATTGTTATAAGACATGAGGTGATTATCGTGAGTGAACTAAAAGATTGAGAGATAAAAAATATAAAGCAAAAATCATTGTCAAGAACAGGCAAGGTCAGAACCAAAAGATCACAATGCTAATTGAGCAAACAAAGAACATGGGAAAGGAAAATATCAAAGTCAAAATGTCAGAAAAAGTTCAGAACCACAATGGAATCAAGCTCTAGACTTACTTGCAATAAAACTAACTGTCATTAAAGGTTTTTATTTGTTGCTTAACTAACTGAGAGATAACGTACACCAGGGTTCCGTCATATTTATACCATCATTTCCCAGTCATGAAACAAATGCGACAATCCTGGGACCTCATGTATAAACAGTCAGAAATGTTGCGTAAGAACATTTCCACGTTCAAATCACGATGTATAAAACCTAAACTTGGCATAAAGCCATGCACATTTCAACGGTACCTCATACCCTGTTCTACGCAAGTTCTCCACTCGGTTTTGCAGACTAGCGGCACCCAGTGTCTAAACAATGCTACTGTTCCTGTGTGGTTATCCTTTCTTTCTTAGACGCACATTCCTGACGTGGCTTTATAAATACACTGAAACTAACTGCGTATTGTTTATTAGTGTAATGCATCTGATTGTAATTAACCTGTAACAATATAATGGTCCAGGGAATAGCCATAGTATTCCAAATACCATAACTGCTTTAGATTTGTTACTCTCACTGCACCTTCTTTTTCTGCTTTCAGCTGTATATATTGTGAGCTGGAGGGCTGATCGCACCCCAAGAAGATACAGACGCCCCTGGGAAAACCACAAAGCCCGAAACACAGACTACCCTCGCATTGCTTCTTAACCTTGCACTATAACGCGCAATACAAGCCTTGCGCGGTACTCCGCCGACTTAAAAAGCCGTGCGCAGCACCTGTCAGATTTGGTATTGATTTCTTTTGCTTTCTCTCTCTCTCAGACTGCCTCTGCTCCTGACGCGTTTACATTCGAAGAAGAAGAAACTCATGAAACCTTTAATTGAAAGACGAAACAGCCCTCTTTGTCAAGGAGCAAGTTTGAAGTGTCAAATGTTTGTTTGCAGTGCTTGAATAAAATTCCTTCTTTTTTTCCACGATCCCGAGTATCTCTGTGCAAATCTGTGACCCAAGTGTGACAATATATTTACAGTATATTCATAGTATATTTGTATCACTGTATCTGAGTGGTGAATCACAGCAGCAGCTGATCGGAAAGAGAATTATCGGGATACAGCATCAAGCACAGGCCTCAGCCAGGGCAAAACACTTCATAGTCTTTCCTGTACGGACCTCGCGGTTCAGAAACAGTTTCATCCCAAGAACTTTAAACAGTCAATCAGTCCATAAAGTGCTCTTTGTAGAACTGTTTGTACTTATAAGTATAATCACCTTACTGTAAACTTGCACTACAGTTATAACATTGCACAACCTGCGCCACTTTATAATGCGCGTATTTACATATGATGGCGATATCATTTTTAAGATGAAATGCAGCAAAATATGTTGATTATATTATACAGATAAAACTAACTTCATTTAAATAATTTGTATTGTTAATAATTAAACATGTGAGGACACGGTGCCGCAGCACAAGCTAGTTCACAGATTGATCCTGATTGATTGCTGTATGCTGGAAGGATAGATAGATAGAATAATTAAACACGTACTATGAAGATATTTCAATGTTCCTTAAAAGTTTTGAAGAATCGTCGTTGTAAGCTTACAGATGGCTTAACGTCTATTACAGAACTGATCGTGTGGCAATTGGGTATTTGAAGAAAAAAAAGTAAGGACAGGAATTGGGTGATAGTATGTTTGAAAGAGACAGTACCGCCACCGTGTTCCCATGTTTAATAACATGCTTTCATTCCTATCATCATGAAAAAGATATTACGTATACATCTCAGTATTTTAATTATTCAGACTGCTGTAATATCACGAATGTAATGGATTCTGTGTCCTGTTGGAGGAAGAGAAAGCCGGTTTAAGAACCACCTACTGATTCACACACAAAGCACAAACAAGATCAAATACAAAACAAAACATTTAACGTACTACTTTAGTTACGATGGAATTTGAGAAACTAGTAAATTAATCGATTTTAAGATGAAGTTTATGATGTTCTACTTTAATGACAAAATAAACTATGTGATTAAAGTTGACATTTCCTGCTTTTTCCCCACTGTGTGCCTATTTTTTTTCTCTGTACCCTAATAAGCTTTCATACGACACTCAGACGTTGGGCTACAACTCGCCTTTTCACGGTGACTTGGATATGTGACAACTTCTTTTTTATTTTGGGTACTGTGCTATTTGGTGGACTTGAGCTTTCGAGTTTCTGCGACACTCTGTCACTCGATTAACTTCCTTTTGTTGTTTATACCACTGTTTAAACCAAAAAAAAGTATTTTTTTCCTTTTTTTCTCCACTAAGTATTCGCTGAAATTCTTATTTTTTCCCCCGTGCTTTTCCCTTTGTCTTTTCACAGAAGGCAGATTTTAAGTGCTGTTTATATTGATTTGCATATTCATAGAGGCGTAATTCTGGGAGGAGTTGGGGCATGACAGAAGTCACACACACGATCGTTACTTTTCATGCTGACCGGGATTTATGTAGCGGAAGAACATGGAAGTTAGAGTAGGCACAGATTCCTGCATCTAGATTTTTCTGTGCGTAAGCACATTTCGGCTTTTGTGCTTACGTCATGTTATAGTGCAAATTCCACGCACAGCATTATGCATGATGCCCCTGGTCATTTCTGTGGCAGAAATTAAACATCCTATTAAAGAAAGAAACATCCTCTAACAGGACAATTTCATTGTATCTTTTAATTACTCTTCAGCAAAATGCCTTGGAGGGAGCATTCTTCAAAAGCAGTCAGTTACAGCATGGTCAAAATGGTCAAAGAAACAAAGAATAGAGGTTAATTTGATAAACTACTGAATTTACATACAGTGTCAATCAATGCATACATTTTACTCTGGTTGTTTCATTGGTTTACACCCAAATGATTTATATACAATACTGTCTGTTATAATATATTCTGGTTCTAATTATACCTTTAAGTTGCCGTTTTTAGGACATCTGCTGCTTTCTTAGTCATCCTTTAGTACATTTTATATATCACCGTTTCTTCTGGTACATTATTTGCTTGTCCATCTCAGTATTTTCCTAAAACAATTCTTATATTTTACTGTACATTTTGTTGTTCACTTGACCTTTACCTGCTTTTCTGGTGTGCCTGAACATGTTTCTGTCATTTATTAAGCCTTTATGTTATTTCTTTAGGATGAATGCCGTGTTACCCTAAAATTTTTCTTCCATATTTCTCTATATTGCATAAATATAATAATGGGAAAAAAATAAAAACATAATTAACATATACTTTAATACTAAATTGGTTATTAACAAAAGAAAACAAACCTTCCCTCACTTGTTAAATCTCTAGGTTCAATTGCATTGTACCGTACTAGCAGTGGATCATGAATAGACTACATAGTACAGTTGTAGAAGGAGATGATCTTCAGGTCTAAGTGGTGTTGCAGTGACCAATGGAACAATGTCAGTACTGAGTTCAATTAATCCACATCTAGTCTTGTTTTGGCCTCATGTTTCTCCTTGATTTGATCAGCGGGACGTTTGATTGCCTAATAATGGCAGTGTGCCAGCACTTAGCATCTCGTCCTCTGTCAATTAACAACGTAGCACTAAACATTCCTCTAAATTTAAAGATACAGAGCCCAGGGAAAATTTGATAAAGAAATGCAAACATTAAGCTATATTAGATTGAAATGAGTGTTACTGTCATTATTGTAAATATTCAATTCAAGCAAATGAAAGGCCCTGAAATCTATCAAAAGTATACAGAAAGTAATGACGATGAGAGGTACACATTAGTAAAATTGTGTTTGAAGCAAAAATGTCTGTCTGTAACACATGGCCCAATTATGTGGATAACACAAAATGAGTTGATACTTGTCATTCATTATGTGCCCAACTTTTCATAATAAACAAAGGAATCCCACATTCACCACAGTCTATGAAACCCCCAGTCAGAGGTGGGTTCTCATGTATGTTTGGGGGGTTGTTTATAGTATTTCTATTTTTTTGAACTTCTGTGCTAGCATTTCACTGCAGTTTGCACTATGTATATAATTGTATGTGGAAATTTTTTTTTTATTTGATTTGGTATCTCCAAGGCACTCTGAAGGAATACAGCAATAGAGAAACTGGCAGCATCTTTTTTATTATTTTATTTTATTTGAAGAAAATAACATTGCATACCATCAAGTAAAACTTATACAACAAAAGAGTTCATAAAACTAGGAAAACAAAAATGAAAAGTAAAAAATGATCAGAAAGATAAAAAAGGAAAGCAACAAAACTGAATGTAACCCCCACTTGACAGAACGAGAGGAGAGCCAACAGCATAGGCAAAAATAGATAGAAAAAAAAACAACAAAGTGTGCTATTTTTGTGATATAATTGCTCATTCTAAAATTTTATTACTTAAGCCTTTCCATATTTAAAAAAAGCTTTGAACAGATCCTCTAAGCGAGAATTGGAGTTTTTTCAAACAGGTGGCCAAGCGATTTTGTAACACTAGAATTATCAAAGCCTACAAAAAAACTCAGAATCCCGGACCATCTTAAATCCGCTCGCACCTCTCCATCAGCATCTTTTTTTTTATATATATATTAATTTTATTGGAATCCATACAAAGCAATCAAGTTTTTACAAAAAGAAAAATTGAGTTAAGAGCAGATTGATTCCCACCCCTGAGAGAGAGAGAGAGCAAGCCAAACGGCGTAACATTTAAGGCTTGTAGACATACCTAAATGAATAAATTCTCTGTGCTTCATGAACTTATTTTAAAATATTATTGATTAGATCCTGCCATGTTTTGAAAAAGGTCTGCACGGATCCTCTGAGTATTTGATTTTTTCCAATTTCAAATTATATAACACATCGGTTTCCCAGCCATCAGCATCTTTTGTGCTGTAAATGTGTCGATCAACACAAACAGCAAGCAGCCTGGTATCCCATCCCCCTGCCCACCGCTGCAGTTCAATTTGCAAAGAAGGTTTTCTGTGCTCAGTGTTTGTCTTAGAGTGAAGTGCTTGGAGTTCTAGAGGGTAAATAATATATCATTTGGTATACATACATTTTATGTGTTCCGTGTCTGCAACAATCTATGTAAAAACATCACTAAAACAGAATTTTTTTCATGTTTTAGTAATAAATGACAAAATGTAGACATGAACTGTATAATGTTTGAAACCTGAAGTCCAAATATCAAATGAACACTTTCACAAAAGGTACAAGTATAACAAAACAAGTGCACTTTTATAAGAATATAACCGAAGAAAAAGAAAGCCGGTTACGGTAGGTTAGTGATGTGACAGCTTGTGTGGTGTAATGGTTAGAACAGCTGACGCCCAGTGAAGAGGTTGCAGGTTCAATACTGGCTGCCTCCCAAATTTAACGTTTTGAGTAGTGAGCTTATCTTATTGTTAATAGTATACAATAAAAACATACATTTGATTTTGTCTGTAACAGCTGGAGTAAATTTATAGTACTTGTTAAAGTTAGCTTTTTTTTTCATTTTTATTCTCTTACTCACAATCACACTCCCACAACAGCCCCCCCAACCCCTGATATGATGCGTTTTCAGATAAAGATGTGATATAACAAACAAACTTGGTTTCCCATGCTTTTCGATGTCTGTAAAAGTCTATGTGATACATGCAAAATTAATTTTGCAACTTTACAAATGGTTCTAAGTTTATTGAACCTGTTCCCAAGGTGGTCTAAATTATATATCTTATGAAACATGGTTCTCCTTTTCCAACTCCAGCAAGCACAATGCAATGGCGCTTAGCCCTAGTCTCGGTCCTCTGATTGTCCACTTCTCTGGGGCCACACATCACTGCAACAGCACTAAACCACAAAGTTAGTCTTTTACAGTCAATGCATACTAAGACCAGACCAGCACGGGATCTTGCCCAGCTGATGGCACACTACAGATGACCCCTTATGTTTGTCATTTACTTTTAGCACATTGTTAAATTTATTTGCAAGGAAACCAAAGAATCTGAAGAAAACCAACATGGACATGGCGAACATTCAGTTAAGTCAGATTTTACCCCAGATATGTGGACCTTTCACAAAACTGTAGTAACTGCTCTGCTATTCTGCTACCTGTACTCTTTATTGTAGGTCGTTTATTTTCCAACTATGTTAAAATTTTTCATGATTAGACAAGACATTGATTTGCTTACAGTTATTGTAAACAACTCTGAAAACCTCTTTTTAAAAAAAGACAAAATCAGTTGTATGGATGCTCTGATTTATATTTCACATATTAAACAAGACTTGGCATCCAAAATATGCATTGGGTATTACCATGAAACATAATATTTTGTAAAACTAATTATCCTAACCAACAGCAGCAGTTTTTCAAGTGGAAAATCTAATTATATCTGACACATATAATTATTAGTGAAAGACATATATTGGTCTGTCATAGCTGAGTTCTAGATATACTTTATAATAAAATGACATGGCTGATATTTAGTAGACCTTTGCAGGACGAGTGACAATTATCTTCCTTCTTTACTTAGAGTTGATGAATACTTATGATGAATCACATTAATGATTTTTTTGATGATTCACTTTTAATAATGTAATGAGTCATATATATATATATATATATATATATATATATATATATATATATATATATATATATAGATATAGATATAGATATAGATTTAGTTTTAATTTGATAAATTTGCCTTATTTGTTCATTAATCTACACCCAATATCCCATAATGACAAAGTGGAAACATGTTTTCAGAATGGTTTGCAAATTTATGAAAAATGAAATCGCTCAGGATTGTTGGTGCTAGAATGGCTGGTCTGAATATTTTTGTAACTGCTGATCTCCTAGGATTTTCACATACAGCAGTCTCTAAAATTTAGTCAAAAACCAAAAATAAAAAACATCCAGTGAGCAGTTGTTCTGCAGACAGAATTGTCCTGTTGATGAGAGGGGTCAGAGGAGACTGGCCAGACAGACTGCAGCTGATAGAAAGGTTACAGTAACTTAGATACCCCCTCTGTACAACTGTGTTGAGCAGAAAAGCATCTCGGAATCCACAGCACACTGACCTTTGAAGTGGATGGGCTACCACAGCAGAAGACCATGTTGTCTTCCATTCTGTTAACTAAGAACATTGAGGCTGTAGTGGGCACAGGTACACCAAAACTGGTGAGCTGAACAATGAAAAAAGTAGAGTGGTCTGATTCATCTCAATTTCTGCTGAGTCAACATCCACCCAATCTGCATTGTGTCAACAGTCCAGGCTTGTGGTGTGGAGCGGGGAAAGTTTTCTTGACATGCTCTGGGCCTGTTAATACCAATCAATCCTCACTCGAATGACATGGCCTACATGAGTATTGTTGTTGGCCATGAGCATTCCTTCACAATGTGCCCTATCAAACAGTAGTTCCTGCCTTGTACGAAGGCTATATGTAAGAAACTTCAGGTCCATGTGCTTTTAAAAACTGGATTACGTTTCCGCATCAAGATGGATGGATGGAATCAAATTATTATATGCTGAAAGTTAAAAGAAGAATGTAATAAGTCTTCATTTTAAGCAAAATATCACAGTACAGCATAAAGATAATAAGAATTATAATCTTATTTCAATAATAATAGACACTTTAATTTTTTTTAATTAAATTAATCTATTCTTCCACCACGGTCCTTCAGAAATCTGGGTACTATCACCTAAGCAATGTGCAGAAGATATTAAAAAGGCAAATAGAATATTATGCTATACCATAAGAACTGTTGAGTATAAATCGAGGGACATTATGTTGAGACTATATAATGCACTAGTAAGAATGCATCTGGGTGATTGTACTTTTCAAGAGATTGTCCCTAAAACTGCCACCTTCTTCCAATGACCAGTCTTCACATTCCATCCCTGCTACATCAACAACTCCTGTCACACTGAATGGAATGGCCAGTGGTGAGTCCATCTTTGACCATCAGTATGTGCTGTCTATAGCTGAACACCAAGTAAACAGACAACTGAGGAAGCTACACAAAGGAAAAGCTGGGGGACCAGATGAAGTCAGTCTTCAAGTTTTTAAGGCCTGTGCTGACCAGCTTTTTGGCATCGTCCATCACCTGTTCAGTTTCTCCCTAAGGGTCTAGAAAGTGCCACTGCTTTGGAAAACATCCTGCACAGTTCTTGTTCCAAAGAAGATAGGCACCTCTTCACCTAATGACCACAGACCTTTGGCACTTACATCTCACATCATGAAGACCTTTGAGAGATAGGTCCTGGGGTATACTGTATGGGTCCTGATTTACAGTTTGACTATCAGACAAAGATTGGACTGCAAGATGCATTTTTATGAATGCTCCACAAGGCTTATTCTCACCTGGACAAAGCTGGCAGCACTGAGAGGATTATACTTTTGATTTCTCCGGTGTCTTCTATACCATCCAGCCATCCCTGTTAAGAGATTAGCTCAGAGATATGTAGGTGGATGAGCCTATGGTGACCTCGATGCCACAGTTTGTGAGACTTGAGGACTGTGCTTGTGTGTATAGATGTGAGCAACACTGGAGCGCAACAGCGAACAGTTCTGTCACCTTTTCTCTTTACTCTGTACACCTAAGACTATAAAGGTAACACCAGGGGCCTCATGTATAACGCCGTGCGTAGAACTCGCACATGGCGTAAGCACAAAAGCCGAAATGTGCTTACGCACAGAAAAATCCAGATGCAGGAATCTGTGCGTACTCCAACTTCCACGTTCTTCCGCTACATAAATCCCGACCAGCGTGAAAACTAACGCTCGTGCACGCGCGCATTATGTAACGCCTCAAATCCTCCCAGAATTACGCCTATTTGAAAATGCAAATCAATATAAATCGCCCTTAAGCGCAGCCTTCTGTGAAAAGACAATGGGAAAAGCACGGGGAAAATATAAGAATTTCAGTGAATACCAAGTGGAGGCAAAGGAAAAACATACTATTTGTTCAAATAAACCGTGGTATAATCAACAAAAGGAAGTTGATCGAGTGACATAGCGTGTTGGAGAAACTTAAAAGCTCACGTTCACAAAATCGCACAGTGCCGGAAATAAAAAAGAAGTCACATATCAAAGTCGCCGTGAAAAGCCGAGTTGTAGCCCACTGTCTGAGTGTCATATGAAAGCTTATTAGGGTACAGAGAAAAAAGGCACACGGTGGGAAAAAGCACGAAATGTCAACTTCAATCTCGACATTTCCACTTTAATCACGTAGTTTATTTTGTCATTTAGTAGAACATCATAAACTTCATCTTAAAATCGTTTAATTAACCAGTTTCTCAAATCACATCGTAATTAAAGTAGCACGTTAAATGCTTTGTTTTGTATTTGATCTTCTACTCGTATGTGATCTATGTGTGTGAATCACTACTTGCTTCTTAAACTGGCTCTCTTCCTCCAACTGGACACAGAATCCATGACATTCGTGATATTACAGCTCTCTGAATAACTAAAATACTGAGATGTATACGTGATATCATTTTCATGATGATAGGAGCTAAAGCACGTTATTAAACATGTGTTTCATAAGCCTCGTGCTCATTACAAGCATTTATCTTTTGTCGAAATTTGTCGCTGCGTTTTTAGCTGTGTTGTTATTTTCTCTTTCTGTTTTATATTCAATATATATTGGGGCGCCCAAGAGTCCTTGCTTTTCTTTCCCCAAGTAACCGATCGCCATACAATCAGCTCTGTAATAGACGTTAAGCCATCTGTAAGCTTAGCGCCGATTCTTCAAAACGCTTAAAGAACATTGAAATATCTTCGTAGTACATGTTTAATTATTCTACCCTTCACGACACTCCCAGTGAAGAATATAGATTATTTAAATGAAGTTAAAGTTTTATGTGTATAATTTAACAAACATATTTTGCTGCATTTCACCTTAAAAATGATATCGTCATCAAATGTAAATACGCGCTTTATAAAGTGACTCAGGTTGTGTAATATTATAACTGTAGTGCAAGTTTACAGTGGGGTGATTGTACTTATAAGTCCTAACAGTTCTACAAGGTGCAATTGATTGAGTGCATTTAAAGTTCTTGGGATTGAACTGTTTTGAACCGCGAGGTCCGTACAGGAAAGGCTTTGAAACGTTTTGCCGTGGCAGAGACAGCGTGTGCTTAATTCCGTATACCGATAATTCTCTTTCCGATCAGCTGCTGCTGTGATTCACACTCAGATACAGTGATATAAATACTCCGAGTCGTGCAGTGAGAGTAATATGGAAAAAGATGATCCGCTGTGGCAACTCCTAACGGGAGGAGCTGAAAGAAGATGAAGAAGAAAAAGAAGTAGAAGAAGGAGAAGTGAGAACAGTTATGGTATTTGGAATACTATGGCTGTTCCCTGGACCATTATATTGTTACAAGTTAATTACAATCAGATGGATTACACTAATAAACAATATGCGGTTAGTTTCTGTGTATTTATAAAGCCGCGTCATGAAAATAATGAGTAATCACACAAGAACAGTACCATTGCTTTGACGCTGGGTGCCGCCAGTTTGCAAAACCGAGCGGAGAACTTGCGTACGACAAGGCATGAGGTACTGTGGAAAAGTGCGTGGCTTTACGCCAAGTGTAGGTTTTATACATCACGATTTGAACGTGGAAAAGTTCTTACGCAACATTTCTGTGCGTACGCACCGTTTATACATGAGGCCCCAGGTCATGTTACTTGCCAAAATTATCAGATGAGTCTACACTTATTGGGTATATTGACAAAGGGGATGAGACAGAGGAGAACAGGAAGGTGGAGAACTCTTATGTCTTGGTGCAAACAGAATTTTCTGCATCTTAACATAAGCAAAACCAAGGAACTGTTTATTGACTCTCACCACACCAAAGAGCCTCAATGTCCAGTCACTGTTCAGGCAGTGGATGTAGAGGTGGTCCACTCCTTCTGACATCCTCATTTTCTACAATTCTGAATTGGTCAGTGCAGTTTTCTACACTATGGATTTCTGGGCTGACAACTTCATTTTAAGAGAGTCCCAGTGAATCAACAAGCTACTTAACTGGGCAGGCTGAGTTTTGGGACACACTCTGGACCCCCTGGAGGGTTCGGTGGCAACTGGGCGACAGTCAAGTCAGTGAAAAGACAACTAGGTGAAAGACAACCCGGCAAAAAGATAATTCGGCGAAAGACAATTCGGCGAAATACAACTCTGCGACATCCTGTACTAGTTAGGTAATAGTTAGGTTCAAAGAGATTTTTTAATGAACGAATTAGAAGTGTCATTGCATGGTATCAAGAATTTAAGAATAATGGTCATATTTTACTCTGCCTAAAAAGTTTGGGGTATAATTTTGTACCATCTGCATAATCAACTTTGTTCCTCAAATATGTGAATTTTGTTTTAACACTTTTTGTATTCTAAATATCATTATCATAAAGGATTAGCAATTTTGGTTACAGAAGATAATGTAAGAGAGAGTTTGCTCCATCAGCAGAATAAAGTTTGTTCGTCAATTATATAAATTTATTTTCAACATTTTAAATCACGTCATTTAAACATCATTAAAAAATTTCTTTGAGCCTAACTATTACCTAACTGGTAAAGGATGTCGCCATGTTGTCTTTTCGCCGAATACAAATACAAAGACTCAAAGGTGTTGTGGCCGCCAAAGATGCACCTACTGAATACTTATATAATCTGTTATTTTGTATTTTATATTTGTAATTAGTTTAGATCATTTTGGTAACATCTGCTTTCACTTTTATATTAAAGAATATTTCTCTACTTTTTTCAAATTCAGACCACTGTGATTCAATGTTGTAAAACAATAAAATGTGAAAACTTACAAGGCTATGAATATTTGTAACAGGCACTCTACATTTAAAAGCCCAGGAAACACCGGAATCAACTAATATTGAATGCAAAGTGGACAGACATTTGTCCTTTGAAAGCCTAATGTTATAGTTACTGTGCATAACCAATTATTAGTGAAAAGGAAAGTGCTCAAAGTAATTGAAGGTATTTGAACAAATAAAACAATCCTCTTTCAATTACTCCATTACAAGAAACAGCACTTAACTTATTTAGTCCAACATAAATGCTCCCTCTTTGACTGTAAAAGTGCAAAAATTCCCTCTTTAATTGTTTTTCCTTAGGCACTTTTCATCATCAGCTCTTTTACTTTTCAATCTATCCTGTCTTGAGTTTGCTCTTCTCCATTAATATCTAGTGCAAAAACTGAAAGGACAAAACAAAATCAACAAACAACCAAAGCCAATAATGAAATGTGGATTTGTGTACATAAATCTTGCATTATTGAGCTAAACATATTTGAAACTGCTAAGGAATCAATTGCAGTTAATGACAACATTCTTCAGTACTGTGAACATTGTAAGTGGCACATGTAATATCGATGAAGAATCCTGGAAGAAAATAAACAAGAAAGAAGGATGTAAGCAACCTAAAATATATCATAGCCTTTTCAGATTTTCCCACTATCTTTAGGCAATATCTTTTATCTAACATACTTTCAGATGTATATATTATTTAGAAAATAACTCATAACTTTTATTTTAGAAAGCCACACTTTCTTGTGAAGAAATTCCTTCAGAAAGTATTCTGAATCTTTTAATTTTTTGATATTGCAGCCTTATTTTTCCCTCAGGAAGCCACTCAATACCCCAAAATGACAAAGTGAAATCAGGATTTTGGTATTTTTGGCAAATTTAAAGGCACACAGCTGTCTATAAAAGGTCCCACAATTCAGCAAAAAAACAAGACATGAGCTCAAAGGAAGTTGCATGCAGATCTTTGGGACAGGTTGTGTCAAGGAACAGGGACCTCATGTATAAACTGTGTGTACGCACAAAAATGTTATGTATGAACGTGTCCACGCTCAAATCGCAATGTATAAAACCTAAACTTGGTGTAAAGCCACACACATTTCCACAGTAGCTCATACCCTGGCGTACGCAAGTTTTGCACTGGGTTTTGCAGACTGGCGGCACCCAGCGTCAAAGCAATGCTACTGTTTCAGTGTGGTTTCCTTTTCTTTTCTAGATCCACATCCCTGATAAGGCTTTATAAATACACTAAAATTAACCGCATATTGTTTATTAGTTTAATGCATCTGATTGTAATTAACCTGTAACAATATAATGGTCCACAGAATGATCAAACTATAATAAATACAATAGCTGCTTTAGCGTTGTTACTCTCACTGACCTTCTTTTTCTTCTTTCAGCTGCTCCCATTAGGGGTTGCCACAGCAGATAATTTTTTTCCGTATTATTCTCACTGCACCACTCGGAGTATTTATATCACTGCATGTGAGTGTGGAATCACAGCTGTACAGCAGCTGATCGGAAAGAAAATTATCAGTATACAGCATCAAGCACATGCTGCCTCAGCCATGCTGTCTATTGAACTACTGTCATACGGCAAATGCTTCAGAGCCTTTCCTCGCGGTTCAGAAGCAGTTTCATCCCAAGAACTATAAATACAGTAATCCCTCGCTCTATCGCGCTTTGACTTTCGCGGTTTCACTCTAACGCGGATTTTAAATGTAAGCACATCTAAATATATATCACAGATTTTTCGCTGGTTCGCGGATTTCTGCAGACAGTGGGTCTTTTAATTTATGCTACACGCTTCCTCAGTTTGTTTGCCCTGTTGATTTCATACAAGGGACGCTATTGGCGGATGGCTTAGAAGCTACCCAATCAGAGCATGTATTACATATTAACTAAAACTCCTCAATGCTATAAGATATGCATCCCGCGCGGAGCTTGATTGTTTGCTTGTCTCTGCCTCTCTCTCACCCTCTCTGACATTCTCTGCGCCTGACGGAGGGGCTGCTTGCACAGGTGCTGTTTGCTTAAAAGATACTGACGCTCCTCTAAAAAAATGCCGCTTTATTGCGGTGCTCGACATATTTAAAAGCACAAAAGCACGTGTATTGATTTTTTGATTGTTGCTTTAATCTCGCTCTCTCTCTTTGACGTTCTCTGTGCCTGACGGAGGAGATGTGAGCAGAGGGGCTGTTTGCACAGAGACTGTTTGCTTAGAAGATACTAACGCTCCTCTAAAAATGCCGTGGCAAACTTAAAAGCACAAGTATTGATTTTTTGATTGTTTGCTTTTCTTTGTGAGCTCTCTCTCTCTCTCTCTCCCTCTGAAATTCTCTGCTCCTGAAGAGAAGATCTATTTGCATTCTTTTAATTGTGAGAAAGAACTGTCATCTCAGTCTTGTCATGGAGCACAGTTTAAACTTTTGACTAAAGGGTGTTATTTCATGTCTAGAGGGCTCTAATAATGTTAACAGTGTGGGAGAGTTTATAAGGGCTTAAAATATATAAAAATAACTACACAAACATATGGTTTCTACTTCGCGGATTTTCGTCTATCGCGGGGGGTTCTGGAACGCAACCCCCGCGATCGAGGAGGGATTACTGTACACTCAATCAGCCTATCAAGTGCTCCTTGTGAAACACTTTGTACTTATATGTACAGTTACCTCACTGTAAACTTGCGATACAGTTATAATATTGCACAACCTGAGCCAGTTTATAAAGCGCATATTTACATATGATGATGATATCATTTTTAAGATGAAATGCAGCAAAATAAAACTTTAACTTAATTTAAATAATATATATTGTTTAATAATCTAAGCACATAGTGATTCACACACATAGAGCACATAGAAGACCAAATACAAAACAAAGCATTTAATGTGCTACTTTAGTTACGATGGGATTTGAGAAACTAGTAAGTTTATGATGTTCTGCTTTAATGACAAAATAAACTATGTGATTAAAGTGGAAATTTAGAGATTAAAGTTGATATTTCGTGTTTTTTTTCCCACTGTGTGCCTATTTTTTTTCACTGTACCCTAATAAGCTTTCATATGACACTCGGTGAGTTATGACTCGCCTTTTCACGGCGACTTTGATATCTGACAACTTCTTTTTTATTTCAGGCACTGTACGACTTTGTGAACTTGAGCTTTCGAGTTTCTCCGACACCCTATGTCACTCAATCAACTTCCTTTTGTTGTTTATACCACTCTTTAACCCAACAAGTAGTACGTTTTTCCTTGCCTCCACTTGGTATTCATTGAAATTCTTGTATTTCTCCCAGTGCTTTTGCCATTGCCTTTTCAGAGAACGCTGAGCTTAAGGGCTATTTATTTATTTTTCCTTTTTATTAATTTTATTGCATTCCATACAAATCAATCAAGTTTTTACAAAAAGAAAAATTGAGTTAAGAACAAATCGATCCCCACCCCTGAGAGAGAGAGCAAGCCAAACGGCATGAAATTTAAGACCTGTAAACATACCTAAATTAATAAGTTCTCTGTGCTTTATGAGATTATTTTAAAATATTACTGATTAGATCCTGCCATGTTTTGAAAAAAGTCTGTACGGATCCTCTAACTGAGTATTTGATTTTTTCCAATTTCAAATAGTATAACACATCAGTTTCCCACTGACTTAAAAGAGGAGAGTTTGGGTTCTTCCAGTTTATCAGAATAAGTCTGCGTGCCAAAAGTGTAGTGAATGCAATCACAATTTGTTTGTCCTTCTCCACTTTAAGACCCTCTGGAAGAACCCCAAACACAGCTGTTAATGGGTTAGGAGGATTGTGAGTCCAAGGCTGTCTGAAAGGTAAATAAAATTTTGTCCAGAATGATGTTAATTTGGTGCAGGCCCAGAACATGTGACCCAGTGAGGCTGGAACTAGTTTGCAGCGTTCGCAGGTTGGATCATGCCCTGGAAACATTTTGGAGAGTTTTAGTCGAGACAGATGTGCTCGATATATAATTTTGAGTTGTATAATTGTATGCTTTGCATATGGAGCTCGAGTGAATTCTCTGCATTGCTACTTTCCACTCCTTTTCTGATATATTAATTGAGAGATCTTTTTCCCAGTGACCTCTTGGATCTTTGAAAGGGAGAGATTGTAAAATGATTTTATATATTGTAGAGATGGTGTCTAAGTCCTTGAGATTGAGCAATATTTTTTCCAGCATGGATGTGGGTGCAAGATGAGGAAAATCTGGAAGGTTCTGTTTAACAAAGTTCCTGATTTGAAGATAGTGAAAGAAATGTGTAGTTGGAATGTTAAATTTGGAATGTAATTGTTCATAGGATGCAAAGACGTTGTCTATATAAAGATCTCTAAGCAAGTTAATTCCAAATTTTTTCCAGATATTAAAAACTGCATATATTTGCGAAGGTTGAAAAAGGTGGTTCTCTTGCAGAGGTGCCACAGATAGAGGCTTCTCCGTCTTTCTACATTGGTTCCAAGTTCTAAGTGAGTGGAGCACAATTGGGTTATTAGTGTATTGCCGATAATGTGTGTGTATTGGAGCACAGAGCAAGGAATACAAAGAAGTACTGCAGGATTTTACTTCTATTGCGGACCAAGCCTGTATATGTTCTTCTATTTGTGTCCAGGTTCTTATCGCCTGTATATTTGCTGCCCAGTAATAAAACTGGAAGTTAGGTAGAGCCATGCCGCCTTCTGCCTTTTGTCTTTGTAGGGTCGCTCTTTGGATGCATGGATGTTTTGAATTCCAAATAAATGAGGTTACTGCTGAATCTAATTGCTTAAAGAATGATTTATTAATGTATATTGGAATGTAGGAAGAATATTCATCTTAACAGTGTTAATTCTTCCACATAGTGTGAGATGAAGGGTTGACTATCTATGCAAGTCTTGCTTGATTTTTTCCATGTAGATGGTGAAATTTTGCTGATAAAGAGCTTTATGTTTACTTGTGATGTTTACCCCTAGGTATTTAAACTGTTCTGCAATGATAAAAGGTAGAGTATCTAATCTAATATTATATGCTTGAGAATTCACTGGAAAGAGTACACTTTTATTCAGATTAATTCTGAGACCAGAGATCTTTTGAAATTCTGTGAGTGCTGTTAAGACTGCAGGCACAGAATTTTCTGGGTCTGATATATACAGTACCATATCATCTGCATGTAATGAAATTTTCTGTTCCAGTCCTTCTCTGCTAATCCCTTTTATGTGATCAGTATTTCGACAATGTATTGCCAGTGGTTCAACGGAAATTGCAAACAGCAGCGGTGACAAGGGGCATCCTTGTCTAGTACCACGTTCAAGTTTAAAGTAGTCTGAGCAAATGTTGATGCAAACTGAAGCTTCTGGGTTAGTATACAGTAATTTAATTAAGGGCTATTTATATTGGTTTGCATATTCAAAGAGGCGTAATTCTGAGAGGAGAAGGGGCGGGACAACAGGCTCGTGCACGTGCATTACTTTTCACGCTGACTGGGAGTTATGTAGTGGAAGAACATGGAAGTTGGCATTCACACAGATTTATGCATCAGAATTTTTTTATGCGTAAGCACATTTCCGCTTTTGTCCTTATGCCATGTTAGAGTGTGAATTCTACGCATTCAGTTATGTATGAGGCCCTAGATCTGCAGAAGGCCACAAAACATTTCTGCAGCATTGATGGTTTCCAAGATCACAATGGCGGCTTCCAATAATTATTTAATTGTCTAGAGCTTGCTGTCCATCAAAACTGAGAAACTGAGGGAAAGGACATCAGTGAGAGGTGTGACCACTATGGCTGACCTTCAGAGAAACTATTTGGAGATGGGAAAAAAATGACTGCAGTACTCCACAAATCTTGGTTTTATGGCAGAGTGCCAGACGAGCCCACCTTGGAGTTTTCAAAAAGATAGTTAAACTCAGACTGTGAGACGTACAATTCTCTTGTCTTCTGAAAGGAAGATTGAACTAGTTGGCCTCAATTTTAAGTATTGCATCTGGAGGAAACCATGGTGAAGCATGGTGGTGGCAGCATCATGTTGTGGGTTTGCTTTTCAGTAGCAGAGACTGGGAGACTAGTCAGAGTTGAGTGAAAGCTAAACAAAGCTAAATACAGGGATATCCTTAATGAAAACCTGCTCCAGAGCATTCAGAACCTCAGACTGTGCTGAAAGCTTACCTTTCAACAGGACAATGACCCCTCAGCACAAAGCAAAGACACCTTAGAGTGGCTTAGGGTCAACTCTGTGAAAGTTCTTAATTAGCCAAGTGAGACTCCAGACATGAACCCAATCGAACATCTCTGGATAGACCTGACAATATCTACCAACTGATGCTATCCATGCAACCTGACAAAGCTTGAGAGGATCTGTAGAGAATGGCAGAAATTTCCCAAATCCAGGTATGTGAAGCTCGTTGCAGCATATCTAAGAAGACTCAGGGCTGGAACTGCTGCCAAGGGTGCTTCAACTAAGTTCTGAGTAAAGCGTCAGAAAACGTCTGCCAATGGGATAGTTCATTTTTTGTATAATTAAAAACATTTGCAAAAATATCTAAAATCCTGTGTTTGCTTTGTCATTCTGGGGTGTTGACGATGGGAAAAGTATAAATAATAATAATATAATAATAATAATAATAAATAATAATATAAATTATTTAACGGAACACAAATCGATAGAAGAGCTAATAAACAGTATAATTCTGCATCTTTCACTAAAGTTTGCGGTGTTTGTCTCTATTTTGGATTGACAACATAATCTGAAGTTTGACAGACCAGGCCGAAGTTTTCAAGTAGGAAATTCGAGTTGCAGAGATGTTCCAGTTGAAAAATTAGACTAGCAACTTTGAAATTACAACTTCCAGGTCCAATGAAACGCAGCATAAATCTCTTAAATGAACTACATAGCCCGCTCATGAAAATTAAGTACCAAAATAGATACGAAAAGCATTGAAACAAAAGAAAATTCATTTTGAAAAATATATTTCAGACTGTAGAAATGAAAAAACACAATGTCCAGCTTAGTACACAAATGCTATGTATTAAATAAAGATGTTTACCTGACAAATTCTGTGTGGATTTCAATGAACAGTTTTTAATATTGTGCTTGGTTTGCAGAGGGCATCTCTTTCATTTAATTGGATAGCTAAATGTTTTTTAGTACCAGGTTGATTGAAGTGTTACACCTCAACTCATTTTCATTACTTCATTCATTGAATTCAAAAATATGCCTTTTCATGGTGCAATTATTGCAATTATTGAGTCTTTACTCATTCTGCCTCATGAGGAGGTAAGCAACCCTACATTCAAAGCTTTGTCAGTGAAATAATGTCTGTATAGATTAATTTAATTTTAAAGTAAGTAAACAGCAGCTGTCTATTATAAATAACCATTATATCTGAACATGGGCCAAACTGTGCTTTTACTATATATACAGAGGAACCCATTTATGTAACGCAAATGTAAATAATATTTCATTCACATTTGGTTCAATAATTTTAATTTAATTGTGATATTTGACTTATTGTACAAGCCATTTATTAAAGTATTTAGGCATTCTGCTGATTTAATTGCAGACTGCAAACTGTGATTATTATCATTTACAATTAGTTGTAAGTGCTGTTTGTTTCAGTTGCAGATGTTGTAATCTTAATTTTCCTTTTTAAAAATGCAACACAGTTTGGGTCCTTATTCTTTCATATAACAGTGTTGATCCCAGAAGTAAAGACGTTTTACATTCTCTCATCAGAAACAAATAACTGGGGCTCATTTGTCAAGTGTTCAACAAAAACTGGTGACGAAATAATAAACAGAAAATGTTCCCACTCTGAAGACATTATATAGATAATGAAAATGACACTTATGTTGATGTTGTTATCATTAGCCATGCTAATCTTATTCTGGAACTCAAATTATTATGCTCCGCTAATACAACTTGCCATTGGCAACTAAACCAATTAATATCAGCAGGTAAAAATTTTATATCTGCGGGAACATTATGGGAAATATTTTCAGAGTATTTGAGGGGACAAATCATTTGATATGTTACAGATAAAATAAATTGCAAACTAGAGATGCATCGGAAATAATTACTAAGATTACTAAGACTGATCAAAAACAAGTCAGTTATATGCATCACAAAACAGGCTGTCATTTCAAAGAGAACCTAATTGTTTAGCCACAAGAGAAATATAGCAAATAATGAAAATTACAAAATTCTTTATATGAGCAAGGAGGAAAAGCTAATAAAAATGTACCTCAATAAATACACAAAAAGGACATTTAGAACTACTTCATGAACATAAAGAAATTAACATAATTAAGAAATATAATAACTCTCTTGTCAACAACTTTGATAAAACAGAATTGGCTTAAGTTAACACAGTGCTCATGGAGGAAAGCATTAAGATTAGTCAAAGTCCAAGATGCAGCAGATTATTTACAAAGTGAAACGACATGGCTATACAACCATGGCTGTCCGACGAAATCGTTTAAGAAGTTGGCAGTTAAGTTAGCTTCTGTAATGCTTGATGTTCTGCCACTGGCACGGCTAGCAGAGTAAGGGTTAGAAGGATCAGGCAATAAAACATAGTTGGAAACAAGGAAATGAATGACATAATTGATCAAATCAAAGGAAAAAGCAAAACTTAAAGTCACAAAAAGATATCCACAAATTTGGACAGTTTCAAAGGCTTGGTGATGGATGACTGCCTTTAACAAATCCAGTTTCATTTTATGATATTATAAAAATAAGCCCTTTTCCATTCTTTTAGCCATAAGATTTGCAAGGATCTTACATTGTTAATTATTTATTTAATGAGTGTCTAAAAAAAGCCAAATTTCTCTCTGGGGACAAATAAAGTTCTATCTATTTATTATATAGCTTTGATCTATTTATCTATCTATGTAGCGAGATTGCTGTCTACGAAGCACTGTCAGAGGCCTTTATTCATAGAGGCGGAGTATTTATAGTAAAATTGTAACTTCTCTTGCTTCCTTACATATAGTGCCATAATCTTGTGGTGTATTACATTTTTGGTTGTTTTTTCTGAGAGTTAAATATATGTTATCTATTTATCTGTGTTTTCTATTTAGAAACCTTTTTCAGAATATAAAAATATGACTATTGTTTTAGGTTTTTTACTGTGATGACCTTTTAGTTTTTTTTATAGTTACAATTTGATTGTCCGGTTGCTAGGGGCGTGTCATCAGATTACATCATTGACAACAACATTTTAAAAGCCAGACTCATGGACACATTCACTTTGGAACCAAGATGCTAAGGATGATGCACAAATTCCAATGACTAAACTGTAGCATGTGTATGTATTATAACTTTTGAGAATGACTGAAACTGAAACATTCATTTCTGTACTTGGAATAACTGCAAAGATGACTAGGTGTTAGCAGTAGTGGTGTGTGTTTAAATATCTTCACATACTTGGTCATCCTCTGGTTGCGAGTTAGCAACTGGATAACAAAATGGCGGCATGCATTATAAATGAAATGTTATCACATTTATACATGATAGAATTTCTACATTCCAAAAAAGATTTCCAAATAAGATGAACCAAGTTCACCAAAAGAGTCTCTCATGTGAAAAACGTAGATTTAATTTGCACAAAATGCAAAGAAATATTTATGTCCAGAAAAAATTTAAAGCTGCATGGGATTGTCACACTAGCTACAGTATGTATAGCATGAGAAGGTAAAATTTGACCAAAAACACTGCCACTATGAAGACCTTCTTGGCAGTGTTTCGTAGAGACCAATCTTACTACATAATTAGCAATGTAGATTATGTGCATATACCGCATATATTTGTGCTATTGAAGGGATGCACACTCCAGACACTGAAGGGGGAACACATCTCCAACAAATCATCGAAGTTTAATATATTGACTACCCATTATGAAAAACGAAGGCCAACATCCATCAGCCCTGCCTTGGGCTCCGAATGTGCTTTGACTAGTACTGCATAATATAAGCAAGTCAGATCAGTCAACGAATGTTGTGCTCCCACAAATCTCAGTCTGATATTGGATTCATTTTGTCATTAGTTGTATGGGTGGGCTGTGTGTGCTTGAGAGAGGACAACCAATGAATGCTCATCTGGATGTGCAATGCATAGAGTACAGCAATGATGAATAAGAAACGTCGGTGTTTTGGACTTCACAAAAAGAAGAGAAGCTCTGATGTCTTGTGTTTTTCATACCACAACAGAATGGAAAAAAGGGGTAAAGACTGTTACTGAAGTCAATGTACCGATTATCTCTTTGTATAGTACCTCCTCCTTCAGGCAGCATGATATTGGCTGCCAGAAAAAGGGACAAGTAAGAATGTCCTGGAAAAGTCACAGGAGTTAATTGGATTCCATTAAAGAAATGAACAAGGACTCTGTATGATTATGCAAGCTTTCAAAAGAAAACACTCCAAACTGAACTCAAATCAGAGTCCAAGTGCTATAAGGCAGCAACGTTACCAATCATGACACCATACCATTTATAAAATTAAATAATATCTTGTTTAGAAGTTGCCAGAGTTAATTTAAGGTAACTGTTGAGAAGCCTGAAAATGGAAACAATTTAAAACATCACAGTAGCTGATAAGTAACTTAATGGAATAAAACTTCAGAAGTTAATAGAATTGCCTCTGAAATGTGTTATTAGAAGCCAGGGGCCACTTGTATTTTATTAATTTATCACAAGGAAAACTATGTTGCAAAATTTTGGATGGCATTGATAATCCCATTTACCTGCCTATTAATATTGCCATAGGCTGAGCTAAATCATGCAAAACATGCAGGTTTATGCCTCATGGTGACCACTTTTTCATACTGTTTTAGAGTCCATATAAAATACTTTAAATTTAGGATGATCTTAATGCCTGGTTGAATTCATTAATTAGGATGCAAAAACTGATGTTTCATAGGGGAAAATTGAGTAACGAAATCTAAGTTGATTAAAATTCAAATCTTTTGAAACAAAAAGATGTAACAAATTTGTAATTTCAGTCTAACTACATCCAGTATCTCAGCCATTACTTTTAAAAAAATATTTATTCTTAAATCCGTAAAGTAAAATCTAGTTGTAAAGTGCTGGCCACTGTTTAGTTTCGCTTAACTAATTAATAGCGACACAGTTAGCCTACGGACACCCTGGTCAGTAGTTTTCAGAAAACCCGAACAAGACTGGATTTGTAAACCCAGTTATTGAGAGAGTAAGGCAGACAAGATATCCTATAGACTTTTTGTGTGACAAGTTTTGCTGAAGGCAGTAGCAAAAAGAACAATAACTGGAGAGACTCACAAGTGGGTAAATAATGGAAGGAGAAAAACATATTTGCAATGTATTTTTTGACAGTGAACTCTCATGTTGTAAAAACTATATGAAGTGTCCATCCATCCATCCATTTACTAATTGGCTTATCAAATTCAAACTTGCAGGAAACAATTTACTATCCTGGCAACTTTAGGCAACTTTAACCAGTTTCTATGCAATTTACACTTTATAAATCACACACATCTTATAAATGTGTGTTTGTAAATGCACCTCAAACTCTACCAGGTTCCACTCTGAAACAACCATGTATGGACCATGCTAATCAAACTCATACATATGTAATCACAATTCTGCAGAACTTCACTGACTGGTATATCAGCCTTCTGTATGACACATCCAGTAGTGAGAAAAGAACCTTTGGTGGCCTAAGTGTGGGTATCAGCAACAAGTGCAAGTATGTTGAATGGCACCATGTTACTGTGGCTATAAAAGCTGTACGGTCTGATTGAATCATAACTGAAATAAAAAAAGGGTTTTGATTTCCTGAGATGAAGCAGATCACTGGGCACTGAGTGTGCATGTAATAGGAAGAGGAACAAACATCTGTTATTGGAGATGCCTTTTTATATGGCATTATGCAAGAGCAGTCATGATGATAACCAGTCTCATCCTTGCACCACAGATGACTTATATGTTAATAGAATAGATAACAAAAGTAGCTTCATTCTCGCTAGGTGCCCTTATTGCAATTTGAATGCATTAAAGTGCTCCAATTATGTTAGGAAAATTGGACACCACAGCAAATTGCCTCCTAATGTTGGTAACAACGTTATGTTATATGTAAATACACCCACACCATTCAAAAACTGGATGTTGCATTTTGTTGGCAAGTTAACACTAGAATCCCTGAAGCCTACAAAAAAAGTCATAATCCCAGGCCACCTTAAAGGACAAGCAGCAAGCAGCTTGCTCTCCCATCCACCACCGAAGCAGCTGAAGTTCTCCCAGCTAAAGGCTCTTTATCTGGGTGTGAAGTACTTGGAGTGGTAGAGGGTAAATAATAACTTGTTATTTGGAACACATGCATTTCATGTGTGTTACGTGTCTACAATGATCTGTGTAAATGCTGGATGACAGGAAATGCGAGGCAGGAAATGTTGAACACATAACTAAAACAGGAATTTTTTGCATGTTATAGTACTAATGACAAAATGTTGACATGAAGTATGTAATGTGTGAAGACTGAAGTCCAAATATCTGCTGTCTCATAATCAAGAGGTTGCGGATTCGATTACGGGTCCTTTCTGCATTTCCGTTTTGATTAGTGGGCTGCTCTTATTGTTACTATTATAGATTAAAAATATACATTTGCTTTGAGTCTTTAACAGCCGGTGTAAATTTATGGTACTTGTAAAGGTTAGCGTTTTTTTTTTTTTGTATTATTCAGGTTGGGCGGCACGGTGGCGCAGTGGTAACGCTGCTGCCTCGCAGTTAGGAGACCTGGGTTCGCTTCCCGGGTCCTCCCTGCATGGAGTTTGCATGTTCTCCCGTGTCTGCGTGGGTTTCCTCCGGGCGCTCCGGTTTCCTCCCACAATCCAAAGACATGCAGGTTAGGTGGATTGGCGATTCTAAATTGGCCCTAGGGTGTGTTTGTGTGTGTCCTGCGGTGGGTTGGCACCCTGCCCAGGACTGGTTCCTGCCTTGTGCCCTGTGTTGGCTGGGATTGACTCCAGCAGACCCCCGTGACCCTGTATTCGGATTCAGTGGGTTAGAAAATGGATGGATGGATGGATTATTCAGGTTTATTCTGTCAGTCATGTTTACACTCCCCCCAATCTGACACTGCTGTTTTCAAAGACGTGCTATAACAGAGGTAAACTCAAATGATGATGAGGGTTCTACATCAAAGAAGGAGAAGTGAAACATTCCCGCAAGAAACGTCCACGCACATATAAGAACAATGCAGCCAGTTGGCCAAGAAATCCAGGACTATAATCCTGGTAATATTACACCATTGGGAGGGTTCAAAATGGTGTAGGTGGCTCGGAAAAAAAAGCTAATTAGGTGCTATTTTTTAAAAATGAGTCAAAAAGACGCTAAAGGAATCATGATTATCTGTGTTTATTTCTTTCTATGCTTCACAATTTATTGGATTACAAATACAACCACCATGGATTACCGTTTCCATCTGGATGTATGTGCTTTTCCTGTGCCTGCTTATTTGTCTGATTTCATATTGACTGGATACGTCTTGATCTGTGGAATGCTCCTAATCACACCAAATGTTCATGCGACAACAGGAACCTGGTAGGACAAAATTTTTACTTTTATTTTACAGGGATGTTCCCAGGGGTTTTTCATTCCACACATCATTGTCATCTGCACCTTCTGTACTGAACTGTGGTTGAACTTTATCGTTGTTTTCTTCTTCATCTTTTCCCACTTTGGTGTTTTATAGGTTTCAAAATGATTTTTACAGCCGGATGGTTTTTCTGACACCAACCTTCCCCATTTATCTGGGTTAGGGTCTGGCTCCAAAATAGACCTTGAGTTAGACTTTATCATAAGTGTCAATTGTTTATTGTATTGTGCCTAGTATTCTGTCCTGGAACTGGGGAGGGCTTTGTTCACACGTTGTTTGTTGTTGTTTTTTTTTTTGCCTTGTATATTTGTTTAGTATATACTTTATTATCGATTTATTTGAGCCTGTTTATAAGAATCTCTGTGTGTGAGTGTGTGCATGCTGGATCAAGGCTGGGTGTGTTCCAGTGGTTCCTGTTTCCTTTAAAATAAACATATCACTGCCTTCAGACGGTGTGAATCTTAGCATCCTCGCAACTGCAACAACACGATAAAATAGTTGTCACTTGTTGAAGGCATAAAAATAAAGACAAACACAAGGTAGCGGACACCAAGTTAGACTTACCAATCAACCCAACCAGCATGGCTTTAGAACAAGGGAGGGACATTCCAACTCCACACAGACAGTGTCTGGATGGGGAGACAGCAGTTACCACTGGATCACCATGTCATCCAAAATAGTACCTTTATTAATTATTATTTTTTATTTTTCAGCCTAAATACATCATGACATTAGAATAAGAAAGGAATTCAAAATGACAAGATATAACAATATTGCAAAGGCCAACATGAACAAACATTTAAACATGTGTCTGGAAAGAATGCTTTTGATTTATTCAGAAACATTATACACTGGTGAGTAACATGGCCATAGTTGTTTAGAGGCTATGATGTCTCTTGAGTGCTTTGACATTTTTGTCAACAAAATTTAAGAAAAACTTAAGAACTGAAGAAAATATGGCATATCTTGAAAGCTTTATGCACATCTTCTATTGCACATTTACTAAATCCGTAATGACAATAATCCATTTACAAATGACAAACTGAGGACAATGAAGCAGGATCACTACTGATAGACAGTCACATTGTTTAATTTGAAAGGGAGGCACTGGGCAGAAGCCTATTCATCCGTGTTCATTAGATGTGCATGAAGGGAAATGGAGAGGTCAATACCAGTTTAGTACCATAAGAGCATCCTGTAAATAAGAAAATATTGTTAAATGGCCAAATGCAGCACTGTCAGAAAAGTCAAAAAATGAATCAATATATATGTGCATGTATGTGTGGCATGCAATATATATATATATATATATATACTGTATATGTGTATATATATATATATATATTACTGGGAGGTCATAAGGAAAGGACAGTGTGGGTGGAGGCACAATACAGCAGGGAGGGTTTCAGATCCTTATCACTGTTGGGGTTAAAGAATAATGGATTAACTGTACCAGGCTGGAAACCTACAACAGTTCATCCCTCCATGCAAGGGGTGGCAGTGTCCAACTTGATTAGTTCCAGTTTGGAGACTCCTAGGACTGCATGGGACTTGAAGTTTTCTTTTTTTCTTTCTTCATCTTGAAAAGCACTTTCAGCTACATCATTTGTAAGAAAATGTGCTATAGAAATAAATGTTATTGCTGTTGTCAGAAGACCTTGGCCTTTAGCATTAATGACAAAGATATGTTACTTTACTGCCTTATTTCTGCTCTGTCATTATCTGCAAATTAATAAGGCAGTGTGAATAAAGAATGAGATGTTGCAGTTTATTAATACTTTGGACCAGAAGCTGACCTCTACAGCATATAGACAGCTTTATGCCAGCTTGTTTAAGAGATCTGTATTCATTTTGAATAATATTTGAAGGAAATTTTGTAACTTATTTTGTGAAAAATTAGCAGCTGATGAAAACACATTAACTAATAAACACTGTGTATCTTTTTCTTCTTCCACTTCATCTTTTCCAACTTCTTTGTGAGGTTGATGTGTTTGATCAACCTTCTCAAAAGAGCTCTGTCCTGAACCTCCTCCCCAGTCAGAAGCTTTTGCTTTAGTGATCAGTAATCTTCTACTACTTTATCCATCCACCTCTGCCTTGACCTCCCTTGCTTTCTCTACCCCTGTACTTCCATTCCCATTGCTCCCATCGCTCTTTTGCCCACCTATTCCTTCTCTTTCGTCATCAGTTGTCCACACCAAATGAACCTACTTTCCTATACTTTCTTAGATATCTCTACCACTTTTGTGGTACCTCTTAATATGTCTTATTTCTTATTCTGTCCTTTTTAGTACCTCCAAACATCCATTTCAACATTCTCATTTCTGTCATATCTAACTTCTCCTACACTCCCTTTACTGCCCATGTCTCAGCTCCATACATCTTTGCTGGTCTTAGCACTGTCTTAAAAACCTTCTCTTTAAACCACTCCAATTCTTTGATCACACAATACTCCCAATACCTTTTTCCAATTGTTCCATCCACACTGCTCTCTTTTGGTTATCTTTGTATCTAGTTTTCCATCTTGGGCTACCTCTTTGCGTTCAATTATAAACCACAAATACAGTAAAACTCCACAATAACACACCAAGCAATAGCATTGTGCTGGCTTTTATTTTTCCACAAATGATCACGAAAATTCCAATTGCTCGTTTATTCAAACTGAGGCTTCAGTAAGGTGATGGATTTGGCAGACACACACACTGTTCAGATGCTAATGCTGAGGCTCACAAGTGCCATACTGCTGTCTGCAGTGTGGAGAAGTTGCGTGATTGTGAAGGGCTGCAAATGGTAATTTTTTTTTGCACTGGGTAGAATCGAAGAATAAAACGTAATAATAACAAAAAAGAAATCTATCTTTTGGCCTGTCCATTTTCCAAACCTACTTATTCTGAACAGGGTCTCATCATGTGCCAGGCTCAAGGCAGGATCTGTTCGTGGACAGGGCGCCAGTCTACCCCAGGGTGAACACACACACAGGCCAATTTAACAGTGACAATCCAGCTAACATACACATCATTAATCTATGGGAGGAAACCAGGGAAACCAGAAGAAACCTATACACACGTGATGGGAACTCCAAAGCAAACTTTGGTCTCCTTACTGCTACCTCTGTGCCGGTCATCCCAAGTTAAAAATATCTAATTTATTCATTGGTTTTATGCAGTGTAGTCTGTACTTTCTCATTTAAACATGAATAAGATCATTTGTGTTCTTTTTGGAGTGCTGAAGGGGAGTCTAAGGTGCATCTTTTTTTCATATGTTTTCAAAATCATTTTGCACCGATTTACAAAGTTGTATTTGTAAGGAATTAAAGGTGTAGTTTAAGGATTTAACATTTAATTGTTTTGGGTAACATTAAATTTTAGTAACATTATATTTATTTATTATAAATGTATTATTTTGGTTAATGCTCATATTCATAAATCAAAATGGTCCAAAATGCTCAGTTTTTAGTAGCTTTGAAGTAGATATCAAATATAAAACACTTGAAAAATGCAGAAGGACAGACAAGATTCAGATTATGTAAAAAATAGAACTTACTTACATCAATGTTTAATTTGTTACTTCTGGACGTAATACTTTTTTTTTTCCTTCCTAAAAGGATGTTGATACACTGTTTTACAATATTGATGCAATCTCAAGACGTGGCTTAATACTCGATAACAGTCTTGCCTTAAAAAGTATTTGGTATAGCTGTGTAAGCCTGTTCTGTAAAAAGCCCAGGGTCGTAGAAACCATGGAAATCGTCAGAAAAAAATGGAAATCTAGAGATGTCATGTAATTGAAAGGACCTACTCTGGGCATCTCTCTTCTAGGAGGATTTGTTTTGCCGACATGCTCACATCACTTATGCATTAGTGGCTACGCAACTTTGTCTTTCTTCGGAGGTTTCGTTTTGCCGATGTGCCTGCCTCTCTTATTTATTAACAGCTATGCGAGTAACTCTTTCTTTGGAGGTTTTGTTTTGCCGACGTGCTTGCCTCGCTTGTGTATTAGCGACGGGAGGAAAAGTAAAAGGGATACAGTTTTGCTGACATGCCCACCTCTCTTCTGTATTAGCGGCTATGCAAGTGACTCTTTCTTCGGAGGTTTCGTTTTGCTGATGTGCCTGCCTCTCTTGTGTATTAATAACTATGCAAGTAACACTTTTTTTCAGAGATTTTGTTTTGCTGACGTGCTTGCCTCGCTTGTGTATTAGCGACGGGAGGAAAAGTAAAAGGGATACCGTTTTGCTGACATGCCCACCTCTCTTCTAAATTAGTGGCTATGTGAGTGACTCTTTCTTCAGAGGTTTCGATTTGCTGATGTGCTGGCCTCGCTTGTGTATTAGCAGCTAAGCGAGTTTCTGTTTCCTCGGACGTAGAGCCCTTACCCCGACTCCACCTCTTACTTCCCGGGCCGGACAGACAGACAGACATACTTACATGCATTGATGTTTATATATAAGAAGTTTTAAGGCTTTTGTTTTCATATTTGGAACTCAGCCGCATCACCTGCATTGTAAAGCAGAAGACCAGACTAAAATTTATAAAAAACACTTCACTCTAGAACACAATTTAATATATGAAGAAAACAGTAAAGAAACATTGCTTATAATAACTTATCCTTTAATACTAAATTGATCCAAGTCCAAAATTCAAAAAAAGCCAATAAAGTTATATTTAATTAGCTTATCCATGTTTTACTTTTCAGCTTTTGAATAATTATAAGAAAAAAGATGGTACTGCATCCTAATGTGCATCTGCAATTTAAAGTGATTATTTAGATCATTCATTCTATCTAATATAAACCAGAAATTGTATAAAATCAATTAACTTCTGCTGTGGCACACAGACCGCATATATTGAACAATCAACAAACCTGACATCCATCAGACAGGCAGATATTGCGATTTGACAGATAAATCTGACAGGAAAAATAGAGTCTATAGATGTAGAGATACAGGAATTGACAGTCTGCTCAGCTTGTGTGATCAGAATACAGTTGTGAGTGAAGAAATTGTAAAAGAATGGGAAACTTTAATCTGGGAAAAAAACCCAGGAAGAAAAGATAATGTCGATGTCTATTAAAGAAAAGCTTTGATGGTCACAGTATCTGTTTCAAGCATCCAAAAAGTAATAACCTACACACAAAAGCAGCAAGCACCTACAGTGAGTTGTCAAAAGCACTGCACCATATTTCAAAAGGGAAACAGCAGACAGGAGTCATCGTGTATAAAAGGCTGATCTTATTAAAGAAAACATCACAGAGGACACAGTACAGGGCTGGTCTTTTATATTTAAATAAGTTCTTCATTTTGAATCAAGGACACATTAATAGTAAGGACAAAATTCTGCCCAGTCATAAAACAATTTACTCTGTACAAAAAAAGGAAAAAAAAACATCTATGTGTTGTGGAAGAAAAAGAGAGCCACATTAGACAGTTATTAAGTAGGAGGTTTTTTTATTATCGTGCATCAGTGGTTTCAAGGCCCTTCAATGATAATTCTTGAATAAACTTGTGTGCTTTTGACTTATCAGTTTAAAGAAGTGCCGATCCTTCCTCCCATATCCATTCCCCTAATGTCGTACATATCTTGAAAAGTCAGCATATTTGAAACAATAAGCAAAAGCAGGATGTGTATGGTCCATTTACTATTTAACAAATGATTACGGTAAGCAGTCTTAGTATGAGACTGTGGTATAGCAGGTCCGAGGCTTCAAAAGAAAAGCCAGTTTTTAAATAATCCAAATAGCCATGTCAGTCTTCATGGGTGCTTTCGTGCAGCTGTGGATAGTTGATGAGGTAATTGGAGTGAGTAGCACCTGTCGTGCGTGATTGAGGTGCTGTGTCCACAAAGCCATATAAGAACGGGCCAGCACAGAGATGGAGGAAAAAAGAAAGAGGTGTAAAAGGAACGAAAGTAAGGGTTGCAGAGCGATAGTGCGGCATTAGGGAAGAGTTGATTCGATCATGGAGGAGTCCACCCTAGGGATCTGAGGGACAGACTATGTGTGTGAGAAGGAAGACGGGAGGACAACCGACCCTGAGGGGTCCGGCAGATGCCGGCGGAGGCAGCCAAGACAGGGGGCGGTAGCCAGCTCTGTGCAGATAAACAGGGAATCAAGTGTCAAATAGGCAGAATTAAATATTAATAAAGTAAAATTCCACACAATCATTGTCCAGCATTTTCCATCCAGTCATTCCCTTTTCCTAAGTTACCCAGTTTAGCATCACATAGAACTGGTGTCTATTCTAGCAGTAATGAGTGAAATGCAAGAACCAGCCCTGCATGGGATAACCAATCCAGTGCACTGCACACTGACCGTGACTCACAATGGGTCAATTGAGATATGTGGTTATGATTTGAGGGGAAACACCCACATACAACAAATCTAAAGCTGTGTCTCTTTGGCACTAACATCCACAAGCTGTATGGGAAAACCCTGGTTAGCCCTGCTGGCTTACATCATCAAAGATCTAAATCTGAAGCTTTCCAAAGTCGCTGTGCACATGGGGTTTACTGTGCCCTGCGAAAGTATTCATCACCATCAGTGTTTGTACTGTTTTGTTGCATTACAATCTGAAATTAAAATGGACTTTTGGGGTTGGTAGCACCATTGTATTTACATAACATGCATACTACTCTGAAGGTGCAAGATATGTTTTATTGTGACACAAACAATAAATAAGACAACAAAAAACAGAAATCGGGAGTTAAAAGAGACCCAGGTCTCGATCCTATTGAGAATTTGTGGGTGGACATTGAAAAAGGCTGTTTACTTGTTTTGAATAGAGAAAAAATACCATGTGCAGAGCTGATAGAGACAGAGACCTCTGCACACAGACTCAAGACTGTCATGACTGCCAAAGATGCATCTACTAAATACTGACTTAAAGGGTTCATAAAATACTTATGAAATTGATAATTTTGTCTTATATATTTGTAATTAATTTATACCACTTTGCAGACATCTGTTTTCACTTTGACAATAATAAGTACTTTTCTGTTGCATAGTGTCAAAAAAAGCTAAATTACGTTCCCTGTGATTAAATGTTGTATAAATAAAATGTGAAAACCTTTAAGGGGGTAATATTAATAAAAAATAATATTTTAAAATATTAAATATTAATTTTCTGATCCGGCTTCTTTCTTCTTCTTTTGGCTGATCCCATTAGGGGCTGCCACAATGGATCATCTTCTTCCATATCTTTCTGTCCTCTGCATCTTGTTCAGTTACACCCATCACCTGCATGTCCTCTCTCACCACATCCATAAATCTTCTCTTAGGCCTTCCTCTTTTTCTCTTCCCTGGCAGCTCTATCCTTAGCATTCTTTTCCCAATATACTCAGCATCTCTCCTCTGCACATGTCTAAACCAACGCAATCTCCCCTCTCTGACTTTGTCTCCCAAACGTCCAACCTAAGCAGACCCTCTAATATACTTGTTTCTAATCCTGTCCATCCTCATCACACCCACTGCAAATCTTAGCATCTTTAACTCTGCTACCTCCAGCTCTGTCTCCTGCTTTCTGATCAGTGCCACCATCTCCAACCCATGTAACATAGCTGGTCTCACTACCATCCTATAGGCCTTCCCTTTCACTCTTGCTGATATCTGTCTGTCACAAATCACTCCTGACACTCTTCTCCACCCATTCCACCCTGCCTGCACTCTCTTTTTCGCCTCTCTTCCACAACCACCATCACTCTGTACTGTTGAACCCAAGTATTTAAACTCATCCACCTTCGCCAATTCTACTCCTTGCATCCTCACTGTTCCACTGACCTCCCTCTCATTTACACACATGTATTCTGTCCTGTTCCTACTGACCTTCATTCCTCTCCTCTCTAGAGCATATCTCCACCTCTCCAGGGTCTCCTCAACCTGCTCCTACTATTGTTACAGATCACAATGTCATCAGCAAACATCATAGTCCACGAGGACTCCTGTCTAATCTCGTCTGTCAACCTGTCCATCACCATTGCAAATAAGAAAGGGCTCAGAGCCGATCCCTAATGTAATCCCACCTCCACCTTGAATGCATCCGTCACTCCTACCGCAGACCGCACCACAGTCACACTTCTCTCATACATATCCTGTACAACTCTTACATACTTCTCTGCCACTCCTGACTTCCTCATACAATACCACAACTCCTCTTAAGGCACCCTGTCATGCTTTCTCTAGGTCCACAAAGACACAATGCAGCTCTTTCTGGCCTTTTCTATACTTCTCCATCAACACCCTCAGAGCAAACATCGCATTTATGGTGCTCTTTCTTGGCTGCTCACTAATCATCACCTCACTTCTTAACATAGCTTCCACTACTCTTTTCCCAGCTTCATGTTGTGGCTCATCAATTTTATCCCCCTGTAGTTACTACAGTCCAGCACATCCCCCTTATTCTTAACTATCGACACCAGTACACTTCTTCTCCACTCCTCAGGCATCCTCTCACCTTCCAAGATTCCATTAACACTAGATTTACCAGAGCCAACGAAAAACTCAAAAATCCATCCCACTTTAAATCGCTTCTCACCTCTCCGTCAGCATCTTTTGTCCTATAAATGTGTGGATAAGCACCAAACAGCAAGCAGCCTGCTATCACATCTTCCCACCCCGCACAGTTTTCTCAGCTCAAGTCTGTTTACCTGCGTGTCAGTTGCTTAGAGTTCTATAGAGTGAGAAGTCAGGCAAAATGACACCTTTTATAAATACTATATCGTTATTTGGAACACTTGCATTTCATGTGTGTTCCGTGTCTACAACGATCTATGCACGGTAAACACATTGTTAAAACAGAAACGTTTTTCATGTTTTAGTAATAATTGACAAAATGTAGACATGAAGTGTATAATGTGTGAAACCTGAAGTCCAAATATCAAAGAAACACTTTCACAAAAGGTACAAATATAACAGAACAAGTGCTCTTTTATTTAAAAACATAACTGCAGAAAAAAAACCCGCGTTAGTGTGAGAAATTCACATGCATTTACTATGACTGCCTCCATGGCGCAATGGTATCGGCTGTTGACTGGGAATCAAAATGTCATCAGTTCGATCATGCACGAATCCGTTTTGAGAAGTAAACTGCTCTTATTCTTACTGTTTTAGAATAAAAACATACATTTGATTTCAATCTGTAACAGCAGGTGTAATTTATGATACTTGTAAAGGTTAGCTTTGGGATTTTTTTTATTCAGTTTCATTCTCTGCTGTTTTCACATAAAGACAGGCTATAGCTCTGCAGTCTACTTGTGACTGCATTCTTGTACCAATGCTTGCGAACTGAAGTGTCTGTGTGCACTTTTCGTGGCATTACACGTGTATTTTTTGAGCATGCCCGTGTCGGTAAACAACATTAGATCTGGCTTTTATGTAAGTAACGTATAAATGTTAATGTTTTGGTCTCGTCCGATGCGAGAGAGGAACGTCTGAAGTGGAGCTCCGCTAGCAGCTGTGTTATTTTTCATATTATTTGCTTATTATCCTGAGCTATCCTGTATCTATTCAACCCAAGGAGACTGCTACAGTATATGTAAGCATATATAAACATGGCCAACAAGAAAGGGGGTCCGAAAGATTTGAAAACTAAAGCTGCACCCAAGCTAAGATTAGCAAGCCCTAGCTCAAGATACGGCCTTTCAGAGAGAGACCTGGATCAGATGGGCGAAAGTACAGACTCCTCGGGACCACGGTCCGCTACATCGTCCCTGGCTGAGAGTGAAAAGAGGAGCGAATGTACAATCGTGAGTGCAGATCTCGATAGCTCGCCGATCGGAAAAGAACACCTGAAACTGGAAAAGGCCTTACAGTCCGCGATTTCAATTGCTCCACGCAAGCCGGGAATAGTGGGGACACCGGCTACAGTAGAGCCTGACGCTTCACCTACGGTACAAGAAAGCACAATTGAAATGTCTAAACTGCAGGTGATGTTCGCTGAGCTCATACAAGATAAGAAAACTGATATGGCAAATGAGAAAGCAAGGGCAAAGGCACATGAGACACTGAGACAGGAATTGAAACAGGAGTTGCTGGAATTGAAACAGGAGTTGCAACAAGCAAATGAAACACAGCGGCAGGAGTTGCAACAAGCAAACGAAACGCAGTGGCAGGAGTTGCAACAAGCAAACAAACCGCAGCGGCTGATGCTGCAACAGGCAAATGAAAGGCTGCAACAAGAAATGCAACTGGAGATGCGACAGATGCTGGGTAAATTTGAAACGCTTACTGATCAATTGGAGGATCTCAAGGAGACATTCACGACTAGGATTGAAATAGCCGAAAATTTAGCTACCAGTGACGAAGAAAAAGCAGAAAATGTCAGCTCTGAATGCAAAAAACTCGGAGACAGACTGGCTGCTTTGGAAGATGGAAACAGAAGGTATAATGTCAGAATTGAAGGTCTGCCTGAGAATCAAGAAAGTTCGAACCCAGTGAAATTCGCAGCTGAACTCTTCTCTAAAACAACCGGGGAGGACTTTAAAGCAGAATCTGAGATAGCAGCGTCTTACCACGTACGCGGATCAAATACCGTTCGATCCAGATCTTTTATTATTCACTTTGAAAGATTATCATTTAAGCTAAAGGTGATGGCACTCCTCAGAGACAAGCAAGATATTATATATGAGAATAACCGCATTCATATCTTCCTTGACTTCTCTCCAGCAACAGCTACTAAACGCGCAGCCTTCTACAACATTAAACAGTGGTTACGGCAACCCAACGTCAAATACAGCCTCTTGTATTCGGCCAAACTGAAAGCTGAATTGCAAGGTCAATTCTATTTCTTCGCTAGCAAGGAAGAAGCAGAAAAGGAATTAAGAAAGCTGATCCCGGGACTATTCTGATACATAACAGTGAGTCATGGTCGTTAATGATATAGCAAGGACTAATAATCTACGTTCTGATCTTTTTGTTTAAAATACGGGTTTTTATCATCATATATTCTCATTATTACTTAGTATTACTAGGGCGCTATCTGTCTATGTTTTATTGTACTTAATTACTTTCCTTTTTTTTTTTTCAACTAATTATTTTATCTCTATCCTAAACGAGACTGTTCAACATCAAACCCTTGGTGTATGGTTATTGCTATTATTGCATTAAGACTTATTATTATTAACACTATTCCCCGGGTTTATTGCCTGGGTGTATTATCTTAATGCACTAAGACCGCTGCGTGGGGGCTTGTTTTGCTTTGGACGTGCTCTGTCTCTGGGTATGTTAGAGGACTGGGACTGTGTGAAGTGGGTTCTAGCCTCACTTGGGGAGGCAAAAAGGGAGGGTGGGGGGTTAAGGGGGGGAAAGAAAGAGAGCAGGCTTGATCTATACCTAATCTATCCTCTTAATCTTTATAATTATAACTACCAACGTAATAATAAGCTGCATGGCAACAACTCTTGGGGAAATAGGAAATTAAGGCCGAAGCTGTCTCACTTCCAGTTAAGACTATAAAATGACATCAAAAACTCAGAATCAGTGTCTCCATGATGGGACAGTTAACTTCGTGAGCTGGAATGTTAAAGGCCTGAATCACGAATTAAAGAGAAAGAAAGTACTCTCTCACCTAACAGGTCTAAATGCTAAAATAGTATTTTTACAGGAAACCCACTTACTAAGCAAGGATCAGTTCCGCTGAAAAAGACTGGACTGGCCAAATGTTCCATTCTAGTTTTACAAAGAAAACTAGAGGTGTGGAATTCTCATACATAGAACAGTACCATTTGTAGCATCAGATGTAGTATTGGATCCTGAAGGGAGATATGTAATGGTCATGGGAGACTTATCTAACTGTAAAATGATTTTGATAAATGTTTATGCACCTGATGATGCAAAATTTATTTGCATCCATTCCCAATCTGAACACTCATAAAGTTATAATGGCTGGGGACTTTAATTGTGTTCTAAATCCACTTTTAGATAGGACTTCTCCACAGGGGAACGCATCTAACACCGCAAAGATAATTACAAAGTTTATAACTGATCACAACTTATCAGACCCCTGGAGGTTTTTAAACCCAAATTCAAGAACATATTCTTTCTACTCACCAGTACATCATTGCTACTCAAGGATTGATTACTTCTTTATAGATAATAACTTCTTGCCTAAGATTAAATCTTGTAAATACGATGCTATTGTTATTTCTGACCATGCACCTATGATCTTGGAGCTGAAATTACTAAGCCCCATACACTCACCCCCAGATGGTGTCTCAACCCGCTTCTATTAGCTGACGAGAATTGTACTGAATTTATATCCAAACAAATCAATTCTTTCTAGAGACAAATACATCCCTGAGATCTCTGCAGGAATACTCTGGGAAACTCTTAAGGCCTTCTTAAGAGGACAGATTATCTCATATCTTTCCCACAGAAATAAATACAAAGCCAAGAAAGTAGCAGAGATAAAAAGCGAAATTACTAAAATAGATGAAGAACATGCCAGACTACCAAGCGAGACATAGAAAAAGGCAGGCTCTACATTCAGAATTAAACCTCTTGACAACTAAAGAAACTGAACAACTAATTTACAAATCCAGACATCATTACTATGAACATGGAGAGAAAGCTAATAAGCTTTTAGCTCAACAAATTCACAAGCAAGAAGTGCAACGCAATCATTAATCACAACGAATGGAGATAAAATCATCAACACAAAAATATAATGCACACTTTCAGAGACTACTATAAATCCCTATATACTACTGAGTTTAAATTTCTGGATACATTACAGATACCACAAATAGACGCTTTTAGTGTGGAGGAACTTGATAAACCTCTGGCATTATCAGAATTACTAGATGCTATAAAGTCACTCCAAGGCGGGAAAGCAGCAGGCCCTGATGGCTACCCTGCAGAATTTTACAAGAAATACTCCGCTCAGCTAGCTCCCTCCTATTAGCAACATTTACAGAAGCCAGAGAAAACCAATCTCTTCCACAAACCTTTCCCCAAGCACTAATCACTGTTTTCCAAAACAAAATAAGGACTTATTACAATGTGCATCATACAGACCAATTTCACTTCTGAATAACGACGTTAAAATACTCTCTAAAATCATAGCTAGAAGGATGGAGAAAGTGCTCCCTCGTAATATCACAAGACCAAACTGGATTTATTAGGGGCCACACTTATCTTCAAATCTTCGACGCCTGTTTAATGTAATATACTCACCAACTAAATCAAACACCCCAGAAATATTATTATCATTGGATGCAGAAAAGCATTCGACATGATTGAATGGAAATACCTTTTACTACATTGGAGAAGTTTGGGTTTGGCCCGAACATTTGTGCATGGATTAAATTACTGTATACTAACCCAGAAGCTTCAGTTTGCATCAACAACATTTGCTCAGACTACTTTAAACTAGAACGTGGCACTAGACAAGGATGCCCTTGTCACTGCTGTTTGCAATTGCCATTGAACCACTGGCAATACATTGTCGAAATACTGATCAGATAAAGGGGATTAGCAGAGAAGGACTGGAACAGAAAATCTCATTATATGCAGATGATATGGTACTGTATATATCGGACCCAGAAAATTCTGTGCCTGCAGTCTTAGCAGCACTCACAGAATTTCAAAAGATCTCTGGTCTCAGAATTAATCTGAATAAAAGTGTACTCTTTCCAGTGAATTCTCAAGCATATAATATTAGATTAGATACCCTACCTTTTATCATTGCAGAACAGTTTAAATACCTAGGGTAAACATCACAAGTAAACATAAAGCTCTTTATCAACAAAATTTCGCGTCTGCATGGAAAAAATTAAACAAGACTTGCATAGATGGTCAACCCTTCATCTCACACTAGCTGGAAGAATTAACACTGTTAAGATGAATATTCTTCCTAAGCTCCTTTTTATTTCAAAACATCCAATATACATTAATAAATCATTCTTTAAGCAATTAGATTCAACAATAACCTCATTTATTTGGAATTCAAAACATCCACGCATCAAAAGAGCGACCCTACAAAGACAAAAGGCAGAAGGCGGCATGGCTCTACCTAACTTCCAGTTTTATTACTGGGCAGCAAATATACAGGCGATAAGAACCTGGACACAAATAGAAGAACATACACAGGCTTGGACCACAATAGAAGTAAAATCCTGCAGTACTTCTTTGTATTCCTTGCTCTGTGCTCCAATAAACACACGCTATCGGCAATACACTAATAACCCAATTGTGCTCCACTCACTTAGAATCTGGAACCAATGTAGAAAGCATTTTAAGACGGAGAAGCTTTATCTGTGGCACCTCTGCAAGAGAACCACCTCTTTCAACCTTCACAAACATATGCAGTTTTAATATCTGGAAAAATTTGGAATTAACTTGCTTAGAGATCTTTATATAGACAACGTCTTTGCATCCTATGAACAATTACATTCCAAATTTAACATTCCAGCTACACATTTCTTTCACTATCTTCAAATCAGGAACTTTGTTAAACAGAACCTTCCAGATTTTCCTCATCTTGCACCCTCATCCATGCTGGAAAAATTATTGCTCAATCTCAAGGACTTAGACTCCATCTCTACAATATATAAAATCATTTTACAATCCCTCCTTTCAAAGATCCAAGAGGACACTGGGAAAAAGATCTCTCAATTAATATATCAGAAAGGAGTGGAAAGTAGCAATGCAGAGAATTCACTCGAGCTCCATATGCAAAGCATACAATTATACAACTAAAAATTTTATATATCGAGCACATCTGTCTCGACTAAAACTCTCCAAAATGTTTCCAGGGCATGATCCAACCTGCGAACGCTGCAAACAAGTCCCAGCCTCACTGGGTCACATGTTCTGGGCCTGCACCAAATTAACATCATTCTGGACCAAAATTTTTAATTACCTTCAGACAGCCTTGGACTCACAATCCCTCCTAACCCATTAACAGCTGTGTTTGAGGTTCTTCCAGATGGGCTTAAAGTGGAGAAAGACAAACAAATTGTGATTGCATTCACTACACTTTGGCACGCAGACTTATTCTGATAAACTGGAAGAACCCAAACTCTCCTCTTTTAAGTCAGTGGGAAACTGATGTGTTATATTATTTGAAATTGGAAAAATCAAATACTCAGTTAGAGGATCCGTACAGACTTTTTTCAAAACATGGCAGGATCTAATCAGTAATATTTTAAAATAATTTCATAAAGCACAGAGAATCTATTAATTTAGGTATGTCTGCAGGTCTTAAATTTCATGCTTTTTGGCTTGCTCTCTCTTAGGGGTGGGGATCGATTTGTTCTTAACTCAAGTTTTCTTCATGTAAAACTTGATTGATTTGTATGGAATGCAATAAAATTAATAAAAATAATAATAAAAAAAAAAGTTAATGTTTTGCACCGTCCTTTGTTACCTATTTACCTTTATTTATTTACTTACTTCCTACAGCCTAAAGTCTCGAGTGCAGAGCTTCACATGTACATATACAAAGTACAGCGATGGCAAAGGTGCATTCTTGATCCGATGTAGAATCGTCGTCATGATTTCAGTTTATCTCTGTTATAGCGCGTCTATGTGAAAACAGCAGTGTCAAATGCAGTGGGGGTTAGGGGAGTTGGGATTGTGAAGGAGGCTGAGTGAATAAAAAAAAAAACTAACCTTTACAAGTATCATAAATTACACTGGCTGTTACAAGCTGGATTCAAATGTATGTTGTTATTCTAAAATAGTAAGAATAAGAGCAGTTCACTTCTCAAAACGGAGTCATGCGGGATCAAACTTGTGACCTTTTAATTCCCAGACAGCAGCTGATACCGTTGCGCCACGGAGGCAGTCATAGTAAATGCGTGTCAATGTCGCATGCTAATGTGGCTTTTTTTCTTACTGCTACGCCACAGAAGCTATTGTCTTTTCCTTGAACCTTTTGTGTTTATTTGATCTTTGGACTTAAGGCTTCATACATTATATAGTTTATGCCTACATTTTGTCATTCACTACTAAAATATGAAAAATGTTTCTGTTTTAAAAATGTGTTTACACAGATTAGTATAGAAATGAAACACACATGTTCCAAATAATGATCTATTATGTCCACTCTAAAACTCCACTTCACTCCCAAATAATCAATCAAGGCATCAGCTGGGAGAAATTCGTGCACGTTCTAAGTTGGTGGGGCAATGGAATAGCTGGCTGCTTGCTGCTTGTGTTTATTGGCACATTTAGAGGACAAAAGATGCTCGCAGAGAGGTGCGAACAGATTTAAGGTGGGCCGGATCTACGAGTTTTTTTTTAGCTCTGGTAATTCTAGTGTTAAACAATCTGGTTGAAAACTCTACTACCATCTCTCCTAAACACCTCCATGCTTCCATGGATATATCATCTGAACCAGCGGCTTTTCAATTCTTCATCCTCTTCATAGCTGTCCTTACTTCCTCCTTGCTAATCTGTTGCACGTCACAATCTCCACATCATCCAACCTCTTCTCTCTCTTGTTCTTTTCATTCATGAGCCTCTCAAAGTACTCTTTCCATCTGCTCAACACACTCTCCTCGCTTGTGTGTATGTTTCCATCTTTATCCTTTACTACCCTAACCTGCTGCACATCTTTCCCAGCTCGGTCCCTCTGTCTAGCTAATTGGTACAGGTCCTTTTCTCCCTCCTTAGTGTCCAACTTCTCATACAACTCATCATACGCTTTTTCTTTAGCCTTTCCCACCCCTCTCTTCACCTTGCACCTTATCTCCTTGTACTCCTTGTCTACTTTCTGCATCTCTCTGACTATCCCACTTCTTCTTTGCCATCCTCTTCCTCTGTATATTCTCCTGTACTTCCCCATTCCACCACCAGGTTTCCATTTCCTCCTTCCTCTGTCCAGATGTCACGCCAAGCACCCTTCTTGCTGTCACCCTTACTACATCTGCTGTCTGGTAATTCTTCACTACCACCCAGTGCCTGTCTCACCTTCTCCCTAAACTCAACCTTGCAGTCTTCCTTTTTCAACTTCCACCATTTGAACCTTGGCTCTGCCCTCACTCTCTTCTTCTTCTTAATCTCCAACATCATCCTATAGACCACCATCCTATGCTGCCTAACTACACTTTCTCCTGCCACTTCTTTGCATTCTTCAATCTCTTTCCGATTGACTCTTCTGCATAGGATGTAATCTACCTGTGTGCATCTTCCTTCACTCTTGTACGTCACCCTCCTTATGTTCCTCCGTCTTCTTAAAATACATATTCACCACAGCCATGTCCATCCTTTTGGCAAAATCCACTATCCTCTGACCTTCTTCATTCCTCTCCTTGACACCATACCTACCCATCACCTCCTCGTCTACACTGTTCCCTTCACCAACATGCCCATTGAAATCCGCTCCAATCACCATTTTCTGTCCCTGGGTACACTGTTTATCACTTCATCCAACTTACTCCATCTTTGTCACCCATTGCACACCCAACTTGCGGGGCATATGCACTAACAACATTCATCATCACATCTCCAATTTCCTGCTTCATAATCGTTACTCTGTCTGACACTCTTTTCACCTCCAGAACACTCTTGACATACTGCACCTTCAGAATAACCCCTATTTCATTTCTTTTTTATTTTTTTTTATTTTATTAATTTTATTGCAATCATTCCATACAAATCAATCATTTTTTTTTACAAAAAGTAGGATTGAGAACAAGTTGACCCTCATCCCTGAGAGAGAGAGCAAGGCCATCGGAGTAAAACGTAAGGCTTGTAAACTTACCTAAATTGAGGAGTTTGATAAGCCAATAGAGATGAATGGAGAAGAAAAAGAAATACAGAAATAATTGCTTCCTCTGTGCTTTAAGAGCTTATTCTAAAATATTACTGATTAGATCCTGCCATGTTTTGAAAAAAATCTGTACAGATCCTCTAACTGAGTATTTGATTTTTTCCAATTTCAAATAGTATAAAACATCGGTTTCCCACTGACTTAAAAGAGGAGAGTTAGGATTCTTCCAGTTTAGCAAAATAAGTCTGTGTGCCAAAAGTGTAGTGAATGCAATCACAGTTTGTTTGTCCTTCTCCACTTTAAACCCATCTGGAAGAACCCCAAACACAGCTGTTAATGGGTTAGGAGGGATTGTGAGACCAAGGCTGTCTGAAAGGTAATTAAAAATTTTGGTCCAGAATGATGTTAATTTGGTGCAGGCCCAGAACATGTGACCCAGTGAGGCTGGGACTTGATTGCAGCGTTCACAGGTTGGATCATGCCCTGGAAACATTTTGGAGAGTTTTAGGCGAGACAGATGTGCTCGATATATAATTTTGAGTTGAATAATTGTATGCTTTGCGCATATGGAGCTCGAGTGAATTCTCTGCATTGCTACTTTCCACTCCTTTTCTGATATATTAATTGAGAGATTTTTCCCAGTGTCCTCTTGGATCTTTGAAAGGAGGGATTGTAAAATGATTTTATATATTGTAGAGATGGTGTCTAAGTCCTTGAGATTGAGCAATATTTTTCCAGCATGGATGAGGGTGCAAGATGAGGAAAATCTGGAAGGTTCTGTTTAACAAAGTTCCTAATTTGAAGATAGTGAAAGAAATGTGTAGCTGGAATGTTAAATTTGGAATGTAATTGTTCATAGGATGCAAAGACGTTGTCTATATAAAGATCTCTAAGCAAGTTAATCCCAAATTTTTCCAGATATTAAAACTGCATATGTTTTGAAGGTTGAAAGAGGTGGTTCTCTTGCAGAGGTGCCACAGATAAAGCTTCTCCATCTTAAAATGCTTTCTACATTGGTTCCATATTCTAAGTGAGTGAAGCACAATTGGGTTATTAGTATATTGCCGATAACTTGCATTTATTGGGGCACAGAGCAGGAATACAAAGAAGTACTGCAGGATTTTACTTCTATTGGACCAAGCCTGTGTATGTTCTTCTATTTGTGTCCAGGTTTTTATATATGTTTGCTGCCCAGTAATAAAACTGGAAGTTAGGTAGAGCCATGCCACCTTCTGCCTTTTGTCTTTGTAGGGTCGCTCTTTGGATACGTGGATGTTTTGAGTTCCAAATAAATGAGGTTATTGTTGAATCTAATTGCTTAAAAATGATTTATTAATGTATATTGGAATGTTTTGAAATAAAAGGAGCTTAGGAAGAATATTCATCTTAACAGTGTTAATTCTTCCAGCTAGAGTGAGATGAAGGGTTGACCATCTATGCAAGTCTTGCTTAATTTTTTCCATGCAGATGGCGAAATTTTGTTGATAAAGAGCTTTATGTTTACTTGTGATGTTTACCCTAGGTATTTAAACTGTTCTGCAATGATAAAAGGTATGGTGTTTAATCTAATATTATATGCTTGAGAATTCACGGGAAAGAGTACACTTTTATTCAGATTAATTCTGAGACCAGAGATCTTTTGAAATTCTGTGAGTGCTGTTAAGACTGCAGGCACAGAATTTTGTGGGTCTGATATATACAGTACCATATCATCTGCATATAGAGAAATTTTCTGTTCCAGTCCTTCTCTGATAATCCCCTTTATCTGATCAGTATTTCGACAGTGTATTGCCAGTGGTTCAATGGGATTGCAAACAGTAGCGGTGACAAGGGGCATCCTTGTCTGGTACCACGCTCTAGTTTAAAGTAGTCTGAACAAATGTTGTTGATACAAATTGAAGCTTCTGGATTGGTATACAGTAGTTTGATCCATGCACAAATGTTCGGGCCAAACCCAAATTTCTCCAATGTAGTAAAAAGGTATTTCCATTCAATCATGTCAAATGCTTTTTCTGCATCCAATGATAATAATATTTCTGGGGTGTTTGATTTAGTTGGTGAGTATATTACATTAAACAGGCGTCGAAGATTTGAAGATAAGTGTCGACCCTTGATAAATCCAGTTTGATCTTGTGATATTACCGAAGGGAGCACTTTCTCCATCCTTCTAGCTATGATTTTGAGAGTATTTTAACGTCATTATTCAGAAGTGAAATTGGTCTGTATGATGCACATTGTAATAAGTCCTTATTTTTTTTAGGAAAAACGGTGATTAATGCTTGGCGAAAAGTTTGAGTTAGATTGTCTCTGGCTTCTGTAAATGTTGCTAATAGGAGGGGAGCTAGCTGAGCGGAGAATTTCTTATAAAATTCTGCAGGGTAGCCATCAGGGCCTGCTGCTTTCCCGCTTGAAGTGACTTTATAGCATCTAGTAATTCTGATAACGCCAGAGGTTTATCAAGTTCCTCTGCACTAAAAGTGTCTATTTGTGGTATCTGTAATGTATCCAGAAATGCATTAGATTGTGTATTGTCTTCTTTAAACTCAGTAGAATATAAGGATTTATAGTAGTCTCTAAATGTGTGCATTATATTTTTGTGTCGATGATTTTGTCTCCGTGTTGGTGATTACTGGATTGCTATGGACTTCTTGCTTGTGAATTTGTTGAGCTAAAAGCTTATTAGCTTTCTCTCCATGTTCATAGTAATGATGTCTGGATTTATAAATTAGTTGTTCAGTTTCTTTAGTTGTCAAGAGGTTTAGTTCTGAATGCAGAGCCTGCCTTTTCCTATGTAGAGCCTCGCTTGGAAGCCTGGCATGTTCTTCATCTATTCTAGTAATTTCGCTTTTTAGCTCTGCTACTTTCTTGGTTTCTAATTTATTTCTGTGGGAAAGATATGAGATAATCTGTCCTCTTAAGAAGGCCTTAAGAGTTTCCCAGAGTATTCCTGCAGAAATCTCTGAGGATGTATTTGTCTCTATTAAGAAACTAATTTGTTTGGATATAAATTCTGTACAGTTCTCGTCTGCTAATAGAAGCGGATTGAGACACCATCTGTGAGGTGAGTGTGTGGGGCTTAGTCACTTTAGCTCCAAGATCAGAGATGCATGGTCAGAAATATCAATAGCATCGTATTTGCAAGATTTAATCGTAGGCAAGAAATTATTATCTATAAAGAAATAATCAATCTTGAGTAGCAATGATGTACTGGTGAGTAGAAAGAATATGTTCTTGAGTTTGGGTTTAAAAACCTCCAGGGGTCTGATAAGTTGTGATCAGTTATAAACTTTGTAATTATCTTTGCAGTGTTAGATGTCGTCCCCCCTGTGATAGAAGTCCTATCTAAGAGTGGATTTAAAACACAATTAAAGTCCCCAGCCATTATAATTTTATGAGTGTTCAGATTGGGAATGGATGCAAATAAATTTTGTATAAATTCCTTATCATCAACATTAGGTGCATAAACATTTATCAAAATCATTTTACAGTTAGATAAGTCTCCCATGACCATCACATATCTCCCTTCAGGATCCAATACTACATCTGATGCTACAAATGAGACTGTTCTATGTATGAGAATTCCCACACCTCTAGTTTTCTTTGTAAAGCTAGAATGGAACATTTGGCCAGTCCAGTCTTTTGCAGCCGGAACTGATCCTTGCTTAGTAAGTGGGTCTCCTGTAAAAATACTATTTTAGTGTTTAAACCCTGTTAGGTGAGAGACTACTTTCTTTCTCTTTAATTCGTGATTCAGGCCTTTAACATTCCAGCTCACAAAGTTAACTGTCCCATCATGGAGACATTGATTCTGAATTTTTGATGTCATTTTATAGTCTTAACTGGAAGTGAGACAGCTTTAACCTTAATTTCCTATTTCCCCAAGAGTTATTGCCATGCAGCCTATTGTTACGTTGGTAGTTATAATTATAAAGATTAAAGGATAGATTAGGTATAGATATAGCCTGCTCTCTTTCTCTCCCCCTTAACCCCCACCCTCCCTTTTGCCTCCCCAGTGAGGCTAGACCCACTTCACACAGTCCCAGTCCTCTGACATACCCAGAGACAGAGCACATCCAAAGCAAAACAAGCCCCATGCAGCGCTTTTAGGATTAAAAATAGAGATATCTATTACCAATATAGTCTAAATACTATATGCCTAAAATATAATCATTAACAAACTATGAACTTAAAATATATATAATCTTTAGCAATCTTAATGTATTAAGATAATAAACCTGTTAGAAAGTGGTCCAGAATAAGCATAGTAAGTCTTAATGCAATAATAGCAATAACAATAAACCAAGGGTATGATGTTAAACAGTCTCATTTAGGGTAGAGAAAAAATAAATAAATAAATAAAAAAGAATTAAGCACAAACGTCTATAACTGTAATTAAAACATAAACAGATAGCGTCCAAGTAATAAAAAGGATATATAATGATAAAAATCCGTATCTTAACAAATAGATCAGACAGTAGGTTATTTATCCTTGCCATGTCATGACAGGCTTAACTCACTATTGTGTTTCAGAATAGTGCCGGGATCAGCTTTCTTAATTCCTTTTCTGCTTCTTCCTTGCTAGCGAAGACATAGAATTGACAGTGCAATTCCACTTTCAGTTTGGCAGGATACAAGAGGCTGTATTTGATATTGGCTTGCTGTAACCGCTGTTTAATGTTGTAGAAGGCTGCGTTTAGTAGCTGTTGCTGGAGAGAAATCAGGGAAGATACGAATGTGGTTATTTTCATATATAATCTCTTGCTTGTGTCTGAGGAGTGCCATCACCTTTAGCTTAAATAATAATCTCTCAAAGCAAATAATAAAAGATCTAGGTCTAACGGTATTTGATCCATGTATGCGATAAGCAGCTGCTATCTCAGAATCTGCTTTAAAGTCCTCTCCAATTATTTTAGAAAATAGTTCAGCTGCAAATTTTACTGGGTTTGGACTTTCTCGATTCTCAGGTAGACCTTCGATTCTAATATTATTCCTTCTGCTTCCATCTTCCAAAGCAGCAAGTCTGTCTCCGAGTTTTTTGCATTCTGAGTTGGCAGTTGTTGCTTTTTCTTCAGCACTGGCAGCTAGATTTTCGGCTGATTAAATCCGAGTCGTGAATGTCTCCTTGACATCCTCCAGTTGATCAGCAAGTGTGCTCAGTTTAGATGAGGTGTCCTGAATGTGCTCTTCAATTTTACCCACCATATCTTTAAAGACTGCCTCAAAGCGAATACATATGCTTTCCTCCAAGTCTTTTTTATCCTGCTGCCGCATCTGTTGCAGCTTCTCATTTAGCTTCTCATTTGCATTTTCCCTTGCCTTCTCATTTTTCTTTATATCTTTCTTTATCTTTTGCTTGAGCTCTGCTTGAGCTTGCTTGAGCTCAGCGATCATCACCTTCAGTTCAGACAGATCATTTCTGCTTTCACCGTAGGTGAGGCGGTGGGCTCTATTGCAGCCGGTGTTTCCGGCTCGTGTGAAGTAGTTGACAGCGCGGACTGCAAGGCTTTTTCCAGTTTCAGATGATCTTCTCGAATCGGTGAGCTATTGTGACCTGCGTCACTCGCACTCATACATTCGCTCCACATTTCGCTCTCAGCTGGAAACGATGTAGCAGACCATGGTCCAGAGAAGTCTGTGCTTTCCTCCATCTGATCTAGGTCAGTCTCTGAAAGGCCGTATCTTGAGCTTGAACTTGGGCTTGCCCGATCTGAGCTTGGATGTAGCTTTAGTTTTCATTTCTTTCTGAACCCCTTTCTTGTTAGCCATGTTTATATATGCTTGCATATACTGTAGTAGTACCCCTCAGGTTGGATAAATACAGGATATCTCAGGATAATAAGCAGATAATATGAAAAATAACACCGCTGCTAGCGGAGCTCCGCTTCAGATGTCCATCTCTTGCAATGGACGAGACCAAATTCCTACTCCATTTCTCCTCCTATCTACACCATGATAGAACAATTTGAATCCACCTCCAATCCACCTGGCCTTACTCCCCTTCCATTTAGTCTCTTGTACGCACAATATATCAACCTTCCTTCTCTCCATCATATCAGCTAACTCTCTCCCCTTACCAGTCACACTGCCAGCATTCAAAGTTCCTACCCTCAGTTCCACTCTCTTTCCTTTCCTCCTCTCCTCCTGCCTCCAGACAAGTCTTCCCCCCTCTTCTTCTTCGGCCAACAGTAGCCCAATTTCTGCCAGTACTCAGTTGGCTAACAGTACTGGTGGTGGTCGTTGTTAACCCGGGGCTCGACCAATCCGGTATGGAAATTTGTATTGCTGTCCGCATATTGATTTGGCAAAATTTTACACCGGATGCCCTTCCTGACGTAACCCTCACCAATTATCCGGGCTTGGGACCGGCACAAAGAAACACACTGGTTTGTGCCTCCCCGGTGGCTGGGTTAATTTTCTGATCCTGCTATTCTTTATAAATATGCAATAATCACCACTAGCATCTGAAATAGTAGTAAAAACAATAAGAACATTCTTATTGAGACAGTAACGTTTATTCCTCTTATGCTCTAAGTCATTATCCTCTTTGAGTAAAATAAACATACTGTAGGGTTAATGATGCTTCTTGTGGGTTTCATTTTTGGTTTTGAATTATTCCATGTGTCTTTGCAAAGATCACTGCAGCACTCTTCAGTATATTATTTTGTTACCCTTTTCTTCAGGACCTGAAACATAACCATTTTTTAAGCTGCAGCACTTGAGCATTCATCATAAGGTAGCCCTTCAAAAAAGAAAGGATTTTACTGTATTGAGTCCATCAACTGAAATGTATTGTACTTGTTTGTTATTTGTAGAGAGCATAAAATAATAAAAATAGAAGCAATGATAGAATAGTTGCTCTTATAGAAAATGAACATGTTTGTGTAAAGACAAAAAATACAAAAGCAGGGGTGTAACTGTTCAGGTTTTACAGTTAATATCATTTTTTTTGTTCACTTTGCTGAGCTTTATCCACAAAGAGAAAGCAATCCATGATTCAACGCCTTTGTTGAAAAGAAAACATGTATTTAAACCTATGGAAATTAAAAAGAAATAGGTGAAAAAAATAAAACTCTCTTCTTATGTTGGGGGGAAGAAATCCCCAATGCAAGTTTACCATTTGTCAAAGATCACACTGCCTACCCATGCAGCGTGAGCTGGCAGCATTTGTCTTTTTCAAGGGGAGTGCAGGACGTTTCTAAAGGAGGCTACGCCCATGGAGAGAACCAGAAGTAGGAGACACATGCACTACCAGTCACCTGACTCCAGCCTAGCAAACAACAGAATTTAAGCCAGCCCTACCCATTATACTTTAGGAAGCTGCAGGAGGAAGACCTCATCCGTCAACTGTGACAAGAGACAAAAGACGGAGCAGGTTTGGGGATATTGTAGCCTGAGAGTTGTCACAAAGGACTGTGTCCAAAATGGGATTGAGAGAAAAAGGTAAGAGGTTGGGTTATTATAGGCAGTAGGAAGGAAAAGGCGGGTTCATGAGGGAAACAGTGGAGGTGAGGTCAGTAGGAGGGTGTGGTCTGAAGAGAAATGGGGAAGCTGGTTAGGGCTTAGCTCTTCTTGTCTTCTAGTGAAGGCACTAGTGCACAGCGTCAACCCCTGACTCACCATTACGTCCAGTTAAGCCCAACGATTGCCTCCAATGTGCACATGTGTGACTGGAGTTACTAGGGAGAAGGCAACAAGAGAAGCCTAATGACAGATACATCTTAAATCAAAGACTCTACTATAGGTTAAGTAATATAAGTAGGAGAAAAATTGTCTGGAGATGATTATTTAAAGTACATGACTATTTCTGAAATAGTATTCATTAAAGCAACTTGCTGCTTAAAGTTTGTACTTTGGTCACACACAACCCCAACACACCAATTAACCTTTTCTCGTTTACCTTAATAACAAAGATGCTCCCTAGTTTAGTGGTTAAACAGGTTAATGTTAAATAAACAGAGCTTTTACATATGCCCTCTGTCTCTCTTTTTAATAGTTCATGATAAACTGGTATTAACAATTATTAAGTATTAATGTTAAGATTAAATCTGGTACCAGGCTTGTCACTATAAATTTTTCAATGGATTTTTAATTGAAGATATGCTGCTGTCATCACAAACCTGACCGCTGGCTTGTCTCAATTGCCTTTAGACAAATAGTAAACTAGAGAAATGTCAAATGGTGATCTTAAAATATTTGAAGGTTACCCTATACCTTCAAAATCTGAGAATGGAAAAGACTCTGAGGAGTGTAAAGTAAGATATATTAATTTTTCCCATTCCCAGCTAGTAGCACTGGAATCACTGCTGCTTAAGAACCTCTCTTGCACCTTATTGGAGGGGCAGTTCACCCAAAGATGGAAAGAGTAAAAATCAGGAGAGAGGAATAAAGTAATGTAGGAAACTTCAGATCTGACCTGCCTCCATGTATTGAGGAATGTCTGATCACTTTTAAATAAGTTGGATTAACTGTCATATCTTATAAAGAGTCACAGCAAGGTCAGGTACTGTAGAGAACCAGAATAAAACTTCTTATTTCAGACACTATTTTAATGCTGGATGGGTTTCCTCTGATAGAATCAGATGGAATGTAAAAGGCACTGTAAGAGGACTGGATATCTGTGTGAAACAGCAATGGTAAAAAAGCAAGCATATTTATATATATATTGTGGAGGATTGCCGGCTTTCCATGCCGGTCCGCACCCCCAGACCGCCAGGTGGAGCTCTCCCGACAGCAGGATCGTGCCCCAAGGTCCAGCAGGGCCTTATGGACCTTTTAGTGTTTATACACAGCCCTGCTGGATACCTTGGGGGCCACCAGGAGTCGCTGTGGGGGGGCTTATGGACTCTTTTGTGCCCTATGACCCGGGAGTACGTCATGGTCACGTGATAGGAAGGAACGACGTGCTCCCGGGTTGAAGAAAAGGACTGTTTGCCCTGACCCGGAAGGAATAAGGAACTGTGGACTGTTGGGACAGGAACACCTCCGGGTCAGGGGCTATAAAAAGACGGTGCCTCAGTCCAGACACTGAGCTGAGCTGGGAGGGAGAGGAGCAAAGTATCTGGGCGAGGAGGAGAGTTTATTGTTGAGGGAATTGTGTTTATTATAGTTAATAGTTTGAGTAGTGTGGAAGGTGCTTTGTGCACGGTGTTAAACGAAAATAAAAAGGTCTTGAACTTTTACCTGGTGTCTGGAGTTGTACCTGAGGGTTCAAGGGTGCACTACTGCCCCCTACTGCCACAATATATATATATATATTCAAGGCATTCGTAGTCTGAATCACAATCTGATTGTATGGGTGGTTACCTACCAGGTAACACTTGTGGTTGGTCAGCAAGTCAGCTAAAACCGGCCACAGTTGCCCTCTTTCAGTTGTGATAAGCAGATCATAGAATTGTTGAAATAGTTTTACTGTCAAATAATGCAAAGAGTATGTGACACGTGTTTCGCCCTAATTCTGGGCTCATCAGGCGTACACACTCACTGCACCCCCTCTCTGGAATCAAACCTTCGACGTCAGTGCTAGAGGCGAAGCCTCACGTGCGATTAGGAGGCAGTCAAAGAGCCTAAAGGTGAGTGAATTATGACAGCAGCATATGTTCAATTAAAAATCCATTGAAAAATGTACCCAACTAGCTGAAGCCGAGGCTCATGCCGCCGCTGAAGTATGGACAGAGGCCGCTCAGTCATTACCCATTCAACTGACCACATTCACAGAGTCGGATGACATCGAGACTTATTTTTTGATTTTTGAGTGTACCGCTAAGCGGAATGCATGGCCGAGGTGGGAGTGGGCATACCAACTGGCTCCCTACCTGAAGGGGACAGCGCAGAGAGCCTACTATGACTTAATTGAGGAGCAGGCCGCTGATTATGACGCTCTAAAACTGGAGGTATTCAAACGTTACAGCAGGTAGCAGGTGAGAGAGTGGAGGGAGTGGTAGTTTGATCCCGAGAGGTCATTGAGAACCCAGGGCTTTGAAGCTTGGAGAAACGTTTGTCGCTGGCTATGGCCAGACATTAACACCTCTCACAAGATGGCTGAGCTATTAGCATGTGAGACCTCCCTGACCATATCGCCCAGCAAGTACGGAAACATAACTTCGAGGATATGGATATCTTGATCAAAATCGCTGAGGGTCACTGGGCAGCTTGTAGATCAGGGCCGTCAGAACAGTTCTCTCGATGTACCCAACAGGCACGTGGGGCAGCTCATGAGCCCCCATGACAAGCTTCCGAGCCTGCCGTCCGTAAAAGGGACAGACAGTTCAGTCTTCCCCACTGTTTCAAGTGTGGGGAGATTGGACATCTGTCCCCTAACTGTACTTCTGACCCCATGGATTGTTCATTGGTAAAAGGAGAAAGGTATATTGCCACGGTGACTAACCCTTTATCTCTTCCATATACAGGTGCAGTTATTATAAATGGCAGGAAGGTAAGGGCAATGTTTGATTCCGGGAGTAACATTTCTATTGTTGCTGCCCGATTCGTTTTACCGCAACAGTGGACAAAAATAAAAACTAGTCTGAAATGTATTCATGGGGACATCCAGTATTATAAAACAGCTAGATGTGTGGTATCTGTAAATCACGTTCTTTGTAATTAAAAACAAATTATTATATAGAGTGGCAGAACACAGGGGTGAAGTGCGAGCGTTGCTATTAATTCCACACAGTTTTCGACAACAAGTGTTTGAGCTGGCACATGCTCACCTTCTAGGAGCCCATTTAGGCTCCGATAAAACATCAGAGAGAATAAAACTCTGATTTTATTGGCCGGGAGTTAATGAGGAGGTCCGACGATTTTGCACTTCCTGTCCAGAGTGTCAAATTCGACAAATTCCATGAAGCACCCGAGCTCCTCTCGTTCCCCTTCCCCTTATTGATATCCCTTTTGAACGAGTTGGAATTGATCTTGTAGGACCCCTAGAACCCTTGTTAAATATATTTTAGTCCTAGTTGATTATGCCACTCGCTTCCCCGAAGCTGTTCCATTGTGCTTGGCCAATACTAAAAACATCTCACGGGAATTGGTAGGGATATTCGCTCGTGTTGGGATCTCCAAAGAGGTTTTAACGGACCAAGGGACTCCCTTCACTTCGGAGACATTCAGGGAAGTAGCTAAATTACTCCGAATAAAACATATGAAAACGTCTGTCTATCATCCCCAAACCGATGGGTTGGTAGAATGTTTTAATCAAACTTTGAAACAGATGTTACGTAAAGTAGTTAACGAGGATGGAAGAAACTGGGATCAGTTGCTTCCTCTCGTTTTGTTTGCCTATCAGGAAGTCCCACAGGCCTCTACTGGTTTCTCTCCTTTGAATTATTATATGTAAGACAGCCCATAGGACTTTTGGATATGTTAAAAGAAGGATTGGTTCAAGATGGCGCCGACTGGTGTGGCTGGCCGTCTGCTTGTCTCTCTAGTCTATGTCTTAACTTTGTTTTTATGTTTTATTTCATCCCAACGATCACTGTCCTATGATCGGGAGTCTTTACTTAACATATTTTCTGGCCTACTTTCCTCTCAGTTTTCATCTTCTGATTGGATTTTTTGTGAACCTCCACCCTTGCTTTATTCATCTCCTGACTTCTTCACCTGGACGCTGGTGTTCACCTGTATTAGTCAGTTGAATGCTCCTCGGAGACGCAAACGCACTCGCCGCCGTCGTGGGAAAAGAGCCGGATTTGCTGTTAAACAACGCCGACTCTAGTCCCAGAGCTTTGTTTCCCGATGCCTGCGAGTTGTCTATGACCCATCTTCTCTTGCTCAGGAATCCATCACTGATTCATGGGTGCTGGACACCGGTTTTAATTTGTCCATTTTAAGACAGCATCACCTTTCCTTGGTATAAAATCGGGCAGTAAACGCTGCTAATCTTCTAACTCTCACCCGTGCTCATACTGCAACGAGCTCTTCTACTTCAATCAAGGCTGCTCTCCTGAACGTGAGATCAGTGTCTAATAAAACTTTTATTCTGCAAGACTTTATTACATCAAATAATCTGGATTTGTTCTTCATCACTGAGACTTGGATTTTAAATGGTGACTCCATGTTTTACGGACTTGGTTCCATCAGGTTATTCATTTTTAAACTCTCCTCGTTTGACTCGTCGTGGGGGGGGCATTGCCACTGTTTTTAAAAGTATGTTCTTGTGTCGGAGCCTTACAAGGGATCCGTTTAGCAGCTTTGAGCTTCAACTTTTCGAAGTGTGCAGCTCCCCTTCTTTGTTGTTTGCCGTGGTTTATAGACCTCCTATAATTAATGAAACTTTCATTTCTGAATTTTCTGATTTCCTGGCTGATATCACCCTCTCCCATGACAAAGTATTTATTGTTGGTGATTTCAACATTCATGTTTGTTGTCAATTGAAACCTTTGGTCAAAGACTTTTTATCACTATTGGACTCATTTGATTTTATACAGCATATTAATACGGCAACTCACTCTCTCGGTCACACCCTTGATCTCGTTCTTACTCGTGATATTTCAGTGAATAGTATTGACTTATGTGATGTTTCTTTCACTGATCACTTTTTTGTAATGATGGATCTGAATATTACTGTTGATCTCCCAACTAATAGCTGTCCCCCACGCTGCTCGCGCTTTTTAAATTCTTCTACTATATCTGATTTTAAAACCATTTTCTCTAGTCTTTATATGCATGACCAAAATAATGATATCGATGACTCTGTCGTAAAATTTAATTCCTCCTGTAAAACGGTTTTAGACGCAATTGCTCCGCCCAAGATACGCAATAATAAGGTAAGACCTGCTCCCTGGCTAAATGAAACTACGCGATCACTGCGCCGCCTGTCGAACTGCTGAACGGCGTTGGAAAAAAGATGGACTGACTATCTCTAAACAGATTTTCAGGACTTCTCTTTTCAATTTCCAGGCTGAAGCTAAGAAATCGAAACATGACTTCTTTGCCGATTTAGTATCCCGCCATTCAAACAATCCTAGGGTTTTATTTAATTCAATTAATGCGGCTATTCACCCTCATTCTACGATGGGGTTAAATAGCACTGTTCATTCATGTGAGCAGTTTCTATCATTCTTTGTCAGCAAAATTGATACTATCCGCCGTGGCATTGTTCAAACTGGCTATGAACTTCCTACTGTTAATCATGACATTGTTCTAGATTCCTTTGATCAAGTCTCACTTTCAATGCTAAAAAGAACTATTGACACCCTTAAACCAGCTTCCAGCCCCCTTGATATTGTACCACCACGTCTTTTAGTTGAAGCCTTTGATGTGTTGGGCCCATCTTTACTAGCCATTATAAATGTTTCTATTAGTTCGAGGGTTGTGCCTTCATTTCTTAAACATCTAAAAAAGGCAGGATTAGATCCTGGAGTTTTAACCAACTTTCGTCCAATTTCCCAGCTCCCATTTCTGACTAAAATACTAGAAAAAATTATTTATAATCAATTGGTCAATCACCTTAACTCCAATAATTTACTTGAGACCTACCAATCTGGTTTTAGGCGTTATCATGGTGTTGAAACGGCACTGCTGAAAGTGTTCAACGACATCTCTATTATTACTGACTCAGGTGATGAGGCAGTCCTTGTGCTCCTTGACCTGTCCGCTACCTTTGACACTATTGACCTTGAAATATTGCTGATGTGGCTTGAACATCTTGTTGGGCTTAAAGGGGCTGCCCTTAACTGGTTCAGGTCATATTTAACTGGTAGACACTTTTCAGTGACTATAAATTCCTCTTTTTCATCTACTGTTCCTCTTAAATATGGTGTTCCTCAGGGATCCATTTTAGGTCCTATCTTATTCTCTATATACCTTCACCCTATTGGAGCGATTTTTAGGAAATTTAACATTTCTTTTCACTGCTATGCTGATGATACTCAGGTTTATATTCCCGTCTGCAACTCTGCAATGAATCAACTCCACAACTGTCTGTCTGAACTAATGATCCTGGATGGCTAATAATTTTCTTGATCTTAATCAAAATAAAACGGAGGTGCTTATAGTGGGTCCACCAGCTAAAGCCCAAATTGGTCTTGGACTTCTCGGCTCTTTCTCTGCCTTTTCCAAACCTCAAGTCCGCAATCTTGGTGTTACCTTTTATAGTAACCTCTCTTTTGAAAAACAAGTAAATTCTGTAGTCAAGAGTTGCTTTTTCCAACTTCGTCTATTAAGTAAGATCAAGCCTTTTTTATCTTCTAAACATCTTGAGAAAGCTACTCATGCTTTTATTTTTTCTCGCCTCGATTACTGCAACTCGCTGTATTCTGGGATTAACAAATCTCTGATACACTACACAGGTTACAGCTGGTCCAAAATGCTGCCGCTCGCTTTCTGGTTGGGGCAAGAAAATATGACTCTGTTTCTCCTATTTTAGCTTCTTTACACTGGCTGCCTGTCAGTTTTCAAATTGATTTTAAAATCTTGCTGCTAGTTTTTAAATCGTTACATGGACTTGCTCCTACCTATTTATCTGAATTGTGTATTTTACACCAGCCATCCAGAGTGCTTAGATCTTCTAGTCAGTTGTCTCTTGTTGTCCCTCGCACCAAATGTAAAACCAAGGGGGACAGGGCCTTTGCAGCTGCTGCCCCTCGCCTGTGGAACTCTCTACCTCATCATTTTAAGGAGTCATCTACAATTGAACAGTTCAAAACAAGATTAAAAACTCACTTCTTTTCACTTGTATTCAGTGACCTTCAGTAATACTGATGGTTTCCTCTTTGTGATCATATAATATTATTTCTATTTGTTATCTATCTTATTTTATGTTCATATATTTTATTACTTTTTATGTTTTATTGTTTATTGTTTTTCTTTTATTCTATTATTGTAAAGCACTTTGGCCGCAGCATTACTATGTTGTTTTAAATGTGCTATATAAATAAATTGACATTGACATTGACATTGACAAGAATGGGAAGAGGAGGTCCTTCCTACTTAAAATATTCTTGAATATATCGCGCAATTACGCGATAGATTGAAGAAAATTAGACCTATTCTAAAAGAGAATTTGGAAAAAGCACAAGCAGCGCAGTCACGTTATTATAACAGAAACCACCATTCAGGAATTTGTCCCGGGAGATCATGTAATGGTACTCGTCCCAACTTCTCATTCAAAGTTATTAGCACAATGGCAAGGCCCTTTAGAAATTAAGGAAAGGAAAGGACTCCTTGACTATTTGGTTAAACAACCTAATCGTCGACCGAGTGAATGTGTATATCATATTAATTTGCTGAAATCGTGGAAGGGCAGGGAACTCAATCCGTTCTCCGGTCAGCGTCGTTCTCTTTTTATGTCACGTGGCCACCTTAATTTTGGTCCCGATTTGACATCTGAACAACGACAAGATCTCAAGTTGGCTATCTTGTCTGTACCCGAAGTTGTGGATGAAATACCTGCGTTAATAATTGTTCATGACATCATTACTAACCCTGGGGTGGTTGTCAGAGAGAGACATTATAGGCTCCCAGAGAAAGCGGAAGTGGAGTTGGAAATTAGACAAATGCTAGAGTTATTGGTTATTGAAGAAAGCTATAGTACTTGGTCTAGTCCAATTGTCTTAGTTTCTAAACCTGATGGTTCATGGAGGTTCTGCAATGACTTCCGTTGACTTAATCAGGTCTCTAAATTTGATGCGTATCCCATGCTGTGAGTGGATGATTCTCTTAACAGACTCTGCTAAAGAAAAAAACGCTTTTAGTACACCCAGTGGACATTGGCAATACAGGGTCCTACCTTTTGGCTTGCACAGAGCGCCAGCAACTTTTCAACATCTGGTAGACACACTGCTACGGCCCCACAATTCATACAGTGCCGCCTATCTGGATGATGTTGTCATTTATTCCAGCATGTGGAAGGACTATTTATGGCAGGTTAAAAGAATACTCTCCACGCTAGCATCAGCAGGGCTTCGTATTAATCCGAAGAAATGTTTTTTCGGATTGAGAGAAGCCAAATATTTAGGCTACCTGGTGGAGGGGGGTTGTTGTTAAGCCACAATGTAATAAAATCGATGCCATCATTAATTGGCCCCGTCCAATGAATAAGAGGCAGATTCAGGCATTTTTGGGATTGGCGGGTTACTATCTCTGTTTTGTACCGCATTTCTCAGAAATTGCTACGTCCTTATCTAATTTAAAAAAGGAACGAGCACCTTTACAAGTGGTATTGGATGATTTGGTTGATAAAGCATTCAGTGACTTGAAATTGGCCCTTACGTCAGCACCTGTATTAAGATCTCCTGATTTTTCTATCCCTTTCATCCTCCAGACCAACGCATCGGCCTCAGGATTAGGTGCCGTGCTGAGCCAGGGCGTCGACGGTGCTGAACACCCTGTTATGTACCTTAGCCGGAAACTGCTGGACCGGGAGACCAAGTATGCTGTGGTGGAGCGAGAAGCATTGGCGATTAAGTGGGCTATCACGTCATTAAGGTACTACCTATTGGGGTGTGAATTTTCTCTGGTGATGGATCATGCCGCTTTGCAGTGGATGTCCTTTCATCGGGAGTCCAATCCTTGCATCACTAGGTGGTTTTTAGATCTTCAGTCTTATCATTTTAGTGTCATTTATCATAAAGGTTCCTTGCAGGCCAATGCAGATGCTCACTCCCGTGTCCACAACCTCTCAGTGTAGGTCGCCCAACCAGATGGGTCTGGGCTGAGGGGAGGGGGTCATGTCTCACACGTGCGATTAGGAGGCAGTCAAAGAGCCTAAAGGTGAGTGAATTATCGTAAGATAAAGGATCATCACTTGGTACTTACCTGAATCTCTTCTGTCAACAGAAAAACAGAAGAAAAATAATTACCTCCACTTCTGGGTACCAAAATGGCAGTGATGACGTCACTTCCGGTGAGCCGCAATGATTACTTCGCTTTCATCTCATCCTGATGACGTAGGTTCCAGTTCCTGTCTCCAACATCACACCCTGCCAACCATTTAATGTCCTCATTATCCTTTTCTATATAAACACCATTTTTTCAACAGTAAAATGTTCATTGTGCTGAAAAGACTTTGAATCCGTATATATTTTTTGTCATGACGACAATATATGGGGACGATCCCCAAAACGTTATTGTTTATTGTGAAATATTTTTTCAATAAGAATAATCGCCACTATATATATCTACTGTATATATAAAATGCTAAAGGTTGTCTGTCATGCAAAAACTTGCGGAGCCCTGGGCATTCACCTTTGATCTTCCAATCGACAGCATATGCCATGATATCACACAGCAAACAGTGATGTATACAAATCCCACGGATGATAAGAAATGTACAGTGGCGTACTTGACTGACAGGAAAAGCACAGCAGGATGGGAAAAGCTTGGTGGTACCGCACTACTTTGACAGTGAAACAAATTACACAGGTTGACTCATTGTTTGCATCGCAAGCACTAGTCATAAACGGCAAGTGCAACAGAAAGCCATGTCAACCAAAGAATGGAGGTGTGGGTTTCCTTCACCACATTAGTGGCTTTCAGGTTTCTTAAGCAGGAGGCATATCTATCAGGAAAAGAGCTGTGATGGCATCGGATGACAGTGAAGGACATTGTAGCAAACTCAATGGAGTGACCTGGGGTGCTATGGCTCATGAGAGGTGCATGCACTACCTTGCTTTGAGGACCAGAGGTCTGATACTGGTTAAAATTAAAATGTGTAATCCGCACATTGAAACACTGACTTTATTCATTCACTTTACTGCCTAAGGAGATAAGATACATCATCCTTGTTAATGTTTATCAACTCAACAACAGAAATGATTCACTCTGTTACCAACACTCCAATGATGAATCATTCTGACCCTGGAATGCCAGTAACTTCTATTAACATGTTCCATTTGTGGACACAACAAACGGCCTGCTCTGTTCAAAAGATAATGCCTTTAAATGTAAAGCTGTGGCACAACTGGGCAGGTCTGACCACATCTTACAGCAGATACAAAATATGTCTGTGCTCCTGACTGGTATTGATAACTGGTGTTAAATTAAAGCCATCTATCTTCTTGTCAAAGAAAAACTATTACAACGGGTGACTGTCAACAACATTAATTTGACAGCGTGTGCTCCTCACCTCTCTCTCTCTCTCTCTTTCTCTCATGAAACAGCAAGAACTCCTATAGAGTCAAATAGTCAACAGACCTTCAATGTTCCGCTCAGTTGAGGAGGTTGTCGCTTTGCATTGTACATTATGATGTTATGCAATACACATGATTACACTATGGTTAGGGCTGTGAGAGGAATTATCTGATGTGCAGTCCAATTGGCTGGCAAGCAAAGCTCCTGAAACATGGAGGTTTGTAAACCCCCAAAGGCATCCCCACCACACATTGGTCTTCCAATCGGGGCATCATGCAAAGTATGTGTGATCTGCAACTATCCATGACATAGCATACACTGAATGTACCTACATTAATAATAATAACAATATTATTACAATAACAATAATGTACCGGACATGTTAAGGAAATGCACGGTCTGTGCAATTCCTTATATTTCACACAAAGAAAAATCAAGTCTGACTCAGTTAGAAAACCTAGAGGAATTACACATGACATTAGGAAACTACCTGAGAATTTCTTAGAATAGGCATTTATATTTCAATTGACACAAGTGACTGGGCATTTATAGAAAAACTTGATGGAACTGCAGTCGAATGTTATAAATTTATTTCAGCCTACAAAAGTGAAGGAAATTATGGAGCATTAACATGTGGACAAACTGATTGATAGGTAAATGTTTCTCTTGACCCAAGAATTATACTGAAGCATGTAACACAAAAATGGCCGCATTTTTCTAAAAGTAATTTCTTAAAAAATAACCAGCTATGGTTGCTGTAAGAGTGTATTAGACATACTGTAATGGCTGCTTTCAGTATCAAATGTCAACAGGAATAGCAGGTTAGTGGATTGACTGAATAGCTTGAAATAGCTTGGAGAAGTTTTATTGAATTTGAACGTCATCATTTTCATAACTAAAAGTATACAGTATATGTATACTACATGTGAAGAGTAGGGTCTTGGGGCAGTGATCTCAACAATCACAGGATGCAAGGTAGAAACAACCCCTGGACAGGGAGCCAGTTCATCAGAATTTGAACATACACAGACACACATGGTCTAATTCAGCAATGGCACTTCGCCTGCTCTGCATGTCTTTGGATTGTGGGAAGAAACCCAAATAGCAATGAAGAGAATATACAAACTCCACATATTGGGGACCTGGGATGTGAACCTCGGTCTTCCTACTGTGAGGCAACGGTGCTACCAGTGAAACATTCTGGTACGGCCCTCTATGATTGACAGTTCATATTTCATCAATTGGAGACGTATCAACAACAAACTGCGAAAAGAACAGCCATTATCAAAAGAATTTAGATTGATAATAACTTTCAGCCTGATCTTTCTTCTAGAAGAACAGGACATTACTATTACTTAAAACAAGAAATTTATTTGTTTATTTGAAAATTTTTGGAAAAACAGCTGAAATTCAGATCAAGCCATATTGGAGTTTTAGAAAGATAGATATAAGTAACTCAAAACTTTGGTCTGGATTGTTGATCAGGTAACTGGTTGAACCCTCCATTTTTGCATACGTCCTATACTATTCATTATCAATTGTGTGCCAGGTGATAATGGTTACCCACTCAGACGCTGGCTCCTTATACCTTTCCTCAAACCCCAGAACGCAGAGGAGATTTAATACAATGTCACGCATGCTCTTAGCATGCTTAGCTGTGGAGTGCACCATAGGACTTCTCAAATGCAGGTGGTGGTACCTGGATGTGTCAGATGGGAGGCTGCTGTACCAGTCAATAAAGGTCTTCTTGAGGTAATAAGCCTACCCAGGCATTACCAAAGAAAGACAAAGTTACTTTTTAAGTATCTGCATTGTCAACAAAAAGAGAACAGAAAAGAGAGAATGGCATTTACCTTTCTTGTTCATAAGATGGGAAGGCAAGATGATGCTTTCACTAGCATTTTAGAGTTGTATCAGCGGTACTCTGGCAGTCTGCCTGCGGGTTGCCATGGAGGCCTACGTGGCTTCACAGGCAGCCCAGTTCTTTGCTAGTACTTTGTGTTGCCCCCTGCCACTGAAGTAAAAAAGGAAAGTTGCAAAGGTGTTTAGTTTTGTTTACTGTGGAAAGTAAATGGAATCTCGACGGTTAAGCTAAGCATAGGTTTAGAAAGGGAGGTATTAACTTACCTTTGATACAGAAGGGGAAAGTGCTGAAGCATGATTCCTACGTGTTTGTGCATGTGCGCCCACAAGGCTGCTTGCATTTTAATAGAGTCCTTGAAAAGGCAGATACAATGTGACGTAGGAACCATGATTGGTCGGCAAAACTTTGCCAATAATAAAAGGCACTTCTTGCCTGCAGGGGTCATCCTTTAACCAAGTTGTGGTGGTGAGTGGTTGGTGTAGCACAGACTTTAAAGTACATCAAGCATAACAACTTGCGCCTTGTTGTTATATATATTTTCTTTTTGTATATATATAAATATCTGTTAGTAAGAGTTTAGTTTTGGTGGAGGTATTTATGTGAATTGGGATTTTGGTACACATATGTCTTTTTGTATGTACACTAATTTTTCTCTTTGTGAACATTTTTCATGTATCTTACAATTGGGAGGACTGTATGTTAATATATAGTATCTTCTTATCTATACTTTTATTGCAGAAGACTTTTAATTTCTATGTATATGAATTTATTGTTCTTATCTTTCTTCATTTGGGGAATTGTCATACTCACTGTAAGTATTGTACAGTTTCATAATTTTTTGGGACGTTGTTTTCTTTCTGTTTTGTTTCTCTGTTCCAGTGCGGACTGTGCAAAAAGCCTGCCTGACGCTATTTGACATGTACCTGTAAATAAAAGCCTACTTTTGTTTTGAGATTCAACCTTCTGGTGTCTGTGCCTCCCTGTTAAATATCTCTCATTTCTGATCCCAATCAGTGCCAAGCTACAAGACGCCCAGTGTGTAGTCTGGTGCCCGCTTTCCCAGTGTCGCACTTCAGCATCACAATTACATATGTATGAAGCTGATTAGCATAGTCCATGCATGGTTGTTTCAGGGTGTTAATTGGGCAGGGTGTGAGATGCGTTCACATACATACATTTACAAAATGATTGTGACTTATAAAAGGTAAGTTTGAATAAAAATGTTTGTATGGCAGGCGGCACGGTTGTGCAGTGGGTAGCGCTGCTGCCTCGCAGTTAGGAGACCCTGGTTTGCTTCCCGGGTCCTCCCTGTGTGGAGTTTGCATGTTCTCCCCGTGTCTGCGTGGTTTTCTCCGGGTGCTCCGGTTTCTTCCCACAGTCCAAAGACATGCAGGTTAGGTGCATTGGCGATTCTAAATTGTTCCTAGTGTGTGCTTGGTGTGTGTGAATGTGTGTGTGTGTGTGTGCCCTACCTGGGGTTTGTTTCCTGCCTTGCACCCTGTGCTGGCTGGGTTTGGCTCCAGCAGACCCCCGTGACCCTGTAGTTAGGATATTGCAGGTTGGTTAATGGATGTTTGTATGGCAGGTTTTATAAATCATCATTTGTTTTTTCTACCATACACATTTTCGTATTTTTTGATGTACTCAAACTTTCACTGTCCAATCCATGCAAAGATTTATAAACAAGACCCACAGAATGGATAACTTCAAAGGCCAGCCCTGACTCTAGATGTAATCCTGGGGCTCTCCTGAAGGTAGTTAGAGTCCAGAGCAGGATTTTAAAGTTCCTTCCGGCCACCTTTTAGATTAACATAAAGATGAAAGTGAAGTGAGACACAAGGGTCCAATTTTTGCAAGGAAGAAAGGCCAGAGGAATGAGAAAAAGCAAAATGGAGGGAACTAGTATGAAGTATAAAGGCCCAATAACTAGACATACACTAATACAGTTAGTCCTGTTGTTGGTAATTTGAATATACCGCAGTCTTATGTACTTGATGTTTTTCTCATTATAAGCCTTTCTTTTTTGTATGGCCTAAAAGGTATCATTTGAGGTTGGAGATCACTCAAGAGGCCTTTATCTTCCACAATCTGCCTTTTTTGCATTTGTAAGATAAAGTTCTACATTTTTAAGCTATTTAATAAAATCCATGTGTTTTGATTTTTAAAAAAAGTTGGAGTTACAAGGCTAAGCCCATTTGATTGGGCAGGTTTCAAAAGCTGGCTTCATCACCACTGTCTGGCTCTCACTACAGCTTCTGCTGCTGGCAATACGTCCTGCTGGGTTGCTAGGCCAGTTATGTTGATATATGTTGTGCCAGCACAGGGGAAGAAATCACCAGTCAGTGTTAAACAGAGTTTAAATTTCAATTTTGGAAGGTAAACCATATTTCAAAATTAAGAATTAAGTGCTGCTTTCCAATTTTAATTATTTTGCCTTGATATTTGTTGTTTCATTTATGCACAAGTATGGCCAAGTATACTTAGGGTTGGAAAGAGAGCTCATGGGAAGAACAATTAAATGGCCTTTGCACTGAGTAGCATTCGTGTTCAGGTAAAGAAAAATATGTCCAGCAAGTGGGTAGAACAGATTCATCTTGAATCATTTTTTCAATGATTTGCTGCTCCAGGTTTTTCGAGATGCATTCGCATTTAATATGAAAAGCACCTACTGCAGTAGCCATGTCTGTCTGTCTGTCTGGATGAAACAACTCAGCTCCCAGTAGACAGGTGTCATTAAAATAAAGCACGCTTATGCTTCAAGGTTCAGTTTTCTTTGAGATAATGTTGAATACAGCACACTGTAAATATTTTTGAAAATCAAAATCCCCCATTAAAAATCACTGACAAATTTGTAAACTCCTCTGTCTTAAAACAGAGAAACATTCTGTGTGACTTTAACTTTGAATTACTTTACTGTTTCAATGCCACCTTCAGAAATGCTATTTTAACTTCTGTATATACATCTATACTTGTTCAAGCTGCATCTTATCACAAACTAGTGAAACACCTAAAGTCGCGGCAGAACGCTGAATGGGCCAGGGTGTATTTATTTATTCAACTTACTACTAAATATTTTTTTAATTAATTCATTACAACAGTAACAAAATTGTTTATTGATTTATCACCATACAAGATTTATACCATCCTTTACTGTACTATACGGCAGAAGGTCTTGTTATATGTTGACAGTCTGGATTTTATCTTTATCGCAATCTTGTGCTTGTCAAAGAAAAGAGACAAAAAATGCATTAGACCACTGAAGGCTGGAAACCCAAATTAATATTTTATAGTGACAGCACCATTACTTGGGCAATGGAGTAGTCTGAATTTTCACATTGAGACAGACAGACCCTCACTAACAGATTTAAGAAGAGATTTCCATGGTGTAGAAGTGTTAAGACCAGAACAGACGAATGACAAGTACAAGGACTTAAAAGGAATATAGCACCATGGAAGCAAAAGCCAAGACAGAAGTCACATATAACAAAATTAAAATTTAAAACCTGAAAACCATGAACCTGTCAATAATTATTTTCCTACCTGAATTTACCAAAATTTCAGTAAGTTTTAGGTTTAATCTATAATCTTGGATAAAGGGTACTGTGCATTGTCAGCTCAAATACAGTTGGTGAGTCATGACGACATCATCTGTTGCATGACTATTATGATTGGTATTTTTTTTCTTACAGTTTGAGACGGATTTCCTAAACTTTTTTGGAAATCTTTGTGTATATCTCTGTGTTTTTTAGCCCAAAGCGTTTTTTAAAGAGTTTTTGTGTTATATTATGACTCCATTTTGTTTGATTATGGCCAATGCCATTTTAGATTTATAGCATATGTCGTTGCTATGGCAATCTTACCCAGAGTGGTCCAGGAATGCATGTTGTATGACATCACTATAAAAGATTGTATAAAAATTGGCACATGCATTTTTTGGTTTTCTGAGATTGGATAACTTAAGTGTTGGTTTGCAATTCTTTAATGTAAAAATTCTGGTGAAAGTACTTAACTTTTGACCTTAGAAACTTTGATTTTTTGGTTAGAGTATTAGGATGACTAGGATGAACATGGTATGAAATTTGACTATATCCTGTCTCCAGGTCCTCTGTTTAATTAAAAATGCATCATCTCATTCCAAGGTAGTAGTGTGACATCTGCTATGTGCTGCTACTTTAAACTCTATGATCACTGCCATGAAAATCAACCAAAAAATGACAGCGTCCATTTAAAAGACATAACACAAAATAATGTCAAGTTTGATTAAACTTTAAGTAATTATTATTTTATAATAATTTTAAGTATTACTTGATTAATTATAAATTTCCTAGAGAATTACAACAGCAGCAATATTTGCCAAGAGGTGAATAACAGGGTTTTGAAGTTGAATTAATATTTTACAGGCAGCCAGATGCCAAATGTGAAGTAACATGATTATCACATTGAAAGACTGCACAAAAGAGTGTGAAGTAACTATGCACAAACCAACCAACGAGCAACCATGTCTTATATATATATTGTACTAGCTGTGTAAGCCCATGCCATAATAAACCCGGGCTCCTAGAAACCATGGATTCTGGCACTTCAATCAATCAATAGCATTGGTTGTGCATTAGCGGCTAAGTGAGGTTCTCCTTTTCAGTAATTTTGTTTTGCCGACCTGCTCACCTCTTTTGTCTATCAGTGGCTAAGCGAGTTTTTCTCCCATCGGAGGTTTCATTTTGCCTCATTTGTGTATTAGTGGCAATGGTTCCACTTTAGTGACAGAGTCGCTTTCTTTGAGCTTCAAGCTATAGCCTTGCACTTCCAGGCTGCCTCACACTTCTGGGACAAACAGACAGACACACACACACATTTCCATGCGAAGATGTTTATATATAAGATGTCTATCTTATTTTTGACACTTTTATAGTTTCATAAATAGAAGGTACAATAATTGTAACAAAATGATCCCCTTGTGATTATCCGGCTTGTTCGTTACTGTCTTTCCAGTGTCACTTTTAACACTTCCACACCCTGAGTACTTCCTTCCTCAAATAGAGAATTTTTTTAACATGCTGTATTGCTTGTGGAGTATGTACACTGTTTTGTTATATTCTGATTAAGATTCCATCTATTGCTGTAAAGTTGTTACTTGTGTTATGTTATTTTTACACAACATAATATGGCTTTGTTATATGAGGGATGTTCAAAAGGTTTCCGCACTTTTAGATTTTCGTTGGAAACGGTGAATTTGAGAGTAATTGGGGATTGAAAAGTTGGTATGACACTGGAAAAATTCCATCACAAACAAACGTGACTATGTAGAAAATTGATGCAATTTGTTTTTGAAATTCTTAATAAATAAAATTAAAAAAAGTGCAGAAACTTTTTGAAAATCCCTCGTATCACAGTACGAAAAGTCACAACCCATCTTTTGTACTGCAAATTTGCTATTTTTGAGATTTTATATTGGGAATCTTCTAGAATTTGAATATGCCTTTAACAGGCATTGTATGATGTTGGTGCTCTTTGGAGCTTCTCAGTGTTACAGAGCTTTTTTTGTGAAGAATAAATAGTTTTATACATAAATATTTTTGTTTACCCTGTTATCCCTCTAGTTGGGATTTTTGGAACTTCATACTTTGGAACTCTCTAGTTCTTGGAACTCCTTGCGCATTATCATATCTGTAAAACCAGCAAAATTGAAGTTCCTAGAGCACACATGACTGCATGTCAGACTCACACTTATTCTGAATTGTACCTTCAGTGAAAATCATTGGTAACCCGGCTACGTGCTTTACTCGGGATGGCTGCCTCAGGTAGGTGCTACCAACTGAACAGGAGGTACCTAATAAAGTGGTCACTCAGTGCATTATGATTCATTGTTTTTTAAATGTACTCTAGTGGTATTATGGTTCAGTGTAATTAATATCATTTTGTACAAGGCCAAATACTGGAAAATAAAGTATTTTCTCACATGAATCTACAGCAGCAGTAAAACCCTTGCATTGCTTATATTGCTTCTTACAGCATATTTAGCCGCACAGCAGCAAAACCTCAGCAAAATTTTGGGATATAATATAATAATCCTCTCTACAGGCTATGGTTGTTATCCATGCAAGATTTCTTAAACTAAATACCAATATTATAACATTACAAATGGAAAATACCTTTCAAATTCCTTCTTTTTTTCAAATTAGTGAAATGTATAAAAACATTCAGCTCATTTTCATACCTAATGTGGACAAAAATATCACAGCTCAGCTTTTCTTTATATTTCAGAGCGACATAGGCAGTTTGGTTGTTTTCCCTTTTAAAACCTGAATATTGTTGAGAAAAAAAGAGCTCAACAGAAGTCACAGTTTAGCTCAGTAAAGAATTGCAAATGATGTTTCAAAATTAATGTATTATTAATTTTTTGTAAATTACTGGTGATATTGTTAGTATATTTTCTGTGGTCACAAAGTACTAGGGTGTTGTACCGTATTAGCCATTATGAATGTAGTGAAGGGGCCTGAGTTTCCTCAAAAGCTTGGATATTGTAATCTTTTTAGTAAGTCAATAAAAGGTGTCAATTTGCTTGACTTCTCGCCGTAGTCATAAAAATAGCCAGCAACTAATATGATTTAATATCTTAATGTATCATTAATTAGTGTAAATGTATTCATCTCATTACTATATGTAATGTGCCTTTTAATTTTCTTAATGTATAGATTTATTTGAAAACAAATTAGAAAATGTTAAGTGGAAAGGCACTACATAAATGAAACATATTATTATTATTAGTAGTAGTAGTAGTAGTTGTAGTAGTAGTATTAAGATAGAGCAAGCTAACATCATTAGAAATGATAACTTTATGTATCAAAACACAGCTTCAACTGATTAGGCCTAAGTATTTACCCATCAGTCTCTGCTCTCAATTTCTGGGTTAAACTTAGGGCTCATTTATACTTCACGCGACGCGACGCATGCTGCAGCGGACGCTCCTGCTACGCAAGCGTTGAAGTGTTTATACTTGCGCACGTACTTTACGTAAATCTGGAGGAGTCCACCAGGTGGCAGTGTGAGATATTATCACGGTGAGAACATGTTTGGCTTCTCTGTGTTGTGAATTGCCTAAATCACCTATTAAATTCCGATAACACCTTACCGCAATATCTGTGAAAAGGATGTTTATTGATTCAATCCATCAATCCAGGGATGTGTCCATTCCAACAAGCATTGGGCACGACTGAGAAACAATCCCTGGACGAGGTCTCCGCTCATCGCAAGGTGAATACAAGCACACATACACTAGCGTCATTTTAGCGGCACCAAATCCCCAAATCTGCTTATCTTTGGAAGGAAACCGGAGCACAGTGTGGAATACAAGCAGGAAATACCAGCAACGTAACTCCCTGAGAGACAGCAGTGCTACTGCTCCGCCACCGTGTCACCCCCATGTGTGTAATTATTAACAGTATTCATTATTTAAACGAAATTATATGTAAAATGTAACATACACACTTTAATGCATTTCATCATGAAAGTGATATCAAGTATGAATCTAAAGATTCTAAATGTGCAGAGAGTTGGAATATCATACATTTAATGTGTTCTGTGTGGTGATCTTTTGCTGCTTGCCGCAGCTGTCAGGTCCAAGAAGCTCGTAGCGATTAAAAACTGGGATGACGTTTACGACGGTCTGCTTTAATTATAAAGCAAACTACGAGGTTAAAGTGGACAATTCGAGATTAAAGCCGAAATTTCCACTTTAAATCACAAAATACACGTTTTCACCGTGTCCTTTATTTTTTTCTCAGTGGTTCAAATATAACGCTATACATTATGTTGCTGTTGTTAAGTTGCAAAAATAAAAAATATAAAAAAGACGACACAAAAGATGGCATGTGAGACTTTTAAAATGTATCGTGTCATTACGATCGGGAATATGCGACGCTTGAATATAAAAGCACCACGAATGCATCTGTATGTTGGCATTTTGCTTCAACACTTTGAACCATTCATCAAACAGCAAAGCGCGCACATCGATCCCCGAAGGATCTCCATAGAGGCTTGCTGTCACATGTAAATAGTAAACAGAGACTCTGACGTCACGTTCCGACTTTTAGCACACTCGCCGACTTTTGCTGGTACTGCAACTCGCGCGCGCTGCCGCGTTAATTTCTGAGGACCTGCTCAGAGGACGCGTGAAATGAACGCTGGGAACGCGTGGCAGCCATGATGCGGACGCGTACGCGTTCTGAGCGTGAAGTATAAATGAGCCCTAAGGGTTGTCATACAGTAGTTTTCCCAGGTATTCTAGAATATTTTGTGTGTTTTGTTATTTCTAGTTATGTAGGTCATTGACATTTTTGGAGTTCCCCCTATTTTTAGACCTGAAAACCCTCGACTTTGGGCTTTTTTTGAACCAGGAAAGTTTATTTAAAACTCTTTTCCTGATATTTCAAAGTAAATTCCTTTACAATTCTAGATATTTGCAATACATTTTACATATCTCAGATTGACTTTGCATGTATTCCGAGATATCTGAAATGCTTTAAGAGATATCTCAAAATCACTTTCTGTAAAATGGCCTAATGCTTCAATGGGACTTCTTTTCTATTCTAAAATATCTTGAAATGAGTGGGAAGCTATTTTGATATATGGGAATGGGTTTGAGATATCTTAAATTGTATTTTAGATTATTGAAAATACTATTTGGATATCTGGAAATAAGTTAATGTCTTTTTAAAGATACCTCACAATGTATGTAAGTAATCTTGAAATAAACTTTTAAGATATTTTCTAACACATTTTAAGATAGACCAGAAAATCATTGTGAAATTAAATTTATACCTAAAAATGTATTTTTTATATATCCAAAATGTATTATATATTAAATACGGACATGTTAAAGTAGCCTCCTGTTCATATTGATGTTACTCTGGACCCATGGAAGTCTTAGCAAAAGTGAAAATTAAAACAAACCATTATGAACAAAGGTGCACATCCTCTTTCTGACACACAACAGTGAGGTCATTTAGCCAACAAATCATTCAGCAGAAGTGTGTCAACAAACGTTATGGGGGCTTCTTTATACCAACAGAAATATACCAGCTTTATGCTTCACTGGGGCTGTCAGAGACAAGTCAGAAATTTTTCTTTCATTTTAATTTTCTTCATTTGTAGTCATTCTGGTGTGTTCAGTCCAAAGTGTGTGTTTATTTATTTATTTAAAGAGCTTCTGTAAAAAGCCAAATTTCCCCCTGGGGACAAATACAGATCGTTCTATCTATCTATCTATCTATCTATCTATCTATCTATCTATCTATCTATCTATCTATCTATCTATCTATCTATCTATCTATCTATCTATCTATCTATCTATTTCAAAATATCTCAAAATTTCTGCTCTTAAATTCATTTCAGTTTATCTTAAAATACACAAAAAGTCCCATTCGAAACGCAGGCAATTCTACATGAAAACATTCTAATTATATGTTTTATTGTGCTCATAAGTTTTAATTCTGAGTTTATGAGTTTAATTTTGTAGACCTGTGTAATTATTCAAAATGAACAAAAACAGAAAATAAATACAAATCAGGGTATAAAACCCAGGTTGTAATGTAACAGTGTGCTAGATTGTTTCACCTGTTGCCTTACTAATTTATAATTATAAAACTGGCTTCTATGCTAACATTTCACCACTATGTAGACCCTTTTGTTATTTCAGGAAGATGACCATTTTTACTTAGTATTAAACAGATAATATTTAAACAGATTAATGTGAATTTGTTACTTATCGATTTTTATGTTTTTGATAAACATCCAATGGCCCCCTTATTGCTGTTATTGCTCTAAGATACTGTTATGTCTGTAAATTAGAAATGGAATATTTTATTGTATGAACATGTAGGGAATATAACTGTGTAAAGTATCAACATTTAATTATATTAATTTGATTATGTAAACAATTTCAACAGAGGAAATTAAGAAGAAGGAGGAATACTGAAGAGAGGATGGAGCATGCTGAATTAAATGCCTCCTGGGGTTTTGTCCAGGGGGTACAGCCCACCACACTTTCAGACGCAGGGTCTCTTTCAAAACAGCCACAACTTCCTAAGATCAGCCTCTGAGTTATGAGAATGGCAGGCAAAACAAAGCCTGGTCAACCCTCACAGGTTGTATGAGCCACAATGGAGAGGCAGATCAGGATAAGCTAAAAAAAATAAGTAAAACCAAAAGATGTTTTTTAAATTTAAAGTCCGCATTACAGAAAGAAGACATCAAAAAGCAGAAAGCCTGGCAAAGCAAAGGTAATGAGAATTTCAAAAGCACATCTGCCCAAAAATGTAGAGGCAAACGTTTCAAGTGAATAAATCCCAAGGCTGAAAGGTCAGCAATGCACAAGGTAGATTTTCTTGATGCTTAGTAACAACTTGATGTAGGTGGAAAGGGGACAAATGACACACTAAAGCAGGGCACTGTGTGGTGGCACAGCTAGCATCTGGCTGCATGTTTGCTGCTGGCAGCTGTATGACTTAAGTCCTTTTTTCCCTACTGTCTGGAAAATGTAGTTTATGGAACATTGCAAATAACAGACAGTAAAGTTAACGAGACAATAACTTCCCTGTCAAATACAACAAGTACTTTTGGTTAGATTAATTTTTTTTTTTACATTTGTGCTGTGGGCTGAGTGCCTTGTTGTTACGTTTGTGCAGTTTCCTGCCATTTTCTGCTAATTTAGGGCATTTATTCTGTCTTTTTGTTTTGTTGGTGTTTCTGCACTCTCAATGTTGCAAGCTGTCAGCACTGACCGACTGTGTGTTTCCATCCTGTTGCAATTTTAGCCACATGTGTGCTGTTCTCTGATATCACATACACCACTGTTGTAAATATGTATGCAAAATCTAAGTCTCCTTAGTGGAGATTTAAATACTGATGATAGGAAGAGCTTCTGTCCTCAAAGAGGTTAAGAGATAAGGGTAAACTCAAAATTTTTTATTTTACTTTGAACTTAAGTGGAGCCCCACATATTTGTGTTACTGAATATAATACAAATGACTTTAAAAACGTAATTTTTTTTATGTTGGTTTTTGGGAGCAAGTTTGTTATTTCAGTCACTTTGAATGGACAGTGGGTGTCTCTTCTGTCTAAAAAGTTTTCCCGCATACAATGCCTTCAGAAAGTACTAAGACTCTTTCAACTTATTCACATTTTGTTATATTGCAGCCTTGTGCTAAAATCATTTTTTTTTCTTTTCCCTACAGCAAGCAAAACTTGATGCCCCATTTGGATTTGGGGACTTTCAAATATTCTTCTCTGCATATCTTCTCAAGCTTTGTCAGGTTAGATGAAGACCAGCTGGGCCACTCAAGGACATTCCTGGATTTCTCCCTAAGTCACTCCAATGCGGTCTTTGCTTTGTGCTTAGGATCATTGTCCAGTGGGATGGTAAACCTGTGTTTCTTTAAGGATATTTCTGTACTTTGCTTTGTTCAGCTGTACCTCAACCTTGTCTAGTCTCTCAGTCCTTGACACTTAAAAACATCCTCACAGCAACATGGTGCCACCACCATTTCAATGGTATTGCACAGGTTATGAGTGGTGCCTATTTCCCACCAGACATGGTGCAGGTCTTGATTTCATCAGACCAGAAAATTTTGTTTTGTCACAGTCTGAGAGTCCACACCTTTAGCCTAGATTGGTGTTTTTTCTGGAAAATGGTTCTCTGGAGCTTAACCAGACTTACTATCAGGTTCTTACTCACCTTTCTTACCAAGGTCCTTCTCTCCTGATTTACTATGATGTTTTAGTTTGGAAGTGTCATGATTGTTCCAAACTTCTTCCATTTAAGAATTATGAACCTTTAGTGCTTCAGGTATTTCTTGGAGCCTTCCCCAGATCTATGTCTTGACATAATCCTGTCTCTAAGCTCTGCAGGCAGTTCTTTCAACCTCATGACTTGGTGTTTACTTTCATACATACATTGTCAGCTGTGGTACCTCCTATATATGGATATGTGTCTTTCCTAATCCTGCCCAATGAAATAAATTGACCACAGGTCCACTCCCAAGCAGGTGTAGGAACATCTCAATGATGATCATTAGAATGGAATTCACCTGAGCCATATTTCAAGTATCATACCAAAGGGTCTGAATACTTGTGTCAATATGATATTCAACATTTAATTTCTAAGATAGTTTTTTCATGCTGGGGTATTGAAAAAATGGAGAAAAAATGTATTTAAACATTTTTAGCATAAGGTGTAATGTAACAAAATGTGATAAAGTGAAGGGGTCTGAATGCTTATTGCATCCGTAGTAGATGTCAGTTTTCTTGTTAGTTTAGGTGTCTTTCCAGAATAAAAAGAGGATCTTTTCTCCGTCCTCTCCACAAAGGTGATTACTATATAAGTGCACCTGCGATGCTAGCTCTATCCAATAAAGTGGGAGGACATCCACTTTATTTTGTAACGGCCTACCCAATTTCCTGGACCAGGAACTACACCTCCAAGACCCGTGGCCTTTTTGACAATCAAAATAAGTAAAAAGGCAAAAAGTATGTGAAATAATAAAGTGAATACATATTAATGAAAAGAAGTGACACAAAGTTCCAAACAATATATATATATATATATATCTCACCAACCAACCCTCCCCAACATAACACACACAACCCCAAAAGTGAACGGCGGAATGTTATAATAAAATATACAGCAATAAATATACAATATAAACCCTCCCTTGACCCTACACTGAACACGAAATAGATATGTCACATGGAAAGCATAAAACACACATGAAAGTCTAAAAGATTAAACTGAAGTTGATTAATGGAAGTGAACTTGTCTGGTTGGAATTGTGCTACTGTAAATATCACACAGATGTAATGGTTGTTTGCTCCTGCCCCAAACAACAAAAAAGAGTCTCACAATGCTCTCCTTGGCATGTCAGTATGATCCTGAACACCGGGGTTTGTGTAGTGATGGTAAAGCAGTTGAATGTTTGGTTCGAAAGCAGCAAGCCTAGAAAGGTTGTAAATTCTGCATTTCTTTGGTTTCCAGTGAAGTGTCCTGGTTGTAAGTGACCGTCCTTTTCTTTTCATCCTCTTGTTTATATAGCAGTGGCCTGGATGGAATTGATGTGATTGACAATTACCTCGAGGAGTCACAGCTCTACAGCATTCTCCTTCCCCCTTTTTTTCCAGAGGGAAAACATTTAAGCAGACACACAATAGAATATATAAACAAGAAAATGCTATAAAAGACATGAATCAGCACAGAACACATTTAAGATGTCCCCATTCATGTAGAACCGCTACAATTTTAGTACTTAAACTCAAAATACTCAGAGGAATGGAATAAATGAAAGCACAGGATGAAGGTAACTAATTAACTCATGTATTTATTCTTAGTAGGACTGACTACTGCAATGCATTGTTCACTGGCTACTGAAATCAAATCGTTCTTTATTCAGCTTTCAGTTAATTTCTAAATGCTGCTGCAAGAATTATTACAAGAACAAGGAAATGTGAGCAATTAACACCAGTTTAAGTTTATGGCAGATTTCAAAATCTTCCTTTTAACATGTAAAGCCTTAAATGACCAATGTCCTGCTTGCTTATCTGAACTTATAATTACGTACAAACCTGAGTGCATATTAAGATCTGAAGATGATAGTCTGCTTATGATTCCAAGGATTAATAAAATAACAGTGGGAGGTCAAGCTTTTAGTTACAAAGCCTCAAAGCTGTGGAATGATCTGCCTTCTAATATAACAGGTGCCCCTTCAGTCTCAACTTTTAAATCCAGGCTGAAGACTGACTGAATCTGTCATTAGTAATTAGTACTAAAAAATAAGTAATATCATATTTATAAACTGTTACTAATTCTCCCTTGTTCTGTTTCTCTTCACTTGGTGTCACTGTTCTACTGCTAAGTTGTTTGCTTATCTGTACTAAAGTCATTTCAGACAATGGAGCACTGGAGTCATCTGATTTAATCAGATTGGCTGGCCCAGTATTGACTCTAGTGTACGATGGCCAATTGGGGGGAGGCGTCTTGTTGGCCGTGGTCTCCAGGACTCTGACTTTGCCTGGCTTGACTGACTCCTTTCCTACAATCTGGCTGTGGCTCTACAATTAACAAATTTTGTTTTTGATTTATCTTAGTTTCTACTTTGTTTTTGATGTACTTGAATAAATCAATATCCTCATATGTGATAGTTCTGTTTTTAGTGAGTGGTGTAATCCAGGGGTTCCCAACTAGTGGGCTGTCTGACAGTCGGGCCGTGAGAAAACTGCTGGCAACGGAGACTAACTCAGTGAAGGGTTACAGCAAAATGGCTGCCCCCTTCACTGAGGACACTTTTCAGAATGCTAGGTGGGCGGGACTTTGCAGCGCCGCAGAGAGAGGAGAGAGACCGAGGTGAGAGAGTATTACAACCATATTTTTATGATCTTGACAGTTTCCCCATATGACATGAGTCTATAGAAATCTCATTACTATGAAGTACATTCAGCAGATACTTTCATTACAATGAAGTGACTTTGAAATGCCTGAATGAATCATCCACAGAGCAGTTAGTTCTGTGGTCGCAGCTCAGTTGTGCACAACGATCCTCAAACAGAAACATTGTAAAAAAAATTTCTTTCTTCGAACTTTCCTCGTACTGTTTTTTTGCTGTTTTTGTTTTCTGTGTTTTTCAGTGATACCTGTTGCTTATTGCTTATCAACATTTTAAAAATATCCATTGGAATTTAACTCATTATCACCCTCCTATAGAAACAGCAGACATGAAAAAACGATAACAGTGTAAATGTTTGTGATGTGCAATCTGTTGGAATGACAAATGCAATGCAAATGTCTTTGTTATATGCAAAAAAAGAAGAAAAATCTTGGGTTGCAAATGTATGTGAATTACTGCATTTGAAGACACAGAAAAGCCGTTTTTATGTGGTTCAGTGATGCTCAATCAAGAAACATTCCTTTTAATGCGGCACTCATTCAAGAAAATGTGAGGTTTCTAAACTCTCTTGGGACCTTCCCCAACTGGACAACACGCCGAAGAGCGTCACGAAGTGCGATCACCGCATCTGTGATAGATTGTTTATATGTTGCCGGGGCAATAGCAGGCTCACAGCTCTGCTGTGTCTCTCTGCCAAAGCAAACAGAAAAGATCTGGATGGGTGATGCAAGGAACATTGAAAATGCGGGGAACAGAATTACTTGGCCACTAACCTGACTGCTGTGTCTGTGTATTGGAGAGTGGCAGATCCGGCTACAATAAATAACTGTGCTGTTCCTGTTTCAAGCTGAATAAAGCTGGTTTTGCCAAAGTACTGAGACTAAGCCTCGTATTTTGGGGTGTAAGACAGGGACTTGTAGCGCTACCACAATCTTTTAGGATTCGCTTCTGTGGAGCCTCACTGCAGCTCTGTGTGTCTACTGTTGTCCTGCCCAGGCGACGGACAAAAAATCCTCCACAGACATGGCAATCATGCTTCGGAACGCACTTCAGCGTAACGTTCCCATTGGGTGGGAGGATCCCAAAAGTGTTCAGAAAATTCACAATTTGAGGAAGAAGAAAAGGATGATTCGCTTCTGATTGATAACCGTGCTGCACTTAACATGCTTGCACATTTAGATAATATTCGCGTTGAATTCCTCTCACCCAATTGCACTGCAGTGCATCAGCCATTGGATTTGGGCATCATTCACACCCTGCAAGTGTATTATAGCAAAGAAATGGTGAGAAAAATTCTCGTCATCATAACTTGTAGACAGGAGAAGATTAAAATTAATGCAAAAAAAGCTATTGAAGTGATTGCAGACGCCTGGACGCAAGTTAAAGAAAGCACTATAGTGACAAATACAGAATCTCATTACTATGAAATTTTCATTACCACAAAATATTTTTTATGTCCCTGGCAGTTCGTTGTAATGGAATTTTACCTGTGTTTGCACTACAGGCATACAGGCACTATTGTGCACACCACCTTTACCCACTCTGCAGACTCAGTATCCAGCCAGGCTGGAGGAGTGCTGGAGGAGCCTGAGGAGGATAATCTGAGGCAGCAGTGGAGCAGCAGCATGTGTGGCAGAGTCAGAAGATACCAGTTGTTCCAGTTGGCAGATAAAGTGGCTGCATTCAAAGCCAAACTTGATTTATGGGGCAGACGAGTGAACATTGGGATTTTTGATATGTTTCAAGCGTTAGCAGAGGTTGTTAAAGATAACAAGACAGGGCCTTCTTACTCCCAGCTGGTGTATGATCACCTATCTCAGGTTTCGATAGAGTTTGAGCATTATTCCACACCACAAAAGACCCCTGAAATGGGAAGGAATGGATCCATGACCCATTTTCAAATAAGCCAAGTGAATCAACTTTGTCTGTGCTTGAAGAGGATCAACTGCTTGAGGTTGCAAATAATGGTGGGTTTAAAAGTATGTTTGAGACAACTTCAAATCTCCATACGTTTTGGGTTAAAGTCAAGACGGAATATCCTGAGGTTGCCACAAAAGCACTGAAAAGTTTGCTTCCATTTCCAACATCCTATCTTTGTGAGGCAGCATTTTCTGCAGTGACAGCAACCAAAACAAGATTACAGAGTAGACTGAACATAAGCAACACACCTTGTGTGTCACTGCCTTCCATCGTCCCCAGATGGGATCATCTGGATGCAGGAAAACAAGCTTAGGGCTCCCACTGATTCTGTATTATGGCAAGTTGTATCATTTCTGTTACAATATTATAACTTAATAATAATAGAAATGTAATGTAAATTGTGTATAAAACTGCCCTACGAACCTGAGACACATGATGTCCAAAACCATATGTTTATTTACAGTTTTTTTCTGCACAGCACACAGTGCACAAATTGCCCACAAGGTTCAGTCCTTTTTACTTCTCTTTCTCTCAAGTCTTCTGCCGCCTCTACTCCTCTCCTCGCAAGTTCCTTCCTCTTCTACCCAACTCCAGCTTCCCGAATGGAGTGAGGCGGCTCCTTTTATAGTGCATCCGGGTGTGGTGGAAGTGCTGCATATCTTGTTTCCAGAGGTGTATAGGCACCCCAACAGGTTTGAGCTTCTAAGCCCTAGGTCTAGCTCTAGCCCTGATGCAACCCAGGGGGGCTGTCCTCTCATGTCCCAGGGTATAAATTGTCCTTTTCCGGGTCCCCTGGTCCTCCACGTCTCCCGATAGGGCACGATCTTCAGCCATCCATCACACTATTCAGGCATGACCTGGAGGAACCTGATTATAGCACATCAGTGATGTCACTTTTTCTATGCATTTTGCAACCTAATAATGCAGGGAAAATGCTCCTTAGTATTGCAGGCTTGAAATACATATTTTTTTATGTTAAGTAGTCTGCGTCCATCAGTATTTTAAACTTGTACTACTACTGTACATCCTGTTTAGAGATGTCAGTTAATTGTTTGTTTGTATGTAATGTTATTACCTACATTAAACCGAACATCTGCAACTTCTGGAGCTGCAGAAAGAAAGAAAAAAAAGAAAACTATATTATGTGAATAAACAGTGAGTGGCAATTGGGCAGTTGTATGGGTATTTCCACTTGAGGAAGTAAACTTTAGTATCAATAACAAGAAGCCTGAACACAGAACTGTTATCTGTCATCCCTTCTATCTGAAGCATCACAGCCGGCTAAAATTACACAAGACCGAGAGCAAACTTCGTCCAGGTCAAGGGCAGGTTCAGGCTTGTTCTATCTACAAATTTAAAATGCTGAGTATTAGTCTGCACACTCCTCACGTATAATATCCAAGACGCCCTGCCTTAGCTGAAATTAATATGGAGACGGAAACTGGACTGTCACGTTTGACAGCTGCAACCTGTGTGCTTTTCTGCAGTTGACAAACCCCTCTGAATAAGGACTTGTGTTTATACCTGCCAGTTCAGCCACAGATGTTGTTCCTTGGAAACCTCTTCTCTTTTTCAGAATCCTGTGCAACTTTGTGACCCAAGCTTGATAAGCTACATATACTGTATAAATGGATTACTACTAAAACCATTGACAGTATTTTTACTGTTACAGCAGTACTTTTTTAATTAATACTGTGCAGACATTTCAGACATATTTGCAAGGTTTGAGGACATTCAGCACTAAACAGCAACAGAAAGTGCATACAGTATTTGACTAATAATCAGTCTCTTAATTAGTTGCTAATTGATTGCTTTAATTAAACAGCAATCCTAATTACCTTTCCTCCATCCAAAATCCTCTTCTTACTAATACTCATGCATGTCAATTCAACCTTTTCAAAGTGTACTGCAACAAAACTGAACTTTGTTTTCAGCTTCTAACATTATATGCATTTTCATTGATTTTGGTGTACTGCTTGAGAATATTAAAGCAAAGGCATATACCATATAAATTTAAATGCTTTCATGACAGATGGAGCACACAGATCAGTTGTAATTGCTACATTGTTTATATTATTCCATTTTTGCATTGCTTTAGCAGCTACAAGTTTCTTTTGCAGAGTACAATATAATTAGGGGCTAATTCATCATCTTGTGCAAGCCCTTGTTTACATTAGTTTTCTCAATTTCAATTGTTTCTGAAATCTGAAGATTTAAAGCTAAGCTACACCAAATTGCTTTTTAAAGATGAACTTTCTGTTCTTCATTTCACTAGAGTGAATTGTACTCAATGAAGCCTCCTCATTATTTTCTTAAATCCTGTGGTTTTTCATAAAGTAGACAATTTTAAGTGCAATCAGGAGGAATGAACAACTCTTTCTGCAATTCAAGCAGGATTACGTTAATCACATTGAACCAGATAGTACAGATTGGCTCATTTTTTTCAGTAAGGCATATACAGTATCTGTAATATCATACACATAACAAATGTGTAATTTTGTTTTATTAAAGGCATTCAAGATAAAGAAGGAATAAATTGAGGAACCGGTTTTCATTACAGGAACAAATTAAGAAAAAGATTACAGCAGTCCCCATATTATAACATACTCAAATCAGTTTTATTCAATTTACTGTTGTGATCACCAAGGAGGACTGTACATGGCCAGTACTGAAGATCTGTTCATTCTTCTTCTTCTTTCAGCTGCTCCCATTAGGGGTTGCCACAGCGGATCATCATCTTCCATATCTTTCTGTTCTCTGCATCTTGTTCTGTTAACACCCATCATCTGCATGTCCTCTCTCACCACATCCATAAACCTTCTCCTAGGCCTTCCTCTTTTTCTCTTCCCTGGCAGCTCTATCCTTTGCATCCTTCTCTCAATATACTCAGCATCTCTCCTCTGCACATGTCTAAACCAAAGCAATCTCGCCTCTCTGACTTTGTCTCCCAACCGTCCAACTTGAGCTGAACCTCTAATGTACTCATCTCTAATATTATCCATCCTTGTCACACCCAATGCAAATCTTAGCATCTTTAACTCTGCTACCTCCAGCTCTGTCTCCAGCTTTCTGGTCAGTGCCACCATCTCCAACCCATATAACATAGCTGGTCTCACTACCGTCCTGTAGATTTTCCCTTTCACTCTTGCTGATACCTGTCTGTCACTAATCACTCCTGACACTCCTCCACCCATTCCACCCTGCCTGCACTCTCTTTTTCACCTCTCTTCCACAATCCCCATTACTCTGTACTGTGGATCCCAAGTATTTAAATACATCCACCTTCACCAACTCTACTCCTTGCATCCTCACCATTCCACTGACCTCCCTCTCATTTACACATACTGTATGTATTCTGTCTTGTTCCTACTGACCTTCATTCCTCTCCTCTTTAGAGCATATCTCCACCTCTCCAGGGTCTCCTCAGCCTGCTCCCTACTATCGCTACAGATCACAATATCATCAGCAAACATCATAGTCCACAGGAACTCTAATCTCATCTGTCAACCTGTCCATCACCATTGCAAATCTGAAAGGGCTCAGAGCCGATCCTTGATGTAATCCCACCTCAACCTTGAATGCATCCATCACTCTTACCGCAGACTTCACCATGTCACACTTCCCTTGTACATATCCTGTACAACTCTTACATACTTCTCTGCCACTCCCGACTTCCACATACAATACCACAACTCCTCTCGTGGCACCCTGTCATATGCTTTCTCGAGGTCCACTGATGATCTGTTCATTAAAAATTTAAAAAAAGTTCAAATGTTCAAGAGATGGATACAAAAAAAAAAATCATTGAACAAAAAAAAGATTTGCATGGGACTTAGTGGGTAGGAATTCTGTCATGCCTTATATATTTCAGGGAGCTAAAACCTGATACTTCACTTTTGTATTTCTATAAAGCTGTAGAATTTTTAGATAATAAAATATGTATGTGCAAAATTAGATGTTTCCAAATATTTAATTCTAATAGATATTCTAAATAAAGGCAACAATGTAATTCTTTTTATTTTCTTTACAAGGAAATGTAATAACTAATAAACTAAGTGGGAATACATAAAAATAGAACTAATATAAATTATTGCCTTTGGATTGACCACCCTAGCATTGAATTTTATTCCAAAAAAACAAACAAATAACATTGCATTTTTTTGGCATGAAAAATTACATTTTTATTAAATGTCAAAAGTATAAAAATAATAAAATGTAATGAACAATAATAATAATAATGTTACTAACAATACCAAAACAGTCCATTTGGTAAATCTAAAAGCATGGTGAAAGACACAATCCAATGTCACAGTTGGCACAATAATTGCGTGTTTCTTTTTGGATTTTCTTTCCAAATGTATCAGTTTTTGTATAGCACTGGAGTTGGATTGTGTTTTTTTTCTGTTGGAGGCCTATCATCAATAAAATGTCTTCCAATGAGATGCTCTGGATTGATCTGCAATGTGCTGAGTCGACCACGTCTCTTTAGCGGTAGCGTGGACAGTGGATGTGTGTCAATAATTTGTTCTACAAGCTGGCATGTAACGTTTGCATAAGATACAGTTTCTCCAGCTTTTGTTTGTATAACAACAACAACAACATTTATTTACATAGCACATTTTCATACAAACAATGTAGCTCAAAGTGCTTTACATGATGAGGAAAGAGAAAAACCACAAAATAAATAATTAATTAATTAAGGAACACTAATTAACATAGAATAAAGTAAGGTCCGATGGCCAGGGAGGACAGAAAAAAACAAAAAAAAAACAACTCCAGGTGGCTGGAGAAAAAAATAAAATCTGCCGGGGTTCCAGCCCCCTGTAGGCATTCTACCTAACATAAATGACCTCAATCAGTCCTCGCACAAATGCATAACATGAATGCATTCCAAATGCACTGTTCCACCAGATGACAAAATATCTTTTTGTAGTATTTCTTTTGTTGCCTCCACATAAGGGGATAGAAAGTCAGTTCTTGATCCACACGATCTACGCCGCCCATCGTGCTGTTGTAGTCGACCACTGCACAAGGCTTCGTAGCCTGCTTGTTGCCTTTTGCCAGAACAGTGACCGTAGCTGCATTATGTACAGTGCTAAGACAAACATCTTTCTTGTTCTTCCATTTCAGTGCACAAACACTTTACCATTTTGCTAAACTACTAGCACATCTCTCTATAATTTAGCTCTGCCAAAGTCTTCTGGCATGCCATGATGGTTAGGATGCACTGTTACATATGCGTCAGTCTTTCTTTGCAGAGCATCTATTAAAGTCGGCACCGATGGCGTAGCAACACCATACTGATTGTATTTCGAATCAAACATTGTCCCTTTCTTTTCTCTTTCTTCCGATCTCTTTTCCTTTTGTTTTTTCATTCCTTCCCTTTTCTGACCTGTGCAGGCTCCTTTATTTTAAGCTGCCTAATTGGGTGCAGATGCGAGGAGCCACTCACTCCACGGTATCAGTGAGGTGCCTGACTGAGCTGCCCACCTCTGCGTGTGTATGGCTAGTCAGTTCCCCAATTAAACGCAAAGCAAAATGCACTCACGCTCGCTTGCACCCGAATGGAGCCTGTACCTTCATGCGGCACAATTATTTATTTAAAACTGGTCACTAATTTCCAAGCCACCGACCCGCTATTCCACAGAGCACTTTTAGCCACAGACTCATTCCACCACGGTGTGCTAAGAAGTACCTCTGGGGTGTTTTCTGCCTACTGCTATCAGGCAATTCAATGCATTCTTCGGACGTTAATTAGCAGCAAAAGCATTTACGAAAAGGGTTAATATGACAACCTGCAGCCATTGCAGCCCTCCAGGGCCAGAGTTGTGGACCCCTGCTTTACATAATGACACATTTTTCAGGTACAGTGTAATTCTGCCTAAATTTCTTCAAATAAAACACTAGTAGGTAAAGTTGTTCAGAATTATTCAATGTCAGTCCTGTAACTGCACTGCCTATTAGGTGTCTTTTGGTTGAAATAAGTAACATTTCCTGAAAATAAATGAGACTTCATTCTTTTCATGCAAACTCCTGTTCAGCTCTTGAAGTTAATATTTAATATTGCTAATAATAATTTTCTGCATACATCAATACTAAAAATGTGAGATATGGGAATAATTTAGAAACCTTTAAAATTCTGCCTGTGAAAATTATGAATTACTGTTAACCACACAAAGCAGAAGAACTGTAATAACTTAAAAAGTTGCCCAAAAAATGTATTAAAGTATTCTGCAAATCTGTATTCAAAGCATTGTGAATTCTTAAATGAGACTTGCTTTCTAAAGTGTTTGGGTTTTTTAAATATTAATACTAGGTTTGAATAGGTTGAATTTAAATTTTTTGCATAATTCTTATTGCTTGTGTGACTTAATGGCTATGTGACCTTAAGCAACTTGTCAGTACATGCATCTAAAAATTAGACATAAGCTGATGTATTTTTTGTCAGACTTTTCAACTTTATATTTATTATATTAGTTGTATATAGATGTGTAAACATTTCTACTTCACTCCAGTCTTATTGAAAGTATGGATTACAGATACAAAACACATTAGAAGAGACTAAAACAAAAGAGCCTAACAATTCAAAATTTAGCAGGCTTCATAAGACATGACACAAAGAGACATTATTACTTGAATCATGTGCGTGTGTCTGCAGAGCTCCACCTTTGACTGCAAATAACTTTATCTTTGTACTTAGCCTCCTTGGGGTTAACCCTGAACATTACTTGGAATTGATATTCTTTGAAAAAAAGGTTATTCTCAAGTCAGACCTGGGATGACATGTAAGGATCTGCTTTACAGTGTTAAGCCTCAATAACACTGGGTACAGATAGATAGATAGATAGATAGATAGATAGATAGATAGATAGATAGATAGATAGATAGATAGATAGATAGATAGATAGATAGATAGATAGATAGATAGATAGATACTTTATTAATCCCAAGGGGAAATTCACATAATCCAGCAGCAGTATACTGATACAAAGAAACAATATTAAATTAAATAGTAATAAAAATGAAAAAAATGAAAATAAAATTAATGTTAGCATTTACTCCCCCGGGTGGAATTGAAGAGTCGCATAGTGTGGGGGAGGAACGATCTCTTTAGTCTGTCAGTGGAACAGGACAGTGGCAAAAGTCTGTCACTGAAGCTACTCCTCTGCCTGGAGATGACACTGTTAAGTGGATGCAGTGGATTCTTCATGATTGACAGGAGTTTGCTTAGTGCCCGTCGCTCTGCCACAGATGTTAAACTGTCCAACTTTACTCCTACAATAGAGCCTGCCTTCTTAACAAGTTTGTCCAGGCGTGAGGCATCTTTCATCTTTATGCTGCCACCCCAGCACACCACCGCGTAGAAGAGGGCACTCGCCACAACCGTCTGGTAGAACATCTGCAGCATCTTACTGCAGATGTTAAAGGATGCCAACCTTCTCAGAAAGTATAGTCTGCTCTGACCTTTCTTACATAGAGCATCAGTATTGGCAGTCCAGTCCAATTTGTCATCCAGCTGCACTCCCAGATATTTAAAGGTCTGCACCCTCTGCACACAGTCAGCTCTGATGATCACAGGGTCCATGAGGGGCCTAGGCCTCCTAAAATCCACCACCAGCTCCTTGGTCTTGTTGGTGTTAAGGTGTAAGTGGTTTGAGTCGCACCATTTAACAAAGTCTTTGATTAACTTTCTGTACTCCTCCTCTGTACTCCTCCTCCTGCCCACACCTGATGCAGCCCACAATGGCTATGTCATCAGCGAACTTTTGCACGTGGCAGGACTCCGAGTCATATTGGAAGTCTGATGTCTGATGACAGATGTCTTCTGTCATCTAATGGAAAACGGAACATTGTGCTGTAAAAATTACAAATATTTCTATGTATTTTGCCACTCTAAGGCAACTCATCATTATACATGAATAAGGCAGAGCCTTCAAAGCAAAGCACAATGACATGAAAATGAGATGCTATAAAGCCTATTTTAGAACAAACTGAAATTTAACTATTAGTTAAACCAAGCAATAGTAATGGCAATGCAAGCTGCTCATCAGATGTTGACACGAATAGTAAAACCGATACATATGGCAATCTACAACTAAACTGCTGTCATGTTCCTGGTGAATTCAGTTATCTGAAGTTTCACTATGGTGCAAGTATGTGCGGGGGGAAAAGGGAAAAAGATTGTGATCAAGTAGAGGGACAAGAAAGGTTTTAGCTCCCTACACACTGTTCACAATGCAGGAACTATCAATGCCCATGTCAAGGGAAATGTGGAAGTCACTAAGCTTTGCACTGTGGTAGCCTACAATAACACAACATATTGACCATGCAGTTTCCGCCCTGACATTCTACCCTCTAATGTTCAAGCAAAAGAAAAAAAATGTATAAGAAAAGTAAAATTAAATCACAAAGAAAAATGCATCTATTGTCCTGACGCAGCATCAGGCTGTGTGTTGCTGACTGTTTCAAAACATATCACACAAAAGGGGGGTATTTTTCGTACGTGGATTACTCGTTTAGCCAGATGTAATTGTTGATGATTTGACATGATCCATGTCAGTTTTTCGAAACTCTTGCTGGATGTGTTGTTATAGCAGCACATCCCAATCCTCAAACCTGCTCAGAGCAGGTTTGTTCTATGTAAACAAGAATTAGCTCACACACTTAATCAGTGTCCGTGCATGGAATTCACTCAGTCATGGCTTCGCCATTCATGAATGAGCAACCAATCGATATTGGTGCGCAAATTATAACAAGAGAATTTCATATAGAGAGGGTTCTGTGCGATCGTTCCTGGAGTAAATTCTTTTCGAAAGATACTGCTGTACCCAGGGGGGTTGTGTGTCCAGGGGAGGGGATATTGTACCTCAAAGATTTATTAGCACCTTATATTCGAAGTCAAACTAGGCGAAGTCGGGCTCTCACAACCACACAGAGAGTACGCATTGCTTTGAGGTTTTTTGCAAGCTGCAATTTTTTTTTTATATACTGCAGGCGATGTAGAAAATCTGTCTAAAAGTGCAGTTTGTCAGGCAATTTGTAAAGTCTGTTTGGCTCTAAAATATTTCCTTCAGGTTTTCATAGTGTTTCCTGGACACCTGCGTGTGCAGACAATAAAAGAGGCATTTCATGCCATTGCAGGTAGGTAATACAAAGGCAAAAACACCCACAGTTCCATAAAGAATCTCACAATCAGCCTAACATTCTCATTACCCATGATTTCCAAATGTGATTTGGGCACATGGGACTGATCAGAGTGGAGTTTGATCAAACATTTGGAAAATTTACCTCTCCTCCTGATGAATAATCAGACACAGTGTCTTCATCAAATATTTCACCTTCGTCAATATCTCGTTGGTCACACACAGGTTCTAGGGATATGACATTCCCTGCAACTGACCCAACCAAAAAAAAGAGGGCTATATGGAACATACCTATGGCACCCACTGAGGACAAATATATGCAATGACCATCCTTTACCTGAAATGAAGTGACCACTGCATCCAGCCACTAGTTCTGAGCAGGAGCTTCTCCCTGGAATGCCCTCAGAAACAGGGTGATGGCCATTTTGCTGGAGAGCCAACTCTTCTTCAGGGGTTAGGTCTGGACCACGTGGACCTCCACCTGTTTTTTGCTTATCTGCCTTCTTATTAGCTTTAAAATTAATGTTTTTTATATTATATATAATTCTTTATGTCAACAATTCTTTAAAGAATTATATACCAATATTTACCAGTTTGAATATTCTTGTACTTCACTTTAACCTGTTACCATGTTCTCCTTGTGCTCACGTTTGATCTGGAATTATGAAATATTAAATAATAATTAATCTGACACATAGGAAATGAAACACTGCATTCAGTAAGTACAATGCACACTACTTACGGGTTTAATGTGTTGGCCGCTTTTTGCCAGCTGTCTTTTCTGGTTTGGACTGCTTTTGCACTGTTACCCCTTGTGCATATTAAATCTTGAAATTCTTTATATCCTTCGAATAAAAGGACATGCTCCGTTGTGTGAAGAAGAAAAAAAAATTGAGCCCGTTCTTTCGTCATTTTGTTTCAGCCTATCAAAGACTTGCTGATCATGTTTCCTAGACTCAATATATATGGTCTTTTCAATCAGCACGGGTGCCCGCAATCATCTCGGATGATTGGATCCACCTAGACTAATCTACTACACGGCTGTGTTTGAAAAACCAACTTATCTCGGATGAGTATCACCCGCATTAACTCATCCAAGATGAGGCATCTGATCTCGGATGATTTAAGCAAAGTATGGAAAATACCCCCAAGATGTATCGATACAACCGTAAACACTAGACATACCTGTTCGACTGTAATTAGGTTAATGTTTTGGTATTTACGTGTTTCTGTTACAAGTAATAACATCTTGAAGTGTTGAAAATAATGTTTTGACTTGTTTTTCTGGGGATTAACTTAATGCTAAGGAGGTTAAGTTTAATTTGCATCTCAAAAACATGATTTTAGTTTGACTGGTAGCTTTACAAGCTGCCCCATTCTCTGTGATTGTAGATGTGCATCAGTGTACCTTTGGATGAAAAAATCAATAGGCGAAGTTTAGAGTAGTTCCCTTCACATACTCAAATCTCTTCACAAATATTCAGAACAGTATTAAAGAAATAGAAGCAGCAAAATGACCAGTAATAAAAGCAGCTTAAACTAAGGGCAACTGTATTAAAATAGATTGAAAGAGTGAAAAATGAAACATGAAATTCTGTGTTACCTAGGGAAAATTATTAGTTATAAAAATATAGAGTGTTGCAACACATTAAAGAAATACCCCTAGTTGTAAAATACAGAGTTACGTCTTAAGGTACTGGTTGAAGAAAGTGCACTTATTCAAAGAAATGTGGTACTTGATGCTGGCCTGGGAGTTTTTTCTACTGATACAATAATTTCTAGAAACTCAAAAACTGAAGAGACAGGAAAGGAAATTGACAGTGAATGTTCGTGGTCAACTAAATAATCAGAATGCTACCCGTCTGTAGTAAATGAAGAGACGACTCAAACAGGGTGCTATAGTGTAAGGCTTCCAAGAAGTCAGATAAAACAGGGCAGGACCTTCATTAGCCTACCCAGATACAGTATAGTGCTATCCCAGGTAAGAAGCTCCAACCACCATGGGCAAGCTTCAGCTTTGAAAGACCTAAAATGGCTCCCTGCCTTTTAAAGATCAAAGTATACTTTTACATTTCTATTTATGTCAAAATTCCTTTCAAGGGAGAGGAAACATTTGACTACACAAAACAAATAACTTTTATAAATGAAGGAATGGTAAATAATCACATAAAAGAAGGAAACTACAAGCAAAAAGTCAAAATTACTTTGTAGTAGGAAAGAAGGAACTGCTTAAAAAGGACAATACCAAGAAACCAATCCTAATATTTAATACAGAAATTAGCTATTGTAAAAATGAAATAAATCAAAAAACAATAATATGTCCTCTCTAACCGTCAATGAACCACTCAAGGACCAACTCACCAAAATCAAACATAGAGACTGAGGGTGGTATTTCAGTAGTGACATCAGAGTGGCCCCATCTATTGGAGCTTTACCCACAAAACATAAGGAAAATAAATACACTTAAATACACAATACATAAATAATAAATAAACAGAAGTTACATAAATGTAACAGCAACTATAAAAATGAAAATACACATAAATCCTGGCTGTAATATAACATAGTGAATGTATAGTGGAAAAATAGCTGAGAGAAAAGTTAACACAAAGTGGCTTTGATTTTAATAAGGACTGAGGGGGAAACAAAGTGAAGCTTAAAGATGGTATAATGTTATTTGGGCATTTTATACATATAATTTTATTCAATTCATTGTTTTTTTACATAAAAGTATATTTATTTTGACTTGAAGTGACAGATAATTTCATTAATGTCTTGTTTTTATTGTTTAAGTGAAACTCCAAGTAATGTAACATGAGGTGTGTTATTGACATCATTGGATGTGACGCTATAAATATGGAGGTGAACTCTCTATCCCTCTGTGGATACAATTAACGAATCTCTCAAGAAATTTAGTTTAGGTAGGCCCTAGTGTCAGGTTCTGTGATCTCCTTTTTGATCTGCAACTTTGCTTTTTGCTTTGATCTTGGTTTTGGTAGCTCAATCTCTTTGTCTCTTCAGCTTTGACCTCTGCCTGTTTTTTTCACAATGTTTCTGTGTGCATGTTTCATCTCCTGTCCAAATACTTCACTTACAATAGTTCTGAAATTGTGCATCTCATAACAAATGTTAAAAACACAAACAAAAATATTATAATGATAATAATGAATGAAGTGGTATATTAAGACTAGAATACCTGAAGCCTATGGAAAAACTCATTAATTCAGGGCCACCTTAAATTCTTTCACACCTCTCCATCAGCATCTTTTGTTTGATGAATGCGTCGATCAGCACAAGCAGCAAGCAGTCTGCTATCCCATCCACCTCTTGATGGAGCTCAACTCAAAGTTCTCCCAGCTCAAGCTAAGGCTCCTTATGTGCATGTGAGGTGCCTGGAGTTGTACACAGTAAATAATACAGTATATCATTATTTGGAATACATGCATTTAATGTGTGTTCCTTGTCCACAAAGATCTAGGTAAGTGCAGAATAATAGAAATGCAAGAAATGCATTTTACATAAAGCAGAAACGTTTACCATGTTATACTAATAATGATGTGAAGTGTAAAATGTGTGAAGACTTTAGTCTAAATATTAAATAAATACATGCAGTTTTTTTCAAGAATATAACCAAAAAAAATCATTCAATTTACATGTTGTTGTCAATGAATTACAAACCCAAGCTCAAATGTCAATCAACAGAAGGCAAATAAGTATTCTTGGATGGTGCAGATGTAAGAACTGCTGCCTTATATCCAAAACATTACTGGTTTGAGACCAGGGCCTCATGCATAACGCCATGCGTAGAATTCAAACTAAAGCATGGCACAAGGACAAAAGCAGAAATGTGCGTACGCACAAAAATATACAGATGTATAAATATGTGTGTTCGCCAACTTTCACGTTCTTCCACTCCGTAAATTCCGGTCAGCGTGAAAAGTAACGCACGTGCACGCACCTGCTGCCCCACCCCAACTCCTCCCAGAATTACGCCTCTTTGAATATGCAAATCACTATAAATAGCCCTTAAGCTTGTCATTCTGTGAAAAGACAATGGCAAAAGCACTGGGAAAATAGAAGAATTTCAGTGAATACCAAGTGGAGGCAAGGAAAAACATACTATTTATTGGTTTAAACAGTGGTATAAATAACAAAAGGAAGTTGATCGAGTGACACAGAGTGTTGGAGAAACTCAAAAGTTCAAGTTCACAAAAGCGCACAATGCCCGAAATAAAAAAGAAGTTGTCAGATATCAAAGATAGTGTAGCCAACCATCTGAGTGTCATATGGAAGCTTATTTGGGTATAGAGAAAAGAAAAAAAAATAGGTGGACAGTGGAAAAAAAAGCACTTTAATCTTGAAATTTCCACGTTAATCACGTAGTTTATTTTGTCATTAAAGTAGAACATCATAAACTTCATTTTAAAATCTCAAATGCCATCGTAACCAAAGTAGTACGTTAAATGCTTTGTATTGTATTTGTTCTTCTATGTGTGTGAATCACTACTTTCTCTTCCTCTGACAGAATTCATTACATTTGTGATATTAGAGCTCTCTGAATAATTTAAATACTGAGATGTATACTTGTTATGATTTTCATGATGATAGGAGTTAAAGCATGTTATTAAACATGGGAACACAGTGGCACAGTGATAATGACGAGCTGGTGTCCCGTCCACAGATTGTTCCTACCTCCCGCAAGATGCTTGCTGCACAGTGCGTGACCTTCGATGAAATAATTTATTGCAGCAGTACTGTCTCTTTCAAACGTACTAACCTCCAATTCCTGTCCTTCCTTTTTTTTCTCCAAGTAACTAATCACCACATGATCAGCTCTGTAATAGATGTCAAGCCATCTGTAGGCTTAAAACACAGATTCTTCAAAACTTTTAAGGAACATTGAAATATGTTCATAGTACATGTTTAATTATTCTGTCCATCTATCCTTCCAGTGTCGTGCCAGCACCAGCAAGAATACATCGCAAGGTAGGTACAATCCCTGAATGGGCGCCAGTTCGTCACTAGCGCAGCGACACCGTGTCCTCACATGTTTAATTATTAACAATATAGATTATTTAAATAATGTTAACATTTTATCCGTATAATGCAATAATGCTTTTGCTAATGCATTTCATCTTAAAAAGATATCATCATCACATGTAAATACACGCTTTATAAACTGGCTCAGGTTGTACAATATTATAACTGTATCACAAGTTTACAGTGAGGTAATTGTATTTATAAGGAGAAACAGTTCTACAAGGAGCACTTGGTGGACTGATTGAGTGCATTTAGAGCACTTGGGATGAAACTGTTTCTGAACCACAATGTTCCTACAGGAAAGGCTCTGAAGCATTTGCCATGTGAGAGCAGTTCGACAGACAGCATGGCTGAGGCAGCATTTGCATGATGCTGTATACCAATAATTCTCTTTCCGATCAGCAGCTGTAGAGCTATGATTCCACATTCAGATACAGTGATATAAATACTGCGAGTGGTGCAGTGAAAGTAATATGGAAAAAGATGATCCACTGTGGCAACCCGTAACGGGAGCAGCTGAAAGTAGAAGAAGAAGGTGCAGTGAGAATAACAACACTAAAGCAGCTATGGTATTTGGAATAGTTTGGCTATTCCGTGGACCATTATATTGTTATAGGTTAATTACAATCAGATGCCTTAAACTAATAAACTATATGTACTTAATTTCAGTGTATATGATAAAGCCGCATCAGGGATGTGGATCTAAAAAAGAAAGGGAAACCACACAGGAACAGTAGCACTGCTTTGACGCTGGGAGCCACCAGTTTGCAAAACTGAGCATAGAACTTGCATACACCAGGGTCTGAGCTAGTGTGAAAATGTGCGTACCTTTACGCCAAGTTTATGTTTTATACATCGTGATTTGAGCGTGGAAATGGGAGTACAAAACATTTTTGTGCATACGCACCGTTTATACATGAGGCCCCAGGTGCTTCGTGTTTTGAGTAGTGAGCCGCTGCTATTATTATTACTATATTATAATAAAAACATACGTTACACTCAGTGTAAATTTTGGCTACTTGTAAAAGTTAGTGCTTTTTTTTTAATTCAGTTTTATTCTCTCAGTGACATTCATGTGGCACAACGGACTTGCCTCTGCCTCTCTGAGTTAATGCCATTTGTATCCATTCTTTTCGCAAGAGCAGAGATGACCACAGTTTGTACTAAACACTAAACAGTGTAAAGTGATTATAGCTGTAGGTGAAAGTCCCATTTTACTTATGGTGCCAAGAAGAGTTGCATTGCGTTGCAGCTGTCTATTAGCCAGTCAAAGCACTGTGAAGAAGCTGTCTTTTGTTATAGTTCTGCCTTTGTCCAGTCTGATAGTGGTCACAGGACATCGTATGTTTGATTGCTGGTATTAGAAATAATTCTGAGCAGGTATCAACCACAGTACTAACTGTGGTCATCTCTGCTCTTACAAAATAAAAGATGCTGATGCAGAGGTGCAAAGGAATTTAAGGTGGGCCGGGATTATCAGTTTTTTTATAGGCTTCGACGATTCTAGTGTTAAACTGAAATATGTTTTATAATCAAAATAAGTATACTCAACAGTGCTACTGAGGTACTTAATCCTTCTTGTCAAAAGTGAAGGCACATAATGCATGTGGCCAAATTTCACAGCACATGTGACCAAAACCATATGATGGTCATCTTGGATCCCAGGAAAAAGCCAAAATGGAAATCTGGGAGTCAAACAAAGCAACATTAAGTTAATGATTAAAAAAGTGGTTAAGTAATAAGTTAAGCCATCTAAGTTAAGCCATCTTAATTCAAAATTCTGCAACAAGAAACATTACTAGAGCTAGCAGGTTAGACATTATTACTCCTGTTCTGAAGTCTCTACACTGGCCTCCAGTTAAGTTTAGAGACAATTTCAAACTCCTGCTTCAAACATATACATCTTTAAGTGGGCTGGAGCCATATTTATTTACTTATTCTGTTCTTTAAGTCAAAATAAGCAGAGGTTTGTTAAGCAGGAAGTAAACAAAAATAAACACATGTTAAAGCTTTTAGAATAAAGGCAGATAGCAGATAGAGAGGAGTCTCATGTCATGACCAGTATACCGTCACCCTGATGACATCAGAAATTGTGGATGGTGGGAGCATCATTAATGTAAAAATGTATATATATATATATATATATATATATATATATATATTGGATGAAGGAAGACACTGCAAGAGTTCAAAGAATATTCTAGGGTGCCAATCGAGTTGCCCCATTTAATCCAATGCCAGCATTTAATAAAGAAAGCAGGTGCAAGAACACAAATAGACAGATCTGGTCTTGAATAAATGCCTTTCTGTGGCTGGCTCTTTTCCAAATGAGACGCCTTTTATAGGACTCTGACTGTAAGGGACAGGGTCAGTTGCCCTCATTGCATGTCATCTTGGTGCTGTGGATGAGGAAAGAGTCAATACCATTAGTGCCAACATTATTTTTTGTCTTTTTGGAGTGCTATTACATACCTCTGATGAGCCCAGATGGTGATTCTCTGACATACATGCACGTGGGTTGAGGTCGGCCGGTGGAATGACAGTCTCAAAACTGAAAAGATTTTTGGGACACCGACTCAGTCGTGCCTTTTATTCATCGCCAGACAAAATCGACTGATCGAAAAAATGAAAACAAAAAGTGCTACTTTGCACTGCTTCCTGGACCGGGGTTTCTCATCAATTTAGTTTTTCTTTATAACAGTATAGTGCTCTGCCTCGCAGCTTGCTATGGTCTCGAAAGATGACTTCTTGGGACACCCGTCTCATCTTGGTGGGTTATTACAATGAAGCCTGCGGAGGAGCCCTCTGACACGCATGTGTTGACAGGGTATATTAATATATAATATCTTAAAACTACCTTAGAAAGATAAAATATTCAGCCATCCTGTACAGTCCCATTTCTCCCTCCATTTAAGGCTATTAATACACCACTAGACTTGAAGGCAGTTTTCAGCATCCACTCTGAAAACTGCATTGATTTTTCTTATCCACATCATGTAGTGTATTTAAAGAATGCTTCTGTATTCAGTTTACCGTCTATGTTTGCACCAAATGTCTTGTTCGTCCCACTGACACTAATTTACGGAAGTAAGAATTTCATTATATTTTGAAATGACTATAAATATGAACTTGAACTTGAATCAGTAGAATATTCAGACTTGCAAGATGTGATGCAGTTAGGATAGTAGTATATCTCTACGTTAAGCTACAATTTAAACTGAGCAATATTTAAAATTCAGACACAGTTTATTTGATCTGTTTATTTTTGTTATTGTTGATCATCTTTGTATTTTAAGTCCCACCTAGTCTTAACATAATATTCAAATACATTCCTAGAGCACCATACTAATAAGATGGATTTTTTTTCTTTAAAAAGCTTTCTTTGTGCATGTCATACTTCCTAACAAACTGTCACTGCAATGGGATTTGTTTTCCATAATAAATCCATTAAATACTCCTGTTTTATAACACAGCTTGTGATTTCACCGCCAGGAAGAATACAGAGCATACAGTTGCTAGGAAACGGGGACATAATTTAAGTAGCTACTGATAGCTTTAACCACATCTTGTGTGCTCTGCTTCTCGTTCTTCCATGGTAGTTTTCCAAGCAAAGCTATGTTTTAATGTGATGCTTTGTCACTTTTGTATATGTTGTGCAATAATATGAGAATCAATTTATCTATGTTCATTGCTTCACTTCTTTTCCATTCAGAATGATATATAAGACCCTGTTTGTTTTTGTATTGAGTCACTTTTTAAAAATAATAAAACTTTTGACTCTGCACTCTCTAGATACTGTAGATGCTGGTAATATTGTGCATCCTTACAAGTGTCGTGCTGGTGTAGTATTTAACACTGCTGGAATATATTGTCTTCAGGTTTCTTCCATTACCCTTTGTGTTAACTGGCCATTCTAAACTGGCCAAATATGAATGAATACGGTTGTGCACAAGTGTGACAGTTGTTGGTCTGACATGTTTTCCAGGGTATGCTATGCTCCATATAAACTTGGTGTTGGAATTAGCAGGTCAGGTTAGGTAGACTTTATTATCTCAGAGGTACTAGGGTGTTGTACCATGTTAGCCGTTAGGAATGTAGTGAGAAGTCAAGCAAAATGACACCTTTTATTGGCTAACTAAAAAGATTACAATATGCAAGCTTTCGAGGCAACTCAGGCACCTTCTTCAGGCAAGATGTAATACAGAAACTGGAGTACCCTGTGTTTATATAGAAACCAGGACAGAAACAACATTGGAAAACTAAGTGAGATATCTTAAATGTAAAAAATTAATAGACCTCTTCAAGCTAAGATTCATTTTGCAAGAGAAAAAAACAATGTATAGCCAAGTAGGTGTCAGCCCATCTGTGTAAATGATGTCTTCCCTCTTCTCCTGTTTTCTTTCAACATCTCCTTTCTGGCTATCTAGCAACCAGACAAGGTCTGTGTTGATAGCTGCCCACTTTTTTTCTTGTAGGATTTTGACCTAAAATCTTAGGCTTTCTTCCATTCATCCTCCTTTCTGCTGATGGCTGCGGCTGGGTAGGCTATGGACTTATACCCATTGGTGGGCTTGTACCTGGTTGAGCTTTGTCTGGTTTTCTGATACCTTGTGGACTGTGGGGCTTGTCCTGCCACTGGGATTCCCCAGACTGATTTGCCCTAACTCTGAGGAAGTAGTGGTCAATGCAAGGCCCCGCCCTAAAGACTCTCAGGCACTTCTTCCTGCCCTGATGCATTTAGGACCCTTCTCTGATGGTATTTTTTGCCAGCAACAGATGCAGCTTTGTTGTTTGCGTCCTGTCAGTGCTGTTGCTCCATCGACTGCCATGCTGATCCTTTGATTCCTTGTCATTTCCATTCCATGGTCTGTTACCATGTGATCTGTCGAAATCTTGTGTACACATAAATAGAAGCTTGAAATGTGCATGTGCAATTTTCCACACAAACATTAGGATTTATAAAGGAATACCTGTTGGTGGAGCATATGTATAGTTACAGCATCTCTGACCCCCACTTAACAACATTCCAGAGAAACTGGGAAATAACAACACCCTTGATCAGACAGAGAAATGCAGTCAAACTAGCTCTTGTCTGAAGAATGGGCCTGAGTTGCCTCAAAAGCTTGCATATTGTAATCGTTTCAGTTATCCCAGAGGGAAATTTGTTTGCGACAGGAAAGTACAAACATAAGGCATTGTTACACAGACACAAGAAAATAAGCCAAGTCACAGCAAAAGATAACCAGTGTTATTATATCTATACACCCTCAAGATTAGTACAAATAAGAATACTTATCTTTAACAGTACACACAATAATAATTCAGAATTCAGCAGCATCCCTGCTAGTAATACAGTTCAAAATGATATGAGAATAAAAGAATTCTTAAATATGTTGCTCCTTACCCACAGGAACATGTAGGAAAAACAGGATGGCCACTGCATAACAGAATTGAATTGGACTTTTGTCCAACTTGTTTGTGATTGAACTCAGTGACAGATGTCTGCTGCAAACCAATAATTTACTGTTAATTATTCCATTGTTGTTAAGTTTATATTGCTAAAGCTGAAGGTTGCCACACAAACATAGAACAGCAAATGTAACAACAAATTCAGTAAAAGACACACAAAAAGTGTCATTATGGTTTTATCTACCTATGGTTTATCCTACCTTCATGTGTTTATAAGCGCACTTGTTCTGCTATATTTGTACCTTTTGTGAAAGTGTTTCTTTGATATTTGGACTTCAGGCTTTACACATTATAAACTTCATGTCTACATTTTGTCAATTATTACTAAAACATGAAAAACGTTTCTTTTTTAACGATGTGTTTACTGTACATAGATTGTTGTAGTCACAGAACAAACATGAAATTCATGTGTTCGAAATAACGATACAGTATTTATAAAAGGTGTGATTTTGCTTGACTTCTCACTCTATACAACTCCAAGCAACTGACACGCAGGTAAACAGACTTGAGCTAATTTATGGTTTGTATCAAGACTAACCGTACTTCTAAAATTTTTATTATTATGCTGTCTTAAGGAATTGTTCTGTTCTGTATATTGTATTGTATTGACCCCCTACTTTTGACACCCACTGCACGCCCAACCTACCTGGAAAGGGGTCTCTCTTTGAACTGCCTTTCCCGAGGTTTCTTCCATTTTTCCCTACAAGGTTTTTATTGGGAGTTTTTCCTTGTCTTCTCAGAGAGTCAAGGCTGGGGGGCTGTCAAAAGGCAGGGCCTGTTAAAGCCCATTGTGGCACTTCCTGTGTGATTTTGGGCTATACAAAAATAAACTGTATTGTATTGTACTTGAGCTGAGAAAACTGTGCGCCGGTGGGGGATGTGATAGCAGACTGCTTGCTGCTTATTAACACATTTAAAGGACAAAAGACGCTGACGGAGAGGTGAGAAGCGATTTAAGGTGGGATGTATGTACAAGTTTTTTCATAGGCTCTGGTAATTCTAGTGTTAACTAAATGCCATACAAAAAGACAAGCAATGTATGGAAGTACAGTAATCCCTCCTCGATCGCAGGGGTTGCGTTCCAGAACCCCCCGCTATAGGTGAAAATCCGCGAAGTAGAAATCATATGTTTGTATGGTTATTTTTATATATTTTAAGCCCTTATACACTTTCCCACATTGTTAACATTATTAGAGCCCTCTAGACATGAAATAACACCCTTTAGTCAAAAGTTTAAACTGTGCTCCATGACAAGACAGAGATGACAGGTCTTTCTCACAATTAAAAGAATGCAAACATATCTTCTCTTCAAATGAGCGCCGTCAGGAGCAGAGAATGTCAGAGAGATAGAGAGAGCATGACAGAAAAACAAACAATCAAAAAATCAATACGTGCTGTTGGGCTTTTAAGTATGAGCATCGCAATAAAGCAGCCGCAAAGAAGGGAGCAATGTGAAGGTAGTCTTTCGGCATTTTTTAGAGTAGCCTCCGTATCTTCTAAACAAACAGCCTCTGTGTAAACAGCCCCTCTGCTCACACCCCCTCCGTCAGGAGCAGAGAACGTCAGAGAGAGAGAGCACGGGAGATTAAAGCAAACAATCAAAAAATCAATATGTGCTTTTGGGCCACTGCGATAAAGCGGCATTTCTTAGAGGAGCGTCCATATCCTCTAGGCAAAAGCCTCTGTGCAAACAGCCCCTCTGCTCACACCCCCTCCGTCAGGCACAGAGAATGTCAGAGAAAGACCAAGAAAAGCAAACAATCCGCTCGGGAAGCACATTGTATATCATTGAGGAGTTTTAGTTAATATGTAATACATGCTCTGATTGGGTAGCTTTTAAGCCTTCCGCCAATAGCGTCCCTTGTATGAAATCAACTGGGCAAACAAACTGAGGAAGCATGTACTTTAAATTAAAAGACCCATTGTCTGCAGAAATCCGCGAACCAGCGAAAAATCCGTGATATATATTTAGATATGCTTACATTTAAAATCCGCGATGGAGTGAAGCCGCGAAAGTCGAAGCGTGATATAGCGAGGGATCACTGTAATTATATTGTGTAATATAAGAAATAGAAAACGTAAATCAACATGCATTGTTTCAGTAAAAAGAGGCAGTGATGATGTACCTAATTATGAGATCTCTCACAATATATATTGTATAGGGCATCTGCTCTACTATGAAGTTTGTGCTACGATGAGACATTCTTTCTGAATATTGTCCATCATCTGACTGGGTATTTTATATGCTTTGGTGACTGTTGGATTAATTTGGTTATTAGAAAAATCTGGGTGCATAATGAATGACAAGTATCACCTCTTTTGTATTATGTGAGTAATGGGAAAATGAGTTACAGGGAGATCATGATGCTTCAGATATGGTTCTGCAAATGTGTAACTGTTGTCATTGTTACTTTGCACATAGAGATTTCTGTCTTTTTTATGCTAGAAGTGAATAGCGTTTACAAAAACAACAGCAACACCAATTTGAATCGAATTAAGCTTAAAGATTGCAATTATTTTTTGTTAAGTTTCCATGAGGATGTACTTTTTTCCTGTTCAGCTAAATTAAAAGGAATGTGTAGCAGTACTTTGTTAATTGAGTTGTGAATTGGATGTTAATTGCGAGCTGAGCAAACCGAGGAGGAACTTGAGGCTAGAAATTCATATGAACAGTGATCTTGTTCTTCTGTTCACAGAGACAGCACATAGACCTAAGGATCACCTGCTCTTGGTACCGTACTACTTAGCCTGGTCTTGATCTGCTGCTAGTACAGTTTTATCTCAGGATCACTGCAACTGGCCCTATACTGTAAGTTTACTTAGCATAGAGTACTCCTGTCATGTTGCCACACTATGTTATTCATGCTTTCATTCATCACATATATTTAGAACTCAGTTTATTCATGTTGAACATACACAAAAAACATT